>NC_056055.1:57790985-58453901 GCF_016772045.2 Ovis aries
CCTAGAGGCCCCATATCTCCTAAAATCAATATATTAGGGATTATAAGTTAAACATCTGACTTTTGAGGAGACATTTTTAGTCTATAGCATTTTCTTAACCATTTTTTAAGTCTATAGTTCAGTGGTGTTAAATATATTCACACTGTTGTGAAACAAATCTCCAGAATTTTTGTATCTAGCAAGTTTCAACCTCTATATTCATTAAACAACTCCCTTTTTTGTCCCTTCCCCCTAGTCCCTAGTATCCACCATTCTGCATTCTGTTTCTATGAATGTGACTACTTTAGCTACCTCCGATAAGTGGAATCATATTGTCTTTGTCTTTTTTG
This sequence comes from Ovis aries, assembly GCF_016772045.2. Lineage (NCBI taxonomy): Eukaryota > Metazoa > Chordata > Mammalia > Artiodactyla > Bovidae > Ovis > Ovis aries. Next base: position 57,791,315 of record NC_056055.1, read on the forward strand.
ACTGGTATGTTTCACTTAGCACAATGTCCTTAAGATTCATCCAACTTATGGACTGTGACAGGATTTCCTTCCTTTTTAAGACTGAGTAATATCTGAATGTATGTATATTACATATTTTGTTCATGAATTCCATCACTGAATATTTGACTTGCTTCTACCTCATGGCTATTGTAAATATCTCTACTATGGACTATCTCTACAGGTGTGCATATGGGTTAGAAATATTTTAATAAGGAAAAAGGCCATACATGGCAAAGAGGAGCTCAGCAAGGATGAGGGAAAAGAAGGAAAAAAATGTGTGTGTATGTGTGTGCGTGTGTGTGTGTGCATGTGTGTGTAGGAGGTAAGTGGGAGAAATAAAATGTCAAAGCAATTACCTTAAGAAAATATCTCTGACTTCAATGTGGGATAAATCAAATCATATAGATTTCACCCATTATGGTCCCACGAAATAAAGACAACACTGGAAAATTAAGGTGTAAATAATCAGTAAATTAACAAGTAGTAGGTTGAGAAAAGTAAAAAAAAGAAGAAATTTTCTTATGTTAAATACTAAAATATCCCAAGAAACAAGAAGGGCCAAGAAATAGTAAAATACCTGAGAGAATTCCAAAAGCAGGGAAGTTGTAACCTAATTGAAGGGTACAGGGTAGGGAACAGAGAAAAAGGTAGTAAATTTTATTAACAGATAAATCCTCAAACCTATTTTGCCCTTTGTGTGCACTGCTGAAGAATCATCAGTCTTAATTGCCAAACATAATGTGACTAAGGTATTGCTAGTTATGACAGAGGATTGTAAATAAATAAATAAATAAATATATATATGTGTGTGTGTGTGTGTGTGTGTGCTATACATACATACATTTTAAATATATATGTTCTCTATATAACAGAAATAGAATATATTATATATCTTATGTACATACATACGTGTGTGTGTGTGTATGTAAACAAACAGGAAAAGAGAAGTCAGTGGTTTTAATACTGCTTTATGGAGTTAGAATTATTCACAGGAGAGAGAGAGATTTACAGGGTCAGGGCTGAAACCCATAAATCCAAGGAACAGTTATATATGATTACAAATGAGAGCAGTAATAATAAGGCTCAACTAGACCAAATGTAAATGCAAATACCTTTTTAAAACAAGAAATAATTAAGTACCAACGTAAGAAGGCATCTACATTATTTTTGTGTGATTTTCCATGTTGTGTTTCTATCATTGTCTAGGATGTCCTTTTCTGTTTCATGCACATTTGTTTTAAGTAGCCGAAGTAATGTGAATATCTCAGTCTTTGCTGTACAGTGGAAAGCACTTTGCTGTAGGACTAGAGATGTTTTGATGTTCACCGCGTCTGAAGGGTTAATGATTTCTGCCCTCTGGGTTCTAAGGTCTCTTAAGAGGTGGTTTCCTGGATCAGCATCTGTCCTGTTTAGAATCACACATTGTTACAAGAGACTGACGGACTTAACCAGCACTTGGATAAGTGCCAAAATAATGTGATGAGTTAAAGGAAAGACAAAACATGGCACAGCAAATAAATGTACAGCAATTTCCTACCAGGCTTATGACCAAGAATCTAGGAGACAAGAATTTGCATTTCCTAAATTTTAAACCATGTCAGTCATTTACTTTTTGTTTTTAATAACTGATTTAGAAAGTCAAAGTAGTTCCAAAGTTTGAGAAAAAACAAAAAAAAACTTGGATGATTTCAAGTTAAAAAGAACAAACAAAAATAACTTAATCTAAAAAAAACAACAAGAAGATTTTGATGAGAGATGTTTCCTTAAATAGGGCTTTGAAAAGAATGATATAAATTCTAAAATGGCTGCTATTGTGTAACAGTTATATTTAAAACTGTTTAAAAATTAAAATATCAGAAGTAGTTTTACATATCTATACTTATTAGCATATGCAGTTTTTTTTAGTCTTTCTTGTTTTTTAATATCAATATATATGGCCTTCATGTGTCATTTTGGATTCTTTATAAACATCACTAGTCATGTCTATAATATTCCATTAACTGGGTGAATTATATTGTCTTCAACCCATACTCTATTATTCTCTATTCAGGTTTATTTTTATATTTCTATTAAAAATGATATGTGGGTAGATGTAAGCTTTACTTCTTTATTTTGGGATTTTTTTTTGATAGCAAATAGAAGGTATTAATTGGGCTTCCCTGGTGGCTCAGACAATAAAGAAATCTGCCTTCAATCTGGGAGACTTGGGTTCAATCCCTTGGTTGGGAAGATCCCCTGGAGGAGGGCATAGCAACCCACTCCAGTATTCTTGCCTGGAGAATCCCCATGGACAGAGGAGCCTGGGGGGCTACAGTACACAGGGTTGCAAAGAGTCAGACACAGCTGACCAACTAAGCACAGCATAGCACAGAAGGTGTTAATTGCATAGTTAAATCTATCAACACTTTCCTCTGGGATATATCCATTGATTTTGAACTTGGAAAGTTTTCCATGTTTCCAGAATTATAATGAAAAATCACTGCCTCTTCATTTTAATTTCCTTTTAATACTTTGAGTTATTCTTTTCCTCCTTACACTATCTATAAATTTTTATGCATCCTGTGAGGTATGTATTTAGATATTCTTTTTTCCTAAGTACATAAAAAACTTTTTAGTAATTGTTTATTGAATAATCACTTTCTTCTATTGATTTGTGACTTTACCTTCTATACATATTATCTACCAGCATATCCTAGAGTCTTTTCTGAGCAAAACAGCTGCACTTTGGATAGTCATCAATTTATTAAAAAATGTAAGTAAGAAAAAATTCTGAGTGAGATGGTTAAACATTATTAAATGAGGCTCTTAACTATCACTCTATCATTAGGCTTTAATTTTTTGTGTTTTTCTGAGTAAACAGTAATTTTATAAAACTTGATTTGTGCATTTGTGAACTCTAGTCATAAGTAGTTCCTTGTCTCTGAGGTTTATTTTTCATTTTTTTGAGGCATAATTCATTCACAATCCTCTCAGTTTTTTTGTGAGCAATTGTAAATAAAATATTCAGCACATATCCTGAGTATAAAAGGTGTTATATGGAAATATAATCTATAAAATAGGATGAGTAGAATCTGTCATGAGATATAGGTAAATCTGACCACAGTTCATGTGAAGACCAGACTGCCAATATTGTATGAAAGTGGGGTACTGTTTAATCTATTATTCTTCAAAGTTTTATAGATTCTCAAAGGAAGTTGTAAGAGAAGAGAAGCAAAAAGAGCTGCTGGTCAGAACACCAGATGATGCAAAAAGAAGAGAGTAACTCACAGAATACATTTCAACTCCTATAAAAATTTAGTAATTGATTTTCATTGTGGGGAAGGGAAAGGTAGCAATGGAGGAGAAAATGAGAGAAAAGGTAAGCTACAATCTTTAAACTGTATGTCAGTGAAAATACTTTTCTTCAGTATGTCAATAGAAATATCTTTCAGATTGACATTTTAATACTAGAAAAAAGTATAAGGATGCATACTTTACTTTTAACTTTCATAACAAATTTATAATTATTTTAGTCACATAAATAATTATAAAAAGTTCAGTTGCTCAGTCGTATTTGACTCTTTGTGAACTCATGGAATGCAGCACACCAGGCTTCCCTGTCCATCACCAACTCCCTGAGCTTGCTCAAACTCATGTCTATTGAGTCAGTGATGCCATCCAACCATCTCATCCTCTGTTGTCCCCTTCTTCTTTTGCCTTCAATCTTTCCCAGCATCAGGGTCTTTTCCAATGAGTCAACTCTTCGCATCAGGTGGTCAAAGTGTTGGAGTTTCAGCTTCAGCATCAGTCCTTCCAATGAATATTCAGGACTGATTTCTTTTAGGATGGACTGGTTGGATCTCCTTGCTGTCCAAGGGACTCTCAAGAGTCTTCTCCAACACCACAGCTCAAAAGCATCAATTCTTCAGCACTCAGCCTTCTTTATAGTTCAACTCTCACATCCACACATGACTACTGGAAAAACCACAGCTTTGACTAGATGGACCTTTGTCGGCAAAGTAATGTCTTTGCTTTTTAATATGCTGTCTAGGTTGGTTATAGCTTTTCTTCGAAGGAGTAAGCGTCTTAATTTCATGGCTGCAGTCTCCGTCTGCAGGGGTTTTGGAGCCCCCTCCCCATCTGTTTGCCATGGTGTGATGGGACCAGATGCCATGATGTTAGTTTTCTGAATGTTGAGTTTCAAGTCAACTTTTTCACTCTCCTCTTTCACTTTCATCAAGAGGCTCTTTTAGTTCTTCTTTTCTTTCTGCCATAAGGGTGGTGTCATCTGCATATCTGAGGTTATTGATATTTCTCCCAGCAATCTGGATTACAGTTTGTGCTTCATGCAGCCCAGCATTTTGCATGATGTACTCTGCATATAAGTTCTCCTATATAAAAAGTCAATGATGATTATTTATAATTAGACCAGTATTTCCCGCCCTTATTATACCACTTCTGTCCAGTTTGGACTAATTTTAAAAAATCCCTACCACATTAGAATAAAAATAAAGATAGATTAATCCCTGCTAAGTATTTTAATAAGCTTAACACATGCCCCTAATACTATTGCTACTTGCCTCTTTCTGTTAACTGTTAAATCACTTCAGTCACATTCGACTCTGTGCGACCTCATAGACGGCAGCCCACCAGGCTCTTTCTAACACATCCTTTATTCGTTTAAAGGAGTGATCTTTATGATTCAGAAATCAGTTACTATTCCATTTATTTAACAGAATAAAGTCAAAATGCCTTGGGTTTATGTATGTATAACCTGACCATTAGCTTATTTTCTCATTTTAATCTCTAGTTCCTAACAGGCTTATACTTTATTCACTCTGAAAAAAATCATGTTGTGTGAACATCTTTCCAAACCCTGTGCCTTTGTGTATCTTTCTACCTGGACTGCATATCTGCAACCTGTGCTTCTAGCGAATTGCTAATGGAATGTAAAAAAATATATAAGTCTTCTAATAGTGCATTAGAAATAGACATAAGCAAAGAAAAATCAGCCTTGCCAAATAAACTGAACCCAAAGTCAAGGACAGTGAAAAAAAAAGTCAAGTCAGCTTAACCCCAAATGGCACTTACAAGATTAATAATATGGTTTGCAGTGTGCTTGGAGGGAAACCAACCAACTTTAAGATAATTAAGTGCTACCATCAAGAAAGGAGTGTTCAGGTGCCAAATAAGGTTGTCTGGGACAGCAAAGCCCTCTCTGTCTTACAATGCCATACAAATATGAAGAACTTAAAGAGTGTAGCCCTGACAGTGTTTGTGATATTCTAATTCTGACTGAAGGAAGACTTAGGAATCTACATGAAGGAACGAAAGCAAACAAGGGATACATGTTTTATTTTTTAAAATTTTAGCATGCAAATCCAAGAATTTAATGAATACTTAAGACCTTTTTATTCTCTCTCTGGCTTTCAGTGATTTCTTACAGGCAATAAACCCTGTAGCTGCCTACCACACTGTCTCAGCTCTTCTGCATAAAAGAGAATATAGACCAGGATGGAAAGAGTAGTGCTTCTGGTATGAAAAATGAGAGCAAGCATGTTAGCATCCCCTTACCAGTCCTCAGGAAGGCTGGGTCCACCGAGCAGTGTTAAGTGTAGTAGAATCAATGACTACTACCTCATCCTTTAGAGCCAGCTTGAAAGTCTTTTGTTCTCTGGAGTTTTAAGGGTTGTCCTTGCTTCCTACAGACAGGTATAATTGCTTCTTACATTTGTCTACAGCATTTCATACAAACTTACAAGATAGTACTTGGCATCATATACTTTAAACAAATATTTGAATTCTTTAAAGGTAGAGTCTAGAACTTTATCTTTTATAGTTTCAGTGCCGTTAATAGAGCCTGCATTAGAAAAACGTTCTTAAATGAACTTATCAAATTAAGCTATGAATCTAAAACTTTCCAAGCCATGTTCAATCCTCTTTATTTTTCAAGTTTATCCCAGTGGTTTTATGAAGTCCTTTTGCACTGCAGCCTGTTACCCATGACCCTTTCTTTAAAATCCCATTGACTTTATTCTTAGTATCTCAAGGCTTAGAGTTTAATTATTTCTCACATAGTTATTCTCACTTCCTTGGTAGATCATTGGATTCTTAAAGACACTAATCAAGTTTTATCCTAAGAAATATCTAGCACAAAACTGCCATCTGAGAAATATCCTATAAATACTTTATTGGTATACTCAGATAACATCCTAGTTTTTATCCAATATATTAATATTTAATATTTATATTTTAATAGTAATGGTAGCAACAAATCATCTGCATATCTAAGTCAGGTATTACAATATTTTCTGAACTGTTTACTCTCCTGACATCATGGTTAAGAACAATACTCTGGAATCAAACTGACACTGATGAAAATTATATCTCTGTCCCTTGCGACTTACATGATATTTAGTTTAATCTCTTTAAACCTTAGTTTTTCCATATATAAAATGAGGATAATAAAAGTCACCACAGCACAAAGTTGTTACCTGGATTTAGTGAGATAATACATATAAAACACATAGGCAATGCCTAGTCACAATAACTGCTTCAAGGAAGACAGATATTCTTATTATTATTACTGAGGCTAAAAAAGAATCTATCAGTCCAGGGAAGTTTGTGTAGACCTTTAAATTGCTTACAATGTTTTTCACTTAAAATATTATTTTTCCCTCTAGAAAAATACCTGACAATGACGATGTAAGGCTACTGGAAATAGAGGGAAACAGTTGATCCTTGAACAATGCAGAAGGTGGGGGGAAGCTGAAAATCCACAGATAACTTTATAATCAGTCCTCTGTACCTGCAGTTCCATATCCATGGATTCAGCCAACCACAGATCATGTAGTATTGTAGTATCAGTTCAGTTCAGCCACTCAGTCATGTCTGATTCTTTGCAACCCTATGGATGGCAGCACGCCAGGCCACCCTGTCCATCACCAAGTCCTGGAGTTTACTCAAACTCATTGTCCATCAAGTCGGTGATGCCATCCAACCATCTCATCCTCTGTTGTCCCCTTCTCCTCCTTCCTTCAATCTTTCCCAGCATCAGGGTCTTTTCCAGTGAGTCAGTTCTTCACATCAGGTGCCCAAAGTATTGGAGTTTCAGCTTTAACATCAGTCTTTCCAATGAATATTCAGGACTAATTTTCTTTAGGATGGACTGGTTGGATCTCCTTGTGGTCCAAGGGACTCTCAAGATTCTTCTCCAACACCACAGTTCAAAAGCAGCAATTTTTCAGCACTCAGCTTTCTTCACAGTCCAACTCTCACATCCATACATGACTACTGGAAAAAACCATAGCTTTGACAGAGCTTTGTTGGCAAAGCAATGTCTTTGCGTTTTAATATGCTGTCTAGTTGGTCATAATTTTTCTTCCAAGAAGTAAGCGGCTTTTAATTTCATGGCTGCAGTCACCATCTGCAGTGATTTTGGAGCTCAAAGAAAAATACATTCTGCCACTGTTCCCACTGTTTTCCCATCTATTTGCCATGAAGTGATGGGACCAGATGCCATGATCTTTGTTTTCTGAATGTTGAGCTTTAAGCCAAGCTTTTCCCTCTCCTCTTTCACTTTCATCAAGAGGCTCTTTAGTTCTTCTTCAGTTGCTGCCATAAGGGTGGTGTCATCTGCATATCTGAGGTTATTGATATTTCTCTGGCAAACTTGATTCCAGCTTGCGCTTCATCCAGTCCAGCATTTCTTATAATGTACTCTGCATATAAGTTAAATAAGCAGGGTGACAATATACAGCCTTGATGCACTCCTTTCCCAATTTGGAACCAGTCTGTTGTTCCATGTCTAGTTCTAACTGTTGCCTCTTGACCTGCGTACAGATTTTTCAGGAGGCAAGTCAGGTGGTCTTGTATTCCCATCTCTTTGAGAATTTTCCACAGTTTGCTGAGATTCACATCGTCGAAGGCTTTGCTATTGTAGTATATAGTTACTGAAAAAAATCTGCATGTAAATGAACCATGAGGTACAAAGCTGTATTATTCAAGGGTCAACTAAATTTTTATTTTTAAAAATTATACAAAGAGAATAATATCAAATAAAATAGTGACATAAGGAATTCCAAAAGACTACCTCTTCATAAAATACAAAAACTGACAAAAATTCTAAGTATCAACATTGTGTATCTCTGGAAGCTAATTAAAAACTTGCAGCAATCCAGGCAAAGCTGAGTTAAAAAATATGGCTGAGTTCATTAAGAAGAACAAACTTTGTCCCCTTTTACTTATGCTAGTCCCAGCCCCATTTGCAGCATAAAACTATAAGGAAATATTTTAGTGGCTGAATTAATGTATTTTCTGTTTGAAACTCATTTCTTTACCTATCTTATTTAAAAGTCAATTGCAGAAAACATTTATAAACTTATACTGATGAGTGTATGATATATAAAGATGTAATTTGTGACCATAATAGCTGAAAGAAAAGGGGGAGAGAAAAGAACTCTATAGCATACTGGATACTATCAAAATTATTTTAATATTAAACCAAAATTTGAATCTAAATGTTGTAAGTTTTTAATTGAAATCTCCATGACAATGATTAAGAAAATAACTCTAAAATATATTAAAAGAAACAATAACAACTCACTTCTGTTGTGTCTGACTATTTATGATGCCATGGACTGTAGCCCACCAGGTTTTTCTGTCAATGGGATTCTCCAGGCAAGAATACTGGACTGGGTTGCCATTTCCTCCTCCAGGGGATCTTCCTGACTCAGGGAACAAACCCGAATTTCTTATGTCTCCTGCATTGGCTGGCGGGTTCTTTACCACTAGCATCACCTAGGAAGCCAATAAGGGAATTAAAAATGCACAGTAGAAAATATCAGTTTCACTGGAAAGAATGCAGTAGTGAAGGAATAAGATATATAAAAAGATATAAGACATATACAATATAATAACAGAACTAAGTCCTCTCTTATATGTAATTCCTTTAAATACAAATGGATTAAACTCTCCAATCAAAAGGTAGTGATAAGAAGAATGGAATTTATTTATTTTTTTAATCATCCATCTGTATGCCTTCAAAAGACATTTACTTTACATCCAATGACATAACAGGTTTTACGTGAAGGACTATAAAAAATATTTCATGAAACAGTAACCAAATTGAGCTGGAGTGGCTATTAATATTAGATAAAATAAACCTCAAGTCAAGAACTATTACAAGAGAAAAAGGACATATGTAATAGTAAAAGGGTTAATCTTTCATATAATGATTATAAAAATATATACACCTAACAACAGGGCCCTAAAATACGTGGAGAAAGACTAACAACTCAAGGGAGAAACAGTTCAACAATAACAGAGATATCAATACCTCACTTTCAGTAATGGATAGAACAACTAGATAGATCAAGAAGTCTGTAAAAGACTTGAATAACATTATTAACCCAAAAGACCTAATAGACAATTATAAAATACTCCAGTCAACAATAGCAAGTAAACATTCTTCTCAAGTGCACATGGAATATTCTCAATGTAGACCACATGTTAGGTCACATAACAAGTCTCAGTATGTTTAAAAAGATTGAAATAATACAATTATATTCTTTGACGACATGGAATATAGTTACAAATCCATAAAGAAGGAAATTTGAAAAATTCAGAAATATGTTAAATTAACATATTCTTAAAAAGAAAAAATTAAAAAGAGACGTAGAAAATATTTGAAATGAACAAAATGTAAACAAAACATAGTAAAACTTATTAATTGTAGTAAAAGCAGTGCTCAGAGAGAAATTTATAACTACAAATGCTTACATTAAAAAGAATTAAGGTGTTAAATTGATAACCTAAACCTCCACCTAAAGAAGCTAGAAATAGAAGGGCAAACTAATCTCAACATATGCAGAAGGAACAAAATAATAAAGATTAGAAAATAACAGAGTATAGGAGATGAATATAGAGAACCAATTAACTCAAAAGTTTGATCTTTGGAAAAATATATATATATAAAGACAAGATTTTATATAGAATCACTAAGAAGGAAAAAAGGGAGAGGGAGAGAGAAACACATATCACTACAATTTAGAATGAAAGTGGGGACATTACTACCAACTTGACAGACATAAAAAGATTAAAACATATTACTGTGAACAACTGTATGCCAAAATAGATAACCTTGATGAAATAAACAAATCAATATATATAAATTACCTAAACTGACTCAACAGAATAAAAAATTTGAATTGACCTCTAAGGAAAAAAAAAAAAAAGATTGAGTCAGTAATTAAAGTATTTCCAACAGAGAAAAACTCAAGATCATGTTGCTCGAATGGTAAATCCTACCTCATATTTAGGGAAGTGAGAAATTCAAACTCCTGCAAAAGCCGAAAGAAATGGGAATTTCCTAAGACATTATATAGGCCAGTTCAGTTCAGTTCAGTTCAGTCGCTCAGTTGTGTCTGACTTTTTGCGACCCCATGAATCGCAGCATGCCAGGCCTCTCTGTCCATCACCATCTCCCGGAGTTCACTCAGACTCACGTCCATCGAGTCAGTGATGCCATCCAGCCATCTCATCCTCGGTCGTCCCCTTCTCCTCCTGCCCCCAATCCCTCCCAGTATTATCCTAGATATCAAAGATAGAAAAAGAAATCAAAAGAGAAAAAAAACTGGACCAGTATCCCTTATTGAATATAGGTGCAAAAACGCTCAACAAAATACTAGTGAAACAAATCCAGTATCATATTAAGCCATATGAACCAGTAATCTCCCTTTTATATATGTACCCATAAGAATTATGTTTACACAAAAATCTATACCTGGTTGGCATCATCAATTCAATAGCCATGAGTTTGAGCAAGCTCCAGGAAATGGTGAAGGACAGTGAAGCCTAGTGTGTTGCAGTCCATGGAGTCGCAAAAAGTTGGACATGACTTAGTGATTGAACAACAACAAAAATGCTTACAGCAATTTTATTCATAACCACCAAAAACTGGAGCCAACCAAGATATCCTTCAACTGGTGAATGCATTAAAAACAATAGAGGTTGATGGCCAAAGTTGATGCTTGGAGAAATTATTTAGAGAATCAGCATTATAAACTGTGTTCGGCTGCCCTATACAGTGGAATAGTCCTTATGTATATATGAAATATTACAAATTTACAATAAAAGCGATGTATAGGGAAGGAAAAATATCTTCATATCTTGGAATACTACTTGACATAAAAAAGGAATAAACTATTGATTCAAGCAATAAAATAGATGAATCTTAAATGCTTTTTTCTAAGGAAAAGAGTCTGTAGCCAAAGGCTATATATTACTTAATTTAATTTACATGACACTTGGAAAAAGGCAAATTTTGAGGAAAGAAAAGGAGCAGTGTGGAGTGGGAGAGAGGTTGTCTATAAAGGAGCAATGTGAGGAAATTTTGAAGGTGATGGAGCTGTTATGTACAGAACAGTGTTAGATATCTTACTGTATGCATTCATCAAAATCCATAGAACACACACCTCAAAAAACTGAATTTTAATATATGGAAATTAAAAAAATCAACCAGGATACAGGAGAAAGATGGGCTGCAGATTGTAACAAATGTACCTAAATGTGTGCATCAGATTACAAATGAATTTTAGGAATGAAGAAAAAAGGAGATGGAAAAATCATATTTTGACTGATACTATAAAGTTATAGATGACTAAAACAGCCTGTATAAGTACTCTAGTTTTTAATCTCATAGGAATATGGGTTATGAATTATGAAACCACCTTGTTTGTATATTAGGGCTGAGCAAATTAGTAGATATACTGTAAATAATCAGAGTCAGATTTCTCATTGTCAGAGAGAAAAGTTACATATAAAGAGACAAAGTTAGAATGAACCTTGCAGCGCTGGACTGGAAATTGAAAGTATTAATATAGGTCTATGATGTGTGTATGCATGTATGTGTATATGTGTACTGTGTGTGTGAGTGTAATACAATCAGTTTCATAGTTTGTGGATTCATGTGCAAAATTGCCTACATATGACCAAGGACTCGTAGGAACCTAACCCTATGTTTTCCGTAGATACAAAGATTCAGCATTTATTAACTCAGTGTTCACAGTGACTTAATGGAGCACAGTTACTGTGAATAATGAGTCAACTCTGTATGTGTGTGTGTATGTGTGTGTGCGTGTGTGTGTGTGTATTTTCTGTTTCTTTTCATGGTATCCAGGCAATGATAGTATTGAAATTCAGAATGTATTAGTGAAAATACAAATGTTTCAGGCGGGATACCTGTATCAAATCTGTTTTGTCTAGTTTTATTTTATTTTTTGGCTATGAATGTATAGACACTGTTTATATTCTCTGAATTTAAGAACCAATCTTTATAACATTAGGGTATTAGTATACACCTCTCAGAGTTTGTTGCAACATCTTACTTAATTCTTAAGTGCATAATCAATACAGCATTCATTAAACACTTACTATATATATCTATAAACATATATAAAGTGAAGTGAAGTGAAGTCGTTCAGTCGTGTCCGACTCTTTGCAACCCCATGGACTGTAGTCTACCATAGTCCTCTGTCCATGGGATTTTCCAGGCAAGGGTACTGGAGTGGGTTGCCATTTCCTTCTCCAGAGGATCTCCCCAACCCAGGGATTGAACCCAGGTCTCCCGCATTGTAGGCAGACTCTTTACCATCTGAGCCACCACACACACACACACACACACACACACAAAACTACTGCCTTTTAGGTTACTATGACTATGAAAACTTTAGATTTCATATTACATATATTTCTGAAGGTTCATACAAACTAAAGCTGTAACAAAAAGGAGAGCATCATTATAATCTACAAGTCAGAGAATTCAATTGGACAAAATCTGGGTGATTTTCCTATTAATTAGTGATAGAGGTAGAGCAAGAAATAATGTCTAAAATTCAATGCATATACCTTTTTTTCTGATTCATCCATAAAAGTATTAATATCTTCTAGAAATGGGTAAAATCTTTGTTTATTATGTATTTATCACTAACTCCAAGATTAAGAGACAGCACCAGGTGCTGCCAGACTATTCTGCTTTAGCTAGGAGCGTCCCCACATCCTTCTTCATATACTCTTTTATGGATACTGGAAATAACAACACCTGAGACACAACGTCCTACAAATTACAGAGAGTCAGGCAGGAGTGTAGTGCTCCTTCAGATGCTTAACCCCTAAAGAAATGTTTTGTAAGCAGGACTAGAGGTGGAAAGAGAACTAGGGGGCAGATCTTTAATAGATGGGAGTCATTTATTAGGAAATATGTATTGAATATCTTTATGTGCCAAGTGTTCTAGGAGCTAAGGATACAAGGGTAAATGTAGTCTTGGTCCTAAATGAGTAGGAGACAGAGAGTAAACAGTAAATCTTCTTTAAATATCAGTTTACTGTTTACAGTCTAATACGTTTTAGACTGAAGCGCTAAGAAGCTAAAATAGGATTATGTAATTTGAATTATATATTTAAAGTAGAGGTACTCAATCCAAATAAAAAATATCAAATGCATATATTCTCTAGTTACTGAGAACACTAGAAATACAAAATGCAATGATCATTTAATGATGTTTGCAATGGCCATGAGAAGGGCATTCCAGCTTCAGAACTTTGTATTGCTGACACTACTCTAGAGGGAGAAAAAAGCTATTAATATTAAAACTAGAAGCAATAGCCTCCACATTATTTAAACTTATTTTAAAAAATTTTCACACTGGCATGAAGAAACAGATACAGCTTTTATTGTATCATTATCTGTAGATGATAAAATTATCTGTCTAGAAAAGCCAGATCATGGGGGAAAACTATCAGAAAAAAATATTTTAATATGTTCAGTTCAGTCACTCAGTCATGTCTGACTCTTTGTGACCCCATGGACTACAGCACACCAGTCTTCTCTGTCCATTACCAAATCCCTGAGCTTACTCAAACTCATGTCCATTGAGTTGGTAATGCCATCCAACCATCTCATTCTCTGTCATCCCCTTCTCCTCCTGCCTTCAATATTTCCCAGCATCAGGGTCTTTTCCAGTGAAGCAGTTCTTCACATCAGGTGGCCAAAGGATTGGAGTTTCAGCTTCAGCATCAGTCCTTCCAATGAATATTCAGGACTGATTTCCTTTAGGATGGACTGGTTGGCTCTCCTTGCTGTCCAAGGGACTCTCAAGAGTCTTCTCCAACACCACAGCTTAAAAGCATTAATTCTTCAGCACTCAGCTTTCTTTATAGTCCAACTCTCACATCCATACATGACTACTGTAAAAAACCATAGCCTTGACTAGATGAACCTTTGTTGGCAAAGTAATATCTCTGCTTTTTAATATGCTCCCTAGGTTGGTCATAACTTTTCTTCCAAGGAGCAAGTGTCTTAATTTCATGGCTGCAGTCACTATCTGCAGTGATTTTGGAGCCCAAGAAAATAAACCCATTTTAATATGGATTTAATGCAAAATAAATGTACAATAATTACTAATCTTTATGCTGTTGCTGCTAAGTCACTTCAGTTGTGTCCGACTCTGTGCGACCCCATAGACGGCAGCCCAACAGGTTCCCCAGCCCCTGGGATTCTCCAGGCAAGAACACTGGAGTGGGTTGCCATTTCCCATCACTATTAGAAAATATGAGTCAAAATATCCTATCATATTTACAGCGATAACAAGGTAGGGGTTTTATCAACAAGAATGATATGAAGTAACTCTAGTATGTAAGAAATAAGGGAATCATTAAAGATATATGTTAAGCTCCTGAATAGAAATAGGGATTCCACTTAATATTTTCAAATTAATTTGTGATCCAAGCCGCAATTCTAATTAACATCACAGAAAATTTTACAGAAGACATTCTGAGGTACATTTAGAAGAATAAACAGGTAGGATTGGGCAACAAATTTTCTGGAAATAAAATGGGAGGACAGAAGGAATAATGCCTACAAGTGATGAAACTTAGACGAACAATAATCAAAACAGTATAGCAGTTAGGAATCCACAGAGAGGCAAATCAATCAGAATAAAAAACCCAAAATAAAAATGATTTTTCTATGCAGAAACTAAATACATGCTAGAGGTGGTACCATAATTGAATGAGAAAATAAAGCTTCTTTTTCCCTCATGACATATTTGTCCTGATAAAATTGGTCAGAATAACAGAAAAAAAAAAAGAAGAAGACAAGTTCACTCCTTACAATACATACTAGATAAGTTCTGCATGACTTAAGTAGTCAAGTACAAAAATGAAAACAAAGAAATTATGGGCAAATCTTAAGTAGGTTTACAAGGGAAAAAATAAAGCAATGGAAGAAGCCATGCATTTAAAGAGCTGATATATCATGTCTATATATAAACTTTAAACTTCTGAATGCAAAATGAAGATCATAAAGAAACTTAAAGGAAATTTACAATGTACCACAAATTTGACAAATTAATTTGTTTCAAGATTCCTGTGATATATTTATACTTAAAAAAGAGTCTTTAAAAATCAGGAAGAAAAGAATACAAAGTACAATAAAAATTGGTCAAAATATGAAAAAGGAAATACAAATTGAAATGATAAACAAAATGTGAAATAATTTAATATGGATCCTTTGTTCTCGAAAGGATAAATATAGGGTAAAACAGGCTTCTTCCAAAAGCCACCATGAGGACAGGATCATGGGAAATAAACAGACAAGCATAACTTCATCAAGAAGTGATAATTTAATGGCATTGCTGGCTTTCAGCATGGTTTTGATCTCAGAGGACATCAAATGGTGTAGAAAACTATTAACTAGCATAGAAGTCATCATCAGGAAGAATTTCAGAGGTAAAGAAACAAGGCTAGGTCACTAAAATCCCTCCCCATTTAACAATGATAGCTATTCAAAGGAATAGACCTATTATGTAAGATAATCTCCAAAGGATGGTATAGGTAGAAATCTGGATAAATTAAGGAATGGGAACATATGAAGTAGATGATTTTCTGGTATATGTAGACACGGCAAGAGTGAACATTGACATTTTAGGAATCAATGAACTAAAATAGACAGGTACGGGTGAATTTAATATAGATGATCATTATATCTACCACTGCGGACAAGCGTCCCTTAGAAGAAATGGAGTACCCTTATAGTCAACAAGAGTTTGAAAAGCCATACTTGGGTGCAATCTCAAAAAATGACAGAATGATCTCAGTTTGTTTCTAAGGCAAACCATTCAATATCAGAGTAAAAAGTTTATGTCCCAACTGCTAATGCCAAAGAAGCTGAAACTGAATGGTTCTGTGAACATGTACAAGATCTTCTAGAATTAATACCAAAAACAGATGCCATTTTCATCAGAGGGGATTGGAATACAAAAGCAGGATGCCTGGAGTAACAGGCAAGTATGGCCTTGGAGAACAAAATGAAGCAGGGCAAAGGCTAACAGAGTTTTGCTAGGAGAACACAATGGTCATAGCAAACACCATCTTACAACAACACAATAGGTAATTCTGCACATATACATCACCAGATAGTACTGAAATCAGATTGATTTTATTCTTTGGTCTGTATAGGCAAAACTGTGGTTTCTCCAGTAGTTATGATGGATGTAAGAGTTGCACTGTAAAGAAGGCTGAGCACCGCAGAACTGATTCTTTCCAACCATGGTGCTGGAGAAGACTCCTGAGAGTCCCTTAGACACCAAGGGGATAAAACCAGTCAATCCTGAAAGAAATAAACCCTGAATATTCATTGGGAGGACTGATGCTGAAGCTGAAGCTCCAATACTGTGGCCACCTGATGCAAACAGCCAACCCATTGGAAAATACCCTGATGCTGGGAAAGATTGATGGCAGGAAGAGAAGACGGTGACAGAGGATGAGACGGTTGGATGGCATCACTAACTCAATGGACATAAGTTTGAGAAAACTCCCAGAGATAGTGAAGAATAGGGAAGGCTGGAGTGCTGCAGTCCATGGGGTCACAGAGTCGGACATGACTGAGGAAATGAACAAGACCAGTAGATCTTGGAGGACTTCCTAGGGGGCACTAGTAGTAAAGAACCCTCCTGCCAAATACAGGGGACATTAGAGATGTGGGTTTGATCCCTGAGTCAGGAAGATCCCTTGGAGGAGGGCATGGAAACCCTCGAGAATATCCTTGCTGGAGAATCCCATGGACAGAGGAGCCTGGTAGGCTACCATCCACAGGGTCGGAAAGAGTCAGACATGACTGAAGTGACTTAGCATGGATGCATGCATAGATATGGGAATCCAAATACTCATATTTGGGAACTTGTTATTTCTCATATTTGTCAAATTTCTTGCAGACACTGAGCATATTAAATAATTGTGAAATTGTAGAGCCACTTCACCCCAACACCATATGTGAGAAATGGTGGACAGGGAAACTATGATAGTAAATTCTCTCACTGCTCTTTGACCTAAGAGTACAGCCCTACAATGCTCTCTGTGTTCTTACCAGGATGCATTAGTGGTAAAGAAATCAAGAGCGCAGGAGTATCAAAGAGAGAAGTATCAGGCTGACTGTTTCTTGGTTTCTAAAGCAGGAATAATCTTACTTTAATCATTTGCTTTTCCCATTCCTGGACTTCACTGTGTGTGTGCATGCTAACTAGCTTCAGTCATGTCAGACTCTGCAACTCCATGAACCATAACCCTCCAGGCTTCTCTGTCCATGGGAAATTCCAGGCAAGAATACTGGAGTGGGCTGCCATTCCCTCCTCCAGAAGTCCCTCCTGCAGAAGATCCTCCTGACCCAGGGTCTGAACACTGCTGATCACCAAAATAGTAATGAAACTAATCACATGTCACTTTTTCCTGTGAAACTGGCAAAATGTTTTTTTAAAATATACAGACTTGGGAAGTGCACTTAGATGCATGTATTCTTAGTGTATTGTTGTTATACACTTATGTAAGTTTTATGTTGAATAAAATATATCAAGAACCATACTCAAATCCATAAAACTTCCTAAAGGAAGAATTAATTCAAAGACAATAATAATAGCTACAATAAAGATTTATGTTAAAACATTTGTGTTTTTAATAATAAACTACTAAAAAAGAAAATAGAATATATTTAAATATGCCCTACAGAAAAGAAGAAAAAGTCTTGCTTTAAAATTCATTTCATTTTTTCACATGGATAAAATATTTTAATTTGAAGTCCTTCGCACATATTGCCTTTTCTTTCCCTCTTCAGTGGAAGTCGCAATCATGAATTTTGAGTTTTATAATTTAATAGATATATAATTCATAAAGAGCACTAGGTCTTCCAAGGTGGTGCTAGCAGTAAAGATCTCACCTGCCAGTGCAAGAGATGTAAGAACCTTATGTTCAATCCCTAGGTTGAGAAGATCCACTGAAGGAGGGTATGGCAACCCACTCCAGTGTTCATGCCTGGAGAATCCCATGAAAGAGGAGCCTGGAAGGCTACAGTCCATAGGGACACAACTGAAACAACTTAACGTGCACACATACAATGAAAAATAATTCACACCAGTCTCATCAGAAAGGGCTTTAAACATTAGGGAGCTGTTAAGAGAGTTCCAGAAAAACATCTATTGCTGCTTTATTGACTATGCTAAAGCCTTTGACTGTGTGGATCACAATAAACTGTGGAAAATTCTGAAAGAGATGGGAATACCAGACCACCTGACCTGCCTTTTGAGAAACCTGTAAACAGGTTAGGAAGCAACAGTTAGAACTGGACGTGGAACAACCGACTGGTTCCAAATAGGAAAAGGAGTACGTCAAGGCTGTATATTGTCACCCCACTTATTTAACTTATATGCAGGGTATATCACGAGAAACGCTGGGCTGGAGGAATCACAGGCTGGAATCAAGATTGCTGGAAGAAATATCAATACCTCAGATATGCAGGTGACACCACTCTTATGGCAGAAAGTGAAGAAGAACTAAAAAGCCTCTTGAAGAAAGTGAAAGAGGAGAGTGAAAAAGTTGGCTTAAAGCTCAACATTCAGAAAACAAAGATCATGGCATCTGGTCCCATCACTTCATGGGAAATAGATGGGGAAACAGTGGAAACAGTGTCAGACTTTATTTTGGGGGGCTCCCAAATCACTGCAGATGGTGATTGCAGCCATGAAATTAAAAGACTCTCTTGCTCCTTGGAAGAAAATTTATGACCAACCTAGATAGTATATTCAAACGCAGAGACATTACTTTGCCAACAAAGATCCGTCTAGTCAAGGCTGTGGATTTTCCGGCAGTCATGTATGGATGTGAGAGTTGGACTATAAAGAAAGCTGAGCTCTGAAGAATTGATGCTTTTGGACTGTGGTGTTGGAGAAGACTCTTGAGGGTCCCTTGGACTGCAAGGATATCCAACCAGTCCATCCTAAAGGAGATTAGTCCTGGGTGTTCATTGGAAGGACTGATGTTGAAGCTGAAACTCCAATACTTTGGCCACCTGATGCGGAGAGCTGACCCATCTGAAAAGACCCTGATGCTGGAAGCGACTGGGGGAAGAAGGAGAAAGGGACGACAGAGGATGAGATGGTTGGATGGTGTCACCAACGCAATGGACATGGGTTTGGGTGGACTCCAAGAGTTGGTGATGGACAAGGAGGCCTGGCATACTGTGGTTCATCGGGTCGCAAAGAGTCGGACACGATTGAGCGACTGAACTGAACTGAACTGAAACTCACAGTAGATAATATCAGTTTTTCAAAATTCTAATTTTCACTTAGAAATTTGAATTTTTTTTTTTGTTACAAATATTATCCATTGTTTGCCTTGAATCAGCAAACTTTCTTGGTTGAAATTCACTTCCATGAAAGTGACTGCCAGATACCCTCCTGAACAATTGTAGTTTGTCTGTCAGTTCTTCATTCAAATAAAAATGGTATTTCATAAATAA
Organism: Ovis aries; assembly: GCF_016772045.2. Taxonomy (NCBI): domain Eukaryota; kingdom Metazoa; phylum Chordata; class Mammalia; order Artiodactyla; family Bovidae; genus Ovis; species Ovis aries. The sequence continues at coordinate 57,811,158 of NC_056055.1, forward strand.
AAATAACTATTTCTGTTCATAACTCAATCACACAAGTGTTATTCTTTGCTGCTCAATATGCTGTTGAAATACTTCATGCTTAATTGCAATTTTATCACACAGAATATTAAAAAGATATGCACTCAACAGTCAAGATTTAAGAAATTTAATACTTTTCACCTATTTATCAAGGACATTCTTTGGTAAAACTAGCTTTTTCTATTTAAACTGCAAGTCCCAGGTGGTAAAGAATACAGAAACCATATTCCAATGTTTCTGTCTACATTTGCATTAAAGCATCAGCAGTTTTATCTTTCATTGCATTTATACCACCAATGCAAACATCTCTACAGACGAAAAAAAAAAAAGAGGTCTTATTAACTATTATAAAAGTAGTTTTGACTTGCAGATACTCTGAAAGGATCTCAGGGGCTCCCACTGGTCTGTGGACCACACTTAGAACCGTTGCTCTAAGATGTATGTCTAGAAAAGGACTTACAGGGAGAGAGGGAGAAGTTGGTTTGCTTTATTAAATTTGCTAAACTGTTGTCTATGTTTTCAGAAGTCATAGTTAAATATTATTTTTTCTTTCCATCCTTGATAACAGTTGGCAATATCACATTAATAAAATTTTGCCAAGCTGATAGGGCTATCCTGGAGATCCAGTTCAGTTCAGTTCAGTCACTCAGTCGTGTCCAACTCTTTGTGGCCCCATGGACGACAGCATGCCAGTCTTTCCTGTCCATCACCAGCTCCCAGAGTTTACTCAAATGCATGTCCATTGAGTCGGAGACACCATCCAACCATCTCATCCTCTGTTGTCCCCTTCTCCTCCCGCCTTCAATCTTTCCCAGCATCAAGGTCTTTTCCAATGACTCAGTTCTTTGCATCAGGTGGCCTAAGTGTTGGAGTTTCAGCTTCAGCATCAGTCCTTCCAATGAATATTCAAGATTGATTTCCTTTAGGAATGACTGGATTGATCTCCTTGCAGTCCCAGGGACTCTCAAGAGTCTTCTCCAACACCACACTGGAGACGAGGTTGTTTTAATTTTACAATGTTTGCCAGCTTTGATAATTTTTATGTATCTATTATCCAATTGGGTATCTGATTTGAATTTTGTATCTGTAAACCATTTATCCATTTTCCTTTTTTGTTGCCTTTTTCTTAGTTTTCCTTTGATGTTTTGTGTATACTTTTGTTACTTCCAGTTCTTTGCATGCTTTATATTTTGCCAATACATTTTTTCAGCATTTACTGTCTTTTACATTTCTATTACATCATGCTTTCCTTTATTTGACAGAAGATTTATATTTTGATTTGATCAAATTATGAGTCTTTTAAAATTTCTACTTTTTGAAACTTATTTTAAAAAACTGCTTATAATTCCAAATTCATAAGCATAATTCTTTTATATATTCTTCTAATAGTTTTTTTCTTCTAATAGTTTGTATACACTTAACTCTGTAACCAAATAAACACACTTAGCAAATCAGCCTAGTAATTATGTTACCCAAACTTAGAACTCTAGCATGACAAACTTTTTCAAAATCTTTCTGAGATAGCAATGGGTAGAATATCTGTCTTTCTTTTTTACTGAAAGTTCATTCTTTTGATTTATGTGAATTTTCCATTAAAATTTTTCATTTTTATCTACCCAGTTCCTCATCTTCTGTCTCTGTACGTAATTAAGTGTTGAAGAGCCACAGTTTGATTCTCTTCATTGCTTCTAAAACATTATATTTACCTTCAGGCTCTTGTTTCTGCTTTGTTTTTGGCTGCTGGAAATTATTCCTACTTATGAATTCTACTATGTGTTTTAAAAGATGTTTGCTATCTTTATCTGAAATATGAAGTTACTCTATAATTCAGGCTTTTTCATATTATCTAGCATTACCTTTTAAATATGTAAAACTATTGTAACTTTTAGTCAATAATTAATTAGATTTATAAACATTTCTCAAATGTTCACACTTACTGTTTTATGTATTCCATTTTTTTTCTATTTTTCTTTTTTGCAAAGGTATATTCCTGAGTATTCACTGGAAGGACTGGTGCTGAAGCTGAAGCTCCAATACTTTGGCCACCTGATGCAAAGAACTGACTCACTGGAAAAGACCTTGATGCTGGGAAAGACTGAAGGCAGGAAGAGAAGGGGACGACAGAGAATGAAATGGTTGGATGGCATCACCGGCTCGATGGACAGGAGTTTGAGCAAGCTCTGGGAGTTGGTGATGGACATGGAAGCCTGGAATGCTTCAGTCCCTGAGGTTACAAAGAGTCGGACATAACTGAGAGACTGAACTGAACTGATTCATTATTTCAGGATATTTCAGGGTTTGCAGGAAATTTTATTTTTTAAGTACGAAAAACAAATTGTCATTATTTTTCCTGCACTCTTGAATGACAGTTTAGCTGAATATTTGATTCTCTTGACATTTTATTTTTCCTCAATACTTTAAAGATATTAGTTCATTGTTTTCTGGCATCTATTGTTGCTAATAAAAATCTCCTGTCATTGTAATTGTCACTTTTCTATATAATTCTAAAAGAAATATCAAGATATAAAACTGCATTCATAATGTAATTCCAAATTTCTGAAAATATTGTGCCAAATGCTTTGCTATCTAATTCCTAAATTCTCATAGTGTGAGTTCAGATAGCAAAGAATATCCATTATCCAAGTTCATTCTGTTCCCAAATTCACACTATACGCAGTGGATATTTATGAAACTTTCTTAAAACCAATATGATTACATATCAAGGGACTTTAAAAAGCTTAACCCAAAAATTTCACTTAGAAAGAGATAGGCATTTATTTATAAAATCGGTCATTGCTAGGTTCCATGTCAAAAAATAAAAATACAAAAGACCAAAATATTTTAGTGGGATATTATTCAGCCTTTAAAGGCATCCCTTTGAAAAACTATTAATTATATAATTAATTAAATGTAGAGTCACATATTACATTGTTAAAATGTGATTAAAAATATCAATTTATGTGATCACACAGAGAAAATGTTAAGTAAACATATATTTCTATGTCTGCAACTTGTTAAGAATGACTTTTCCTGAATGCTAAGGCTGTATATAGCATTTATTCTCTTTTTAATTAATTTTTTCCTAAGTATTATAGTAAAGAATTCCAGTTGAGCTATTTCAAATCCTAAAAGATGATGCTGTGAAAGTGCTGTACTCAATATGCCAGCAAATTTGGAAAACTCAGCAGTGGCCACAGGACTGGAAAAGGTCAGTTTTCATTCCAATCCCAAAGAAGGGCAATGCCAAAGAATGCTCAAACTACCGCACAACTGCACTCATCCCACACACTAGCAAAGTAATGCCCCCAAATCCTTAAAGCCAGGCTTCAGCAATATGTGAACCATGAACTTCCATATGTTCAAGCTGGATTTAGAAAAGACAGAGGATTCAGAGATCAAATTGCCAACATCTGTTGAATTATCAAAAAAGCAAGAGAGTTCCAGAAAAACATCTACTTCTTTATTGACTATGCCAAAGCCTTTGACTGTGAATCACAACAAGCTGTGGAAAATTCTTCAAGAGATGGGAATACCAGACCACCTGAACTGCCTCCTGAGAAATCTGTATGCAGGTCAAGAAGCAACAGTTAGAACTGGACATGAAACAACAGACCCACTCCAGTACTCTTGCCTGGCAAATTCCATGGACGGAGGAGCCTGGTAGCTGGCAGTCCATGGGGTCACTAGGAGTCAGAGACAACTGAGTGATTTCACTTTCACTTTTCACTTTCATGCATTGGAGAAGGAAATGGCACCCACTCCAGTGTTCTTGCCTGGAGAATCCCAGGGATGGGGGAGCCTGGTGGACCGCCTTCTCTGGGGTCACACAGAGTCAGACATGACTGAAGCGACTTAGCAGCAGCAGCAGCAGCAGCAGCATGGAACAACAGACTGGTTCCAAATTGGGACAGGAATATGTCAACATTGTATATTGTCACCCTGCTTATTTAACTTATATGCAGAGTACATCATGAGAAATGCTGGGCTGGATTAATCACAAACTAGAATCAAGATTGTGGGGAGAAATATCAATAACTTCACATATGCAGATGATACCACCCTTATGGCAGAAAGTGAAGAACTAAAGAGCCTCTCAGATGAAAGTGAAAGAGGAGAGTAAAAAAGCTGGCTTAAAACACAACATTCAGAAAAGTAAGATCATGGCATCTGGTCCCATCACTTCATGGCAAATAGATGGGGAAACAATGGAAACAGTGACAGACTTTATTTTGGGGGGCTCCAAGTTCACTGCAGATGGTGACTCAGTTCAGTTCAGTTCAGTCGCTCAGTGTCCAACTCTTTGCGACCCCATGAATCACAGCATGTCAGGCCAACCTGTCCATCACCAACTCCTGGAGTTCACTCAGACTCACGTCCATCGAGTCAGTGATGCCATCCAGCCATCTCATCCTCTGTCGTCCCCTTCTCCTCCTGCCACCAATCCCTCCCAGCATCAGAGTCTTTTCCAATAAGTCAACTCTTTGCATCAGGTGGCCAAAGTACTGGAGCTTCAGCTTTAGCATCATTCCTTCCAAAGAAATCCCAGGGTTGATCTCCTTCAGAATGGACTGGTTGGATCTCCTTGCAGTCCAAGGGACTCTCAAGAGTCTTCTCCAACACCACACTTCAAAAGCATCAATTCTTCGGCACTCAGCCTTCTTCACAGTCCAACTCTCACATGCATACATGACGACTGGAAAAACCATAGCCTTGACTAGACGGACCTTAGTCGGCAAAGTAATGTCTCTGCGTTTGAATATACTATCTAGGTTGGTCATAAATTTTCTTCCAAGGAGCAAGAGAGTCTTTTAATTTCATGGCTGCAATCACCATGTGCAGTGATTTTGGAGCCCAAAAAAATAAAGTCTGACACTGTTTCCACTGTTTCCCCATCTATTTCCCATGAAGTGATTGGACTGGATGTCATGATCTTTGTTTTCTGAATGTTGACCTTTAAGCCAACTTTTTCACTCTCCTCTTTCACTTTCATCAAGAGGCTTTTAGTTCTTCTTCACTTTCTGCTATAAGGGTGGTATCATCTGCATATCTGAGGTTATTGATATTTCTCCCGGCAATCTTGATTCTAGCTTGTGCTTCTTCCAGCCTAGCGTTTCTTATGATGTAAGTTAAATAAGCAGGGTGACAATATACAGCCTTGATGTACTCCTTTTCCGATTTGGAACCAGTCTGTTGTTCCATGTCCAGTTCTAACTGTTGCTTCCTGATCTGCATATAGGTTTCTCAGAGGCAGCTCAGGTGGTCTGGTATTCCCATCTCTTTCAGAATGTTCCATAGTTTATTGTGATCCACACAGTCAAAGGCTTTGGAATAGTCAATAAAGCAGAAATAGATGTTTTTCTGGAACACTCTTGCTTTTTCCATGATCCAGCGGATGTTGGCAATTTGATCTCTGATTCCTCTGCCTTTTCTAAAACCAGCTTGAACATCATGGAGTCCACGGTTCACGTATTGCTGAAGCCTGGCTTGGAGAATTTTGAGCATTAATTTACTAGCATGTTAGATGAGTGCAATTGTGCGGTAGTTTGAGCATTCTTTGGCATTGCCTTTCTTTGGGATTGGAATGAAAACTGACCTTTTCCAGTCCTGTGGCCACTGCTGAGTTTTCCAAATTTGCTACAGCCATGCAATTAAAAGATGCTTGCTCCTTGGAAGAAAAGCTATGTTCAACCTAGACAGCATATTAAAAAGCAGAGATATTACTTTGCCAACAAAAGTTTGTCTAGTCAAAGCTATGGTTTGTCCAGTAGTCATGTATGGGTGTGAGAGTTGGATTATAAAGAAAGCTGAGCACTGAAGAATTTATGCTTTTGAACTGTGGTGTTGGAGAAGACACTTGAGAATCCCTTGGACTGCGAGGAGGTCCAACCAGTCCATCCTGAAGGAAATCAATCCTGAATATTCATTGGAAGGACTGATGTTGAAGCTGAAGCTCAATACTTTGGCCACCTGATGTGAAGAACTGACTCATTGGAAAAGACCCTGATGCTGGGAAAGATTGAAGGCAGGAGAAGGGGACAATAGAGGATGAGATGTTTGGATGGCAACACCCACTCAATGGACATGAGTTTGAGTAAGCTCTGGGAATTGGTGATGGACAGGGTGGCCTGGCATGCTGCAGTCCATGGGGTCACAAAGAGTTGGACACAACTGAGTGACTGAACTGATATAGTGAAGAAGGTACCATTTCTATAATTAAAAAATAAGTTAATATATGAACATAATTACCATTGCTACTAAGTAACTTAGACTGTAACATTATCATATTATTAAATTATGACAATGGGAGTCCAGTTTCTCTACAGATATGGAGAATATTTTTTTCTCACACTTGAATGCAGGCTAGCATAGTTCCTTTATGATGTTTCCACCAATGGTAGAAGTACCTGGATTATCACTTGCCCCCTTCATAAACATAAGATGCCGACTTCTTGTCCTTAGCACACTGCTTACCTTCTGCCTTCTCTCTTAACTGTTCTTTGCCTCCCTCACCTTCACCCCATTACATAACTGGCATGTCACCTTCTACTTTTAACTCCTCATTGTCTCCATTATGTTCAAGTTATTGTCCTTCTCAACTAAGACTATGTATATCTTCTTGATTTTCCTTTCTCTATATTTCTGATTCTTCCACAGTTACCTAAGGCAATCCCCCTCCTGGATAATCAGACTGTCTAGATCATCCTTATCGTTTTCTACTCTGTTTTCATCTCTTCTTTTCCACCTATCTATCTTTTCAGCTGCTATCATTATGCAATGGCATAGTATGCATAAAACCAATTTATCGAACAATGGGTTTCTTTTAATTAAATACTTCAGCAAACTAAAGATAAAATTATTTCATTCATGTTTCTACATTTTTAAAAACTACAATACCTTAAATCTTGAAAGTGCTCTACTTTTAGTGAAATACATAAGTGGAGTGAAAGATTTCATTTCGGTTACCATTATGGAACTTCTTGTTTTTCTTTTTGCCAAGGTGAACTGATATAATCCAGGATTTTGTTCTTTTCAAGAGAAGATGAGCAACTTTATAGGAAATCTTAAGGGAGAGGGGGAAAAAAGCCTTGTATAACAAGTACAGCTTGGGTAACTGATATTTTTACATGAGGATTTTTGGCTCAGTGTAAGGAAGAGGATATGTTAGCCCTAAATAGCAAACCAAAATCCTTCAAACTCAGGACAAATTTGAATATTAACAATTCTGTATGATTTCTTTTTAAACTAGACAAAATTGAATTTTGATATTTTAATTTTAAAAATTAATCTGTCTTGAGGGAACATGAAATAATTATACCCAAACTGCATAAAATCTGAGTGTTTCAGTGTTTCTTATTAAAAACTACATTATTTTGATTAACAGTATTAAAAACTAGAGATGTACAACCTGGATTCAGGCTTTGGCTTACTTATTTTATGTGCTTCATCTTTCAAGACGTTTTTTTGGTAATGACTATTGATAGCTGTGCTCTGTTGATTCATGATTGATATCTGGATTGGACACTCTCATTTATGAAATTTTATGTAACAAAAATATACCTCCTCCATGTCCAATTAATTCACCTTGGCCAATAAATTTTTTTACGCAACTGACTTGAATATTCAAACACCAATTTTCTTACCAGAAATATTCTATGACTTTCTATGGGTTAAGAAGATTCCTTTTAGCTGTCACTTCTCTGCTTCCCAGGTAAAAACTAGTAACAGCAATGCCCCAAGGTGCCATGATCACTCTATAATTTGCCTAGAGATAATACTAATGACAATAACAGTTAATGTTTGCTGTGTGCTGTCTGTGCTTTAGACACCATTCTAAATACTTAAACAGACATTATTTTATTTAATACTCAAATTAACCTGTTAAATTCAATTATGAATATTCACTTTCACAGTGAGGAAACTAGAATTTAGATTCTTTTATTTATTTACAAAACATGTGTTGAGTGCCATATTTGTACCAGGCACTGAACTAGATGGAGAGAAAGAGTAATAATAAAGATCGAAAAGGTCCTTGAACCCATGGAATTTACATTATGATCTAGGGAAAGATAAAACAAAAACTGTGTACAGAAAGCTATAAGTACTCTGCAAAACAATGAAACTGAGTGGCTATTTTAAAGTGGTGGGGGAAGACTTTTGCAAGGAAGCGTCCTGAAAGATGCAGCTTGAATGACAGGAGGAGTCCAGTCATTTCAAGAAGGTCAGCAGAGTCTTCTGGGCTGGGAAAACGATAAGCAGAAAGATCCCAAGTAAGCATGAGGTGATGATAATGATGAAAAGATGTGGACAAAATGAGGCTATGTTTTGGAATTAGAATTGAAGAATTTTCTCCTGGGAGAAAAATGGAAGTGAGGGAAAGAGATGAATCAAGAGTGAATACTTTGCTGGTTGGTCAAGATTAAAGTAGGTTGCTGATGTACTCTTGGGGGAAGATGATGAGGAATGAGCTTTTCCTTTTTAAACTTTTTTTTTTTTTTTACTCTGGTGAAGCATGCATAAGATTTTACCATCTTAACCATTTTTAGTGTATAGTTCAGTGGTATTAAGTACATTTTATATTGTTATTTAAACATCATTATCATTCATCTCCAGAATTTCATCTTCCCAAACTGAAAATTCCATCCTCGTTAAAATATAACTCCCCAACCTTTCTCCCTCAAGCTTCTAGAAACTACCATTCTATTTCCTGTCTCTATGAATCTGACCACTGTAGCTACCTTATATAAGTGGACTCACACAATATTTGTCCTTTTGTGACTGGCTTTCTTCATTTAGCCTAATGTCTTCAAGATTCATCCATGCATCAAAACTTCCCTCTTCATTCTTTCTTTCCCCCTCTTTTTTTTTTAAAACAAAACAAAACAAAGAACCTTTATATTTGAGAGCAGTTTTAGGTTCATAAAAATGTTGCACAGCAGGTCCTCATATACTTTCTGCCCCAACCATACACACACACACACACACACACACACACACACACACACACACACACACAGCTTCCCTGCTATCAACATCTCCTCCCAGAATGCTATGTTTTTGTAGCTATGGATATATATTCTATAGATTAATAATTCTATAGGTTAAAAATGATTGGGTCCCAATTGGAGTGTAGGAAGAGCAGGAAGTTAATGAAAAATGTTTCTGATTGTTTCTTTCTCTATAACAATTCTACCCTTTATAACAGCCACTAGCCACTTGTAGCTATTAAGTAGTATGAAGACTAACTAGCTATTAAGTTAGTCTGATATACTCTAAGTAAAAATTAAATAATAAATTTTAAATATTTAGATACTTAGTAAGAAAGAAAAGAAATTATGACTTCAATAGTATTTTTATTGGATAATTGGACTTCCCTGGTAGCTCAACTGGTAAAGAATCCACCTTGCAATGTAGGAGACCCTGGTTCAATTCCTGGGGTGGGAAGTACCCCTGGGGAAAGGATAGGCATCCCACTCCAGTATTCTTGGGCTTCCCTGATGGCTCAGATGGTAAAGGATCTGCCTACAATGCTGGAGACTTTAAAAATATTTTTATTGGATAATTTATTTTCATATTTTGAAATTGTGAAAAAATATATATAACATAAAATTTATCATTCTAACCATTTTTAAGGCAATATGTCCATTCACATTGCTGTACAACCATTACCATCATCAATTATTGCCTGTGAGCATGCTCAGTCACTTCAGTCATGTTTGACTCTTTGTGACCCCATGGACTGTAGCCTGCCAGGCTCCTCTGTCTGTGGGATTCACTAGACAAGAATACTGGAGTGGGTTGGTATGCCCTCTTCCTGAGGATCTTCCCAACCCAGGGATCAAATCTGTGTCTCTTATGTCTCCTGCACTGGCAGGTGGGTTCTTTACCACTTTCACTACCTGGGAAGACCCTCATCCATTTATAGGACTCTTTAATTTGTAAAACTGAAACTCTGCATCCATTAAAAGATAACTCCCCATTCCCTTCTTCTGATAAAGCCCTTGGCAACCACAATTTTACTTTTTCTATGAATTTGACTAGGTTAAAATGATACTATTTGGGATTTATTGGGTTAAATAAAACATTTTTAAAATTTAATTTTGCTTTCTTTTTAGCTTTTTTTAAAAAATGTGGCTGTTAGAAAATTAAAAACCTCATGTGTGGCCCACAATATATTTCTGTGGAACAGTACTACTTGTCTCATATGGCTATTTAAATTTAATTCACATAAAATAAAATTAAAATTTCAATTCCTCGTTTGCAGTAGCCAATTTTCCTGTACACATGTGGCTAATGGTTACCATATTGAGCAATGCAGATATAGAACATTTTTATCATTATAGTAAGTTCTCTGGGACTGTACTGTTTTAGAAACCCCAACTAAAATGGAAACAACCACAGAAAAACAAGAAAGTCTGTAACATGGTGAGGGTGGCTGAGCAAATAATTCTTGCAGGCAACAAGGCAAAGTGATAATTAACTGATTATACAAAGATTAAAAAGTATTCTGAAGCTTGCAAGTTCCATTTTTTACTCTAAAACACAGGGTCAACAACAGACAGCTTCAGATGTTTTCCCATGAAATTTTAGATGTTGCCACCAAATGTATAACACACAACTGTGTATTGTCATAAGTCAGCTAAAACATGTGTAAACATATGTCATGTCACCCATTAAAAAGAAGGGTGTAATTATACTTTTAAATGTGGCAAAGTATTTTGAAAGTAGTGTATAATTTTCTAGAGCAGGAACATTTGTGAACATGTCTTTCCCTGAGTGCTTATACAGCCTGACATCTTCAGATTTGTTCAAATCAAGAGCCCCACTGTGAAAAAGCCAGAAACAGACAAAAGAAGCAATTTTTTCTTTAGGTGCCATTTCATTGAGAGAGCCAGAAAGAAGCAGTGAGGTAAGCACAGAGTCACAGACCAAAAAACACGATAGGAAATGATACTACCCGATCACAGCAGCAGCTGAAAACTTGGTAAGAACTGCTCATATTCAAGGAACAAACATTTAATTATCGCTTATGACTAAGATGCTACACAACATACATAGAGTATTCCTATAAGAGTCGATGTCTTTATTTTTTCACAGCTCTGAGGTATATCTGATATACAAAAAAATCTGTATACATCTAATATATACAATTTGATGAGTCTGGACATATGCATACACCTGTGACATCATCATCATAATCAAGGCAGTAACATATCCAGCACCTCACGGAGTTTTTTCTCTGTCCTTTGCCTTTTTATTGAATGTGCAGTGAGAACACTCAGCATGGGATCTACCCTCTGAAGATGTTTTTAAGTGCCCGATACAATATTGTCAACTTCAGGCACCATGTTGTACTGCAGCCCTCTAGAATTTATTTATCTAGTATAACTTTATGCCCATTGAAAACTTTCAATTTCCCTGTCAGCCCTTGGCAACTACCATTCTATTTTCTGCTTCTATAAGTTTAACTGTTTTTAGATATCTCATATAAATAAAATCATGCAGAAATTGTCTCTCTGTGACATTTCACTTAGCAATAATGTCTTCTAGGTCCAACCATGTTGTTTCAAATGGTAATATTTCTTCCTTTTTAAGGCTGAGTAATATATTACACAGGCTTCTCTGATGGCTCAGGCAGTAAAGCGTCTGCCTACAATGTGGGAGACCTGGGTTCAATCCCTGGGTCGGGAAGATCCTCTGGAGAAGGAAATGGCAACCCAGTCCAGTACTCTTGCCTGGAAAATCCCATGGATGGAGAAGCTTGGTAGGCTACAGTCTATGGGGTCACAAAGAGTCAGACATGACTGAGCGACTTCACTTTCACTACACGTAATTTTTATTATAAGTAATGATGCACAATATTAAAATAACATGTTATTTTATATTATTAATTTATATAGCATATATACTAATATATAATTATATAACATGAATTTTATTATATATAAATATACAATTATATAATAATATGCAATTATATATTATATATATATATATCATGTTTTCTTTATCTCAGATTCCTCTGAGGGTACTAATTATACTCCTTCTAAACTCTCTCCTGGATTAGATTATGAATCATATTTTCTTATACTTTTAGTTCTTCTTCTTGTTTTTTCCAGTATATTGTTTTTCTTAAAATATATGTGGTTCTTGATCACATGCCTGCATTTTATTTTAATACTCTTGGTGTGTGTATATTATTAAGGGTGTCATTCAGCACTCCCTATTTCTTTTATCATTAGGGCAGAAGATTCAAATAGACATTTTTCCAAAGAAGACATACAGGTGGCCAACAAACATATGAAAAGATGTTCAACATTGCTGAATGCAAATAAAACTACAATGATATATTATCTCACACCTGTCAAACTGGCCATCATCAAAAAAATCTAACAAATGAAGAAGATATGGAAAAAAAACAATCTTCCACCACTATAGGTGGGAGCAGAAATTGGTGTAGTCACTACGGAAAACATGGAGGTTCCTCAAAACATTAAAAATAGAACTAACATATGATTTAGCAATCCCACTCCTGGGGTATATATCTGGAAAAAATGCAAGTACTAATTTAAAAAGATACATGCACCCCAATGCACAGCAGCACCATTTACAATAGCCAAGAATACATGGAAGTCACCCAAGCATCCATCAACAGACAAATGGATAAAGAAGAAATTATGTTATATGGTTATCAAAGACTGTAGATCTGCCAAGTGCTTGGTCTGGCATATATAAGCTATTTTAACCACATGGTTGCTTTTAATTATGGTATTATCTGCTCTACAGATCAGCATAATTGACTAGAGGAAATCAGATCCTGAGAAATGGGAACACTCACGCAACAAGTTGCCTGCAGATGTTGTCTTGAGTTCGGTATATTTGTAGCTACCCTCTATGTCTACTGTTCTTTCTCTATGTTCCCTTGCATGAGGAAGGAAGATTGCCCCTTTTGGGGTTACTGGGAGAAGAAGAAGGAAGATAATAAAGGAAAAAAAAATAAAATTCCACTGAAATCAAAATTGCACAATACTCTTCAATCTATATCAGTTTAGAAACCCCTCCCTTCACAGCAATGTTCTCTTAGCCTTGTTTATCAGACATTAAGATTTTACTAAGATATGAACCACCAAACATTTCAAAATACTACTTCAACATGATGAGTCCTGTTTTTGTTCCAGAACAAATGCTTCTCCTCATCTTGAAGAATGATTTCTATGTGTATTCTGGTCAGAAACCTCTGAATTTTGTATGTAACTGGTTTCACAGCTTAGATCACAGTTTATCCTTAGGGAAGTGTATTTGAACTCTAGAAGAATAATTTTGTTCCCTCTAACAGCCAAAGTACCTCCTCAGTTATGCTTGGAGCATCTCCATGGATGTCAGTTATTGCAATAAAATGCATCACAATAAGGCCTTTATCAGAGATGAGGAACTGGGTTATTTACAACTTAAACTACACAGGGACTATCTTCTGGAACCCCTCCTTTCTTTTTCCTTACATTGTCCATGGTTGTTTGGGGCAAGAGAAGCCTGAGCTATTGTCATGGCTATTTAACTGATATTCCCTCAGCTACTGCTACTCTTCGTTTCCTAAATCAACCTATTTTTATCATATGAAATCTGCAGTCAACAAGCTTCAGTGGTTCATAAAAACCAAACTCTCCTTCCTGTACTGAAGTTGATGCATTAACCCCTGGTCCATAAAATATATCTCTTCACCAGTCACAACTGACATTCATTTTATTCCTCTAGGTGCCTTAGAATATTTTCCTTCCTTGCTTTCCTGGTGCAGTTTATTTGAGTGGAATGCTTTAAATGCATCCTTTCCATCTTTGAAAATTCAACCCACACTTTCAAGCCTATACCTTTTCGCCTAATCACCTAGGCAGTTATGGTCTCCACTAACACTTTTTTTTTAAAATTAACTGAGGTGTAATGGACATATAATTAGTATAAATAGTAATTTAATATTTGTATACATCACAAAATAATCACCACAAGAAACCTAGTTAATATTTATCACCATACTTACAAAGTCCCTCCTACCCCACTGATCTCTTTTAATATCATTCCATACAGTTTGTAATATAAAGACCTTAATGCTTCTTAATAGAATGCTCAATAGTAGTCATATTTGATACTTAGCTTCTACTTTTCTCTCTTTATGGTTATGGGTTCTCAAGGGCAGTGACCATTTCCATCTCATCTTTGAACCAGCACAGTTTGTAACCCAGTGTCTACTTATGGTAGTTTCTCAATGAAGACTTGTTCAACAACTTAAATAGTGCCATTTGTTATTCACTGGCAATTGCTTCTAGATTTTCTCCATTGGAATAAATTGAAAAATATTTACAAGGAAGCTACCTGTTCACTGAATATATAAATATGGCATTGCTATTGTCAATTAATGTTGTCCTTTGGTACCAATTCATTATAATGGCTGAGTCATAATAACATTTTTTTTCTTTGCTCTGTGGATCACAATACACTGTGGAAAATTCTGAAAGAGATGGGAATACCAGACCACCTGACCTGCCTCTTGAGAAATCTGTATGCAGGTCAGGAAGCAACAGTTAGAACTGGACATGGAACAACAGACTGGTTCCAAATAGGAAAAGGAGTATGTCAAGGCTGTATATTGTCACCCTGCTTATTTAACTTCTATGCAGAGTACATGATGAGAAATGCTGGGTTGGAGGAAGCACAAGCTGGAATCAAGATTGCCGGGAGAAATATCAATAACCTCAGATATGCAGATGACACCACCCTTATGGCAGGAAGTGAAGAAGGACTAAAGGGCCTCTTGATGAAAGTGAAAGAGGAGAGTGAAAAAGTTGCCTTAAAGCTCAACATTCAGAAAACGAAGATCATGGCATCCGGTCCCATCACTTCATGGCAAATAGATGGGGAAACAGTGGAAACAATGGCTGACTTTATTTTTCTGGGCTCCCAAATCACTGCGGATGGTGACAGCAGCCGTGAAATTTTTTTATTTTTTATTTTTTATATAGTAGTTCACTTTTTTTTAATTTTTATGTTTACTTTATTTTACTTTACAATACTGTATTGGTTTTGCCATACATTGACATGAATCCACCACGGGTGTACATGTGATCCCAAACATGAACCCCCCTCCCACCTCCCTCCCCACAACATCCCTCTGGGTCGTCCCTGTGCACCAGCACCAAGCATGCTGTATCCTGCATTGGACATAGACTGGTGATTCGATTCTTACATGATAGTATACATGTTTCAATGCCATTCTCCCAAATCATCCCACCCTCTCCCTCTCCCTCAGAGTCCAAAAGTCCGCTATACACATCTGTGTCTTTTTGGCTGTCTTGCATACAGGGTCATCATTGCCATCTTTCTAAATTCCATATATATGTGTTAGTATACTGTATTGGTGTTTTTCTTTCTGGCTTACTTCACTCTGTATAATTGGCTCCAGTTTCATCCATCTCAACAGAACTGATTCAAATGTATTCTTTTTAACGGCTGAGTAATACTCCATTGTATATATGTACCGCAGCTTTCTTATCCATTCATCTGCTGATAGACATCTAGGTTGTTTCCATGTCCTGGCTATTATAAACAGTGCTGCGATGAACATTGGGGTACATGTGTCTCTTTCAATTCTGGTTTCTTCAGTGTGTATGCCCAGAGTGGGATTGCTGGGTCATATGGCAGTTCTATTTGCAATTTTTTAAGGAATCTCCACACTGTTCTCCATAGTGGCTGTACTAGTTTGCATTCCCACAAACAGTGTAGGAGGGTTCCCTTTTCTCCACACCCTCTCCAGCATTTATTGCTTGCAGATTTTTGGATCGCAGCCATTCTGACTGGTGTGAAGTGGTACCTCATTGTGGTTTTGATTTGCATTTCTCTAATAATAAGTGATGTTGAGCATCTTCTCATGTGTTTGTTAGCCATCCGTATGTCTTCTTTGGAGAAATGTCTATTTAGTTCTTTGGCCCGTTTTTTGATTGAGTCGTTTATTTTTCTGGAATTGAGCTGCATAAGTTGCTTGTGTATTTTTGAGATTAGTTGTTTGTCAGTTGTTTCATTTGCTATTATTTTCTCCCATTCAGAAGGCTGTCTTTTCACCTTGCTTATATTTTCCTTTGTTGTGCAGAAGCTTTTAATTAGATCCCATTTGTTTATTTTTGCTTTTATTTCCAGAATTCTGGGAGGTGGATTCAGCACCACCAAACCAGCTCTCCAACAAATTCTAAAAGATATTCTCTAGACAGGAAACACAAAAAGGGTGTATAAACCCGAACCCAAAACAATAAAGTAAATGGTAATGGGATCATACTTATCAATAATTACCTTAAACGTAAATGGGTTGAATGCCCCAACCAAAAGACAAAGATTGGCCGAATGGATACAAAAACAAGACCCCTCTATATGCTGCTTACAAGAGACCCACCTCAAAACAAGGGACGCATACAGACTGAAAGTGAAGGGCTGGAAAAGATATTCCACACAAATAGAGACCAAAAGAAAGCAGGAGTGGCAATACTCATATCCGATAAAATAGACTTTAAAACAAAGGCTGTGAAAAGAGATAAAGAAGGCCACTACAACAGAGCTGATAGTATGAATCAATGGGTAAAAAGCAGACTATTTACACAAATGCATGCTAGAAAATTATATATCTGTGTATGTGTGTGTGTGTGTGCATACATATACATACTAATAAAACCAGGTTCCTATCTCACATTATAAACAAAAAATTTTGCACTAGATCCTATATATAGAAAATCTCTACATATTTTAGAAAAGATATATAGAAAAACTGTATTTCTTTATGAAGTCAGGTAGGGGAGGATTTCTTTCTTTCTTTTTTAATTTTTAGTTTTACTTTATTTTACTTTACCATACTGTATTGGTTTTGCCATACATTGACATGACCAAAGCCTTTGACTGTGTGGAAAGAAAAAAAAAAAAAAGAAGGCCACTACATAATGATCAAAGGATCAATCCAAGAAGAAGATATAACAATTATAAATATATATGCACCCAATATAGGAGCACCGCAATATGTAAGACAAATGCTAACAAGTATGAAAGGGGAAATTAACAATAACACAATAATAGTGGGAGACTTTAATACCCCACTCACACCTATGGACAGATCAACTAAACAGAAAATTAACAAAGAAATGCAAACTCTAAATGATACATTAGACCAGTTAGACCTAATTGATATCTATAGGACAATTCACCCCAAAACAATGAATTTCACCTTTTTCTCAAGTGCTCATGGAACCTTCTCCAGGATAGATCACATCCTGGGCCATAAATCTAACCTTGATAAATTTAAAAAAATCGAAATCATTCCAAGCATCTTTTCTGACCATAATGCATAAGATTAGATCTCAATTACAGGAGAAAAACTATTAAAAATTCCAACATATGGAGGTTGAACAACACACTTCTGAATAACCAACAAATCACAGAAGAAATCAAAAAGAAATCAAAATATGCATAGAAACTAGTGAAAATGAAAACACAACAACCCAAAACCTGTGGGACACTATAAAAGCAGTGCTAAGAGGAAACTTCATAGCACTACAGGCATACCTCAAGAAACAAGAAAAAAGTCAAATAAATAACCTAACTCTACACCTAAAGCAACTAGAAAAGGAAGAATTGGAGAACCCCAGAGTTAGTAGAAGGAAAGAAATCTTAAAAATTAGGGCAGAAATAAATGCAAAAGAAACAAAAGAGACCATAGTAAAAATCAACAAAGCCAAAAGCTGGTTCTTTGAAAGGATAAATAAAATTGACAAACCATTAGCCAGACTCATCAAGAAGCAAAGAGAGAAAAATCAAATCAATACAATTAGAAATGAAAATAGAGAGATCACAACAGCCATGGAATTTTAAAAGACCCTTGCTCCTTGGAAGGAAAGTTATGACCAACCTAGACAGCATATTAAAAAGCAGAGACATTACTTTGCAAACAAACGTCCATCTAGTCAAGGCTATGGTTTTTCCAGTAGTCATGTATGGATGTGAGAGTTGGACTATAAAGAAAGCTGAGTGCCGAAGAATTGATGCTTTTGAACTGTGGTGTTGGAGAAGACTCTTGAGAGTCCCTTGGACTGTAAGGAGATCCATCCAGTCTATCCTAAAGGAGATCAGTTCTGGGTGTTCATTGGAAGGACTGATGCTGAAGCTGAAACTCCAATATTTTGGCCACCTGACGTGAAGAGCTGACTCATTTGAAAAGACCCTAATGCTGGGAAAGATTGAAGGTAGGAGGAGAAGGGCACAACAGGGGATGAGATGGCTGGATGGCATCACTGACTCAATGGACATGGGTTTGGGTGGACTCCGGGAGTTGTTGATGGACAGGGAGGCCTGGCATGCTGCGGTTCATGGGGTTGCCGAGTCGGACATGACTGAGCAACTGAACTGAACTGAACTGAACTTATATCTTATGTAACTTTTGAGATATTTAGTATCACGACTATATTCTCTCCATATTCTTGTCTCATTCTTTGTATTTGATGTTACTATTTCTCCCCACAGAATGGACTTGGATCCTCTTAACTAGACTTTTTGGGGTACATGGGTCTTTTTTGTCACATTTCCCTTAGCTCTATATCCTCTCAAATGCCCCAATCCTTGTTTTCTCAATGAAGTGACAAACTTGGGAATGCCTAACTTTCCATCTTTGTCAAAGAGGACTATACCTGCTTTATTTCCTAGACTATCAGGGAGGGAAAGAATGAGTCAACGTGTAAGATAAGGTAACACTAAATCAGAGTTATACCACTCCAGGATGTTATTTTAAAATTAAGCTAATTAAACATATTGCTTGGTCATATATCTTCTGCAGCATCTAACAATGCAGGTTATCCTCAAGTAAGAAAAATATTTTTTTTAAAATGCAATTTTTTTTTCTTGCATTAAATTCTCTGTTTAGTTTTGTCTCCTTTGTAATGGCCAGACCTAGACTTTGAACTTGGCATTAATCAAGGCAATAATTACAATTACAGACACTGAGCAAAAAAAGTGAGTCCCCTTTCCAGTTAGATTAATGGGAGAAAGCTTAAACCTCTGACAGAAAAATTCTGGAAGCGTACATGAAAATCCCTCTTACTGGGTCACCGTTACTCAAAGAGGGTCCTGTTGAAAATAAGAAATTCACAGCTGTCCTGCTGACATGGAGAGAAAGAAAACATCAAAATAAACCTTGGAGAAGTGATTTTTAAAGCAGCAGAGTTGAGGTTTGACCCAGTAATAGATTTTGAAAGGGTGTTTGGTATCTCTGCGGTAAGTCGGGGTGTCCAACAGACAAGGCTCCACACCCGAATACAACCCGGCTGGAGGCACCTTAATAGTGATATTGATTGACTATAAACAAAGACAGGAAAAAGTAACCAGGATAGCAGAGAAAAATGTATTTGGGGAAAAAGGTTATTATCCTCCTTCAGGATGACTAATACCACAGCCATAGAAATTCATTTTACAACAAATATTTTTTGAGATCCTACAACATGCCAGGCACTGGATAAGAAACACATTTCTAACCCTCAAGGCATTTTCAGGCTCGTTTATGTGTTTTAGGGAGGTCGGTAGAAGGAGGGAAGAATCCATGGCTTATACACAAAAATCAAACCTGCCACTTTAGCATTATCAGTAACCTACACTCTACTGAATTGCTCTGGAAAAAAGAAAAAACAAAAGTATACCGTACAGAACTCCTCTCATTTTGTTTCTGTCATAAAATAGCTGGGTAACGTCAAGCAGTCACTTCGTTTTCCTGGGTCTTAATTTCTTCTTGGCCAAATACAAGGAGCAATAGGAGGAGGAGAAAACAGTAAACAAAAGTTATTTCTTTCCCTCTTTCTAATTCCAGAATGCACATTTGGTCCATAATTGATATGCATCTCAATATTAGAATGTGATTTCTAATGATCTCTGTGAACAGAATACAAACTCTCATTGTAAGAATCAATCTGTAGCAAACCTGTGGGTGGACTTTTTGAGGACAAGTGGGGGTTTTACCACAGTGCCAGTTTTCTTGTCATGAGCGCACCTATGACTGGTTTCTGGGTTCCTAGCTCTGAGATACAGAAGCAATTCAAAATCAATCAGGGGGAAACATGGTGCTGAGTAAAGCACCTTTTCCTTTGCTCCCTTTGAAGGATAGAATATTTCCCAAAGATTAAGATTTAACTGATTACCTTGGAATCACCCAACGTGGAATAACTCTGCAGAATAGGATGCTTAATGGTGCCTGGGGTTTCTTTTGATTCGTGTATAGAATTACTTTCCAGTCCTTGAAATGGTCTTTGGTCAGTCTGCTAAAGCTATACCATCTTCCAAACAGTAGACAGGGTGAACCACAGCAATAAAAGTACCAACAACCCAAAAAACCTAGTTGAGACAATTGTCTCAAAAAGGCAACCTTGCACAATGCAGATGTTTAGGACTTCATGGTCACTTGAATTTAAAAATGTTTAAGTACCTAGTATGAGGCAAGTAGTGTTGTAGGGTTAAAGTGATGGGCATTAAAAATAACCAGACAATTTGATCTTGCAACCTAAAAGGTGAGAGAGGCCGCACACACGTGTCAAATCCAACAAGAAAAAATACTTTTGTAGAGATGTGGATGGACCTCGAGTCTGTCAGAGTGAAGTAAGTCAGAAAGAGAAGAGCAATTGCACTTTAACACACATATGTAGAATCTAAAAAAAATGGTACAGATGAACCTAGTTCAAAGCAGGAATAGAGATACAGATGTTGGACAGGTGAACATAGAGTGGGAAGGGGTGGGTGGGATGCCTTGAGAAATTAGATTTGACATAAATATACTACCATGTGCAAAATAGCTGGTGAGAACCTGCAGAATAGCACAGGATGCCCAGCTGGCTTTTCTGTGTTGACCTAGAGGGGTGGGGTGGGGGATGGAGTGGGAAGGAGGTCCAAGAGGGAGGGGATATATGTATACATATAGCTGATTTACCTCATTGTACAGCAGAAACTAATACAACATTGTAAAGCAATTATATTCCAATAAAACAACCAAAACAAACAAACGAAAAACTATGACACTGATACGGTTGTGCTGTGCTGTGCTAAGTCACGTCAGTCGGGTTCGACTGCGACTCCGTGGACTATTGCCCTCCAGGCTCCTCTGTCCATGGGATTCTCCAGGCAAGAATACTGGAGTGGGTTGCCATTTCCTTCTCCACTGATATGGTTAGGACTTTGCAAATATCTATTCAGCAAAATAAAACAACAACTTTGGATAGCAAATATTACAAATTACAGTTCCACAGCTGACTCTAGTTGTGATTGTGGCAATGGCTTCTATGTGAGTTTCATCCACCTTCCTTCAAGTGCAGCTTGCTGGTGCCTCTCCTTGGGCTTGATGTCTGCCCTAGAGCTTCTCAGCTTGGCTGCCCCAGAAGCCTGCTAACACTCACAGAATTGCTACATTGACCAATGGGTGATGGATGATAAATATGCTTCCAATTTCATCTCCATAGAGGAAAGTCTTCAGCTGCATTTCATTATAGGCACCTCAAGAGGTTCCACCAAATTGAAGAAACATTCCCTTATTTTTATTCAGGAAGGAAAACAAAGCTTCCTTCACTGTTTCATCCTCCTGTCCCTCACTCTGGCTTCTTGAGATCATTTCCAAATAAACTGCCTTCATAGAAGCTTCTTTCTAGTGTTCTGCTTTAAGGTGATAGCTAGGCTACTGTATCGTACAAAATATGTGTGCTTCTTCTCTGCAGCTTTGTCTACCAGTGTACTCCTTAGAGCATAGTGGAATATATTTGGGGTAGGGATGGTACAGGGTTCGGGGTTGGGTGGAGGAGAGAAGAGGTGTGGTGAGGGGGTTGAAGAAAGAGACTCATGAGGCAAATATGAAATTTCTTTGAAGTTAGGTGGTTTATATTATGTGAATTTTGCCTTCTTCACAATATTTCCATGTATATTTCAACATACAAATATTAACTTTATACACACCCACCCACATTAACTTTGCAACATCTCTATAATAACTAAAGTCCTGCAAGAGCTTATTGGCTGGCCTCACTGTCTCCAGCATTGCCACATCCAAACTGTGCTTCACAACATCCTGAAGTGCAAATCTGATCAAGTCATTTATTTTCTTATAACTTTTAGAGGGACAGACCATCTGATGAAGTTCTAACGAAGTTCAAACTCCTTAACACGATTGATAAGGTTTTGCATAATTTGGCCCATGTTTCCCTCCCCAGCCATTTGCTGTCTCCTAGACATGTATCATCCAGCCATAATGAATTTCTTTTACTCCCTTAATCTCTCCATGCTCTCTTGCCTCCAGGCGTTTGCCTGTTCTGTCCCATCAGTCTACTGTCCTCTCTTCACTGCTCTTCAACCTGCCCTTCCACCAGCTCTCCATTCCTCAGCTTCCTCCTAAAAAAAGAATCGCCATCTTTGTTTAAGTTAGATGCCGCCGTGCACTCCTTTTACATCCTAATCTTCCCCATCACAGCACATGTTTCACCCTTTTGTTTTTGCCTATCAGTCTGAATCTGCCACAGAACAGAAGCCTAGAGCAAAGGTCACTTCATTTGTCCCTGTTGCCTAGTGCCTTGCACAATCCTGGGAACAAAGCTAATGACTGTCAAGGTAAGGTCCTTAGAGTCACTGAGTTCAAATATTGTTTTTCATACCTGCTAGCTATATAACTGGAGAACTCTTAGAAGTGCTTCTAGTCTTAGTTTCTTCATCTGTAAATTGTGGAAAATAATAATACCCTGATTATAGGATCATTAAGAATAAATGAGATGATTTATGCAATTTTGTATAATAATAACTGACCCATAGAAAACAACTAATAAATGATAGCTACTATTATTCTAATAACTATAGTTATTAGGTGTTCAATATACAAATATAAAATGAATCAATGAATATAAAATAAAAGAAAAATATTTCATACCTTTTTCATTTGTTAATAAACTATTTTTACATGGTTTATCCATTTCTTAAAAACATAGCTCAACTGAAGAAGCTAATAAAACATGTAAGATTCAGCATCTAGGAAATTTTTCTTCACCACTACATTGTTACAAATGTATATACACATGTGGATATCGTTGGCATCAGTCTTGTTCTGTCTTCTTATTACAAGGTAATTAGAATAACAGAGGAGGGTCTGGTCAGCTAAATAATGCTCTTCTCCTCTAAATTTGTTCATGTCCTAATTCCTGGACTCTCTATGCTACTTACATGGTAAAGGGGACTTTACAGATATGATTTAACTAGAAATCTTGAAATGAGGCGATTACCCTGCATTCAATATATAGGTGAGCCCAGTATAATCACAAGGGTCTGCATAAGAGTCAGGCAGGAGGATCAAAGTCACAGAGAGAAGATGACGTGATGATAGAAGCAGGGGACAAAACGCCCCAGGAATGCAGGGCCAGATGCTGGACGAAACAAGGAATAGAATTTTCACCTGGAGTCTCCAGAGGAGTCAGCCTAATGACTGACGCCTTGATTTTACCTCCATAACTCTGAGGACAAAATGTATTATTTTAATTTACTAACACTGTGGTGATTTATCAGAGTAGCAGATGGAAGCAAAAACAGACTTGAGACACACAGTATACTGACTACAAACTAGTTTGTCACAGTGTTTTTGGATTTCTGAGAATAGAGAGATTGATGAGCATAAATTGATACTGAAGGGATAATCTCTTATTATGTAAAGAGAACAGAAGACACTCCAAAAATATAATTCCATCTTTTGCTGGCTATGAAAATCAGTGGGAAGTGTTAGCCTATTCTTATTCTAAACTCCAGTATACAATTTAAATATATTTAGATCGAACCATGCTGTTTTAAATATTGTGGTTTTACATTATATTTTATTATATGGTAAAATTAGTTTTAACTCATTATTTTTCTTCAAAAAGTTTCCAGCTACTGTATATTTATGCTTCCAAGTTAATTTGGAAATATTCCTCTCATCTTAAAACAATAGTGTTTTAATTTTCTTTTGGTTTTATTTGGCTTTGGAAGATTTGGAGGAAGTATAAGCATCCTAATTTTATTGAGTATTTTATTAATAACTAATGTATATTTACACGTTTATCCAATTTTCCTTCCAATCACTAATATCCTTCCTAGATTTCCTCCTGCTGTCTTTCCTCCTTCCAGATTACTATTATTAGTCACATGTAGATATTCTGAAAGCCTACACATGCCCAAAGTTTTATTAAGTAGCTCTGTAAAGGTCTCAGAAGTATAAATTCTTGATAAACCTAACAAAGACAGTTGTGAATTTTACTCAATTTCTTATACGATTTACAAACATTTCTTTTAAAATTATTTAGAAACACTGATTCATATTATATATATCATTAAATTTGCATGTGCATGATATGATAGGAATAACCATTGAAACCATGACTAGTGAAATCAGGAATTAGGCAGTAAATTTTTCTGTATAGCAAGTTGTTTGGAAAGTTGAAATGTTACCTCAATGGTGCTCAACCTTTTTTCTGCACTGAGCACACACACACACACACACACACACACACATCATACTCCCATCAGCCATGTTTTATTATATATAGTAACTCTAAACCACACATACTCAAAAGTTTATTGAGTTGTCTTTTTCTACTTAAAATGGATTTATATTTATTGTATGAAATATTGAAACTAAGAAGGGAGGAAACATGAGAGTCCCACTAATGAATAATTTTTTTCTTCTATGTTCCTCAGTAGTATGCTACCTTTTCTTCAAACTGGGTTTGCATATTTAACATTTGGTTTATTTTCTAGGTATTAATATTTTCCTGTTGTTCTTATCAATGGAAAATTTTCTTCTCCACTCACTGCTTGCCATAGACTGAGATGTGTTTATCCTCCTAAAATTTGAATGTTTAAGTGCTAGCTTCCCAGATGATGGTGCTGGTAGGTGGGGTCTTGGGGAGGTGATTCATGAGCTCCAGGCTTCCCTGGTGTCTCAGATGGTAAAGAATCTGCCTACAATTCAGGAGACCCAGATTCAATCCCTGGGTTGGGAAGATTCCCTGAAGAAGGAAATGGTTACCCACTCCAGTATTCTTGCCTAGAGAATCCCATGGACAGAGGAGCCTGGCAGGCTGCAGTCTGTGGGGTCACTAAAAGTTAAACATGACTGAGTGACTAACACACACTCATGAGGCTCAGCTGTCATGAATGAGATTAGTTCTCTTGAAACAGAGGCCGTGGAGAGCTCTCTAGTCCCTCTCACCATGTGAAGACATAAAAGATAGCCACTGCCTACGAATTAGGAAGTAATTTCTCATCAGATATCAAATCTGCTATTTGATCTTGGACTTTCCAGCCTCCAGAACTGTAGGACATGATATATAAGAAATATAAGTATTCTTATAAGGCACCCGGTCTATGATATGCTGTTATAGCTCTCTAAATGGGCTAAGTCACATTGTCTTTTTCTGAGCTCTCCCAATTTTCTTTTCATCTCATTTTGTTGTCAAAGGAGCTCATATATGATCTCTTCCTCTTTTACTCTGGTCTCCTGAAATCTCCTTGCAGAGTCTATTCTCTTTCATTTCTATGAGAAATGCATTTTTTGCCCATAATTTTCTTTAGCTTTCTGGGATAAATATTCTGTTAGAGTAGATTCTTTATTTTATCTCTTGTGTGCCATATTCCTTTCTTTTTTGTCTTTTTACTTCTAAATTTTGTCTTCAATGCTTTCTTCCATTAAAAAAAATTAGCTTATTTATTGCTGATGAGTGTAATTATGACTATTCTATTTACTCTTCGGTGGTGGATGGTTTTCCTCTTGACCCCTCCCTGAGGTTTTATTCTTCATTGCTATCCTTTCTTTAGAATAAAATTAAGAGACGGCCTGGACCTTCCCCTCACCCTCCACCAGATCCCTTGAGAAGAGAAAGGTAGGCCAGAATAGCAAATCCTGGCAACTGCAACTGGTAAAATAGACTCTTTTCCCCCAGAAGAGTAACTTAGTATAAAAACACCTTTCTGTGATGTCAGATTTTGGAAGGCATGTGGAGGTTTGTTTCCATAGTTCCAACTACTGAGGCTATTGATATGGCACACTGTTAGTGGGATCGTGTTATAGAAGACCCTTGGTTCCTGGCTGTTATCACATATCTTTCTATGACAAAGAAATGATATTTTCAACTCTTATTAAATTTTTTTTCACCTGGTCTATATTTTTCTCAAAAAATTGTATTTGTGTTTATGATATATGTAAAATTGAGCAAAGAACACAATACTTTTGTGAGGTGCAGATGCTGTGTGATAGATGCTTTCACTGGTAAAGTGACTTTTATACAAACTAACATCTCGGTCTATGCCAGTTTAACTTCTTGCCACAGAAAAAAATTATCTGTTACAATAGATCACAGACCTTGAGTAGTCTACAAAGATAATCAAAGTAGTCAGTCTGAGTGCTGAAGTTCCACAATATTCACCATAAATATCCAGATTTTGAAACTGCATAAGCAGGTAAGATATTTCATGATAAGCTCTAGAATGAAGCCAGTTCAGACCATTTTGTAGATAGAAAAGAGTTATGAAAGTAAGTGTTATCATTTAAGGTAAAAATCAGTAAGTACACAGAGATAGCTATCATACAAATATAACAATCCTTCTGAGAAGCTCCTATTCATAAAATAGATCCTTTTTACCCCATATAATTGTGAAAAGGTATCCAAAAAGAGTCCAAAGATTAAATAGAAATGGAGAAAGACATGATGGGGGAAATTAGAAAACATTTGAACTATGCAAATTTTTATGTTGGTACTTAAGTTTTCCTTTTCACAGCCATGAGGAAATTACTCTATTATGATGCCTCATCCACTCAGTTTTACACACAGAACTAAAACAGGCTAACAGAGAATGTAAAGGTCATTGATAAAGCCTCCAGATTTCAGCTTATGGCACAGGACCACCGCTTAACTGGTCTCCTGAGTCACTAGCAAAATATGAAACCCCACATCTAAAGGAAATCAAAGGATTCCAAATGGAAGTCTTCCTTCGTTCAACTTGGAAATGACACTGCCTTTATTTAAGATCCTCATGAAGTAGGTATTTGAGGAAAGAAATAGTCTTTGCTCAGAAACACCTCAGAAATTTCTTCTGTGAAGCAATAGTCAATGGGATAGAGCAAGCAGACATTCAGTGATATCCTTTGAGACTTACAATCAGAAAACAAGTTTTAAGATGACTATTTCTACTTCAGAGAGGCAACCAACTAGTTTTTCAGTCCTATAAACAGGGAGAAGTGTACCCCAGGTTTTGATGTTATATTTTGTCCTGCATTTTCTGTAAACTCTCACTCTTCACACATAACTTCATTTCCATCATATACTGAAATGAAAATAGATCGCATTTAACACAAATGAAGACACTCCCTACAAATCTAGAAGCTGAGGGTAATAAGCTCTTGAACGTCTATCCCAAGCATCCTGTTTACGGCATGAAACCTCATGGCTGCAGAAGAAATTACTGCATAAGACCAAGTGGAATAGTATTTGGGTGGTAATATCCTTGACTAAGTAGGTGGTTGCAGTTTTCTGATGTACCAACCTGACAGCAGCTTTTCTGACCTTTAGTTTTCTCAGTGCAGTCAACAGTAATGCTATTTCTTTGATTCTCAACATATCCCATGATTGTACTCACCACTGACAGATCTATATAGATATATGTCTTCCTTCACATCAGAATGAAAAGATAAATCTTGATGGAAAACACTCTTGAGCTGACATTTAAACGAGTAATTTTATTTGGGGGAGAGAAATAATTTTAATTTATTATCATTTTGAATCTGTATCATCCTAGAGAAAATTGATAACAAAGCAAGATTCAACTCTTCAAAAATACATATGCTTTGTATAGAGGCTGCAGATAAGAATGTCCTTGCTTTTAAGGGTATGTTATTATGATGGCACACACATACACACACATATATGTATACATGCATATGTTATATTTGTGAACCTTATAATGTATATGTATGAAGAAAAATATGTATTAACAATTGTTGAGCTTAAGTACAGTTATGCAAGTTTACTTGTATATTTATTTATCTTAATTCTTGAATGCTTAACATTTTTATAATTAAAAATTGTTAAATATTAATATTCAACTTTCAAGGCACAAACAAAATTTACATTAAGATGCTTCCCCCTTACGTAAGGCCAGGGACCGGAGAATGAAAGATAAGTGTTAAAAATCAGGAAAGCACCCAGCCAAACCAGTTTGCTTCTTGAAAGAGGCTGCAGCATGGCATGGCAAGACTAGGATCTTGAAACAGCAGTCAAGCACACATCCTTCCTTTCTTGCCTCCACGCTTCCTGATTCCGTCTGCTGCCTGCTTCTCTGCAGTCATAGCCAATAACATGCTTGGGATAGAATCGGAACTCTTTTCAACTGGAGTCTCCCATATGTTCATTATAGAAAATGTGTTTGCATTTTCACTGCAACACACCGCATATACTGACGCTGCCTGACTGTGAATTCATAGCTGGGAGAGAAGAAGGACTGGCAGATGAAGCGAAATAAAGTTGGTGAGAAGTAGAATTCCAGCCCAAGAGAGTTTCAGAGTTTCACAGGACTTTGAAGTTCTCCTGCTTGGCATCGTTCTCAGTACAGAATGCCTGGGTTGCTGTTATTCCCTCCCAGGGGCCCCTTTCCACTTAGACACAGCTTAATTTCATCAGCTATAGCAACACAAGAACTTTCTTAGTATGGGATCCTATGTGCAATAAATGTGTCTAATTTCTTATTGGTTGAAGTTTGTCTTTAAAGTGACTTTTTTTTCCCTAGCCACTGACAGTATTGATTCTTATTTCATGACTGCCTCTGGATTCAGTATCCCGGACATATTCTACTTTACCTCTGTATTATGTAGATGAATGGACGGATGGATAGAAAAAGTGAAATCGAGAGAGAGGTAAATATATTTTTGTTTATTTTGAGCTGATCTTAGAGCCTGCTGTTAGAGAACATACAAGAAAGGTCTAGCATACAAAAAAATGAGAAAACTTTGTTTACTGGTCCACATTTCTGTGCTATTTCTAAGACAGCTGTTCGGAATTTTGCAGCACCTTTCTTTACTCGTTGTTCAGTTGCTCAGTGATGTTATGACCCTGTGGACTGCAGCATGCCAGGCTTCCCTGTCCTTCACCATTTCCTGGAGTTTGCTCAAACTCGTATCCATTGGGTCAGTGATGCCATCCAACCATCTCATCCTCTGTCATCCTGCTCTCCTCCTTCCTTCAGTCTTTACCAGCATCAGGGTATTTTCCAGTGAGTCAGCTCTTCGTATCATATAGCCAAAGTATTGGAGCTTCAGTATCAGCACCAGTCCTTCCAATGAATATTCAAGATTGATTTCCATTAGGATTGTCTGAGTTGACCTCCTTGCAGTCCAAGGGACTCTCAAGAGTCTTCTCCAACACCACAGTTTGAAGGCATAAATTCTTCAGCGCTCAGTCTTTTCCATTGTCCAGTTCTCATGTCTGTTCATGATTACTGGAAAAACCATAGCTTTAACTATAGTAACCTTTGTGCAAAAACTAATGTCTCAGCCTTTTAATACACTATTTAGGATTGTCATTGTTTTCTTCCAAGGAGGAAGCATCTTTTAATTTCATGGCTGCAGACACCATCCACAGTTTATTTGGAGCCCAAGATCTACATAAAGTTCTTGATTTCCAAAGGTTTCTAACTCTTATTTATATTGACTGTCATTGCCATCAGTTCAGTTCAGTCGCTCAGTCGTGTCCAGCTCTTTGCAACCCCATGGACTGTAGCACGCCAGGCTTCCCTGTCCTTTACCAACTCCCAGAGCTTGCTCAGACTCATGTCCATCGATTGGTGATGCCATTGGACCATCTCATCCTCTGTTGTCCCCTTCTCCTCCTGCCTTCAATCTTTCCCAGCATCAGGGTCTTTTCAAATGAGTCAGTTCTTCACAGCAGGTGGACAAAGTACTGAGCTTCAGCATCAGTCCTTTCAATGAATATTCATGACTGGTTTCCTTTAGGATGGACTGGTTGGATCTCCTGCAGTCCAAGAGATTCTCAAGAGTCTTATGCAACACCACAATTCAAAAGCATCAATTCTTCAGTGCTCAGCTTTCCTTATAGTCCAACTCTCACATCTATACATGACTATTGGAAAAACCATAGCTTTGACTAGATGGACCTTTATTGGCAAAGTAATGTCTCTGATATTTAATATGCTGTCTAGGCTGGTTATAACTTTTCTTCCAAGGAGCAAGTGTCTTTTAATTTCATGGCTGCAGTAAAAATCTGCAGTGATTTTTTCATTGCCATATTATGACCAAAATTATTTTGTTATGAATTACTTGAGATTTTCAGTTGCCTGCTAAGTTAGTTTGCTACAGCTGCAATAATGTACCAGAAACTTGTGGTTTAAAACAACAGACATGTGTTTTTTTCATGGTTCCAAAAATCTGAAATCAAGTTTTCATCAGGGTCAAATTGCCTCTGAAGATTTGAGGGAGGGTTCTTCCTTGGCTCTTCTCAGTTTCTGGTGATTGCTGGATACTTGAAGTTTCTTGGCTGGTTGATGCATTATCCCAGTTTCTGCTTTCATCTTTACATGTTCATCTCCCTTTGGTGTGTCTTCACATGGCTTTCTTATAAGGATACCAGTCATTAGATCTAGGGCCCTCTCTAATCCATTATGAATTTATCTTAACTAATTACAGCTACACAGACCGTATTTCCAAATAATGTCACATTTTGAGGTTCCAGAAGGGGTAAAATTTGTGGGAGATATTATTCAACCCTCTATAACCACCAAGAAATAAATATATCTTTCTAGTGCATGGGTTTCTGTTTTAAAGATTTCAGAGTAAATGTCTTTGTATAATATTTTTTTAAAAGATGTTTTCTTCTTTTCAGCTAAGAAAATATTTCCAGGATTCCTTCATATCTTACCCATCTACAGATTGAGTCTCTAAATTTCATTTTGGTTGTGAAAGAATATTTCTCTTTTTTTTTTTAATTTATTTATTTATTTATTATTATTATTTTTTAAAATCTTAAAATCTTTAATTCTTACATGCATTTCCAAACATGAACCCCCCTCCCACCTCCCTCCCCATAACATCTCAGAATGAGCCCATCAATTTTGATTATTCATTCCTCCAAAAAAAAAAAATGTATGGACTGACATGAGAGCTTAGAATTGAGGGTTTTAATTTCACCCCTACATCCTCCTCTGTGAAGCAGGAAATCAAAGTACACCAGATCCTGATATTAATATTAGCTGGCTCTTTATTTTTATGCCTTTCTGCCCTCCCCATGTTGCTCCTTGCACTTGTAATATACCTCCACCAGTATTATTTTCATAATCCTATCCATTCTTCAAAGACTCAACTAAAAGATCTCTTCTCTCCCTAATTCTTTCTTCCCAACTCAACCTCCCAAAGATTGAATTGATTGCTCCATCCTCTACTCCGCCTATCAAAGAAGTCAGTCTTTGACCAAAGTTTCACTGGGGCTATCTTCATGTACCACTATTCTCTACCTGTGTGACTTCAGAGAATTAGCCTTTCTTGGGCCTTGTTAAACTGAGGATAATAATATCTACTTTTATATAAATTCCTTAAAATAATACTTGACATAAAATAAGAGGTCAATGAATGTTATTTCTCCTTTGTAATCATCTTTGTCCATCTTTCCATCTTTGTCCTGGGGTTATCTGTGAACAAACGTGCACGCACCACTAGGCAGGAAGCTACTGGAAGCCAGGGGTTGTGCTTTATCTATCTTAGCATGCCATATGCCATCAAGTACATGCTTGCTATGTAGCTGTCTGTGTTCAGGACATTTTTTCAGACTTAGTAGAGAAAGGACCCCTTTTCAGATTCTTTCTTAACTAACATGACAAGTTTTCTCTTGTTCTTTAATGGGAGCTGGTGAAAAACTTTTCTGTGTGCACAGATCACACATGAAATACATACGACAAACATTTTGTGTATTTTCTTTTCTCATGCACACAAGTTAGAAAGCTTTCAAAATAATCATTATGCCAATACGTTTGTATTTATTAGACACACCAAGCACCACACACAGAGAATATGTTATCTCAGCTCACATCCTGACAAGAACCATGCAACATTTTGTCATTATTCTTGATTTACAGAAGATGAACTGGAGTTAAGAAAAACTAAACCAGGTATGGTGCCAAAGGCCATGGTCAGAACAAGTAACAAGTCTGAGATGTGAACCTGGTTTAAGTTGGCTCTAAAGTTCTTAATTTTTGTCCTATATTGTGTTGTCTTCTTTCTTTCTCTTCTTTCTTTCCTTCCTTCCTTCCTTTTTTAACTTGTTCAGTTGCTAAGTTGTGTCCAACTCTTTGCACCCCACAGAGTGCAATATGCCAGGCTTCTCTGTCCTTCACTGTCTCCTGGAGTTTGCTCAAATTCATGTCCATTGAGTTGTTGATGCTATCTAACCATCTCATCCTCTGCTGTCTACTTCTCCTTTTGTCTTCAATCTTTCCCAGAATCAGGGTCTTTTCTAAAGAGTTGGTTCTTTGCATCAGGTGGCCAAAATATTGGAACTTCAGCTTCAGCATCAGTCCTACCAATGAATGTTCAGAGTTGATTTTCTTTAGGATTGACTGGTTTGATCTCCCTGCAATCCAAGAGAATCTCAAGAGTCTTCTCTAGCACCACAATTTGAAAGCATCAATTCTTTGGTGCTCCGCCTTCTTTATGGTCCAATACAATACCAAAAAAACTTGAGAACTAGCAGGAATTAGCTACTATCATTTCAATGCCTCAACACAATTGCTGTAAACATTTTGCATATGATCTCCTTCTCATCTCCATTCAACTATTCTCTATCATTGATGTCATTGTACACACATCACTTTGTGTCTTGATTTTTTCAACATCTTTAGGACTTCCCTGGTAGCTCAGATGGTAAAGAATCTGCTTGCAATGCAGGAGACCTGGGTTCAATCCCTGGGTTGGGAAGCTCCCCTGGAGAAGGAAATGGCAACCTACTCCAGTATTCTTGCCTGGAGAATCTCATGGGCAGAGGAGACTGGTGGGCTATAGTCCTTACTGTTACAAAGAGTTGGACATGACTGAAGTGACTTAGCACTAGTGCTTTTTAACTACATATTTGTCCTATGCCATGCGCCAATTATCACCATTTTTCCTTTCTCTTTTAGTGACAAATTAAACACGTGGTCAATCAAATAAAAACTTTAGTGTGCTGTTCATACTCACTAACGGGAAGATGTTTTGGAAGATTTTATTTTTTCTTTCAGAGAAGGAGAATTCAGAGTGAAATTCAGCAGAGCACAGCTATAGATGGAGATGGCATCTATTCTTAACCCAAAAGGAGTAGTTTCCTGTCACTGTCTGAAAAATATTTTCACATCTTAAACAATCCTAGATTTTGGTCTCTATAGAAAGGGAAAAACAAAATAATCACATAGCAGAGAGAGAGAAAGGAGGATGGGAGGGTGGGGGAGGGATAAAGGGAGAGGGAAGGAGAAGGAAAAAGTGGGAAGGAGAGAAAGCAGCTGTTCTTAGATAAAAGAGGGAAGAGAAGAGTGATGAAAATCAGTATATGAGAATAGAAGGGAACAGAGGGGGAGAAAGGGAGGTCAAAAGGTGGGATGAAGGAAGGGAGGAGTGAGAGGGTGCTGCCCTTGTCATTTCTATTACTGAAGATCAACAAATATTCTCTTAGTGGGTAAGACACTATCTTATCCACTCCTCTCTTAGGAACTTTTGATTCACACTGTTCTCTGTATGGATAATACGCCTTCTAAAAGAGCTGTTATCTTACGCCTGGCATCTGTCCTCTAGAGGTACACCCACCACTGGATTCCTGCTCCTTTTGGGAATATTAGTGAGCTGTGGTTTGTCATTCAACATTGTCACTTTTAATTTCTAATCCAAAATTACAAGAAAATCGTAATCTAAGGAAATAATGACAGCTACATTCCCACAGCAACTATGCATACTCATAATAATAAATTTAGATAGAGATCTTTAGTGTATGCAAATAAATCAACATAATACATCAAATAAGCAAACTGAAAGATAAAAGCAATATGATAGTCTCAATAGATACAGAAAAAGCTTTTGACAAAATTCAACACCAATTTATGATTTAAAAAACTCTCCAAAAAATGAGCATAGAAAATCTACCATGATAAACCAACATTATAAAGGCCATGTATGACAAACCTATAGCAAACATTATTCTCAATGATCAAAAAGTGAAAGCATCTCCTTTAAGATCAGAAACAAGAAAAGAAGGCCATTCTTGCCACTATTATTCAATATGTTTTGGAACTCCTAGCCACAGTAATCAGAGAATAAAAAGAAATAAAAGGACTCCAGATTGGAAAAGAAGAAGCAAAACTCTCACTGCAAATGACATGATACTATACATAAAAATCCTAAAGATGCCACCAGAAAATTTCTACAGCTAATCAATGAATTTAGTAAAGCTGTTGGATAAAAAATTAATATACAGAAATCCACTGCATTTCTATACACTAACAACAACTAATCAAAAAAAGAAATTAAGGAAACAATCCCATTCGCCATTGAAACAAAAAGAATAAAACACCCAGGAATAAACCCACCTAAGAAGACAAAAGACCTATATACAGAAAACTATAAGACACTGATGAAAGAAATCAAAGATGACACAAACAGATGGAGAGATATATCATGGTCTTGGATTGGAAGAATCAATATTGTGAAAATGACTACACTATCCAACTGCTAAGTCACTTCAGTCGTGTCCAACTCTGTGCGACCCCATAGACAGCAGCCCACCTGGCTCCCCATCCCTGGGATTCTCCAGGCAAGAACACTGGAGTGGGTTGCCATTTCCTTCTCCAATGCATGGAAGTGAAACGTGAAAGACAAGTCACTCAGTTGTGTCCGACTCTTAGCAACCCCATGGACTGCAGCCTACCAGGCTCCTCCATCCATGGGATTTTCCAGGCAAGAGTACTGGAGTGGGATGCCATTGCCTTCTCTGACACTATCCAAAGCAGTCTATAGATTCAATACAATCCCTATCAAATTACCAACAGCATTTTTCACAGAACTAGAAGAAAATTTCATAGTTTGTATGGAAACACAAAAGACCCTGACTAGCCAAAGCAATCTTGAGAAAGAATGGAGCTGGAGAAATCTTCCTGACTTCAGACTATACTACAAAGCTACAGTAATCAAGACAGTATGGTACTGGCACAGAAACAGAAATATAGACAATGGAACAAGATAGAAAGCCCAGAGATAAACCCACACACCTATGGGCACCTTATCTTTGACAGAGGAGTCAAGAATATACAATGGAGAAAGGACAGACTCTTCAGTAAGTGATGCTAAGAAAACTGGACAACTACATGTAACAGAATGAAATTAGGACACTTCCTAACACCATACACAAAGATAACCTAGAAATGGATTAAAGACCTAAATGTAAGGCCAGAAACAATAAAACTCTTAGAGGAAAACACAGCCAAAATACTCCTTGACGTAAATCAACACAATACACTCTTTGACCCACCTCCTAGAGTAATGGAAACAAAAACAAATATAAACAAGTGGGACCTAATTAAACTTAAAAGTTTTTGCACAGTAAAGGAAACTATAAACAAGATGAAAAGACAACTCTCAGAATAGGAGACAATAACTGCAAGTGAAACAACTAACAAAGGATTAATCTCCAAATTATACAAGCAGTTCATGCAGGTCAATACCAGAAAAACAAACAATCTTATCAAAAAATGGACATAAGACCTGAATAGACATTTCTCCAAAGAAGACATACAGGTGGCCAACAAACATAGGAAAAGATACTCAACATCACTCATTATTAGAGAAAAGCAAGTCGAAATTACATCAAGGTATCACCTCACCCTGGTCAGAATGGCCATCAACAAAATATCTACAAACTATAAATGCTGGAGAGGGTGTGGAGGAAAGGCAATGCTCTTGCACTATTGGTGGAAATGTAAACTGATATAGCCACTATGGAAAACAGTATGGGATTACTTTAAAAAAAATAGGAATAAAGCTACTATATGACCTAGCAATACCACTACTGGGCATACACCCTGAAAAAAACATAATTGAAAAAGACACATGTACCCTAATGTTCATTGCAGCACTATTTACAATAGCTAAGACATGGAAGCAGCCTAGAAGTCCATCAACAGATGAATGGATAAAGAGGTGGTACATATATACAATGGAATGTTACTCAGCCATAAAAGAAACACATTTGAGTAAATTCTAATTAGGTGAATGAACCTAGAGCCTGTTATATGGAGTGAAGTCAGAAAGAGAAAAACAAATGTCATATATTACCACATATGTATGGGATCTAGAAAATGGTACTGATTAACCTATTTGCAGGGCAGGAACAGAGGCACAGACATAGATAGCAGACTTATGGACACAGCAGAGGAAGGAAAGGGTCGAATGAATTGAGAGAATACCATATGTGAAACAGAGCTAATTGGGAAGTTACGGCATAACACAGGGAGCTCAATGTGGTACTCTGTGACAACCTAGAGTGGTAGGATTGGGTGGGGGGTGAGGAGAAGGTTCAAGAGAAAGGGGACATGTATACTTATGACATACAAGAGCATGTATGGCAGAATCCAACACAATATTGTAAAGCAATTATCCTCTAATTAAAAACAAATTTTAAAAATTTATATAATGAAGAAAATTGCTGACTAAAGAAATTTACAAATAACCTATTTTTTTGGAAATTACTACACTTAAAGCTAAGTGAACATTATTCTCAATATATGCCCATATGATTCTAGAGAAAGGAAGAGGATAAACAAACACACATAATTTTCAAAAAATGGCATCATTCTTTACACAGTATTTTGTATACACCAAATGTAACATTCTTGAATATAACAGAAGAAAATAACCAAATTTAAAATGAAATAATAGTGAGATACTAAAAAATATCTTTATCACTACAAATATGAATTTTCAAAAACATTTTTGAAAGGTGAAGAAAAGTGATTATGAAAAACATGAAGGAAAAAGTCTGAAAATTTCAACCATGTGCTTTCAGACAAAAATGAGAAAATTGGCACAGATAATCTACCTCTTAATTCTCTTTCTATTCCTATATTATTTGGTACCCCTTCAATATTTCTTATGGTCAAGGTTTGTTATAATCATTTCCTTCTCTGTAACAATAATATCCATGATTGTTTAGACTTAAATTAATTTCCAACCATAATTTTTTCTCACATATCATACAATCCACCTATTTAAAGTATACAATTCAAGGGTGTTAAATTTTTTCACAGATTTGTGGAACCACCACCACACTTCAATTTAGAACACTTTTAGCATTCCCCCAGAAAACTTGTACCTCTTATCAAATCTTGCCCCTCTCCTCCCCTGCTGCAAAGTCACTTCCGTCGTGTCCGACTGTGCAATCCCATAGATGGCAGCCCACCAGGCTCCTCCATTCCTGGGGTCCTCCAGGCAAGAACACTGGAGTGGGTAGCCATTTACTTCTACAATGCATGCAAGTGAAAAGTGAAAGTGAAGTCACTCAACTGTGTCCGACCCTCAGCGACCCCATGGACTGCACCTTTCCAGGTTCCTCCGTCCATGGGATTTGCCAGGCAAGAGTACTGAAGTGGGTTGCCATTGCCTTCTCCATCCCCTAGCCCTCAGTTCAGTTCAGTTCAGTCCCTCAGTTGAGTCCGACTCTTTCCCACCCCATGAATTGCAGCATGCCAGGCCTCCCTGTCCATCACCAGCTTCCACAGTTCACTCAGACTCACGTCCATCGAGTCAGTGATGCTATCCAGCCATCTCATCCTCTGTCGTCCCCTTCTCCTCCTGCCCCCAATCCTTCCCAGTATCAAATCTTTTCCAGTGAGTCATCTCTTCTCATGAGGTGGCCAAAGTACTGGAGTTTCAGCTTTAGCATCATTCCTTCCAAAGAAATCCCAGGGTTGATCTCCTTCAGAATGGACTGGTTGGAACTCCTTTCAGTCCAAGAGACTCTCAAGACTCTTCTCCAACACCACAGTTCAAAAGCATCAAGTCTTCGGCACTCAGCCTTCTGCACAGTCCAACTCTCACATCCATACATGACCACAAGAAAAACCATAGCCTTGACTAGACAGACCTTAGTCGGCAAGTAATGTCTCTGTTTTTGAATATGCTATCTAGGTTGGCCACAACTTTTCTTCCAAGGAGTAAGCGTCTTTTAATTTCATGGCTGCAATCACCATCTGCAGTGATTTCGGAGCCCAAAAATATAAAGTCTGACACTGTTTCCACTGTCTCCCCATCTATTTCCCATGAAGTGATGGGACCAGATGCCATGATCTTTGTTTTCTGAATGTTGAACATTAAACCAACTTTTTCACTCTCCTCTTTCACTTTCATCAAGAGGCTTTTCAGTTCCTCTTCACTTTCTGCCATAAGGGTGGTGTCATCTGCATATCTGAGGTGATTGATATTTCTCCCAGCAATCTTGATTCCAGCTTGTGTTTCTTCCACTCCAGCAGTTCTCATGATGTACTCTGCATAGAAGTTAAATAAGCAGGGTGACAGTATACAGCCTTGACGTACTCCTTTTCTTATTCGAAACCAGTCTGTTGTTCCATGTCCAGTTCTGACTGTTGCTTCCTAACCTGCATACAGATTTCTCAAGAGGCAGGTCAGGTGGTCTGGTATTCCCATCTCTTGAAGAATTTTCCACAGTTTATGGTGATCCACACAGTCAAAGGCTTTGGCATCGTCAATAAAGCAGAAATAGATGTTTTCTGGAACTCTCTTGCTTTTCCATGATCCAGCGGATGTTGGCAATTTGATCTCTGGTTCCTCTGCCTTTTCTAAAACCAGCTTGTACATCAGTTAGTTCTTAGTTCACGTATTGCTGAAGCCTGGCTTGGAGAATTTTGAGCATTCCTTTACTAGCATGTTAGATAAGTGCAATTGTGCAGTAGTTTGAGCATTCTTTGGCATTGGCTTTCTTTGGGATTGGAATGAAAACTGACCTTTTCCAGTCCTGTGGCCACTGCTGAGTTTTCCAAGTTTGCTGGCATATTGAGTGCAGCACTTTCACAGCATCATCTTTCAGGATTTTAAAGAGCTCAACCAGAATTCCATCACCTCTACTAACTTTGTTCATAGTGTTGCTTTCTAAGGCCCACTTGACTTCACATTCCAGGATGTCTGGCTCTAGATGAGTGATCACACCATCGTGATTATCTGGGTCATGAAGATCTTTTTTGTACAGTTCTTCTGTGTATTCTTGCCACCTCTTCTTAATATCTTCTGCTTTGGTCCATACCATTTCTGTCCTTTATCGAGCCCATCTTTGCATGAAATGTTCCCTTGGTATCTCTAATTTTCTTGAAGAGATCTCTAGTCCTTCCCATTCTGTTCTTTTCCTCTATTTCTTTGCATTGATCACTGAAGAAGGCTTTCTTATCTCTTCTTGCTATTCTTTGGAACTCTGCATTCAGATGCTTATATCTTGTCTTTTCCTTTTCTCCTTTGCTTTTGCTTCTCTTCTTTTCACAGCTATTTGTAAGGCCCCCCCAGAAAGCCATTTTGCTTTTTCTTTTTTTTTCCCATGGGGATGGTGTTGATCCCTGTCTCCTGTACAATGTCACAAACCTCTTTCCATAGTTCATCAGGCACTCTATCAGATCTAGGCCCTTAAATCTATTTCTCACGTCCACTGTGTAATCATAAGGGACTTGATTTAGGTCATATCTGAATGGTCTAGCAGTTTTCCCTACTTTCTTCAATTTCAGTCTGAATTTGGTAAGAAGGAGTTCATGATCTGAGCCACAGTCAGCTCCTGGTCTTGTTTTTGTTGACTATATAGAGCTTCTCCATCTTTGGCTGCAAATAATATAATCAATCTGATTTCAGTGTTGACCATCTGGTGATGTCCATGTGTAGAGTCTTCTCTTGTGTTGTCAGAAGACGGTGTTTGCTATGACCAGTGCATTTTCTTGGCAAAACTCTATTAGTCTTTACCATGCTTCCAGGTGTTTCTTAACTTCCTACTTTTGCATTCCAGTCACCTACAATGAAAAGGACATCTTTTTGGGGTGTTAGTTCTAAAAGGTCTTGTAGGTCTTCATAGAACCATTGAACTTCAGCTTCTTCAGCATTACTGGTTGGGGCATAGACTTGGATTACTGTGATATTGAATGGTTTGCCTTGGAAACAAACAGAGATCATTCTGTCATTTTTGAGATTACATCCAAGTACTGCATGTTGGACTCTTTTGTTGACCATGATGGCTACTCCATTTCTTCTGAGGGATTCCTGCCTGCAGTAGTAGATATAATGGTCATCTGAGTTAAATTCACCCATTCCAGTCCATTTTAGTTCGCTGATTCCTAGAATGTCGAGGTTCACTCTTGCCATCTCCTGTTTGACCACTTCCAATTTGCCTTGATTCATGGACCTGACATTCCAGGTTCCTATGCAATATTGCTCTTTACAGCATCGGACCTTGCTTCTATCACCAGTCACAATACCACAGCTGGTTATTGTTTTTGCTTTGGCTCCATCCCTTCATTCTTTCTAGAGTTATTTCTCCACTGATCTCCAGTAGCATATTGGGCACCTACTGACCTGGGGAGTTCCTCTTTCATTATTCTATCATTTTGCCTTTTCATACTGTTCATGGGGTTCTCAAGGCAAGAATACTGAAGTGGTTTGCCATTCCCTTCTCCAGTGGACCACATTCTGTCAGACCTCTCCACAATGACCCACCTGTCTTAGCTTCATTGAGTTAGACAAGGCTGTGGTCCTAGTGTGATTAGATTGACTAGTTTTCTGTGAGTATGGTTTCAGTCTGTCTGCCCTCTGATGCCCTCTTTCAACACCTACCATTTTACTTGGGTTTCTCTTACCTTGGGCATGGGGAATCTCTTCAGGGCTGCTCCAGCAAAGCGCAGACGCTGCTCCTTACCTTGGATGAGGGGTATCTCCTCCCTAGCCCGAGGCAACTACTAATACCTTTTCAACAAATTAGTAGGGCAGTGGGAAAGTGAGAAGGGAGAGGAGGTAGTCAATAAGGAGTATATTATCAGGAGAATTCCATCATAGACATCTGGGACTTCATTCCACTGCAAAAATCTACAGTTTGCTTTAAAATACATTCTCAGAGACAGTCTGCCAATGGCCTAGAAGCTGGGGTATTTAGACATCCCTTTTTTTCAGTTTTCAGAGACTACTCCTGAGCACTTAATTATCTGGTATTTTTCCTAGAAATTCAAAAGAGTAGATTTATGATTGCATTGATTATTCAGTCATATTAAGGTAATTTGCAAGTAGATTTAGACTGTCCTAAGTTAAGCAAGGAGATCCAACTAGTCCATTCTAAAGGAGATCAGCCCTGGGTTTTCACTGGAAAGACTGATGCTAAAGCTGAAACTCCAATACTTTGGTCACCTCATGCGAAGAGTTGACTCATTGGAAAAGACTCTGATGCTGGGAGGGATTGAGGGCAGGAGGAGAAGGGGATGACAGAGGGGATGACAGAGACGGCTGGATGGCATCACCAACTCGATGGATGTGAGTTTGAGTGAACTCCAGAAGTTGGTGATGGACAGGGTGGCCTGGTGTGCTGCAGTTCATAGGGTCAGAAAGAGTTGGACATGACTGAGTGACTGAAATGACTGAAATGAACTGAAGTTAGGGAAGTCTTTCTGAAAGTCAAAATATATTTTTTTCTATGTCAACAATGTTCAATAGATATATAATC
The DNA here is from genome assembly GCF_016772045.2 of Ovis aries. NCBI lineage: Eukaryota > Metazoa > Chordata > Mammalia > Artiodactyla > Bovidae > Ovis > Ovis aries. The sequence goes on from NC_056055.1 coordinate 57,852,995, forward strand.
AAGCTACACGTATGGGTTACATATACAATTTCAATTTCCTAGGTAGCCACACTAAAGAAAGAAAAAAGGTGAAAAGTAAAATATATTATTAAAATTAACAACTCAATATATTTAAAATGTAATTTTGACATGTAATCAATGTAAAAATTATTAATTGGATACTTGATTTTTTTCAAGCTCTTTAATATCAAGTGTGGAAGGGTAAACCTATACATCATCTCAATTTAGACTAGTCATCCTTCAATAACTATGTGTGGCTGCTGCTGCTGTTGCTGCTGCTAAGTCACTTCAGTCGTGTCCAACTCTGTGCGACCCCATGGACAGCAGCCCACCAGGCTCCTCTGTCCCTGGGATTCTCCAGGCAAGAATACTGGAGTGGGTTGCCATTTCCTTCTCCAACGCATGCATGCATGCTGTGCGGCTAGTGGTTATTTTATTGGACCACACAACTCTCTGTAATAGATACTTGAATTTTTAATCCTTGAAGTTACAGTAAAGATTATTCTTAACCTAATTATCACATTTTTAAATGAAATAAAAATGCAGCAATTAATCCAAGAATATTAGTGAGAGAAATCTGAAAGTCTAGGGTGATTGTTACATAATTCTCTTCAACCCTGCAGCAGTAACATATTTGCTTCTCTTTCATGGTAAATGATGCTAACTCTCAACCAAATACCCATTCTCCTCTTCTTTCGAATACCTAAATTATATCCTTGGAAGAGGAGAAGCAGTAATATGCTTAGCCATAAGCCTACATTTCTCAGCTTCTCTCATGTGGATGACTATTAATGGGCATAGATCTGTCCAGTAAGGAAAAGCAGAGATAGGAAGGCAATTTCAAGGCAAGTTTCACTTTTCTGAAATAATGCTGCATCTCTTGTTCTTAATTGGTTTCTTTTCCTACTTGCCTGGAACGCAGATATGAGACTGGAGGTAAGGCATGACACTGAGATGACCATGGGAATGAAAGCCACATTCTACAGATGATGGATAAGAAAGATTAAAATAAGGAGAGAGTCAGTGACATAGAATTGGTGCGCCAGCCATAAACTGTATTATATCAAACCTTTTATCACCTAAGTATTGATAATAAGCCCTTGTATAGTAAAGCCATTGCACTTAAATGCAGCAGAATGTCATTTGTAACCAATATTTTCACTTCAAACATCCAGAGTGACAGACTTTTTAAAAATACTCTTTAAATAGGCTATTTTTAGAGCAGTTTTAGATTCACAGCAAAATTGAACAGAGGTACATTGCATTCCCTACAAGGTAGCCTCTTGTAACTCAACTGCCTCATGTACAAAGCCAGAGATAAAGGTAGTGAGATCCTGAATTCCTTTGTAGCTTTAGCATTCTGTGAAACTTTGAAAGCATTTTTTTTCCCAGGAGACAGGATTCACAGTCTAATTTCCCTCCATGTTTGGCCTTTGGGGCTGTGTGAGTTTAAATAGTTAGATTAAATTTTTGGCAGTAGTAACTCTTAACCATCCACCATTTTGCAACTCTGACAGTATTCCTTCTGCTACGAAACCTACCCTTTTAGAAGACTCAACTTGTTCAGTATTGCATAAAGCACTTTCATAAAATTGCAAGTGAAAAGGATAAGAAAGTCAGATTTAGTACTTATATTCTTGTTCAGTTTCGAGAAAATAATTTTTAGTTAGTAAAGAAAACAGGGAGTATTCATACAATTTAACATATTCTACAAGTGTATGTTTAAAAATATTAATTTTGTTTCTTTAGTTCTATTTACAATTAGACATTATTGAAAATTCTACCTCTTTTCATTTGCTCTTGAAAATTCCCCAAAAGTCTTTTTTCCAGTTCTGAAAACTCTTGGCTAAATTCTGGTGCTATTTTCATCTTAGAGTAACTGGCAATCTCACATTTTGTAAAGTTCAAGAAGAGCAGAAACTCAGCTCCCAAATATGCCACTCTGTCAGCCCATTAGAATGAACAGAAAGTAGACAACGGAAGGCAAATTTCTGGAAGCCAAACAAGGACATGCTGAAGGCTAGAGGGGACCCAGTTCTAATCATTCATGCAGGTCATCTGTTAGACTTCTCATTAAACCTTCTACTATACATAAAATAGTGTTTAAGTACTACTTATTTTAATACTATTGTTACTAAAAAGCATGCATTCTTCCTCACGATATGCCTGCAAACCATGGTTTCCAGGAGGCAGTGTTGCCTTACAGTTAAGAATGCCTAATGTCTAAAAGTTAAGAATGCAGAGATAGTAGAAAATCAGACTAGTCACACTGAAAAAGCCTCTCTTTACCAAGCCTTATTTTTCTATTTTCCATGGTAAAATGGGACAATTAGAATTTTTACTTCATATAGAATGATTTTGATGACTACATAATACATGTAAAACATTTAGTTATTCTTGATCATGGTCAATCTTTGATAATTGGTAACTGTATGCTAGAATTAATATCTTTACCATTGATTGAAGTAGTAATGATATTTTATAGCATCAATATTTCTCAAAATAGTTTTCCTTGGTAATACCATTAAATACTTTATTTCCATTATTATATAAACTAGGTGGATTTCTCAAGTCATTTCAATAAACTTAATTTTGATGTTTTTATTGGTTTCCTGAAATAATATGTGCAGGATCCTGGGGACTAACAATAAGGTTGTATTCATCATTATAAGTTCAATGTCTAATGCAGAGCTTATACATAAATGTTCATTGAACAAATCACTTTTGGGTGACAGGCAACAGAAATACATTCTGGTGGCAATCACCTGCAATTTTATTCTGGTTCATAAAAAACTATTTGTTGATTCTAATGTAACAAGATGTTAAATGGGACTCTCGTTGTTCTCTTACAACTGAGTCAAACTTTATAAATGGAGAACAATGGATGCCAAAATTATCTCCTCATTCTAAAGAGAGCAACTAACGATCTTAAAAACATCCTTGCAGCGCTTATAAAAGCAGGAAATCAGGCCCTGTGACCATCATTGCCTATCTCCTCCAAGCCTCAGAGACACAGAGAATTTGAGAGAATGTTGAAGTCTTGAGTCAAAGAACAAGGGCATGAGTAGTTCCATGGGCAGGAGGGCTCACCCCTACAAAATTAGCCAATGAAGAGGTCTGAAAGAGAGTTATTTGCAGAGATTGATATTTGCAAGAAAGTAAAACAGGCCTCTCAATTCCTGATGTGTGTGTTAGTCATTCAGTTCCCAGCTCTGCGATACCATGGACTGCAGCCTACCAGGCTTCTCTGTCCATGGGCTTTTCCAGTCAAGGATACTGGAGTGGTTTGCCATTTCCTTCTTCAGGGGATCTTCGCCACCCAGGGATGAAAACGGGTCTTCTGCACTGCAGGCAGACCCTTATCGACTGAGCTACCAGGGAAGCCCCCATTTCCTGATAGGTATCTGCTTAAATGGAAGACTTTCTGTGGTTTCTTCTGGTTTTTGAGAGGGAAAGAAAACAGAAATTGGAGGTAAGACTGCAGAGTGAAGTGAGAGAGAAGGGGAGGAGCAAGACTCTACACTCACCTCTGATAAGACATGGGAGTTTCCCCTACCAAGTGGCCCAGCTTGAGCGACCTTGCTGATGCCCACCTCAGGAGGGATCTAACAGTACAAACTGAGTGTAGCGAGTTTCTCAGTGACCTGAAACTGAAGAGGGTATGTGGGGAAGTCAAGTGGAAAACATATATTCACAACAAGGTCCTGTGAGGTGAGCAACCATTCTGAAGAACTCACATGGCTGCCCAGGGAAGCAAATGTTGGGATGCTGCCCCAGAAAGGGCACCAGGCAGTAAAAGATTTGGGGCCTTTGCTTGACTCTTTCCTGTCTAATCCCTAAGTGGGGGACAGGCAGAAAGAAGGAAGAGGCAGAGTAACCAAAGGGTGTGGAGGAGATAAGCCTTGGCTTGGATACCAGACGGAAGTTTTAAGACTAGGTGGCCACTTTTTCATATTTGAGTATTACAATTATCAAGGTGCGATGGTTGTTATGTCAAGGGTGACATGCTATAGCTGTTATCAGGGGATATGTTATCAAGCATGAAGGCAGTGATGGAAGGAAAAATAAATTTCTTTCCTATGCACCCTATGTAGTCAAGTTCATTGTACAATTTCATTCACAGCTCTAGGCAGCAAGGAGCGAGGCGAGGGAAGCATGAAGGAGCGAGGCGGAAAGGGAGGTCAGTCAAGATTAACTATTAAATGCATCCCCTGCATGACAAAAGTGAGTTACCAAAAGTAAGGATTCTGAAGCCGAACCGACAGTGCTAACCTCTCTTTCCACCGCACGTGCACTGCACTGTCTCCTGTAGTAAGGGCTTCCGCTTATACTGCTCTTTAAAATTAACAAAGCACTTGGGTGAACCAGTGCCTTGCCAAGAATGTTTAGTCTGAACAAAATTCTGTTTAACGAGGTGTCAAAACAACCATTAAAGATGTTTCTAAGAGCATTATCTCAGCACTGCAGGGAGTCAGCGTGATATAGAGAGAATATGGGATTGGGAGTTTGAAGCCTCCCTTTCTGGTCACAGCTCAGTGAGGAGCATTGGAAAAGGAGCAGGGCTTTTGGCATCGGACTGAGATCCAAATTCTGGCTCTGCTAGTTAGCAGCTGTGTGACCCAAGGCACAATTTTTAACCTCTTTAATTCTGTTTCTTCATGCATAAAGTGGGGGAAATGGCACCTACTTTATAAGTTTGCTGAGAGGAATAATGAGATACTATAAAGGCCTAGGAAAGTGACTGGGACTGAACCTAATAAAGGTCCAATAAGATATGAGTTTGATCAAATCTTCATCAGTACATTTTCTGCTCTGCTGAGCTAAGAGAACATCTGTGATGATGAAACAGAACAATATATATGAGAAGAAACTCTCTAAAGTAAAAGGTATTTGAAAATACTTATTTTTTTGTTCTGTTCCTGGGAGGCAGCTCTTTCTGAACTTCAAGAGCACAAGTGAAGGTGAGATGGGGAAATTCTATTTTTTTTTTGAAAACAAATTCTAGTATATCAAAACCAGTTTGCTCTATATTTCTAGGCTATAGTTACTTTTATTAGTATTTTTATATGTATCATTTATTCTCAATTATAAAATACATACATATTCTTTATAAAAAGAGTGGGAAATATTACGAAGTACTTCCTTTCAGTTTTTTCTAGATAAGGGTTTTAAAGAATGGGCTTTAGATGCCTATATGGGCTTCCCTGGTGGCTCAGACAGTAAAGAATTTACCTACAACCCAGGAGACCTGGGTTCAAGCCCTGGGTCCAGAAGATCCCCTGGAGCAGGGAATGGTAACCCACTCCAGTACTCTTGCTTGGAGAATCCCATGGAGGGAGGAGCCTGGTGGGCTACAGTCCATGGGGTCTCAAATAGTCGGACACAACTGAGCAACTTTCACTTAGATGTATGTACAGTTCTGCATTCTGCTGTTTAAAAGTTCACTCTAAATAACAGGACTTTTTGACTAGAACCATCTGAAAACTGGTTGACTCTCTGAGTCAGTGAACAATAAAATGAGAAACTGTCATTCATTAGCAAGATAAACAGAATGTAAAGATAGTCAATTAAAGGTGTTTATTATGTGGAATTACACATACTCCCCCCCAAAAATGTAAGTGTGCAATTTATAGAAATATAAGAAAGCAAACACCTGTGTAACTACATGACAGGATTAAGAATAAATTATCTCTAGTGCTACAGAAACCCGTTTGAGCATTTTTCTTCCCCTCCACCCTTCTTCCTTACCCCCCCCCCCACAAAGAAATAACCTCTATCCTTAAAAGGGAGACTTGAAATGTGTGATAATTCTTATGGCAGGTCATTTGTTACTGCCAACAGTCTTTCCTTCCCAGAGGATAGAGAACCAGGATGTGAGAGCTATCTTCCTATCACTTTTCCGGTATACTGTTTTCATGCCTGTTAACAAAACAGCCATTCTCCAGCCCATGAATCAAAGACTAATTTTAACTTTCAAGACTTATTATTTAAGATATTCATTTAATAAGGCTATAACTGCTATACAGAGAAGGCAATGGCAACCCACTCCAGTACTCTTGCCTGGAGACTCCCATGGATGGAGGAGCCTGGTAGGCTGCAGTCCATGGGGTCCCGATGAGTTGACATGACTGAACGACTTCACTTTCACTTTTCAGTCTCATGCATTGGAGAAGGAAATGGCAGCCCACTCCAATGTTCTTGCCTGGAGAATCCCAGGGATGGTGGAGCCTGGTAGGCTGCTGTCTATGGGGTCGCACAGAGTCAGACACAACTGAAGTGACTTAGTAGCAGCAGCATAGCTGCCATAGAGAGTGATTGCCCTGATGGATCTGGGCAAAGTCAGTTACAAACCTTCTGGAAATGAGTCACCACTCTAAATGCTATTAAGGACATTCATGATTCATGGGAAGAGATCTAAATATCAACAGGACTTTGGAAGAAGTTGATTCCAACCCTCATGGATGACTTTGAGGGGTGCAAGATTTCAGTGGATGCGAAAACTGCAGATGTGGCAGAATTAGCAAGAGAATTAGAATTAGAAATGAAGTCTGAAGATGTGACTGAATTGCTTCAATCTCATGATAAAATTTGAGTGGATGAGGAGTTGCTTCTAATGAATGAGTAAAGAAAGCGGTTTCTTGAGATGAAGTCGGCTCCTGGCAAAGTTGCTGTAAAGATTGTTGGAATGACAACAAAGGATTCAGAATATTATATAAACTTAGCTGCTAAAGCAGTGGCAGGGTTTGACAGGATTCACTATAATTTTGAAAAAGTTCTGCTGTTGTTTAGTTGCTAAGTTGTGTCCGACTCTTTTGCAACCCCATGGTCTATAGCCCTTCTGTCTCCTCTGTCCATGGGATTTCCCAGGCAAGAATATTGGAGTGGGTTGCCATTTCCTTCTCTAGGGTGGATCTTCCCAGCCTAGGGATCAAACTAGCATCTCCTGCATTGGTAGGTAGATTCTTTACCACTGAGCCTCCAGGGAAGCCCAAAAGAAGTTCCCCTCCAGGGAAACCCAAAAGAAGTTCCACTCCAGGGAAGCCTGAAAAAAGTGGGTAAAAGGCTATAAAACAAAATTGCATGTTACAGAGAAATTGTTGATGAAAAGAAGAGTCAATTGATGTGGCAAACCTCACTATTGTCTATATCATCACACACCCCAGCCTTCAGCAACCACCATCCTGATCAGTCAGCAGCCATCAACATTGAGGCAAGACCCTCCACCAGCAAAAAGTTACAACTTGCTGAGGGCTCAGATGATAGTTAGCAGTTTTTAGCAATTAATCATTTTTAAATTAAGGTATGTACATGGTTTTTCAAGACATAATGCTATTGCACACTTAACAGACTACAGACTACTGTAAATGTAGCTTGTATATGCACTGGGAAAAAAATTCATGTGGCTCATTTTATTATTGTGATATTCACTTTATTGTGGTAGTCTGGAAAGAAACCTGAAATATCTCTAATGTCTGTACTCCTTTCTTCTTTCCAACTTCTCCCTTTTGGAATTTAAATGTCTATCCTGTGTCTATCCCACCACTGTATTTTGGAAGCACATGACTTCTATGGTTTCACAGGTTCACAGCTGGAGAATGATTTGCCTCAGAATGAATCATACCTTGAATCTCACCCATATCTGATTTGAATCATATATAGATGAGACTTTGGATTTCAGATTTTAGTGTTGATGTTGGAATAAATTAAGACCTTTGGGGCTGTTAGGATGTGATGAATGTATTTTGTATGTGAGAAGGATTTGGGGATCAGAGATGGAATGCTACAGACTAAATGTTTCTCCCTCAATTTCATATGTTAAAACCTAACCCCTACTACAATGGTATTAGGCGGTGGAGTCTCTGGGAGGTGATTGGGTTATGAGTGGGAAGCCCTCATGAATGAAATTAACATCCTTGTAAAAGAGACCCTAGAGAGCTCTCTTGCCTCTTCTGCCATATGAAAACACAGTGGAAAGACAGCTCTCAATGAAAGAGAGACAGGTCTTCACTAGAGACTAATTCTGATGATACTTGTTCTTGGACTTCTTGGCCTCCAGAAATGTGAAAAATAAATTTCTGATGGTTTAAGCTACCCAGTCTGTGTTATTATCAAAGCAGCTAATAAGCTAAGATAGTGTCCATATATCATTTTATCTCTCACATCTGGAAATACAAACTCTCAGAATTGATCACTGAATAAGTAAGTCTAGGATGTAATGTTGGAGGCTTTTTTATAACTATGTATTTCAACGTGCAGACACGGTTCAAAAATCCTGATTTTACAAAACTTTATTTGTTTGTTTGTGTCCCACCTTGCTTCAAAAGGGTTTTAAGGTGGCTGACCAGAAAACACTAAAATATAGCAAGATCAATTTAAGGCAAGTGTTTAAAAGGAAGAGAAAATTAATACTAAGAAAGTCAGATGCTGGCTGAGAACAAGCTTATACAAAAGTCCACAGTAGTGGATTAGCCTCACTTGAGCTCTTGGGGATGTTCCATGGAGTAAATTGTTTCCTGCTCACTGTCTTTCTCTTTCCAACTTGTAGTATCTACATGTACATGAAGTGGCTTATTTATTATCTTTGCCTTATGGATACTGTACAGAATTTATGGAAGGTTAATGACAGAATTTAACATACACAAACACACAGACACGTTTGTGTATGTACACACTTACAAAACAACAAGTAATATACAGATAGAAAAAACAACCAGAAACCATATAAAGTAGGGAAAAGCAGAGAAATCTGTGAGATATTTGCCATACAGTTTTGACTGTAACTGATGATTACATTTAGATTTTCATTGACAGGCCAATAAAGTGAAAAGGGAAACATAATAGAGACTGTTCTCTGATAAAAAGAATCTTCAATATGTTTAGGAAAGGAATTGTTCCCTGCTATTACATTCCAAGAGGAATTTATTAGAACTATCCATGAACAGAACTGAGTCACAGTTCTCCAGCCTTTATGAGAAATAGGCTTCGATCTCGCTGGTTTATAACTGTCCTTAGTTCCCTACATGTGTTTCTCCTTATTTAGATTAAGGGCTCTGTGAGAACCAGAATATGTCTGTTCATCTTCCTAATGTAGCATTTTTCTGGATGTTGTAGGTGCTAGTAGAAGTTCGTCAAATGAATTAGTTAATAATAAGTGATTAAGTGAACAAACAATACTTTGAGTGTCCAGCTAAATGCATCTCTCAGCTCTTACCCAAAGAACTAGGTTTGGGGTAGTTATTTAAAAGTTCCTTGATTTAACAGGTATATATTGAGCACCTACTATATGCTAGGGCACTATTTTTAGTGCTGAGCTATGGACAGAAAATAAAAGTTAAAAAAAAAAATTCCTTCACTCACATTGTTTATATTCTAAGGTGAGCTGGGGAGTCAATAATGAATAAAATATTTAATATGCTGATGACAAGAAGTGCTTCAGGGAAAGGAAACTGATGATGAAGAAAAGAGGAACGTAAGGAGTTCTGATCAGTGTGTGTGTGAGTGCATGTGTGTGCGTATATAAGAGCAAGAGTGCACATTCACACAAGAGAGATAATGGAACAGGACAGAATATATATTCCAGGAGAAAAGATATTACTCATATATTCTGGCTTCTCATGGAGACTGATCTAAGTAGGAGTAAAAGACACAGTGAGTTTTCTCTAACGGCTTCAAAGCAGGTAATAGTGTTGATGGAAAGAGGTTTACTTACAACCAGAAACACAAAGGAGTATGGGTATTTGCCTCACTTTGCTGCAAAAGAGATTTGAGATATAGCCAAACAAGTTGGCTGAGTGCACATATTCTGGGGAGTCGGCTAGAGAGAGTGGCTGGGGAGAAGGCTAGGAGGAGGAAGAAATTCTTGGGCACAAGGACCCCTTGTAACACTGCAACAGTAATGTTTTTCAGGAAAGAACTTGAGAATTAATTTCCAATTGGAAATCTAAGTGTAATTTAGGTAGGCAAAAAGTAATTTCCGGGGCTGGATTTGAGTGAGGGCAGGGCATTGGTATTAACACCTCATCTATTGCAAAAATGTCAGGGGATCTTTAATAATCACAAGCAAGCATGGCCTCAGATTTACAGCTCTAGCATAGGCTCGTATCTTCAGAGGGCAGCTCCACTTAGCACTCTTGAACAAACTCCAGGTGGTGAATGACACATAAATGTTGCTTATTGATTTACATGTGCTCCATACTCCCATAAGCCCCAGTGTTTTTCCTAAAGAACTCCTGTGCCTAAGGACCACCAAGACTTTGCTCTATCATGTAGTGTATAAGATCAGATCAAGTGACATCACAGGAACTTTGCAGCCAAGAAACCTAAAAAAAAGGAGGGGGTCAAGAGATTCTTGCCATGGTAATTGTTATTTTTAAGCAGATAAATACATAAAAAATGAGCACTACAAACATAACACAGATAGTGAACACTGAATGAAGTTTTCATCAATTCCCAAGCCATGTACAATCCAGCAAGTCACTTGACCTCTTGGAACCTCAGCTTCCTTGTCATTATGAGCTTGGAATGAAACTTAAACTACTTGTCCTCCTATGTCCCTTCTCTCCTATGATCTTAGCCACATCAGCTTTCTTTCCTTTCTGCATATGAGTCAGACTTGTCTAGAATCAGAGCTGTGGTACTTGCTTGTCTTTCTTTCTACACGAAACCTTCCTCCTGCAGAGCTTTACATGGCTAACTTCTTATCATTTAAATACTATTCTTTTAGAGGCTCTATCTCATCACCCAACCCAATGTAGCTCCTTGCTTGGCTAATTTTTGTTCTTACAGCATCCCATTTTATTAACTTTACTTTCCAAAATTATCTTTTTATGTAATTGTTTGTTTAACATCCATCCCAAACCCTTCCTTTATAGAATCAGAGTTCCCACATAGAAAAGAGTCCTGAATATCACTCTCACCAGTTCATTCCCCATATTTAGGACACAACTAATGGAAGGCAGGCTTTTAACAAATATGATAAGCAGAGGAGACTGGGCTCAATGACTGCCTTGGGCCATGCCAGCTCTGGTAGTCTGGGTGCCCATGCCATCTCAAGGAAGGAAAGCTCTCAGCTCCAGGCAGCACCATAAGCTAAAGAAGTTGTTTTTAGTGTCTTTCTTCACCTGTCCCCACTCCTACCTATTCTAGATTAAACCTCTCCCAGGGGCACTGTTCTCAGTTATAATTACATAGTGAGGAAGATTGTGGTATAAGGGTCGCGTGAGATGAAATCAATGGAAACACTTAAAACAGTACCGAGATCATAGTAAGCACTCAGTGATTTCCTCGTTTCTCCCTACCTAGCAGTGGTGACATTTGATGTAATTACTAAGTAAAAATGTGGAGTAGTTGAATATGTTTATAGAAAATAAGAGTGAAAAATTAAATTATGAGAAACTTTAAAAATATTGAATAGCTGATTTTCAAATCCCATACATTTCTCATGATAGGATGGGAACCACAGGGACTGAGAGGGAATGGATGTGGTTGATACTGCACTGAAGACATCAGGGCTGTGGAGTATTAACTGACTAGAGGTGTGAATGGGGTAAGATCCATGAGTTCATTAAATCCAAGGCAAGAATGTGATTGATCATGGTGGTGGGAAGGGTGACAGAGAGAGAATGGGAATACAGTAAAAAAAAAAAAAAAAGGTGACTGATTTTTGCCAGATGAAGTAATCTGAAAAAGTTCCAAAGAGCCATATTTGTCAACAACTATGTTTCATGTGATTCACATGGAATCAGTTAGAGAACAAAAGTTGTATCTCTCTAGTCAAGACAAAATGATTTTATCAAGATCTTCTTTACCATCTTTTCACTTGACTTCCACTGCTAAAAAAGCAAGAAGCAAAAATCTTACAGTTGGGAACCTCTGAAAGTCAGAAATGTCAAAGCAGTAAGGCAAGACACAAACTGGTCTAATACAACATTTATTTTTTTGCATTTGCATTAATGAGATATTAATGAGCTTTCTGAAGCAATACTGTCTTTTTAAGAAGTTAGCTTTGAACACCTAGACTTATCTCTATTTTGTCTAATTTAATATCTAAAATTTCCTCTTTCCTTCTAAAAAGGTACTAATATCAGGTGGGTTCTAACAGATATCATGTGAAGTCACAGAGATAGAGAATAGGATAGAGGAAAATTATATCTTTGACTGTACCTAGACAACTTCTTCTGAGAACTTTCACATGGCAGCTTTATTAGTCAGAGACCATCTAAGAAAACAAAGTTTATCATACCAAGTAATTCACTAGTGATCACTTAAGCTGGGTTATTGGTTGCTAGAGGTCAGAACTGATAGGTCAGCTAAGAGAATATCAGGCAACATAGAAATTAGCAACTGCAGGAAGTTGCCACTGCCTTGAGGACTGGAGAGGATTAGACCTGGAGCCCAGGAGCCTGAGCCACTCTGGACATGGAATCATAGGAAACCCATGGGGTAGGCCAGACAGACAAAGGTGTGTGGTGCCACAACCATTGTCAGGTATATGCCTGAAGCAGAGAGAAACAGGAATAAGTCTTTCTGATTTCTAGGCAGTACTTCCCATTGCCCTAAAGGAGCCAGAAACTAGTTGATAACAGGGAGTAGGAAACAGAGTTTGCAGGGGATGAATCCCTATGATACAGGAGAAGAATAGGAAAAGGATCTGAGAGCTACCAGGTCCCACACGGCACAGAAGAGGGCAGAAACCCTGGCTCCTGTTCACCAAAGCATAGTCTGCCCGCAGCTGACTGCTCCATCACACCTCAGGGGCTCCCTGTTTTGTTTACTTGTTTTCATTTATCAGATGTTCTTTATGGGTACGCTGTCAGCACGATATTGCCATCTCACTTTAAAAGTTCCCTTCTCACACAGGTGAAATCATTCAAGGCCATTCTACCTAGATGGGTGGTTTCTTTCCATGCCAATTTAAAATTATTTTCATAAATACATATGCGTTTAAAACCAGGGAAGAAAAGAAAAGGAAAGAATTTGAGAAGAGAGTGAAGTGCTAACACAAACCAGAAATCCATTACAGTGTACTTTGCAAATACTGTAGGTAATTAAAGACTTTTAAGAGCAACTACAGTATTATTTACTTGACAGTGGAACTCTTACAGGCTATTATGTAAATACACATTGCACACATTTGAAAAGTGCATGCTATTTACTATTCATAAATGTTGTTAATATGTATTTCATTTAACCCTAAGGAGCCATTTCAGTCTCTTGTGTGAATTTACATTTATGAATGTTTTTATAAAAATTCATATTATTTACCCAATAGGCAGCTTGGCTATAAGAAATGCTAGAGCTGATTGCCAATTTAACTTCACATGAGTTTCCAGGCAATTGTTCCTTAGGTCGGCCTGCATGGTTGGGCATCCCTAAATAGCCCTTCCTTTCAAAATCCTGCAGTCCTGAGCTGTTCAAATGAAGGAATTTTCTAGTCTTTTTTGTTGTTGTTGGTTCTGGGGATTTTAGTATCACATAAAAAGAGGTCAGGATATATCTCATCTTAGAAAATAAAATAAAGAGTTCAGCACTGCAGTTGGTAGTCTATAAAGTGTATGTGTGTAATCACCTTGTTTGCTCTGTGTACTGAAGTCAACATCTTCAAAATAAAGATGAACAGGCTCTAAAGCAAGATACTGAAAAAGCGGATTTCCTATTCTGTTTTCCCCCTCCCTTCCTATCAGGATGGAATCCTTCCTGCCCCAGTAATTTTCACTAAGATACCAATATGATCCACCACCACCCCCAACACACACACACATACCATATGTGGAATTTACAAAGGGAATAAATATTCTCTGCCAATACATACACCATATGCAGAATTTACAAATGTAATCTGTTCCATGACTCCTGTACCCCTCAGCCAGATCAAAGATGTAAACAAGGATCAGAAAAAAAATTAAAGAGAACAGACTGGTGAGACGATTTCTTTGGAGAGAGACTCTCTAAGCTGGAAGTCCCTGCTAGTTCCTTTGGTTGAGGAGTGAGTGAATGAGAGTGCCTAACCCAAAGCTTGCAGGGATACACTGAAAACTTTGAAATGTTTTCATATGGGAGAAACAGAAATTTGATGCTATTCTTATGACCAATAAAGCTAATGTAGATTGAGAACCCGGGTCTGACTCCCACCCAGGAAACTAAGAGGGCAAGGGAAAGCCTGCTGAACTGTTTTAATGGTGTATCTAGGATGTTTCTGTGTTGAGATTGTCCTGCAGTTTTAGAAATTGATAGGACAAAGATATGGTCCTATTGACCAGATGGGAGATATGGTATGGAGAGAGAGCAGGTATCAGGTTGTCTTGGGTTTCATTCAAGAGGTTGAAGATCTGAAACGGGATGCCTGGGGCCAAGGGGGAAATTGCAAGCAAGTACTCAGACAATAAGCACATCTTGCAAAGGTCAAGAATAATAGACATCTCTGGTGAGGGTCCCTTAGACTGCAAGGAGATCCAACCAGTCCATTCTGAAGGAGATCAACCCTGGGATTTCTTTGGAAGGAATGATGCTAAAGCTGAAGCTCCAGTACTTTGGACACGTCATGTGAAGAGTTGACTCATTGGAAAAGACTCTGATGCTGGGAGAGATTAGGGGCAGGAGGAGAAGGGGACGACAGCAGATGAGATGGCTGGATGGCATCACAGACTCGATGGATGTGAGTCTGAGTGAACTCCGGGAGATGGTGATGGACAGGGAGGCCTGGCGTGCTGCGATTCATGGTGTCGCAAAGAGTCGGACGTGACTGAGCGACTGAACTGAACTGAACTGGTGACAATAGCCACTGAGGAAACCATGACTGTTTCCCATTCAAGAGTCAACTTTAGCCATCTGCCAGGTCCAGGGAGCCAGAAGCCACCTAGCTGAGTCAACACCCATTCCCTTATCTCTCTTCTTTCTTCCTTTTTTGGTCCTGGCACAAAGTGAATAGCAGCCAGAGATGTGGAGGTTACATGGGAGGGCAAAAGTATTGAACAGAAGTTCACATTCTTGTGGTAGATTGCAAAATTGGCCATGATCCACCCCCTTGAAATGTAATATTACAAATTGTTTCCTCAAAAGGTGGAGTCTATTTATCCACACTTTCCCGATTGATTCACTTTGGCCAAACCTGAAAGATGCTGAAATCACTTACACATTGGGGCTTGCCCTCTCTTGCAGGTCTTGGCAATCCTGTGACCACCATCCTGTGAATGAGCCTGGGCCAGCCTATTGGAGAATGAGGTATATGTTTTGGGGTGTCCTAGCCAGCAAACAGATATGAATGTGAGGTTACTAACCACCAGCTGACTGGTGACTCAAGAAGGAAGTAGGAATGATTTCAGCTCAGACCAATAAAAGAACCGCATCACTGAACCTCCTCCAAATTTCTGATCTATAGATTTGTGAACAAATTAACTGTCTAAAGTCACTAGGTTTATTATGCAGCAGGAAGTCACTGACAGACTCTCTCCCTCAGGCATATTTTTGTTTTAGTCTGAAGCAGGCCTAGATGGGGAAGAGGAGAAATTCAAAATGTCTGTGGGTGTGAACATGCAAACTGAGTCTGAATTGAGACTTATTTTTGACTTAATGTGACTACTTAGGAGCATCTAATATCTAAGAATCATTAGCCTGCATTTCATGTATGGACAAGGAAATCTCACTTCCAGTGAATAAAGTTTAAAGAGACAGTAAAATTTTACACTGCCTTTTGATCAAAAGTCACGTATTAGTCTTATCATGTTGGTTACGTATTAATAAGCATAACACATTCAGCATGGTCTCAGAACTAAACACATAACAATTCAGAACTTCCTTAAACTCAATAACTTTGTTATTTGCTTACTGATATGGACTCGAAGATGGATTTTTCAAAGATATCAGAAAATTAAAATGAACTATAGAATGCTAGACATTAAGGCGTTATAGGTTATTTTCTAAGTATTTGGTAACAAGAGAGATGTCTTTATCAATAGCTTTTAGAGTACTATTGGATTAAGTGATATGAAATAGCCATTTTTAGAAATCAACAATGTAGTGACATTAGACGTTTTATATACTTCAGTCTAACGTAAAACTGTTAATGTATAGGTTGGCAAACATGAGAAAGAATAGAAAAGGAAAAAAATAGATGAAATTTGGTAGACATTGATTTGTTGATCAATAATCTAACACTCTCCCAATATTTTTCCACCTCTGCTTTCTGACACTTCCTGGAGTTTGGAAAATAAAGTTACCTTTCCAGCCATAGTCAAATATAGCCAATTGACATTTTTCTGACATATACAATATAACCTAGGGCTTCTGGAAAGACATTTGTTCTCTTAATAAAAGGGGTGGATGAGACTGGTACCATCGTGTGCCTTCTCTCTCTCCTTTCTGTCTTGGGTTTGATGTTGTAGCTGTCAGCTGCCTAAAAATTTAAACATGTTGATCAGGAGGATAGAAAGAAGCTGGGACCATGATCACATCATAGTGCCATCATATCCACTCTAGGTTTTCTACCTCCAGATTTTGTTTAAGTGAGAAAAGCAAGCTTGAGTTTACTTAAGCCATGTCTGTTGGGTTTTCTGTAACATACAGCTGAAGACAAAACAAAAAATAACCAAACAGTAATAAACACAAATGTAAAAAAAAAAGAAACTAATACAGTAGTAAATATGAATGTGTACGTAGACACACACAGGAGATTATTAGGGTTTGGGTAATAAGATTTTTCAGTTAAAAAACCATATCAATGAGAGTCAGGAAAAGTACTTTTTATAACAACCATTATTAGCTTATATTAACTATGTCACATTTCTCTACATTAGAGAATACAGAAACAAAAATGACTGCTTTGTTTGAGGCTTTCTTTCCGAATTCCTATAGTCAGTAGGCTATATAATCACAGACTTCTTTTAATTCATTATAAAATAATAAACAGAAATATATGAAACTATGGAATTGTCAATCTTTATGAGTCTGTAAAATATGGATTTTAAATTTCAAATTATTTCTATTTTTAAGATTTTCTTTATTGGATAATTTTATGTCTTAAAAGTTGAGCAAACTCTGGGAAATAGTGAAGGACAGGGAAGCCTGACACACTGGGATCCATGAGGTCACAAAGAGTCAGCCATGACTGAGCAAGTAAACAACAATAAATACATTAATGAGTTTCTAACACATTTCCAAAATCTATTAAAAAGCAATTAATTTTTCTGTTAAAAAAAGATGTTTAAAGCCAAGCATTCTAAGTTTATTAAATGTCAGTAACAGTGACATCATCTTTGATAAGACCTTTAGTGGAATTGTATTGGTTATTTATTCATTTGTGTCAAAATAATAAATATTATCAAAGTTTTTTTAACAATACACTCAGTTTTGAAAGCTATTTGGAACATCAAACATAATGCATTTTGCATTAGTTTTACATAAATTTTCATTGAATTCAAACTTTTAAATAAATCTTCCAATATCTAATGCATCGTATTATCAAAGTACCAAAAAACCATTATATGATTATAAGAAGAACCTCAGAACTCACTGTCTTCAAATTTAATGGACTCCCAGTGCTTTTTCACCCCCCCTGCAAAGACTGTTTTTAAGACATTTCACAGTATTTTATACATTATAAATGGATTCCATTCTTGGCTTAGTAATTCACCTAATGGACAACGGATACAAAAAAGCTGTAACTCCAGGGACATTAAATTGGTTCTAAACTCTGAAAATTACAGCTTTTACAAAAAGAAAATACTAAAAACATGTCTAATGCAACACTGCATCTAATTTTCCACTACCTCCAGATTGTCTAAAAGCTCCTAAACTTCTTAATGACACAATATGTTAAAATTGCATTTCTGTATATTTAGATCTCAGAAAGATCTCATCCATTTTATAACCCCCAAGGAGGGCTTACCAGCAAGAAGGGAGTATGTGTGTTGGGGGACAGAGGGAGGACAAAGTGTGAGGTACTACATCGATCCTAGAGATTGAATTCTCCTTCTGGGTTAGGAAACTAGCAACCATGTAAGGCATCCTTTCATGCAACAAGGTCATTTACACAGCCAATTCCCATTTTACGCATTGGTCAATGGTATTTCAGTAAAGGAATAGTAAGGGCATTAAAAAAAAAATGCTTTTTCAGACATACCCCATACTGACTTTAAGCTCTAAGAACAGTCTCTGATTTGATACTATTGTTCAGATCTTCAGCCATTTAGGGCACATGAGCCAATTCTTTCTGAAGCTAAGCAAAAAATTCAACACGGGGGCTAGAGAAGTTCTATTGCACTGTAAAAACAAAATGCCTCACATTTTGTGAATTTGGACGTGACTATAATAAAATATGACGTGCATCTGAGTGCAGAGTCTATGAATTGGCAGATTTTAAAAATGAATAGCATGGGGTTGGCTTGTTAGGGTCTCCTATACACTATCTAATTTCAAAGAGGGCACTTCCCCCTCCTCTTCTCCCTTCTGAAGAAACAAGTGATGCAGAATATGATCACAGTAACCTAAATCCCTCAATTTCATTGATTTTTCTTTTTCTCTACCTTATTCTGAGATTAGGAAGTTTCCTTCTCCAAGTAATTACTTTCTGGTGAATTTTTTCCACATCATCATATTTAACATAAGCACAGTATGTAAAAGATAGCCATCTTAACTATTCCTCTGATACCTTGGGCATTTTACTTTATTGATTATTTGTGTTTGAGAAAGAATTATTTTGTTCTAGCTTTCACTCAGTCCTTTTTAACTGCTAATGAAGCTATGACAGGTTTGCACATCCTTTAAAGAACCTGTGTTTTAAATCAGCACCAAACCCACCTGAGTAAATATCGGTAAAAACTTCTCTTTGCTGCTGCTGCTAAGTCACTTCAGTCGTGTCCGACTCTGTGCGACCCCATAGACGGCAGCCCACCAGGCTCCCCCGTCCCTGGGATTCTCCAAGCAAGAACACTGGAGTGGGTTGCCATTTTCTTCTCCAATGCATGAAGGTGAAAAGAGAAAGTGAAGGCGCTCAGTCATGTCTGACTCTTGGCGACCCCATGGACTGCAGCCTACCAGGCTCTTCCGTCCATGGGATTTTCCAGGCAAGAGTACTGGAGTGGGGTGCCATTGCCTTCTCTTTGTCTAACACCTGTTATTTCCCTAAAGGAGACCTGTTACAACAAAAATTTGCCTAAACTGGGCCTTTTGGCTGCCATCCTCCTTGTAATATGTTAATAATTTTTTAGCTGTTTTTTACCATGCTGAAGGAAAAAAAAAAACAAAAACCAGTGTCAAGTTTTAATTTCCAGTTTCTCTCTTAATTTTTATATATTCTTTCCTTAGAAGTTGCACACCACCCTGCAGTAAAGACAGCATTGATTTGAATGAGGAATTATATATTTTTGTGAGAGACTTTGTTACTTTATTCTTCCTCTGATTTGGTCTGAGAGATCTTCACAAATGAATTCCTCTTCCTTAAAACTGGATCTCTTTCCTCATCAGTCACACACACCATACCTTCATATTATGTCAGGTAACTGTGGCAAGCATTTCCCATCATTTTTATTAAAAAAGCATTTGTTTGAAAATAGGTCTTTGTTCCTCTGCATTCTCTCCATGCCCTTTGTCCTCATCCTTCGTCACCTATCATCCATTGTTCTCCTGAATTTAAACATTTGAAATAATTTGACTGTCTCTCACCACCATCCAACAATGCCACAAAAATCCTGTGACTCCTAATCTCTAAATATCTCTAGAATCTGTTCCTTTTGCTCTCTCCCTATTATTTTATTTACCTAAATGATATATAACAGGTATTGCAAAGTATAACATCAAGTATAAAAGGCTGTTTTATTCAATCCTACATTATACATATATTTTTTATTAGAGAGTAGTTTTGTTCATTTCATTTATGAGATAGGACTTTTCAGAGTCAGAAACAAAGGTACATCTTGTTTTTTTTTTTTTTCCTGCTCTTGATCTGAACATCTTACAACCCGAATTCTGAGACACCCTTTATCATTTCTAGGCTAAAGACATCAAATACATTTAAAAATATACCTGAATAATAAAATAGTTGCTTTTTTGACAATTTTATCACAATCAGTTCTCAATTGAACTACTCTGATTTAACTGATTTCTTTTTATAACTCAAATAAGGGTGTAAACATTTGGTTTTTACCTTTTACATACAGCATATAGCTGACATCCATGATACTGAATATAGACCTCTTCATTTAGAACTACAATCTTAAGGGATCAGCCACAACAAATCTAACACCCAGACATGAACATGCTCCATAAAATCATAAGACATATTTTGCTTCTAGAAGTTTATCTGTGAAATGGAATGAACTTATACGTAAGAACAAAGAAGACTTAGTATAGATAACCTCTCCCTTACCCCTAAATATTTTCTTTTTTTGTTTTTCTTTTTTTTTCTTGTTTTTCTTTAAATTTTATTTTATTATTATTATTTTTTTTACTTTACAATATTTATTGTATCAAATCATTCCATCATTACAACAACTCTGTAAAGTAGCTACTGTTACATTTACAGATGAGGAAATTAAGGCATATATTAATTAGGTAATTGTTGGAGATTCCCAAAACAAAGGAGAAGTCAGTGTTTGAACTGACTGGTTCCAGAGCCTATGCAACACAGCTTTCTTCTTGGTTGGTTGGTGTTGTTCAGTCACTCAGTCATATAAGACTCTTTGCAACCCCATGGACTGCAGCACACCATGCTTCCCTGTCCTTCATCATCTCCCAGAGCTTGCTTAAACTCACATCCATTGAGTCAGTGGTGCTATCTAACCATTTTGTCCTCTTTCGTCCCCTTCTCCTCCTGCCTTCAGTCTTTCCCAGCTTCTGGGTCTTTTTTAAGGAGTCAGCTCTTCACATCAGGTGGCCAAATTATTGGAGCTTCAGCATCAGTCCTTTCAATAAATATTCAGAATTGATTTACTTTAGGATTGACTGGTTTGATCTCCTTGCAGTCCAAGAGACTCTCAAGAGTCTTCACCAACACCACAGTTCAAAAGCATTCATTCTTTGGCACTCAGCCTTCTTATGGTCCAGCTCTCACATCCATATATGACTACTGGAAAAACCATAGTTTTGACTATACAGACCGTTGTTGGCAAAGTAATGTCTCTGCTTTTTAATACACTGTCTAGGTTTGTCTTAGCTTTTCTTCTAAGGAGCAAGTGTCTTTTAATTTTGTTGCTGCAGTCTTGGTTAGACTATTGTATTAATAAAATAATCCCAAAGCACTCTTCCAAACTCCAGTTTCACTCTCATCACTTCCATCTTCTACAAGGCACTAAACTGACTTTCTGAAACATAATTCTAAAGAAACCATCTCTCTGCTTAAAAAGTATTTAAGCAACTTCCCAGTGCTCAACCTTTCTGTAATCTGACCTAATCTCTCTCCTAACCCCATTTATCCCATCCTCTTCTACCCCACACAGATGCTCCAGTCACTGAAAGCATCAGCTTTCTACATCTTTCTACCTAGAGTTGCCCTCTGCTAGCAGTTGTCTTAGAACTAACCACCCGGAGCACTGCTGATCATTGTGAGCACTCTTTGTGAATGCCTGGCCATGAACATCACCTCTTCTGTGGAGAGTTCTTGAAACAGCTTTTTAGAAATCATTTCCTCCACTGGGTTGTCTGAGAATATCTTTTTAATACTATTGGAGTACATTTGTGATCTCTTTCCCTTGTTTACGAATATATCAGAGGACAAGATCATATCTTCATCATTTCTGTCTCTCCAGTGCCTGCTATATTACATGGGCACCCAATAAATATTTGTAAAATAATGCTGCCCATTCCTTCATGTTTTTCAATTCAGTTCAGTTCAGTCACTCAGTCGTGTCCGACTCTTTGGAACCCATGAACTGCAGCATGCCAGGCCTCCCTGTCCATCACCAACTCCCGGAGTCCACCCAAACCCATTCCCATTGAGTCAGTGATGCCATCTAGCCATCTCATCCTCTGTCGCCCCCTTCTTCTCCTGCCCTCAATCTTTCCCAGCATCAGGGTCTTTTCAAATGAGTCAGCTCTCCGCATCAGGTGGCCAAAGTATTGGAGTTTCAGCTTCAGTATCAGTCCTTCCAAAGAATACCCAGGGCTGATCTCCTTCAGAATGGACTGGTTGGATCTCCTTGCAGGCCCTTGGACTCTCAAAAGTCCTCCAACACCACAGTTCAAAAGCATCAATTCTTCTGCACTCAGCTTTCTTTATAGTTCAACTCTCCCATCCATACATGACCACTGGAAAAACCCTATCTTTGACTAGACGGACCTTTGTTGGCAAAGTAATGTCTCTGCTTTTTAATATGCTGTCTAGGCATTATTTTACTCCTTGAATAAATATCATGTGCTTGAAGACATTACCCAGGTATCTTCAATAGGAATATGAACTTCCAGTCAGACACCCTGAGGGATGTTATTTGATAATATTTTCCCCTTGGGTCTCTTTAAAGTTTTGTCACTGAATGTTGCGCTAACTTTCTCAGTTACCAACCCTGCAACACAGTGCAGTTTTCAGTGAGTTCTGAGGACGACTGGGGGCCCTTGAGACTCAGAGACCTGTGTGGTCAAAACTATTTTCATAGTAATACTAGAAGCTTATTTATATTTTCACTCTTATTCTCTCATGAGTATCCAGCAAGTTCTCTAGTGACTACCAGACATAATATTGTCAATCCATGACTAATGGAATGTGTTTATGTATGCTTGTTTTATTTTGTAATTTTATGTTTTGTTTTTAAAATTTCAGTTTTCATTTCTAATTCAGTCAATATTGATAGATATGCTCCCATAGAAAGAAAATCTCTTTAGACTCTTCAATAACTTTTAAGACTACAAAAGGATTCTAAGATGAAAACATTTGAGAACTGCTGCTCTAGCAGGATGCTGGCCTACAGTGAATCTTTGTGTATGATAAAGAATGGCATATAGAAGGGATTCAAAATTCTAAAGGTTACACATACACTCTCACTGTATATTTTCAGTTTTGTAGTATATCCCCAAATAGTTTTATCATACTTGAACAAAAATACTTGTTGCCAAAAATCTACTTTCTAAAAAATGATGTCGGTTGTGACCCTGGATATTGTGCTTTTACAGGAAATTACAAACTACCTAAAGATTAGTTCTAGTGTCTGCCCATTTCAAAGTTAAATTGTCTTCTGTACAAGTACAAGATTGCTGCCTTATAAAAAATAAGTATGTATGCACATTTTCTTTATTCAGGCTCTTAAAGAATTCAGTAATAATAGATAGTATTTCAAACAAAGAAAAAACTAATTCCTGGTCATTGAAGTATATAGTATCTCTTTGTTTATGCAGTAAGGTAAATGTCATAATTTCCAAGGTTTTCTTTCATTTAGTCTCAATATGCAAAACTTTCTCAAAGTTATACTCATTTCAACCAGCTTCCCTACATTCTACAATTATGCACATTTTAAAGTGAATTTTCTTGTTCTTGTATTCTTATGGCTCTTAAATGTAGTAACTAGAATGAATATTTGAAAAAATGTCTATTCTAGGAAGAAACTTTATGCTTCCTTTCTAATAATTCAGATTTAAAATGTATGATTTTTCTTATGTAATTTCTTCTTTCACTAAGGCATATACACAAAAAGAAGTGCTAAGAAAGATTTCTACTTCTTTCTGCTTTCTAAAAATATCATGCATATATTCATCTTGGCTAATCTTTCTGTATGTGGTTTCAAATAGATTATAACATTTTGACTAGAATAAAAATCCTTTATGAATTTTCACTGATATTAAACTCTTATGGGACATAAAATGCTTATAAAGGAGTGTTTGTTTCTTTTCAAAGTCATGCAGTATAAAACTTAGCCTACATAAAAAGATGATGTGACAGAATTCAACAATAACAAAGAATAATTAGAAAACTTAAATATTTTATATCTCCTGGGATTTGGAGGTGCCATCAAAAAACTATATTGATTCTAGCAGAAAAGCAAGAAAACTATATTCCTCCCACCACTATCATTCTCATGGAAATTTCTAACTTTTGAAGATGTAACTAAAATAGTGCAGAGAAAAAAAAATCTGAAACTCTGATCATGAAACCATGTTGAGATAACTCTCGTCAAGTCTGAACCTTCCAGGATTACACCTAATTCTCAAGCTCATTGACACGATATAATCTTTCACACATGGCTGCCCTTTAGGGCTCTGCCCAACCCCATATAGACACCCTGTTGTTTCTCACATTTTCTTGTAATTTGAAGAGATAAATGGTGCCAGCTGGCTCCTATTTAACTCAAGGCAGGATGATATTCAGCTCTTCAAGAACTTGGTACACACCTCAGAAAACTTGCCAGAAGAGAAGAGGAGTGATGGGTGTGTGTATTCTATCAGGGAGGGGGTACTTCTAGGGAGAGAAATACCTGAATTAAGTTGT
Source organism: Ovis aries (assembly GCF_016772045.2). NCBI lineage: Eukaryota > Metazoa > Chordata > Mammalia > Artiodactyla > Bovidae > Ovis > Ovis aries. The sequence continues at coordinate 57,877,398 of NC_056055.1, forward strand.
AGTAGTAACATTTGGGGGGATTTAATAGCCAGATTAGCAAGAGTGCTCACAAATTATAAGTGACACATATGGAGATAGACTGGAGTTCAATATACAAATATGAAAAAACCAAATATCTAATATATTTGGAAAATGTTTTATATCAATTTTACTTGATTAAATCACTTGTTTTCTCTGTTGGACAGATCAGTCTGGGAAAGACGGTGGTAGAGGGCTATAATTAAAGTAAATATTTAAATTACTTTTCTTAGAGGAAAATCTGTATTGAAATAAATAAATGAGAATATTTGTGGCTGAGTATCAACAAATAGCTGATACTGCTTGGGGCTTTAATATGTGGCAGGCACTCTTTGGAGAGGTCCGTGTGGAGTAACTAGTTTAAATTTCACAAACATCTAATGCCCTGAGGAACTCTCATTATCCTCATTTCACAAATGAAATGAAGAAATTGAGGCAAAGAAAGCTTTAGTTCTTTCCCAGAGAGCAGAGGAAACTAGCAGTAGTGCCGGGATTTGAACCCAGGGAGCCCTGCTCCAGAGACCGTACCCTTAGTTACTTCCTATTGCCTCAAGAGCACGTACAGCTCCAACATAAAATTCCTTTTGCAACTCTTTCATGATGTTTTATGTTCTATAATTTCATAATTTTGAATGTTTACTACTTTAAGTATGTGTTATTATTTTTATCAACATCACTCAGATCATCTTCCTTCCTAGGTTAAACAAATCAAGAGAAAAAGATCTGTAACAAATTCCATGGAAAACTCAAGACTAACTTATACATAATTGCAGGTAGGAATCCATTTTTACAGTGAGTAGATCATAGCTTAGCAATCAACATTGTAAAATACATTTTCCATTGTGTCTTTATTCACGTGTTTTTTTAAACACATATTTAAAAAGAAAAGTTGCCTTTAATTTGTTCTAATGACAAAAATATTACATGTTTATTATGAAACTCATAGAAAATACTGAAGTGGAAGGGAGCAATCCCATTCTGAAAGATCGGCCTTTACTATCTTTTTTCTGTTTCTACAGAAAAATGAATGAGAATCAGGACTGGTCAATAGCATGGTAGAGAGGAGAGAGCTCGCTGTTACTGAAAGTGGACTTTGAGAAAACAAGGAGGTCACTTAGCCCAGTTTGTAGGTTACATAAACAACTGGATTCTGGGAGAGCTTGGGGATTTCTGATTTGTATTGTTTGCCAACTTCTATGATGTAAATAGACCCACCATGGTTGATTTCAAGCCATTGATTTATCACTGAATGTTGAGTTAGATTAGAGGCACATATGAGCTCTGGAAAACAAGCACAAGACTGACCCAGCACAATACTGACAGTGTTCTCTAAGATTCATGCTAACTCTACCAGTCTAAGACTTCCTTATTTATTTATTTATTTTTAATTGGAAGATAATTGCTTTACAACATTGTGTTTCTTTCTGATGTAAAACGATGGGAATCAGCTATAAGTATATACAAATCCCCTCCTTAGGCAAGGTGCTATAGTTCACAGCTCCATGATGAAATTACTTTCCTTCTCTCCTTACCAGGACCACTGCATTTACCTCTCAACTGGTTCACAATATATCCAGTCCTCCTCCTATTTGTCCTTCACAAGGCAGCCAGGGCAACTTTTGAAAGATACGAATTTGAGTATGTCATTTTTTTCTGTTTAAATAGATGTAGAGTCTTCAGTACTTGGCTGAATACTGGCCCTCAGTTATGTTGTTCTTCCAGTTATCAGAGGCTGTGAATGTTGCCCTACAAGGCAAAAAGAACTTTCAAATGAATACAAGTAGTGCATTCAGTAAGGACCTTGAGAATTGTAGATTATCCTGGGTTATCTAGGTGAGCTTGATGTAATCACAATGGTCCTTGTAAGACAGAGCAAAAGATGATGTGGTGGCAGAAGCAGAGATTTGAGTGAGGCTGGAGAGATGCATCTTGAAGATGAAGAAAGGGACACAAGACAAGGAATACAGGTGGCCACTGGAACCTAATAATATGAGGAAAGAGATTCTCCCTGAGAGCCCTGGAAAGAAACAGATCTGCCAACATTTTGACTTTAGTCTAGGAAAATTAATCTTGAACTTCTGATCTCCAGAACTGTAAAGGAGCAAACTTATGTTGATTTAAGCCACTAAGTTTGTGGTAATTTTTTTACAGCAGCAATAGGAGCTAACACAATGCCCTTTCCTATGAGGTAAAGACAGAATCCCTTCGAAAAGCACACGTCGTGTATATAATCTCACTTCTACCTGTTCTCCCATGTACCTCATCACATGTTCTGTTTTCCCTTCTGCTCCAGCTCCACTGTTTTCCCTTCTGTCCACTATATAGTGCATAACATGGCTGTCACAGCTACTTTTCCTATGCTGTTACTTTCTTGAAAGTGCTTTCCTTTCATTTCAGGGGTTCTTCCTGACCCAGGGATCCAACCTGGGTCTCCTGCCTTGCTGGCAGATTCTTTACCATCTGAGCCACCATAGAAGCCCAAGTTAATTCTTAATCTACATCAATTCAAGTATCACTTCCTCAGAAAGATTTTCTCTACTAAGTAGATCAAATTTCCATATACATATATATATATATATTTATCTATTAAGTAAATCAAATCTCCATATATGTATGTATATATATATGCTGCTGCTAAGTCACTTCAGTCATGTCCAACTGTGCGACCCCGTAGACGGCAGCCCATGAGGCTCCCCCATCCCTTGGATTCTCCAGGCAAGAACACTGGAGTGGGTTGCCATTTCCTTCTCCAATGCATGAAAGTGAAAAGCGAAAGTGAAGTCACTCAGTCATGTCTGACTTTTAGCGACCCCATGGACTGTAGCCTACCAGGCTCCTCCACCCATGGAATTTTCCAGGCAAGAGTACTGGAGTGGGGTGCCATTCCTTCTCCAGGGGATCTTCCCAATCCAGGGATCGAACCCAGGTCTCCCGCATTGCAGGCAGACGTTTACCATCTGAGCCACCAGGGAAGCCATATATATATATATATATATATGGATGTGTACTTAGCTGCTCAGTCCAACTCTTTGAGACCCATGGACTGTAGCCTGCTAGGCTCCTCTGTTTGTGGAATTCCCCAGGCAAGAATACTGGAATGGGTTGCCATTCTCTTCTCCAAGGTAACTTCCCAACCCAGGGATCAAACCCAGGTCTCCTGCATGGCAGACAGATTCTTTACCAACTGAGCCAATAGGGAAGCCATATATACCCACATGTACATATATAGTCGACACACATACACACACAGAATACTTCTCTCTTTCACTGCATTTGTAGTAATTTTGAATCTTACATGCGTCTGTATGATTTCTTTTTACTAATTGCCTTCACCTGTACTGGTTATGATCCATACTAATTTTTAACTTGCCTTTGTATCCTTGGGTCCTGACACACAAGAGACATTTAATAAATATTTAGTATATGACTGAATACTTCCCAGGTCATTCCTCTCTAGCAGTTGTGATCAATATACTCTATTCTTCTATTATGTATCCAACAAACATTTACCAAGAATCAACTTTAAACAAAGTCCTGATCTCTCATATTCATGCAATTTCTCTAAAAATAACAGTAATAAAGAAAAAGTAATAACTCCTATTTTTTTCTCAGAATTTTACTATGTATCAAGCACTGTAATAAGTGCTTTAAATATACAAGCTCATCCTACCCTTGTAAGATGAGTGTATTATAACTATCATTTTCAGATCAGAAAAAAAAAAATAGGCCTTACAGCATTTATGTAATTTCCAATAGACCATATGGCTAGGACTAGATTTAGTATTTAGATCTGGCTGGGTAAACCTTTATTTCTTAGCACAATATTACCGTTTGTACTTTCAAGGCCCCATACTTGTTTACAGGAATTATTTACACATTTATGCTTATTTATTAACGCATTCTTTCTTAGCCCATTCTCATTCCCCCTGCCTTTCTCTCTCTTTATTCCACATTCTGTTTTTAAGAATTATCCATGTTTCTGGAATACATATAGTTCATTGACTCTGTTTTACACACACATTACTCACATTTTACACAACAATTAATTTTCAAAAATGTTTTGAGTGAGAAATATTGATGTGCAATATAAATTTCAGATGTACAACAGAGTGTTCACAATTTTTAAAGGTTATACTCCATTTATAGTTACCATGAAATATTTATAGCTATATTCCCTGTGCTATACAAAGTATCCTTATAGTTTATTTTATATATAGTAGTTTGTACCTCTTGATACCCTACCCTAACACTGCCCTTCCCCTCTTCCCTCTCTCTACTGGGTAACCACTAGTTTGCTCTCTGTATCTGTGAATCTGATTCTTTTGGATTATATTCACTAGTTTGTTGTATTTTTTATATTTCACGTGTAAGGGATATCCTACAGTATTCATCTTTATCTGTCTGACTTTTTTCACTAAATAATACCATTTAGGTTTATTCATGTGGTTGTAAATGTCAAAACTTCATTTTTTAAATGGCTGAATAATATTCCATTGTATATATACATACCACATCTTCTTAATCCATTTATTTGTTGATGAACACCTAGGTTGCGTCTGTATCTTGGTAATTATAAATAATGCTGCTATGAACTCTGGGGTATGTGTATCTTCCTGAATTAGTGTTTTCTTTCTTTCTTTTTGATAAATACCCAGTAGTGGAATTGTTGGGTCATATGGTCATTCTACTTCTTGTTTTTGGAGAAACCTTCAAACTTAAACAATATATTTTTATCATAATCTTAGTCACAATGCCATAGAGGGCTCATTCCTCTTCAATATCCATTTCTCCTGTCTTTAGTAATAATGGACAGCTGAGAATATTACTGTCCAACTAGAAACCACACTTACCAGAGTTCCTTGAAGTTATGCGGTCAAGTGAACTATGTTCTGAATAATTACGTGAGTGTTATTAATGTGTCAAACTCCTGGGTTGTCCTTCTACAAAGAAGGGATACCCCTTTCACTCTTCCTTTCTCTCCTTCCCTCTGTCTTAAGCCAGAGCATCATTTTAGATCACAAGGCAGAAGTATGTGTTGGGAAGGCAGAGGAGTATCTTGGGATGGCAGACTATCTAAACAGAATAGTTTACCACTGACATCATAGACCTGCCATCTTAGCCTTGAACTACTGAAACTCACTCATCTCATATGTTAGCAGAGTAATGCTCAAAATTCTCCAAGCCAGGCTTCAATGGTATGTGATCTGTGAACTTCCAGATGTTCAAGCTGGATTTAGAAAAGGCAGAGGAAACAGAGATCAAATTGCCAACATTCACTGGATCATTGAAAAAGCAAGAGAGTTCCAGAAAAACATCTACAAAGCAATAAACATTTTGCTTTATTGACTACATCAAAGCCTTTGACTGTGTAGATCAAAACAAATTGTGTAAAATTCTTCAAGAGATGGGAATACCAGACCACCTGACCTGCCTCCTGAGAAATCGGTATGCAGGTCAAGAAGCAACAGTGAGAACTGGACATGAAACAACAGACTGGTTCCAAATCAGGAAAGGAATACGTCAAGGCTGTATATTGTCACCCTGCTCATTTAACTTACATGCAGAATATATCATGAGAAATGCTGGGCAGAAGCACAGTGAAGCACAAGCTGGAATCAAGATTGCTGGGAGAAATATCAAAACCTCAAATATACAGATAACATCACCTTTATGGCAGAAAGCGAAGATGAACTAAGGAGCCTCTTGATGAAAGTGAAAGAAGAGAGTGGAAAACTTGGCTTAAAACTCAAATTCAGAAAACCGAGATCATGGCATCCGATTACATCACTTCATGGCAAATAGGTGGGGAAACAGTAGAAACAGTGAGAGACTTTATTTTTGGGGGTTCCAAAATCACTGCAGATGGTAACTGCAGCCATCCTTGGAAGAAAAGCTATGGCCAACCTAGACAGCATATTCAAAAACAGAGACATTACTTTACCAACAAAGGTCTATCTAGTCAAAGCTATGGTTTTTCCAGTAGTCATGTGCGGATATGAGAATTGGACTATAAAGAAAGCTGAGAGCCAACGAATTGATCCTTTTGAACTGTAATGTTGGAGAAGACTCTTGAGAGTCCCTTGGACTGCAAGGAGATCCAACCAGTCCATCCTAAAGGAAATCAGTCCTGAATATTCATTGGAAGGACTGATGCTGAAGCTGAAACTCCAATAGTTGGGCCACTGATGCGAAGAGCTGACTCATTGGAAAAGACTCCAGTACCGAGAAAGATTGAAGGTGGGAGGAGAAGGGGATAACAGACAATGAGATGGTTGGATGGCATCATCGACATGATGGACATGAGTTTAAGCAAGCTCAGGGATTGGATGATGGATAGGGAAGCCTGGTGTGTTATAGTCCATTGGGCTGCAAAGAGTCGGACACAACTGAGTGACTGAACTGAACTGAAACTCAGATGTAGATACATTAATTCTGTCTTATTTAAGCCACCTTGTTTATACTAGTTTCACTCTTCTTAGTGCAGTGGTACTCATTTTCAAACCAATACATTTATCCATTCCTCTGTTGAGAGACAATGAGTTTTCTCTAACTCTCCATTACCACACTAACAATGCTGTATAATGTTTTCACACATTTCCCGTATGAATCTTTATGAGAGGCTAAGTAAGTTGCATACTCGAGAGTAGGATTTATGGGCCATGATTTATAAGAATACCTAATTTGATTAAAAATTTCCACATTGCTTAATAGAATGACATTTTGTTCTTAATCATTTGTCTATATTTTCTTCTTCTGAAACATTCCCTCAATTCAATTTTATTTCGTTGCATCTTATAATGAAACAAAATACAATTTTAAACTGTTTTTCAGTGTACAACTTTAGTCATTCCAACCCTTACGTGGATTTACGTTCTATCATTCTCCAGGCAAGAATATTGTAGCTGGTTGTCATGCCCTCCTCTAGGGGAATCTTTCCAACACAGGGATCAGACTCAGGTCTCCTGCACTGCAGGCAGATTCTTTACTGTCTGACCCACAAGGAAAGCCCAAGTCCTATCAGGGGATAACAAAAAAGGATGGGGTAAAGTTGTGGGAACACATGGAAATGTGATAATTTTCTAAATTAATTTGGTCGGTCAGGAAATGTTCTTCAGTAGATTGGACTTCAGGTTTGCATCTTAAACAATACATAATATGAATATGTTATTTATATATCAGTTCAGTCCAGTTCAGTCGTTCAGTCATGTCCGACTCTTTGTGACCTCATGGACTGCAGCACGCCAGGCCTCCCTGTCCATCACCAACTCCGGGAGTTTACTCAGACTCATGTCCATTGAGTTGGTGAGCCACCCAACCATCTCATCCTCTGTCATCCCCTTCTCCTTCCACCTTCAATCTTTCTCAGCATCAGGGTCTTTTCTAATGAGCCAGTTCTTCACATCAGTGGCCAAACTATTGGAGTTTCAGCTTCAGCATCAGTCCTTCCAATGAACACCCAGGACTGATCTCCTTCAGAATGGACTGGTTGGATCTCCTTGCAGTCCAAGGGACTCTCAAGAGTCTTCTCCAACACCACAGTTCAAAAGTATCAATTCTTCAGCGCTCAGCTTTCTTCACAGTCCAACTCTCACATCCATACATGACCACTGGAAAAACCATAGCCTGACTAGATGGACCTTTGTTGGCAAAGTAAAGTCTCTGCTTTTTAATATGCTACCTAGGTTGGTCATAACTTTCCTTCCAAGAAGTAAGCGTCTTTTAATTTCATGGCTGTAATCAACATACTGATGAGTTATTCCTTCCTCTTTCACCAAGTGGATGAATGCACTTAACCAAGTCCCTTCCCATGATTAGTCTTTATTTCTCTCCCCTGTTCATGAGAGAGGCAGACCAAAAAGATCTCTAAGCATGTATTTGCATGTATGCTTCCCAGTAAAAAATTAAGTATTCGCTAAAGCCCAAACACCATGCTAAGCGCTAGCTATACCAGGATAAATGAGATGCAACCTCTCCCTTCAATTATCTTATCATCTAGGGATCAATAAAGCAAAACAAATAGGCAGATATTGGAAAGGCAATCATCTTAAATATTAACATATTTGATTTAAGTTGAATGGGGCTGAGCTATATCAAACTATATAGTTTGATATATTAAACACTTTTTTGTCCTGTCTCCTCACTTTGGACTCACTTCTGCTTCCATCCACAGCTTCATTGAACAGTTCCATGTGAATCTCAATCACAGCACAATGACAGCCTCTTAATATTATTTGGTAGGCAGGCATGTGAAGCCTCGAAGGGCAGTAAGGCTATCTCAATTAACAAGGAGCAGAAGCCAATGTTTACCTGCATTTCCCTTTCAATCCTCAAATGGAAAATCTAAAATATATACTATAACCTTAGAAAATACAGGCAAAATTGAACTCCAGATGCTCACTGTGGCAATCAATTTGATTCTGCATGCTTGTATTGACTTTTTATCATTTCCTGTTCTACTCTTTTCAGGCCCCCACTCTAACTTCTTGGGTTCATTGCCAATACACAAGTTCATATTTCAGGTTCTTCATTTGGAACCTTCTAAGCTAAGTGATGAGAGTATAAATAGAGAAGGGCTCAACAGCCCTTGTCATCATCTTAGTAACTATTTATTTCCTGTATGCCCCTACTAGAATTGAAGTTTTCTGCAAGCATATTTAATGATTATTTCCCTAGTACCTAGTATAGTGTTCCCATATAAACATAGACGGTGCCTAAACATATTAAGTTAAATGAATGAATGACTTCTCGGTATTGCAATAACACTTTAGTAAAGAAATACCTCAAAAGTTTGTCAAGCAGATGAAATTTTAGATGATCTGGAATGAAAAAAAAGGTCATGAGCCTTGACCCCTGTAGATGTGGTCAAAGAAGTAGGCAGAGCCAGTGCATATTAAGTTCAAATGGCTATATGGCCAAGGGTTTGCAGAGACATGAACTATATGGAAGATCATTAAAGACTAGATGAGGCAAAAGATACCTGTGGGAACCCCTGTGTGGATTGAACCAGTTACCCTAATGCCTGGTGAAAAAGTCAGTACTTAGAACTTAAATCCACATCCACTAGAACTGACTAATTTCTTTGGGAGAAGTGCTCTTCCATTGCCTCAGTTTTCTCATCCATTAAATGGGAAGTGAGTAAGGTTGGACAGAGATCAGACCAGCTCTTAGAAAGGTATCTGGAACACGATAATGGTATGAAAGGGAAACAGAATATATGTCATACATCCAAATTGGGTCAAATATCAGCTCACATATATTGGATGGTATGTCGACTGATATTTGGTGCATTTTGTATACAATCATTTTTAATAATTTTATTAGGAAATCTAAATTTTATTAGGCACTGCAATGAAAGGACCATTTTAATTAAGTCCTACTTTGCTGCAGTGAAAGGATCATCTTAATTAAATCCTACTTTCTTTCATTCTATTGATGCAAATAATTATTAGAGTTAAAAAGTTTGCAAAATAGTTAAAAGTAAACTATTAATCTAATTATCTCATTTTTACAACCCATATCACAAACCTACTAGCATTTAGGAAACAAAGCAGTATTTCTGGTAAAGTTTGCATTGGGAAGCTAACTAGTTCACACTTAACTTTCTCAGGGGATGTTTCCTCCCCTTTAACAGCTCAATGTCCCCAAATTTTCATCAGAGGTGCTAATTCTGGAAGCTAGAGAGACAAGGATTAACTCCTTGCTAGTCTGGTCATGAAGCAGGCCTCTGTATCTCATGCCTGCAGTATCATACACACTGAGCTGCAGTTGCAAATGGGTTCTGATCACTGGGCTGCTAGTCCATGGGCTAGCAGCTTCTGACTGAGCCTCACTGGAAGTAGAAAATCACACTGGAAGGAAATTTTCATGTCATTTGTGGCCTCAGTTATGACTTAGATAGAGGCGACCGAATAGATATTTTTAGGACTCTGGGAGAGCCTCCAATATCGTGACTTCATGCCTAAAGACTCATTTCTTTCTTTAAAAAAAAAAAAACAATAAATATGAATTGACTCAACCAGAAAGCTTCACACCAGTACTGCCCCAGGGCCATTCAGTGCTTATAAAAAGCTTCTATAGGAAGCTTCTATAGGAAACTCCTCTAGGGGATGACAGAGGATAAAATGGTTGGATGGCATCACTGACTCAACCGATATGATTTTGAGCAAGCTCCGAAAGTTGGTGATAGACAGGGAAGCCTGGCGTGCCTGCAGTCCATGGGGTCACAAAGAGTCAGACATGACTGAGCAATTGAACTGAACTGAACTGATAGGAAACTTCCTGTAATAAAAGCTGTGGAAAGTTCTGATTTTACAAATGAAAAGAGGCAATTCCTGTCTTTGTCCATATGGGAAACTCATCTCCTTTGAGCCCCACTTGGAGGCCCACAACGATTTGCCGATTTGCCGTTATCCTCTGTATTGAGGCAAATTTCCTACTTTTTGCTCCATATCCTTTGATCACTATTGTCTTGGAATGAATTAACTTTTTTTTTTCTCATTATGACCTTTTTATACCCAGCTCCTTTATACCTTGCACCTTGTCTCACAAACCCTGCCCGAGACCATGCTGATTCCCGCTGCTCCAGCAATTCTAACCTGCTTGAGAGTTGTCTAAAGTGGCATAGCATAATGTTTATCCCTTCTTTGCCTTTTCACAAAATGCTCCCTCTTTCTGGAATGTTCTTCCCTCCACTCTCCTCATTCCCCATGCAGAACTCATTCCTATTTATCACTTGGACTCAGAAAGATGGGTCAGTTAGGAAAAGTCCCCTCAACTCCTATCTGGCTTCTGAAGGTAAGTCTATGTGTTCATGTCACACAGAACCTTACCTTTCAGGCAACACATTAATTCTCTTAGAACCAAAGAGTGAATTCTGCTCCAACTACAACCTGTCCTCTTAGTAACTGTTTAATTTCAAATGCAATTGTGCAGACCTAAAGAGTGTATAAGTAGATGAGCATTAGCTACTCTAACACACAGTTCTAAACACCTAAACAGTTATTATCTTTTCTACTGGCCCCTGAATAGACAAAAACCAAGGCTGAAACCCAGTAGGTATGCACTGATATTGAACTACCTCATTCCAGTTGGTTAAAGCTGACATCCCGATCCTGATTGTCATCCCCTACCATTGCCTTGGCTGCCATGATACAGCAGCTTTAGATACATCCAAGAATCTTCCTATAGCCTGGGCCAGTAGGGGGGCTCCAGCATCCAGCTCCAGGGTTCCTTCAGGTGTCTGTTCCAACTGGCTCGTGTCTTACCTCTTGTTGGGCTTCCCTGATAGCTCAGTTGATAAAGAATCCACCCGCAATGCAGGAGACTCTGGTTCAATTCCTGGGTCAGGAAGCTTCCCTGGAGAAGGGATAGGCTACCCATTTCAGTATTCTTGGGCTTCCTTTGTGGCTCAGCTGGCAAAGAATCTGCCTGCAATGCAGGAGACCTGTATTCAGTCCCTGGGTTGGGAAGATCCCCTGGAGAAGAGAAAGGCTAACCACTCCAGTATTCTGGCCTAGAGAATTCCATGGACTGTATAGTACATGGGTCACAAAGCATTGGACACAACTGAGCTGCTTTCACTTTTACTTTTTGCTATCAGATATTTTAAATATCTGATTGTGCAGATCATCAAACACATCCAAATTCCAAAGGAACAACTGCCAGAATACTCTGACAGGTATAATGCACAAACATAAGCCTGAATGTGACTAAAAATCAAATTTGCAGTTAGAAAGATATTTAATGTGGCATTGTGTCATGAGCCTAAGGAATCAAAGGGTCATGTTCAAACTACCAAGGAAAGGCATATAGGATTGGGAAAATCAATATTTCAAATTCAACATTTAAAATGATTTAACTGATTTATCAAATAGGATGAATACCTTCATTACCAGAAACTTTTATTTACTGCAGCAGCAGTCCACATGCGTAGGTGTTAAAGCACATTTTTGTTTAGTATTTTAGTATTCAATAGCTTGTCAAATGCATATTGAGCTTTTGTGAATTTAGATGTGTATATGTAGGAGATAATATTAATAATCACATTTGGGGCAGCCCCAACATGGTACTTAATTGGCTTAATAAAGGATAGTGATGAAAGTAGAAGAAGTGGAGGCAAGATGAGACACACAAAGCGTGTAAAGATGACATCAAGTCATATAATGCTTTTAATAGATGTCTTGGTATGAATTAATTATGATTCTTATACTGATGGACTCCAGAAGTTCAAATGGTTCATTAAGAGAAGAAATGTAGCTCAGAGCATTGGAGAAAAAAGAGAGCACACCAAATAGGTCTCTAGATCTAACATAAGAAAATAGTATGTGGGAATGACTGATCAGCTATTATTGGCCATTTTTGTACAAGATACAGAGAGCTGCCTCTGAATCTTTCTGCCCTATCACTTTTGACTACCACTTGTCAAAACAGAAAAATATAATACATCAATTTTACTTATGCTTAATATTTTATACATTATAGATATTACATAGGGCCTCTACATGTAAAAAATAATGCTTTTTTAGAAAGGCCTGGAAGCAGACTCTAGATGGACTTTAGGATCCTATGAGCAGGGGCTGTAATTACAGGCTTTCGCAATAAAACTAAAGCATCACTTGCCCATTTCTTACCACAAGGAACACCAACCCAGCTAATTCCAATACTAGCTATTATTGAAACTATTAGCCTCTTCATCCAAGCATGCATGCATGCATTCCAATTCCACATTTATCTATGTCTTATTCTCAAATTTATAGGAAACTGAGTTCTTCATTTAAGGAAGGAAGGGAAAGAGGGAAAAAAGGGGAAGAGAAGGAGGGAAGAAAGAAGATAAACCCTCATTCAGGATAATATAACACTAAAGATTAGCATTAGAACAACCCTCCTCCATCCCACTGTCATCTACACCCCCATAATCTCCACACCTACCTCCCCACGTGCCCCTACAGACACCAACACACACAGTGCTAACAATGCACCTTTAAGGAAATGTTATTTTTACAGCTTATGACAACAGATCATTTAAGATGCCTTTCCTTTGCAGTCATTTAATATTCTTAGATTTCTCCCCCCATTTTCTGATGGTATTAAAGCAATAGACTGAATAGTAAAATGAACAAAAATGTCAAAACATTATTAAAAGTTAAAATTTCAGACCTTTCCATATTGTATTAATAGACAAGTCAAAGTACTACTTTGAAATTTGCCAAGAATTTTAAATAAAAGTGAATGATTCTTTTTAAAAATGTTATAAATGGAAAAGATAAAATAATTCTTAATTATTATTCTCAATTATTCTTCCTCTCCATTATCCAAAGACAAGCAACTTAAAATATAGCCATAGATTTTGAAACATTTATATTTAATTCAGGAACTCACCTGATACATACCACATTGAATAATTTTTTTCAAGGAATCAATGTACATTATTTTATTTTTAACCAAATGCATATACTTCAGATTTCTTTACTACAGATACATTTGTTTCCACTTAGATAAATATACCTCTTCTCTTATTGCACCCATACTGTCACTGACAAGAGGAAAAGACAAAGAGATGTGAAAACCACTCTTAAGATTCTGTTCCTTTTTTACTTGAAATGTATTACTGGCCTTCCGAGTATAAGCCTAATGCTTAGTGTTTTCTTCCAGGCTTAGGCTATCTTCTAGGAAGAGGTTTCTTCTGGTTGGAAACCAAAACCAAAACTATCCTTGCTACTTAATCCTATTATTTATTGTTCAGCTCAAAACTTTTTGTCACCATGAATCACTTGCACCTTGTACTTTTGGACTTCCAAAGCAATCCAATTTGTGAATACTTTCAGCCTGGTTTGAAAAGTTTGATGGCTGTAAGGCAAGTATGTTAACCAAAGCAGAAGAGAAAGAGATAAAGGGTGAGTATGGGTGGTTTTAAAAATTGGAGGAAGCTGACTAAATGAACACAATCACCCCTGCCTTTAAAAATCTTTGGATTAGGAGAACCTCTTAACCATAGTTTAACTCTTAATGAATTCAAGGTTTTTTTGCTTTTGGTTTTTTTTTTTTTTTTTTGCACAAATTCTGAACAAGGCCATTTTGGGGACTGAATATATCCTCTCAAAAGTCATATGATGAAGCCCTAATCCCTAAGGGTTTAGGAAGCAGAGTTTTGGGAGGATAATTAGGTTTAGATGAAGTCTTAGGATGTGGTCCTCATGATGGAATTTGTGTCCTTATAAGTGGAGACCAGAGAGCGCTCACTCTCTCTCTCTTCCTCCCTCTCTCCCCTGTGTGAGGATACAACAAGGAGCCAGTTGTCTTTAAGCCAGGAAGAGGATCGTTATCAGAACCTGACCCATGCTGGCACCCTGACCTCAGACTTACCAGCTTCTGGAACAGTGAGAAATAAATATCTCTTATTTAGTATCTCTTATTTATTTTTAATAGCTGCCCAAGATGACCAGACACACTGACCAAAAACAAAACTTCGTTACTTTAACATATAATAGAAGTCTTTATGGTGTACATATAGTGACACCTTTAAAGAAATAGGCAATCTAACAGTCTTCCTGTCTCTTGCATTCTTTCCTCCAGGTTCTCATTGGTCGTAATTCTTTACTATGAACATACTTTATTCGCTTCTACATAATCTAATCTTACTCACCAATTAAGTCCAACTAAAGTATCTTCTCTTAAGAGACTTTCCTTCACTCAATATACCTACCCTCTATCTGTGCCTCTCTCAATATACTTATTTGTTCCAAATGTACTTACTGAGTGGCAACTACAGTTTGGTTAGTATCCTCTATGATGGCTCTCATTATATGATCCTCATCTCCGGTATAATCCCCTACCCTAAACTTACGGCTACATCTTGTGGCTTGTTTCTAACAAATAGAACAAGGTGAGAGTAAGAGGTGTCATTCATGAGACTAGATTCAAAAAGATGTGGCTTTTATCTTGCACATTCTACCTGAGTCTATGACTCACGTGTTCCAAAGGGAGCCAGCTGGCATGAGCTGCTCTTGGAAACACCCAGGAATCAAGGAACTCAGTCCAGTAACCTGTGAGGAACTGACTCCTGCCAATAACAACGTAAGACACAGCTAGATCTCTGCTTCACAAAAACTATGAGATGATAAATTTTTGTTATTTTCAGCTGTTGGATTTTGGGGTAATTTTCTATACAGCAACAGATAACTAAAACATACAGCTAAGCAGACTAATAGAAAATTATGTTTTTTTAGTATTGTTATTTTTTTATTCATATGACTTTTAGTTGCTGTTAGGTTGTAGACATCCTGAAAATACAACTCTTCTTTGATGAAATAATAAGTATAAACATGAGAGTGTTATAATGTTCACAAAAATGCCTTCCTTCACCCTGCCCACCAAAGTAAACCCTGCAGTTGCCAACTCAGTTTTCTCCCTTTTCACCTCCTCCAACCACCTATTTCTACCACCACCACCCCAAAAGTACCTGCTGCTGCTAAGTCACTTCAGTTGTGTCCAACTCCATGCCACCCTATGGACAGCAGCCCACCAGGTTTCTCTGCCCACAGGATTCTCCAGGCAAGAATGCTGGAGTGGGTTGCCATTTCCTTCTCCAGGGCAAAAGTACCTATTTTACTTTTAAAGAATAAAATATTTTTTTACTCAAAGATTTTGTAATGCTACACCAAAGAAGGGCAAGTGGCAGGGACCTGTGAGGTTGAAAGAGCAAGGCAAAGGACCTAAGCAAAAATGCTAAAGGGCTGGAGGAAGGAAAGCAAGGTTAGAATGTAAGTCAGTGAGCTGAGACCACAGAGGGAGAGTTTTGTTGGTATTTGATAAGGAAGATGTGTTTAAAAAGAACAAAGAGAATATTGTACAACACCAATAACAAGCACCTGTTCAGACTGGGATCCTACATCTAAACAATGGACCTTGTTCAATATTATCAGTTCTTATTCCTCCAGTCCACAGGTATTTATTCAGTCCACCCTGCTTTCATGGAGCTTACATTCTAATGGGGACACTAAAACCAAATCGATAAAATATCGATTTATGATACAAGTATACACACATATCTAACTGATTCTTTTTACCTTTTGCTGCAACCAACATATTTCTTTTACATATTAGAATATATATATATAATATATGTATGACAGCTTATGACTGTATTTGTATAAATATGAATATGTTAATATAATTTCATTCCTTTGACCTGAATGTTCACAATTTTCTTCTGATTTTAAAATAAATTTAAACATTTTCAAAGGTCCCTAAAAGTACTGTGGATCCTCATCACTGTGTCTACTCCTTACAAACTGGTCTTGGCTACCTAAAGGAATGACTTTTGACTTGAATTCTGAAGGATGAGTTAATTGCCTAAAGCAGTATTTCTCAAATTGCAAATTACACGGAGTATTGTTAAACTGCGGATTCAGATTCACTATGTCTAGGCTGGAGTCCAAGATTCTGAATAGCTAAAAGTTCCTAGGAAACGCTACTGGTATAGGGACAAAATTTTAAATAGTACGGAACTAGAGCTATGTTGTCCAATATAATAGCTACCAGCCACATGAAGCTATTTAAATTTTTATTTCAATTAATTAAACTAAAATAAAATTAAAATTTCTATTCTTTAGTTGCACTAACCACATTTCGAGTGCTCAATAGGCATGTGCAGTTATTGTCTACCTTATTAAACAGTGCAGATATAGAACATTTCTATAACAACAGAAAATTCTTTTGGACATAACTGATACAGAGAGTAAAGTCAGGGGCGGTAATTCAATTTTGGTATAGAAGTACAGGGGGCAACCAAGTAGGATGAGCCATATAAATGAAGGCTATCAACCCAAATAAAGGAATATATTTTTGTAAAATAAAGCAACATCACAGGCTTAAATAAAATAAGGTCATTTCAAGTCAATCTATTTCTCTATTTCTAGTTTAACCACTGCCACGAACATATTTCTTATTACAGTACTTCTAATAAATATTCAGTTTTAGAATAAGGTTGCCCATGGGTGTGCTCTCAGATGACCCCTAGATAGAAGTTTAATCTGACTAAATGATTAGACTTCAAGCTTCTGTTTTAGGTAACATGAATTCAGAGCAGAGATAAATGAAACCAATGGCAACTCATACATGTACATGCATGTGTGTGTGTTTAAAGCTTCCTCTTCTTAACTCTGTTTTAAGAAAGCTAATATCCTTTCTGATGGAAGTGAAATAACTGGTCCCTGTCAGCAGTCTTTGTGACTTTTGCTCATTTACCACATTTGTGCTACAGATGTGCTATGCTGATGAAGTATTTTTCACTTGGACTCATTTACTTAATTGCAAACCTTGCTCTTTTAAAAGTTTATAAAGAGAATCAGAACCGAAGAGGAAAATGCATTTGATGTGGTCAACATAAGAGGACATATACAGAGCATTTGTCTCTCTAATTGCCCGTGCTCTAAGTTTTGATCTAAAGCCAGGACCTAACCATATAGAAATTTTGGTCCACAACCCCTGAGAAGCACAGTGAACAACAAAAATAACCCTCATGTTTGCTAGGATCTCAGATTAGCTTAGCTTGAACATCTCCCTGTTCTGCTAATTGTTTTTATGTTAAACATCCCATGATGATGAGGTACTAATTTTATTTTTCTCATATGGCTCATTAAATTCAGCACAAATAATGAAACCCAAAGGCTTTGTGTTTTCAGTGTCAAGTAAATCTGATCACTTTACAGTCCATCAACTTTAAAGATTTTGAGTGAGGATTGGTCCTGCTGGGAGAAAAAAAAATATTTTTTCTAAATAAAATCCAAAGGAATATGATAGCACACTTTGGCTGCAGGACAGGTGTGAACACAAAGAACGCACTCTCTCCTTCCAGCTTAAAGTGCATCTGGCTGGGAACTACTGCTGAAGCCTCTTCAATTTATCACTAAAATACCTATGAAGAAACAGAACAAGATGAAAATTCACACCTTCCAAAAATGAAGATTCAAAGAAAACCAATTACTTAACTCTGGAATTTGCAACTGCTTCTCAGCTCTAGGTGCTGTATTAAGAAAAATACACTTAGAGCTTTACAAGCAATGTTTCATGAAACAGAAAATAAATAGGGTAAGAAGTCATTTCACCTCTCCTAACTGTGTGCTCCATGCCAAATAACAAAACCAGGTACACATTCATTTAGTTTTACAGGCAAACAGAAGACTCTATCACCTATCATTAATCTTCCTACATCCATTTCAGTACTGAAATTGCACAAAGTAAAAATATACGTATGTTTGGTTGGGGGAACATTGGATAAGAGAAAAAGCCTCCCTCATCCTCATGCCATTTTACAAGGTGAATACCTCCTCAGTTCAATTCAGTTCAGACTGCATGAATCGCAGCACTCCAGGCCTCCCTGTCCATCACCAACTCCCGGAGTTCACTCAGACTCACGTCCATCAAGTCAGTGATGCCATCCAGCCATCTCATCCTCTGTCATGCCCTTCTCCTCCTGTTCCCAATCCCTCCTAGCATCAGAGTCTTTTCCAACGAGTCACCTCTTCGCATGAGGTGGCCAAAGTACTGGAGTTTCAGCTTTAACATTACTCCTTCCTAAGAAATCCCAGGGCTGATCTCCTTCAGAATGGACTGGTTGGATCTCCTTGCAGTCAAGAGTCTTCTCCAACACCACAGTTCAAAAGCAGTGCAAGTTCTATATAGTTATCATTGTTTAAGCCAGTATTAAGAAGAGAATGTGCTAGAAACTATGCTGTGTGCATAGGAACAAATGTAGTTAATAGAAACTGTCTCTGAGAAAGCCCAGACACTGGATATTAGAAAAACACTTTAAAGCAACTGTAATAAATATAATCAAGAGTCAAAGGGTACTATGGACAAAGAATAAGAGTAAACCATGAAAATGTGTCTTACTAGATAAGACTATCAATAAAAAGACAGAAATTTTAAAAGAAAAAATAGAAACTATGTAGTTGATATCTACATTGTCTAAAATAAAAATTTCACTAAAGTTGCTTTACAGTAGAACTGAGACAGTAGAAGGAAGAATCAGTAAACTTGAGGGTCTTTGAAATTATATGGTCAGAGGAGCAAAGAGACAAAAAAAACAGGGGCGGGGGGAATTAAAAGGTGAGGGGGAGAGAGAGAATATTTGAAGGCATAATGGCCATATGCTTCTCAAATTGAATGAAAACCTTTTACCTATGCATTCTAGAACCTTCAAAACATCCAAGCAGGATATACTCAAAGAGACTCACACCAAGACACATCATTATTAATGCCAAAATATGAAGATGAAGAGAAAACCTGGAAGCAGCAAGAGAGAAACATACTGTTATGTACAAGGGAGCAGCAAAAAGACCAGCAACTGCTTTCTCATCAGAAACCACTGAGGACACAAGCCAGTAGGATGGCATATTCAAATATTAACAACAAGAAAAAACAAAATAATCTGTCAACTAAAAATTCTATATCCAGTGAAAATATCTTTAAAAATGAATAACAAATTGATACATTTTCACATAAACAAAAGTTGAGAATTTGTTGCTAGTAGACTTGTCCTATAAGAAATGCTAAAGGGAATCCTTTAGACTTGAAAGGACATAGGCAGTAAGTCAAATATTCAAAATGAAATAAAGAATATTGGTAAAATAATTACAGAAACATATATAAAATCATTATGTATTTTTGTTTATAACTCCTTTTTTTCCTATGTGATTTTAAAAAACTGCATAAAACAATAGCAAATCTATATTAATGAGTTCAGAAATGTAATTTGTGACTATAACAACTTGGCAACCCACTCCAGTACTCTTGCCTGGAAAATGCCATGAACTGAGAGACTCCTCAGAGCCTGGTAGGCTACAGTCCATGGGGTCACAAGGCAACTTCACTTCACTTTAGGGCCATATTAGGGCAAAGTTTATATATATTATTACAATTAAGTTGATATTAACCTGAGTTGAAGGTTATAAATTAACATCCTCATTGTAATCAACACAATCCTAAAAAAATAACAATATATAACAAAAGAAATTAAAGTGAATTAAAGTAATACAAATAACTAACCAAAGAAGAAAAGAATGGAAGAACTGAGGAGCAAAAAAGATATAAGATACATAGAAAACAAATGGTAAAGTGACAGACATAAGTTCTTCCTTATCAGTAGTCATATTAACAATAATGTGATTATCAGTAAATAAATTAATACATATATTAAAATTTCCAATTAACTGGTAACATATCAGAATCGATTTTTTTAAAACACATCATCTAACTAAAATGTCTATAAGAGACTCACTTTTAATACAAGAGATACATTATTTGAAAGAAAAGGGGCTGAAAAAATATTCCATGCAAACAATAACAAAAAGAGTTGAAGTGTCTGTACCAATATCAGACAAAACAGGCTTGAAGACGAACATTGGTTTGACAGACAAAAATTATATAAGAGGGTTAATTCATCAAGAAGATACACACATGAACATGACAATGGACTCAAAAATATATGAAGCAAAAACTGTTCAAACTGAAGGGAGAAATTGCCAGTTCAGAAATTACAGTCAGACATTTCAATAACCCAGTTTCAATAATGAACAAACTAGACAAAGATTAGCAAAGAAATATAAGACTTCAACAGCATTATATCACCTGTACTTGTATCACCTATACCTAACATAGCTAAAACATTTCTCACAACAGCAAGGTACATATTCTTCTTCAGTGCTTTCAGTTCAGTTGCTCAGTCATGTCTGACTATTTGCAACCCCATGGACAGCAGCATGCCAGGTTTCCTTGTCCATCACTAACTCCTGGAGTTTTCTCAAACTCATGTCTATTGAATCAGTGATGTCATCCAACCATGTAATTTTCTGTCATCCCCTTCTCCTCATGCCTTCAATCTTTCCCAGAATCAGTGAAAATCACAGTTGTGTCTGACTCATTATGACCCCATGGAATAGCCCATGGAATTCTCCAGGCCAGAAAACTGGAATGGGTAGTTGTTCCCTTCTCCGAGGGATCTTCCCAATTGAGGTATCAAACCCAGGTCTCCCACATTGCAGGTGGATTCTTTACCAGCTGAGTCATCAGGGAAGCCCTCCCAGCATCAGGGTCTTTCCTAATGAATCAGTTATTTGCATCAGGTGGCCAAAGTATTGGAACTTCAGCTTCAGCATCAGTCCTTCCAATGAATATTCAGGACTCATTTCCTTTAGGGTTGACTGGTTTGATTTCCTTGCAATCCAAAGGACTCTCAAGAGTCTTCTTCAACACCAAAGTTGAAAAGCATCAATTCTTTGGTGCTCAGCTTTCTTTCTGGTCCAACTCTCACATCCATACATGACTACTGGAAAAACCATAGCTTTGACTAAACAGACCTCTGTTGGCAAAGTAATATCTCTGCTTTTTAATATGCTGTCTACGTTTGTCATATACTTTCTTCCAAGGAGCAAGCATTTTTTAATTTCATGGCTGCAGTCACCACCTACAGTGATTTTGGAGCCCCCCAAAATAATGTCTGTCACTGTTTCCATTGTTTCCCCTTCTATTTGCCGTGAAGTGATGGGACCAGATACTGTGGTCTTTGTTTTTTGAGTGTTGAGTTTTAAGCCAGCTTTTTCACTCTCCTCTTTCACTTTCATCTTCTTTAGTTCCTCTTCACTTTCTGCCATAAGGGTTTTGTCATCTGCATATCTGAGGTTATTGATATTTCTCCTGGCAATCTTAATTTCAGCTTGCGCTTCATCCAGCCTGGCATTTTGCATGATGTATTCTACATAAAAGCTAAATAAGCAGGGTGACAATATATAACATTGTTTTACTCCTTTACCAATTTGGAACTAGTCCATTGTTCCATGTCCAGTTCTAACTGTTGCTTCTTGACCTGAATACAGATTTCTCAGTAAGCAGGTAAGGCGGTCTGGTATTCCCATTAAAATATTATTAAGAATAGATCACATTGGGCCACAAAGTGAATCCCATGAATTTAAAAATACTGTAATCATGCAAGTATGTTCTCCAACTATGATAGAATAAAATTAGAAATCAACAGCAAAAAAAGGGTGGGGGGGGGAATATACATACATAGCATATTAAACAACATAGCATATTAAACAATACAATGGGATAACCTCTTGAATACCTAGTGGGATAAACAGATTGCAAGAAAAACTAGAAATATTTTGAATGAATAGCAACAAAATAAACCCAAATTTATGAAATGTAGATTAAGTAGCTGTCAAAGAGCTTATAGCTCTCAATATCTATGTTAAAAAAGAACAAAAATCTCCAGAACAAAAATCTCCAGTCAATAGTTAGCTTTCCACCTTAAGAAAACTAGAGAAAGAACAATAAATTTAATCCAAACTAAGAAGAAGGAAGGAAATAGTAAACTGTGGAGCAGGGATGAATAGAGAATCAAAGAAGCAATAAAGAGAGTAAACAAAATCAAAATCAGTTCTTTGAAAAGATCAACAAAATTGACAAACCTTTAGCTGGACTCACTGAGATAAAAATGAGAAAAGACTAAAGTCAGTAGTATCAGGAATTAAAGTAAGGATATTTGTCCTTACAGAAATTAAAGGATTATAAGGAGCTAGTGTTATATGATCAACAAACTGGATAACCTACAAGAATTGAATAAATTTTTCAAAATCCTAACTAACATGACTCAAGAAAAAGAAAAAAGACAATCTAAATGGACCCACAAAAAGTAAAGAAATGAATTATTAATCAAAAAACTTCTGATAAAAGCTCAGAACAAAATGTCTTCACTGGTGAATTCTACTAAACATTTAAAGAATAATTAATGGTAATTCTCCCCAAACTCTTCCAAAATATACAAGAGGAGGGAATACCTCCTAACTTAGTCTATAGGGTCATTATTACCAAAGAGGACAGAGACCGCATAAGGAAAGAAAACTACAGGCCACTAATTTTCATGAATATACACATGAACATCATCAGCATAACATCAGCAAATCAAATACCTCAGTTTACTAAAAGAATTAAACACCATGACCAAGTGAGATTTACCTCAGCAATGCAAGAATAGAATACAAATACAATACCAATCAACATAAAATACCTTTTAATAGAATGAAGAGGAAAAACCCCATATGATCATCTTGATAGAGAAATCGTTTGACAAAATACAATACTTCCATGATAAAAACATTGAAAGAACTAGGAAAAAAGAGAACTTTCTCAACTGATAAAGAGCATATGTGAAATAAACCTATATCCAATACCATAGTTAACAGTGAAAACCTAAAAGCTTTCCTTTAAGATCAGGACCAAGACAAGGATGCCCACTCTCATCTCTTCAACACTGTATTAGAAGTTCACTCCAGGGCAGTTAAGCAAGATAAAGAGATAAAAAGTTTTGAGAGAAAGAAATAAAACTAGGTATTATGAAGATGGTTATAAATAAAAGATCTACTAGGAATTGTGCAGATGGCATAATCTTTGTATAAAAAACCTAAAGAATCTACTTTTAAAACTTTTAGAACTAACACCCTAGTTCAGCAAATCTGCAAAATAAAGGTAAATACATAAATAATTGTATATCTATATATAAGTAATGAATATTCTGAAAATAAAATTAAGAAAACAATTCCTTTAAAATAGCATCAAACTATCAAAATATTTAGGAGTAAATTTAGCCAATAATGTGTAAGATATGTAGAAAACTATAAAATATTGTTAGATAGAAACTGAGGAAGGCCTAAATATGGAAATACTATGTTCACTGATTAGAAGACTTAATATTGTTAATATGGCAATACTCCCTTATTTATCTTCATAATCAATGTACTCTCTAACAAAATTAATAGGGTTTTTTTCCAGAAAAGAATAAGTTGATCCTAAAATGGATATACAATTGCAATGGCACATGATAGGCAAAGAATCTTGAAAAATAAAACATAAAGTTGCAGGACTCACAGTTCCCTATTTCAAAACTTAATACATAGCTATTGTAATCAAAATATCATGGTACTAGAATAAAGACAAACATGATAATCAATGGAATACAATCAAGAATCCAGAAATAAACCAATACATCAGTGATCAGATGATTTTCAACAAGGTTACCAAGACCATTTACCAAGGAAAGAATAGTCTTTTCAACAAATGCTGCTAGAATGAAAAAATATCCATCTGCAAAAGAATGAACTTTACCCTAATCTCATACCATATATAAATAACTCTAAATTGAACAAAGAACCAAATGTAAGCACTATAAAACCCTTATAAGGAAACATCAGTACAAGTCTTTCTGCCTGTGGATTAGTTAACTGCTTCTTAAATATAACACTAAAACCACAAGGAACAAAAGTTAGATATAGTGAACTGTGTCAAAATTTAAAAATTGTGTGCTTCAAAGAACACTATTAAGAAAGTGAAAAGACAATCCATAGAATGGGAGAAAGTCTTTGCAAATCATTTATCTGAGAAAGCTCTAGTATCCAGACTATATATAAAACTCTTTCAATACAACAAAATGGCAGTTAATGGACAAAGGACTTGAATAGACATTTTACCAAAGAATACATATAAATGGCCAATAAGCACATTGGAAAGATCCTGAACACCACTGGTCATTAAAGAAATGCAAATGAAGACCAGAACAAAATATTTCACACCCAAAAGATAACTATATTTTAAACAAACAACTTTTAAAAACCAGGAGTATTGCAAGTATTGGTCAGAATATAAATTATGTTGCTGGTGAGAATCTAAAGTGGTACATTCACTGTGGAAAACACTCAGGCCTTCCCTCAAAAATGTCAAATACAGAGTTACCATAAGTCCCAACAATTGCACTGGTTCAAATAAACAGAAGCACAAAAGTAGATTAGTGATTGCCAGCAGCTAGGGTGAGGAGCAGATGCAGAGTGACTGCTTAATGGATACAGGATTTCTTTTTAGGGTGATGAACATGTTCTGGAATTAAGTGGTGGCAATGATTGTACAAATAATAAAAATTACTGAACTGTACACTTTAAAATGGTTAAAATTGTGATTTTCACGTTATGTGAATTACCTCAATAAAATAAAGTGTTTCCATGTAAAAATGAATAAGAAAAATACATTTAATTCAAAATACAAAAAAAAAAATCACAGAAACAACTCAGTGAAGAAGTGAGCATCTATTTAGGCATGTTATCTTTTAAGATATAGCAAAGTAAGGGAGTCACTGTCAACTCTTCCTTCATACTCACCTAAATTTCTAGTCTGTGCTTCTTTTCACCATCACTGAAATAAAATTTGGACTGGTCTTCCCAAGCAATGTACTCAAGACATTTCCTGGGGTTTCTCCAACACTGAGTCAATACTGAGGGAAGTAGAAACATTTCCAAAATATTATACTCTAAACATCCCTTATTCTCATAATTGATACAAATGAAAGACAGTTGGGAACGTGGAGGATAGAATTAGAGAAGATAAATTGAAAGATATTCCTGGGTGGTTACAACAGCACTGGCAGGCAATGGTGGCGGCTTTCACCAGAAATACCCTTGCTGGGGTGAAAGGCTGCTGTTTGTCCAACTGTGGACCTCAGTTCAGTCATTGGTCCCAGTTGTTCCCTTTCAGACCTAGCAAATTAATACTCTTTAGAGGCAAGTTTAAACATGTCACTTACAAACTGTCTTTGAATATATCAAGTGGGATACAGTCTTTAGTTCTACTGAAATCTCCCTAAATGTCATATTTTCCATCATACAGCTGTATACTTTTGTTGACAGAAAAGATGTTGGGTTAGAAAAAGCCTGCTTTTTTATTTTTTGATTTTGTAGCATTTATTCATAACTAAAGTCACCAGGTGGGTTACATTCTCTCAACAATGTGAGGCTTTGAATTGGATGCTATTCACTAGGAATAATCTCCATCCTAAGAACAAGAGGTGGCTAGAGGGCTCAAACATACCTTGTGCACACCAGGACTTAGAGACCCCATAGAGACTGAGACAGAACTGTGTTTTGGTGTGTCCTGAGGAGGTATGGGTCAGCAGTGGACTGCTGCAGGGACAGGGGCTCTGGGTGCAGTACACCTGGGTATAGCTTAAGCCCTCTTGGAGAAGGTCATCATTAACCAACCATAGAGCCACCAGAACTTACACAGGACTGGTAAACAGACTGTGGAAGGGCAAAAACAAAAGCTGCTGTGCACCAGGACCCAGAAGAAAGGCGTATTGACCCCACAAGTGACTGACCCAACATGCTCATGAGTGTCCAGGACTCTGTGGTGGAGGTGTGGGTCGAAGATGACTTGCTTCAGGGTTGGGGGCACTGACTGTACCATTGCTTGCATGGGACCTTTTGAAGGAGGTCCACATTACCTACATTACCTCCACTACAGTTTGAAGTGAAGTGAAGTCGCTAGTTTTGCCCGACTCTTTGCGAACCCATGGACAGTGGCCTGCACCAAGCTCCTCCGTCCATGGGATTTTCCAGGCAAGAGTACTGGAGTGGGTTGCCATTTTCTTCCCCAGGTTATCTTCCCAACCCAGGGATCAAACCCAGGTCTCCTGCATTGTAGACGGACGCTTTACCATCTGGGCCACCAGGGAAGTCCTTGGTCAAAGAAAAGGGAGGGAACAAGCCCCAACCATCAAGAGAAAATTGGATTAAAGCATTACTGAGCATGACCCACCCATCAGAACAAGGCCCAGTTTTCCCCTCAGTCAGTCTCTCCCATCAGGAAGCTTGCATAAGCCTCCTATCTTTCTCCATCAGAGGGCAGACAGAAAGAAAACCACAATCACAGAAAACTAACCAATCTGATCACATGGACCACAGCCTTGACTAACTCAGTGAAAGTATGGGCCATGCCATGTAGGGCCACCCAAGACGGATGGGTCATGGTGAAGAGTTCTGACAAAATGTGGTCCCCTGGAGAACGGAATAGGAAATCACTTCAGTATTTTTGCCTTGAGAACCCGATGATCAGTATTGAAGGGCAAAAAGATAGGACACTGAAAGATGAACTCCTCAAGTTGGTAGGTGCCCAATATACTACTGGAGATCAGTGGGGAAATAAAAACTTGAGAAAGAATGAAGAGATGGAGCCAAACAAGAACAACACCCAGTTGTGGATGTGACTGGTGATGGAAGTAAAGTCCAATGCTGTAAAGAGCAATATTGTGTAGGAACATGGAATGTTAGGTCCATGAATCAAGGCAAATTGGAAGTGGTCAAAAGGAGGTGGCAAGAGTGAACATCGGCATTTAGGAATCAGCGAACTAAAATGGACTGGAATGGGTGAATTTAACTCAGATGACCATTATATCGACTACCGTGGGCAAGAATCCCTTAGAAGAAATGGAGTAGCCATCATAGTCAACAAAAGAGTCCAAAATGCAGTACTTGGATGCAGTCTCAAAAATGACAGAATGATCTCTGTTCATTTCCAAGGCAAACCATTCAATATCAGAGTTACCCAAGCCTATGCCCCAACCTGTAATGCTGAAGAAGCTGAAGCTGAATGGCTCTATGAACACATACAAGAACTTCTAGAACTAATATCTGAAAAAGATGTCCTTTTCATTATAGGGGACTGGAAGGCAAAGAAGTCAAGAGATACCTTGAGTAACAGGCAAATTTGGCCTTGGAATACAAAATGAAGCAGGGCAAAGGCTAACAGAGTTTTGCCAAGAGAATGCGTTGGTCATAGCAAACACCCTCTTCCAACAACACAAGAGAAGACTCTATACATAGACATCACAAGATGGTCAATACTGAAATCAGATTGATTCTGTTCTTTGCAGCCAAAGATGGAGATGCTCTATGCAGTCAGCAAAAAACAAGACCGGGAGCTGACGGTAGCTCAGATCATGAACTCCTTATTGCCAAATTCAGACTTAAATTGAAGAAAGTAGGGAAAACCACTAGACCATTCAGGTACGACCTAAAACAAATCCCTTTTGGTTATATAGCGGAAGTGACAAATAGATTCAAGGGATTAGATCTGATAGACAGAGTGCCTGAAGATCTATGGACAGAGGTTCCTGACATTGTACAGGAGGCAGTTATCAAGACCATCCCCAAGACAAAGAAATGCAAAAAGGCAAAATGGTTGTCTGAGGAGGCTTTACAAATAGCTGAGAAAAGAAGAGATGCAAAAGGCAAAGGAGAAAAGGAAAGATATACCCATTTGAATGCAGAGTTCCAAAGAATTGCAAGGAGAGATAAGAAAGCCTTCCTCAGTGATCAGTGCAAAGAAATACAGGGAAACAAAAGAACGGGAAAGACTAGAGATCTCTTCAAGAAAATTAGAGATACCAAGGGAACATTTCATGCAAAGATGGGCTCAAGAAAGGACAGAAATGGTATGGACCTAACGGAAGCAGAAGGTATTAAGAACAGTTGGCAAAAATGCACATAAGAACTATACAAAAAAGGTCTTCATGACTCAGATAGCCGCAATGGTGTGATCACTCACCTGAAGCCAGACATCCTCGAATGTGAAGTCAAGTGGGCCTTAGGAAGCATCACTACCAACAAAGCTAGTGGAGGTGATAGGATTCCAGGCGAGCTATTTCAAAACCTAAAGGATGATGCCGTGAGAGTGTCACACTCAATATGCCAGCAAATTTGGAAACCTCAGCAGTTTCCAAAGGACTGAAAAAGGTCAGTTTTCATTCCAATCCCAAAGAAAGGCAATGCCAAAGAATGCTCTAACTACCACACAATTGCACTCATCTCACATACTAGCAAGGTAATACTCAAAAATACTCCAAGCCAGGCTTCAACAGTACCTGAACCATGAACTTCCAGATGTTTAAGCTGCAATTTAGAAAAGGCAGAGGAACCAGAGATCAAATTGCCAACATCAGTTGGATCATTGAAAAAGAAAGAGAGTTTCAGAGAAACATCTACTTCTGCTTTACTGACTACACCAAAGCCTTTGACTGTGTGGATCATAACAAACTCTGGAAAAGTCTTCAAGAGATGGGAATACCAGACCACCTCACCTGCCTCCTGAGAAATCTGTATGCAGGTATAGGAGCAACAGTTAGTACTGGACATGGAACAGACTTGTTCCAAATAGGGAAAGGAGCACATCAAGGCTGTATATTGTCAGCCTGCTTATTTAGCTTAAATGCAGAGTACATCATGAGAAATTCTGGGCTGGATGAAGCACAAGTGGGAATCAAGATTGCTAGGAGAAATATTGATAACCTCAGATATGCAGATGACACCACACGTAGGGCAGAAAGTGAAGAACAGCTAAAGAGCCTCTTGAAAGTGAAAGAGGAGAGTGAATAAGTTGGTTTAAAGCTCAACATTCAGAAAACTTAGATCTTGGCATCTGGTCCCATTCCTTCATGGCAAATAGATGGGGAAACAGGGGAAACAGTGAAAGACTTTATATTTTGGGCTCCAAAATCACTGCAGATGGTGACTGCAATCATGAAATTAAAAGACACTTGCTCCTTGCAAGATAATTATTACCAAGCTAGACAGCTTATTAAAAGGCAGAGACGTTACTTCGCCAACAAAGGGCCATCTAGTCGAAGCTATGGCTTTTCCAGTAGTCATGTAAGGATGTGAGAGCTGGACTATAAAGAAGGCCGAGTGCCGAAGAGTTTATGCTTTTGAACTGTGGTGCTGGAGAAGACTCTTGAGAGTCCTTGGACTGCAAGGAGGTCCAACCAGTCCATCCTAAAGGAAATCAGTCCTAAATATTCATTAGAAGGACTGATGCTGAAGCTGAAACTTTTGCCACCTG
The DNA here is from genome assembly GCF_016772045.2 of Ovis aries. Classification (NCBI taxonomy): domain Eukaryota; kingdom Metazoa; phylum Chordata; class Mammalia; order Artiodactyla; family Bovidae; genus Ovis; species Ovis aries. The sequence goes on from NC_056055.1 coordinate 57,907,128, forward strand.
ATGCTAAGAACTGACTCAATGGAAAAGACCCTGATGCTGGGAAAGATTGAAGGTGGGAGGAGAAAGGGTCGATAGAGAATTAGATGGTTGGTTACTCATTTTGAGTAAGCTCTGGGTGTCTTTGAAGGACAGGGAGGCCGGAAGTGCTGCAGTCCATGATTTCTCAAAGAGCTGGACACAATTGAGTGACTGAACTGACTGACTCAAGATACGATCAGACCTCAAGATAAACTTAATTCAGGCTGAATACATAAGTCTAATAAAAAGGGAAGACATTTGCTCAAGGGCTTAAGGGCATTAATCACAACAGGAAATATGCATCTACCTTTCTTTATTTTGACTAGTTGGGAGATAGCATGATGCTTAAAAGATGATCTCAAGAAATAATAAGTATATTGTGGTAGACTTAGAAAGAAAAGTTAATCGTTTAAAAAGATGATTTATGAACATATTTATGAGGAACTGCCATGTTAAAGAATTGTGTGAAGTATATCTCTGTAAAATAATGAAAAAAATTTCATCTATTAGTTCTCTTTGGAAAAGAGGAATCAATAATCGGACTAAACCAACAAAAGCATCTTCTAAGACCCTCATGCCAAAACACCTTTCACTCCTACACACTTTACCTTTGATTACTCACTGGTATGATTTCATCAATAGTAAAATATTAATTGGTATATGGTGAGAGATGCTGTTTTCCATTCTTATGAATTGAAGTAGAAGTATTTTCTTTTTCCATCTTGACTTTGCTCTTATCCCTGTACAGTACCCTTAGTTAAAGTCTGATGTTTCAGTCTGGTTATATAGCAGTTACAATGCTTGAACAGAGACTTGAATTAAATCTTCTGCAGTATCCCAGCATGGATCATGTCCCAAATCTTTAAAATTTTTTTCTCATTCTTAAATATTCATATTTTCTTAGTTTCAGTTCAGTTCAGTTCAGTCGCTCAGTCATGTCTGACTCTTTGCGACCCCATGAATCACAGCACGCCAGGCCTCCCTGTCCACCAACTCCCGCAGTTCACTCAGACTCACGTCCATCGAGTCAGTGATGTCATCCAGCCATCTCATCCTCTGTTGTCCCCTTCTCCTCCTGCCCCCAATCCCTCCCAGCATCAGAGTCTTTTCCAATGAGTCAACTCTTCGCATGAGGTGGCCAAAGTACTGGAGTTTCAGCTTCAGCATCACTCCTTCCAAGGAAATCCCAGAGCTGATCTCCTTCAGATTCCCCCAAACAGTCTTCTGGCAAGAACTCAAGTTTGTTTTGCCCTGTTTTATACTGAGAATACTTAGGTGTCTGTTTCATTTTCATTATTAAAAAATGTGTTAAAAAAAAAAACAGGGATTTTGTAAATTTATATCTCTTTCAGTGTTTAGCAAAGAGTCTTGCACACAATTCATATCCCAAACACCTTGTTGAGTGAATTTGCTGAATTGAATGTACCATGAAATCTAAGTGTCATGTGGGAATAAACTGCCAGTATTTTAGTATGATCTAGCAAAATGTAGATAAGTACATTTGCTGTAAAACTACATTTTATTCATTGCACCAAATGAAATGAGGATTTATAAAGAAAAAATTGAAATCACAAACTGATTTGATAGATATTCTTTTCAACCTGATTGTGATAACTTTTCTTTAGCTTCCTCTCAGCTTTTTGTTATCTGGTTTCCCATCTTCAGAGTCCCACTTGTTAAATACATTTTTAGTATTATTTACAAAGTTATTATAAATCCCACATGATTGAAATCGCTACAGTTAAATCTTTCATTATTCTCATAGCAGGTAGTATCTGTTCATCTTTATCATTCTGAAAGTATCTCTTTTTACTAACATCAATAGATACGTCTCTTGCTCCGCATGCTCTTTTAGTGAATGTGTCAGATGTCATTCTGTTCATTTTTTTTCAGCTTTCCTTCCTGTACCATTGTCCCAGACTCTCTTGTTTATAGTCTTGTTTTAGATTTGAAGTGTAATCTGCATATACTTAATTTATTTAAATTATTTAAAATCATAATATATAAATACATAGATTTTTATTGTAGAAAGAAGGGAAACTTCTTGATAATCAATCATCTGTGGACTGATGGAAAAAGAAAAAGAAAGAAAGTATAAGTGTAGGAATTTATTAGTTGGCTTTCATTCAATGGTTAAGATTTTTCTTCAAGCACTATTTGACAGATAGACGCTTTATCCCAGGATTTCATAAAAGTATGATTCATGATTTAGAAAGCACTTGTACTTCATGAATGCACATGGACAGATATATCCAGGGATTATGGATTTCTAATTATATCAGAAGATGATGATGACCATGTGAAAGAGTGTCTGAACATGAATGGTCTTATGTTTAATAAATAAAGCTATTCTGTGACTTCACAGATGAATTGTATTATTATCATATGTAAAGACTTGGTTAAATTTACCCTACTACCATAGTTAAGATATATACAAGAAGAATAGCAGTAGTTTAAGTCATTAGTATGGGATATTTTAATATGTACTCCTTTTCCTTTTGGGTTAAAACTCCAAACATAATGTTTGTAATATTCTTTCCTAAACTGTATGGATATAACCACCTTTAATCTCTAAAAAGGATGAGATTTAGATATGACCCACAAGGAAGGTAAAATCAGCTGTCACATTTAAAATATATCTTCATCTCTGCCATGATATTTTATGGAGAACTTTGTATGTTTATTGTATGTCTTTCCACATTGAGAATTATAAAAATGAGATAACATGTATTATTGGTCTAACAAATGTCTCAATAAAGAAGGCTCAGTTTTGAACCATATTTATATGAAGCGGTAATTTCCTTTTAAAACAAAGCATTTTCTAAGGAGTTCTGGGCTTATTTCAAAAGATGAGATACAAGTTCTGTGCATTTTTATACTTATTACGTGTACAATGTTGGGTAAACTACATAAAGATCGTGAGTTTCACATTATTTGTTTTGGAAAAGGGTCATGATTAAGTGAGATATTGTATTTGAAAACTTTTTGTAGCCTGTTTACTATACTTTATAATTCTTTATACTATTAATGTTTTAGATATGAAAATTAAAATTACCCTAAGAGGAAAAATGGTTCTTTGTCTGATTTGACATTTAATCTTTCTTCACAGCTTTTATTGTTTTTGATATTAAAAATTGTTTTTCTTTATCTAAGTCCCATTTGTTCCCTGCTTATCTCAGGAAAAAACTTAGCATGCAAATTTTACCAGACAAACAAGTAAAAAAGCATATCACTAGTCCACTAGTTCTCAGTACAGTTCACTCGCTCAGTTCTGTCTGACTCTTTGCAACCCAATGGACTAGGAGCACGCCAGGCCTCCCTATCCATCACCAAATCCCTGAGCTTGCTTAAACTTGTGTCTATCAAGTCAGTGATGCCATCCAACCATCTCATCCTCAGTCGTCCCTTCTCCTCCCACCTTCAATCTTTCCCAGCATCAGGGTCTTTTCCATTGAGTCAGTTCTTAGCATCAGGTGGCAAAAGTTTCAGCTTCAGCATCAGTCCTTCTAATGAATATTTAGGACTGATTTCCTTTAGGATGGACTGGTTGGACCTCCTTGCAGTCCAAGGACTCTCAAGAGTCTTCTCCAGCACCACAGTTCAAAAGCATAAACTCTTCGGCACTCGGCCTTCTTTATAGTCCAGCTCTCACATCCATACATGACTACTGGAAAAGCCATAGCTTCGACTAGATGGACCTTTGTTGGCGAAGTAACGTCTCTGCCTTTTAATAAGCTGTCTAGCTTGGTAATAATTATCTTGCAAGGAGCAAGTGTCTTTTAATTTCATGATTGCAGTCACCATCTGCAGTGATTTTGGAGCCCAAAATATAAAGTCTTTCACTGTTTCCCCTGTTTCCCCATCTATTTGCCATGAAGGAATGGGACCAGATGCCAAGATCTAAGTTTTCTGAATGTTGAGCTTTAAGCCAACTTATTCACTCTCCTCTTTCACTTTCAAGAGGCTCTTTAGTTGTTCTTCACTTTCTGCCCTACGTGTGGTGTCATCTGCATATCTGAGGTTATCAATATTTCTCCTAGCAATCTTGATTCCCACTTGTGCTTCATCCAGCCCAGAATTTCTCATGATGTACTCTGCATTTAAGCTAAATAAGCAGGCTGACAATATACAGCCTTGATGTGCTTCTTTCCCTATTTGGAACAAGTCTGTTCCATGTCCAGTACTAACTGTTGCTCCTATACCAGCATACAGATTTCTCAGGAGGCAGGTGAGGTGGTCTGGTATTCCCATCTCTTGAAGACTTTTCCAGAGTTTGTTATGATCCACACAGTCAAAGGTTTTGGTGTAGTCAATAAAGCAGAAGTAGATGTTTCTCTGAAACTCTCTTTCTTTTTCAATGATCCAACTGATGTTGGCAATTTGATCTCTGGTTCCTCTGCCTTTTCTAAATTGCAGCTTAAACATCTGGAAGTTCATGGTTCAGGTACTGTTGAAGCCTGGCTTGGAGTATTTTTGAGTATTACCTTGCTAGTATGTGAGATGAGTGCAATTGTGTGGTAGTTGGAGCATTCGTTGGCATTGCCTTTCTTTGGGATTGGAATGAAAACTGACCTTTTTCAGTCCTTTGGAAACTGCTGAGGTTTCCAAATTTGCTGGCATATTGAGTGTGACACTCTCACGGCATCATCCTTTAGGTTTTGAAATAGCTCGCCTGGAATCCTATCACCTCCACTAGCTTTGTTGGTAGTGATGCTTCCTAAGGCCCACTTGACTTCACATTCGAGGATGTCTGGCTCCAGGTGAGTGATCACACCATTGCGGCTATCTGAGTCATGAAGACCTTTTTTGTATAGTTCTTATGTGCATTTTTGCCAACTGTTCTTAATACCTTCTGCTTCCGTTAGGTCCATACCATTTCTGTCCTTTCTTGAGCCCATCTTTGCATGAAATGTTCCCTTTGTATCTCTAATTTTCTTGAAGAGATCTCTAGTCTTTCCTGTTCTTTTGTTTCCCTCTATTTCTTTGCACTGATCACTGAGGAAGGCTTTCTTATCTCTCCTTGCAATTCTTTGGAACTCTGCATTCAAATGGGTATATCTTTCCTTTTCTCCTTTGCCTCTTGCATCTCTTCTTTTCTCAGCTATTTGTAAAGCCTCCCCCGACAACCATTTTGCCTTTTTGCATTTCTTTGTCTTGGGGATGGTCTTGATCACTGCCTCCTGTACAATGTCAGGAACCTCTGTCCATAGATCTTCAGGCACTCTGTCTATCAGATCTAATCCCTTGAATCTATTTGTCACTTCCGCTATATAACCAAAAGGGATTTGTTTTAGGTCGTACCTGAATGGTCTAGTGGTTTTCCCTACTTTCTTCAATTTAAGTCTGAATTTGGCAATAAGCTCATGATCTGAGCTACCGTCAGCTCCCGGTCTTGTTTTTTGCTGACTGCATAGAGCATCTCCATCTTTGGCTGCGAAGAACAGAATCAATCTGATTTCAGTATTGACCATCTTGTGATGTCTATGTATAGAGTCTTCTCTTGTGTTGTTGGAAGAGGGTGTTTGCTATGACCAATGCATTCTCTTGGCAAAACTCTGTTAGTCTTTGCCCTGCTTCATTTTGTATTCCAAGGCCAAATTTGCCTGTTACTCAAGGTATCTCTTGACTTCTTTGCCTTCCAGTCCCCTATAATGAAAAGGACATCTTTTTCAGATATTAGTTCTAGAAGTTCTTGTATGTGTTCATAGAGCCATTCAGCTTCAGCTTCTTCAGCATTACAGGTTGGGGCATAGGCTTGGGTAACTCTGATATTGAATGGTTTGCCTTGGAAATGAACAGAGATCATTCTGTCATTTTTGAGACTGCATCCAAGTACTGCATTTTGGACTCTTTTGTTGACTATGATGGCTACTCCATTTCTTCTAAGGGATTCTTGCCCACGGTAGTCCATATAATGGTCATCTGAGTTAAATTCACCCATTCCAGTCCATTTTAGTTCGCTGATTCCTAAATGCCGATGTTCACTCTTGCCATCTCCTTTTGACCACTTCCAATTTGCCTTGATTCATGGACCTAACATTCCATGTTCCTACACAATATTGCTCTTTACAGCATTGGACTTTACTTCCATCACCAGTCACGTCCACAACTGGGTGTTGTTCTTGTTTGGCTCCATCTCTTCATTCTTTCTCAAGTTTTTATTTCCCCACTGATCTCCAGTAGTATATTGGGCACCTACCAACTTGAGGAGTTCATCTTTCAGTGTCCTATCTTTTTGCCCTTCAATACTGATCATCGGGTTCTCAAGGCAAAAATACTGAAGTGATTTCCTATTCCGTTCTCCAGGGGACCACATTTTGTCAGAACTCTTCACCATGACCCATCCGTCTTGGGTGGCCCTACATGGCATGGCCCATACTTTCACTGAGTTAATCAAGGCTGTGGTCCATGTGATCAGATTGGTTAGTTTTCTGTGATTGTGGTTTTTTTTCTGTCTGACCGACCTTTTAGAACTAACATCCGAAAAAGATGTCCTTTTCATTATAGAGGACTGGAATGCAAATGTAGGAAGATAAGAAACACCTGGAGTAACAGGCAAATTTGGCTTTGGTTGTGGAATGAAGCAGGGCAAAGGCTAATAGAGTTTTGCCAAGAAAATTCACTGGTCATAGCAAATACCCTCTTCCAACAACACAAGAGAAGACTCTACACATGGACATCACCAGATGGTCAACATCAAAATCAGATTGATTATATTCTTTGCAGCCAAAGAGGGAGAAGCTCTATAGAGTCAACAAAAACAAGACCAGGAGCTCACTGTGGCTCAGATCATGAACTCCTTATTATGAAATTCAGACTTAAATTGAAGGAAGTAGGGAAAACTGCTAGACCATTCTGGTATGATCCAAATCAAATCCCTTATGATTATACAGTAGAAGTGAGAAATAGATCCAAGGGCCTAGGTCTGATAGATAGAGTACTTGATGAACTATGGAATGAGGTTCGTGACATTGTACGGGAGACAGGGATCAAGACCATACCCATGGAAAAGAAATGCAAAAAAGCAAAATGGCTTTCCGGGCAGGCCTTACAAATAGCTGTGAAAAGAAGACAAGCGAGAAGTAAAGGATCAAAGGAAAGATATAAGAATCTGAATGCAGAGTTCCAAAGAATAGCAAGAAGAGATAAGAAAGCCTTCTTCAGTGATCAGTGCAAAGAAATAGAGGAAAAGAACAGAATGGGAAAGACTAGAGATCTCCTCAAGAAAATGAGAGATACCAAGGAACATTTCATGCAAAGATGGGCTCAGTAAAGCACAGAAATGGTATGCACCTAACAGTTCAGTTCAGTTGCTCAGTTGTGTCAGACTCTTTGCGACCCCATGAATTGCAGCAAGCCAGGCCTCCCTGTCCATCACCAACGCCCGCAGTTCACTCAGATTCACGTTCATCGAGTCAGTGATGCCATCCAGCCATCTCATTCTCTGTTGTCCCCTTCTCCTCCTGCCCCCAATCCCTCTCAGCATTAGAGTCTTTTCCAATGAGTCAACTCTTCGCATGAGGTGGCCAAAGTACTGGAGTTTCAGCTTTAGCATCATTCCTTCCAAAGAAATCCCAGGGCTGATCTCCTTCAGAATGGACTGGTTGTATCTCCTTGCAGTCCAATGGACTCTCAAGAGTCTTCTCCAACACCACGGTTCAAAAGCATCAATTCTTCGGTGCTCAGCCTTCTTCACAGTCCAACTTTCACATCTATACATGACCACCGGAAAAAACATAGCATTGACTAGACAGACCTTAGTCAGCAAAGTAATGTCTCTGCTTTTGAATATGCTATCTAGGTTGGTCATAATGTTCTTCCAAGGAGTAAGCATCTTTTAATTTCATGGCTGCAATCACCATCTGCAGTGATTTTGGAACCCCAAAAAATAAAGCCTGACACTGTTTCACTGTTTCCCCATCTATTTCCCATGAAGTGATGGGACCAGATGCCATGATCTTCGTTTTCTGAATGTTGAGCTTTAAGCCAACTTTTTCACTCTCCTCTTTCACTTTCATCAAGAGGCTTTTTAGTTCCTCTTCACTTTCTGCCGTAAGGGTGGTGTCATCTGCATACCTGAGGTCATTGTTATTTCTCCCGGCAATCTTGATTCCAGCTTGTGTTTCTTCCAGTCTAGCATTTCTCATGATGTACTCTGCATAGAAGTTAAATAAGCAGGGTGACAATATACAGCCTTGACATACTCCTTTTCCTATTTGGAACCAGTCTGTTGTTCCATGTCCAGTTCTAACTGTTGCTTCCTGACCTGCATACAGATTTCTCAAGAGGCAGGTCAGGTGGTCTGGTATTCCCGTCTCTTTCAGAATTTTCCGCAGTTTGTTGTGATCCACACAGTCAAAGGCTTTGGCATTGTCAATAGAGCAGAAATAGATGTTTTTCTGGAACTCTCTTGCTTTTTCCATGATAAAAATGTTGGCAATTTGATCTCTAGTTCCTCTGCCTTTTCTAAAACCAGCTTGAACATCAGGAAGTTTACTGTTCACGTATTGCTGAAGCCTGGCTTGGAGAATTTTGATCACTACTTTACTAGCATGTGAGATGAGTGCAACTGTGCGGTAGTTTGAGCATTCTTTGGCATTGCCTTTCTTTGGGATTGGAATGGAAACGGATCTTTTTCAGTCCTGTGGCCGCTGCTGAGTTTTCCAAATTTGCTGGCATGTTGAGTGCAGCAGTTTCACAGCATCATGTTTCAGGATTTGAAATAGCTCAACTGGAATTCCATCACCTCCACTAGCTTTGTTTGTAGTGATGCTTTCTAAAGCCCACTTGACTTCACATTCCAGGATGTCTGGCTCTAGATGAGTGATCACACCATCGAGATTATCTGGATCGTGAAGATCTTTTTTGTTCCTGTGTATTCTTGCCACCTGTTCTTAATATCTTCTGCTTCTGTTGAGAAATCTGTATGCAGCCAGGAAGCAACAGTTAGAACTGGACATGGAACAACGACTGGTTCCAAATCGGAAAAGGAGTACGTCAAGGCTGTATATTGTCACCCTGCTTATTTAACTTCTATGCAGAGTACATCATGAGAAATGCTAGACTGGAAGAAACACAAGCTGGAATCAAGATTGCCGGGAGAAATAACAATGACCTCAGATATGCAGATGACACCACCCTTACGGCAGAAAGTGAAGAGGAACTAAAAAGCCTCTTGATGAAAGTGAAAGAGGAGAGTGAAAAAGTTGGCTTAAAGCTCAACATTCAGAAAACGAAGATCATGGCATCTGGTCCCATCACTTCATGGGAAATAGATGGGAAACAGTGAAACAGTGTCAGACTTTACATTTTTGGGCTCCAAAATCACTGCAAATGGTGACTGTAGCCATGAAATTAAAAGACGCTTACTCCTTGGAAGAAAAGTTATGGCCAACCTAGATAGCATATTCAAAAGCAGAGACATTACTTTGCCGACTCTGTCTAGTCAAGGCTATGGTTTTTCCAGTAGTCATGTATGGATGTGAGAGTTGGACTGTGAAGAAGGCTGCGCACTGAGGAATTGATGCGTTTGAACTGTGGTGTTGGAGAAGACTCTTGAGAGTCCGTTGGACTGCAAGGAGATCCAACCAGTCCATTCTGAAGGAGATCAGCCCTGGGATTTCTTTGGAAGGAATGATGCTAAAGCTGAAACTCCAGTACTATGGCCACCTCATATGAAGAGTTGACTCATTGGAAAAGACTCTGATGCTGGGAGGGATTGGGGGCAGGAGGAGAAGGGGACGACAGAGGATGAGATGGCTGGATGGCATCACTGACTCGATGGTTGTGAGTCTGAGTGAACTGCGGGAGTTGGTGATGGACAGGGAGGCCTGGCTTGCTGCAATTCATGGGGTCGCAAAGAGTCGGACAGGACTGAGTGACTGAACTGAACTGAACTGCCCTCTGATGGAGGATAAGAGGCTTATGGAAACTCTCTGATGGGAGAGACTGTCTGAGAGGCAAACTGGGCCTTGTTCTGATGGGCGGGGCCATGCTCAGTAAATCTTTAATCCAATTTTCTCCTGATGGGTGGGGCTTGTTCCCTCCCTTTTCTTTGACCAAGGCCAAACTATAGTGGAGGTAATGGAGATAATGGCAACCTCCTTCAAGAGGTCCCATGCACACACTGCTGCACTTAGTGTCTCCAGCCCTGAAGTAGGCCACCATCGGCTGATGCCTCCAGCGGAGACTCATGGATACTCAGGGGAATGTTTGGGTCAGTTTCTTGTGGGGTTTCTGCTCCTTTCTCCTGGGTCCTGGTGCACAGCAGCTTTTGTTTTTGCCATCCCAGTGTCTGTTTGCACCGTCCTGTGTAAGTTCTGGTGGCTCTGTGATGGGATTCATGGCGACCTCCTCCAAGAGGGCTTATATCATATGCAAGACTACTGTATCCAGAGTCCCTGTCCCTGCAGCAGTCCACTGCTGACCTGTACCTCCACAGGAGACACTCAACCACAGTTCTGGATCAGTCTCTGTGGGTTCTCTGCATCCTGTTGCACACAAGTTTTGTTTGATTCCTTTGGGCTTCTCTGGTGGGTACGGGGTTTGTTTCTAAACAGTTTCACTCTTCCTACCATCTTGCTGGGGCTTCTCCTTTGCCCTTGGATTTGGAGCATCTTTTTTTGGTGGAATCCAACATTCTCCTGTTGATGTTTGTTCAGCAGCAAGTTGTAATTTTGGAGTTCTCACAGGAGAAGAAGAGCACAATAATTTATCTTGGTGTATGTAATAATTTATTTTTTGTAAACACGAATATCATCTATTAGCTCATCATGCATACTCATTAAAGAATAGTATCAATGATCAGTAGACATTTTCTAAAATGCACAAGGAGATGACAGATGATGCCTCAGCCTTCAAAGAGGACTGATTTCTTCATGAACCACTTTGCTTATTCTAATTTTTTTTAATTCTGAATTTTCTATCTCAGAATTTCTAACTTTCTAGGAAGAAAATGAAAACAGTGAAAAGTCTAATCTAGATTCATTCTAAATTCTTACAAGAAAAGAATGAAATGAAATTCTCTCCATTATTGTACTGGAAGTTCCAGATTTGGGGCAGCAAAAGAAACACCTAAGAGTAATGGGCTTTAAACTTTTCCAGAAATGCTCATACTTTGGTGTATGGAACACTAGTGTCATTTAAAAAACTGAAATGTGGAAGTTTGACTTAACAGTAATTACATCTCCAAAAGAATTCCATTATTTTGGATAATGTTATTAAGAGGAAATCAACCCAAGAAGCTGCTTCTTTCTGTTTCAAAAGTCTTTGCATTTCTCTCCCTGCATTTCAAACTGTTCTTAAAGTGGGTTAACAAGCAAATGTATATGTTTTTAGACATCTTCTCTCTAGACATCGAAGAATATAAAAGAGGTTGTGGTTACTTATCGTTCTGGGTTGTGACTCTGCAACTCAGTTTCACAGAAGAATTTCGGTTGAATTTATAAATTAAAAAAATTATAAAAGAGAACAGATTATTTTATTTTTCTTTCTGAATTTTATTTTATTACTATGCTTCAGAATCAGTTACAGAAGTAACAGAGGCAATAAATAGAGTATACTTGCTTCCATTCTTATTATTTGTGGATTTCATTAAGACCAAACATGTAAACAAAAACATACCATTTTATCCCTGTTCATCTGTTTGAAAAAGAATTCCAAGGCCAAAGCCACAGCTGCTGACACTAAACAGATGTGTTCTGTCAGAGTCTGACTTGGCACTTCAAGTTCACCTTACCCTGAGTTTATTCTCAGGCCATCATAGGAATAAATTGCTACATTTATGATAATTTCTTTCCAGAAGGAAAATGATTTTGAAAGGAACTGAGTAGAAAATTCACCTTCAGGGACTGACTGGATAGTGACAGTATTAGACATCAAAGTCAACCCTTATATAAGGGAAGGCATTTCTTGAACTTAAAAATGAAAGCTAATGTACCTAGGTCCAGTAAACATCCATTCCAACCTCATTTTTAATGTAGAGAAAGCTAAAAGTTACATTTCCTATTGAGTTAATGTTAAATCTCTTGGATGTGTTAATAGTATTATGGTTATGTACAGAAATGTTCTTGTTCTTAGAGGATATTCATACTAAATCAGAGATCTCCCTCAACTTATGATGGGGTTGCATCCTTATCGATCAATTGTAAGCTGAAATATCTTAAGTCAAAAATGCCTGAACATCACAGCTTAGCCTAGCCTACCATCAACCTGCTCAAAACACTCACCTTAGCCAACATTGGGCAAAATTATCACCATGAGGTGTGGGCAAATTTTGTTTTGAAAAGGAATTTTAAAAATGCATTGTAGAAATAACAGAATATTTGTTGAATGAGAAGCATAAATCCTCAATCTGCATCTAATTTTTCAGGGTAAAATATGCTGTGGAACTAAAGGCAAATTGATTGAGTTCTACTTGGACAATGTTAAGATCAGGCTGATTTAAATGCAGGAGTGTCCGATCAATTTTCAAGACTATTTTTGACATCACATTTTAAAGATTAGCCAATCATGTTTATCAAATATCCCTGAGATTATTTCTCTAATATTATTTTCCATTGTCCTACCAAACCATCATAATACTCTGATGCCTAATATTTTAAAATTTTGGTGTCCTTGATCTTCAGACTGCTTTTCATACCCAAATAAGGCATGGTAATCCTTTGTCTTTCTACCAATCTCAATTTGTGTTTCACAGAATATAGCTACAAGGTGAAGAATAGATTATTAATTTTTCTCAGTGATGGGTAACCATAAATATTAAAAACTAGAGTAAAATATAACATAAAACTCATGCTTAATTACAAATAGGAATAGATGCTCATTTCTTAATACACAGGAAAGAAAAAAAAAAAAGATTTAAAGTACAGTGCAAAATGTACCAAAAAGAATATCAGGGTAAAATAGTCTCAAGTTTGAAATAGTAGCTGATGCTAATTATTAGTGAGGGACATTGCAATAACATCAATAACACAGCTGTTGACACCTCACAACACATAACAAGCTGTGTTGTTGCACAGCAATCAGAATGAGTGGGAGCTTCGTAAGTGTTATTCCCCGTAATAAATTAGCATCATACTTTGAATATGCACAAAAATTGACCGACCCAAGCAAAAATATTTTTGCTTTCACCCATGGAATTTTTCCTGGTGGTAAAATAAATGAAATCATCATTTAATTCTTCTCACCTGGCACCAGGGTCAGCTCTAGGTAAAAATGCTGCTATAGGAAAGTCTCTGGCTCACTGCTATTTAGAGCAGCACCTGCGTCACCCTGAACTTGTGAGAAATGCAGAATCTCAGGCCCACCCAGAACTCTTGAGTCTGAACATGCAGTTGAACATGGTCCCCCAGGAAATTGGCTTACATATTAAAGTTTGAGAAGCCCTGCTCTAGTTCATCTCACTTGTTGGTTTTCTCCTTTGATCCACTTCCCTACAGGGCGTTCTTGCCTGGATAAATCATTCTTTGTACCAGGCAAGTAGGCAAGTAGCTATTTTATAGGCAGAACAATATGTTCATAACCTGCCCTTGCTGTTACTTTCTTCTTCTAACATTGTACCCATCAATGTCTTCCCTGAGTCATCAAGCCTGCTGGCCTGATTCAGGGCAAACCAAAAGATTTTCATCTTTCTGTGATGTTTCATCCCCTTTTCACTATAGCACAGAGAAAAGAGAAGGCAATGTTGGCTGCTCTTACTCTTTCTTGCCAACTTCCCTCTCCCCTGCTGCCTTCAGAAATATAGAGCAATTAACACCCAGGGTGAGTTCAAAGTAAGCCCACTGGTATTTTCATCCATTTGCAAAATTATCACAGAACCTTCCCACTTTTAACACAGACACAGTAGTAGCTTTAAGCAAGCACACTGCTATCCAGAGTTCTGAATTATTAGAGATGTAGAAACTGTTGAATTTCTAGAGCAAAAGGCAACCTAATACCTGTGAAAGCAGATCATGTATCATGAATTGTGCTTGACATCTTCAAGCTCATGTAAAATAATATAGAGCTTAAGTAGCAGTTACTTAATACACTTAGATTTTTTTTCTGAAAATAAAATTAAAATACTCTTCATATTGAAGAGTGAGCTTTTAAGGAACTAATCTTCCCACAAAGAACAATCATTAACCTGGCCAAAATGCAAAAAAAAAAAAAAAAGTCCAAAATACAAATACCCCCACCGTCCAAAAAACCCAATGGAAAGATCTAGAGGGTTCTGGAGGCTAATAAGCAGCATATTTGGAAGGAGAGTTGAAACTTAGAGCAAATGAATAGAGTCAGATAACTGGTAAATCCTAAGGAAGGAAATGGCAACCTATTCCAGTATTCTTAATGGTAAAATCCCAGAGACAGTAGAGCCTGGTGAGTCACAGTCCATGGAGATGCAAAGAGCCAGACAAGACTGAAGCAAGTGAGCACAAATGCTCACAAATGCTAATGTTATGGAACCAGGTTCGTTTTGCCTAACACAGCAAGTCAAACACTGAGATGCCAAGATTTACAGCAAAGAAAGGGTTTATTCACAGGGCAACTAAATGGCTATTAATCATGAAACAATTGCTAAAATGGAGGAATATATAGTGCAGAGAAAATGTATTACTTTCCTATTGCAACTGAAACAGACTTAGTGGTGTAAACATAAGAAATGTATTTTCTGTAGTTCTGGAGACTAGAAGTCTGAAATGGGTTTCACTGGCCTAAAATCAAAGGGTTGACAAGGCTGCACTCACCCAAAATCTCTAGGGAATAATTCATTTTCCTGCCTTTTCCAGCTCCTAGTGGCTGCCTGTATTCATTGGCTTATGACCCCTTTCTCCATCTTTAAGGCACATTACATCAGTCTCTGTATCTCTCACTACATAGCCTTCTCCTTTTGCCTCCACTTGGATGATACAGAATAACTTAATCAATCAGCAAAATCATATCTGTCATATAAAGTAAAATTCCTAGATTCCAGGGATCAGGACCTGGATATCCTAGGAGCGAGGCACTATTCTACCTCCCACAGAAAGGTAGTTAAGGCCTCACAAAGGAGAAAGTATTAGTACAAGGCCTGGACAAGATGTGGCTTGTTAAAAGTTAATAATAACAAGGACAAAGTACAAGAGGGATTAGATGGAGTTTGGAATAGAAGAGCTTTTCCAAAGTGAAGAAAGCTAAGGGAAACTTGTTGGGAGGCATGGGAAAGAATGTCACATTTGAGGGGAGGACAAGAAGTTCACATTACTGTAGCTTAAGTCAAAAAGGACAGTGGAATGGCTCACATACAACTCACTATGAGACATAAACAAAATTTAGATTTCTTTTTTTACTATAGACAAAGTGAATTACTGGGGAATTCTAAGCAGGGCAATAACACAATCATATTATAATAGAAAGATCCTTTGGATGGAGGTCACCAGGCAGCAGACAGATAAGCATACAGGACAGGAGTACATGAGGGATAATGAGGACCTTAATAATATCCTCTAAGAATGTTTCTTCTTCTACTTCTATTTTCAAAAAATCATCTTATTTACAACCCTGTGTCTTTTAATGACAGCCTATAAATTATGGAGTTTTCTTTTTTAAACTCATTGTCTCAGAATTTTAATATGCTGAGGGTCACACATCAGGTCACACCATCTCTGAAGACAGTCAAAGAGCAATAACAGACCAATTCTCAGAAACCTCTGGGAAAATAAAAGTAAATTTCAATCTCTGAAAGATTTACATTGCTGAACCTTTGCCCTACATGATGGGAAGTCACCTATGAGAAACTTTGATTCCAGCCCTGAAAGCCCAAAGTGGGGCATTTTTTATAGTATTGCATTAATTTGCTTCTCAGGAATATTTTTTTTAAAGAAAGAAAGAAAAAAAAATCTACATTACAACATTCCCATTAACAACATCTGAGAAGTAAACTATGTCTGCATTTGAAAAATCCTCCAAAGGGCTTCCTTTCCTATTCCATTTGTGAGAAAATTAAGGTTAAAAGTCAGAAAACTTGTTCTTGGCAGACAAATTTTTCCTTCACTCAAAATGATATTAAAAGGGACATTTCTGAGTTTAAAGTACAATCAAGTTCCCTGACCCCTTTTCTTCATCCATAAAGTTGGAATTGTAGAAATATTCTATGTTTTCCAAAATTGGCCTAAAATTTTACAATTGGGGAATAGTGAATCATGATTTAACATTCTCAATTGTTTTCCACTATCACTGGAATGTAGTTTACTATAAATTAGCAATACAGACTTCCTCACAAAACTCCTTCCTCCTTCCATTTTTCTCACCATCCCCTTCTTCTTTCCTTTCTTCACTTTGTGATCTTTTTAATCTCACAAGTAAAATTAAATTAAATATCAGTTATCGAGGAGGCAGTTTGGAATTAAGTGTATTTACTATTTCTTTCAGAGAAGGCAATGGCGACCCACTTCAGTACTCTTGCCTGGAAAATCCCATGGACGGAGGAGGATCCTGGTAGACTGCAGTCCATGGAGTCACAAACAGTCCACCACGACTGAGCAACTTCATTTTCACTTTTCACTTTCATGGATTGGAGAAGGAAATGGCAACCCACTCCAGTGTTCTTGCCTGGAGAATCCCAGGGACGGGGGAGCCTGGTGGGCTGCTGTCTCTGTGGTCCCACAGGGTCGGACACAACTGAAGTGACTTGGCAGCAACAGCAGCAGCAACTATTTCTTTTGATTGTGTAAAATCTATCATTGTAGGGGAGAGATCAAGATGGCAGAGTAGGAGGACATAGAGCTTATCTTCTCTCAGGAATACAACAAGGGTGCATCTACACATGGAATAATTCTTACTGAAAACTAATGAGACTGGGAGAAAGACTCTTACACAATCAAATTGTAAGAAAGATACACACAGAATCAAGTAGGAAGGGATGAGAAGTGATTAGGCTGGGGGAAACATGGATTGCATGGAGAGATTACATGGAGAGACATATTTCCTGGGCATGAGTGGTTGAGTCACATATTGGACACCCAGATCTGGAGTATGACATCAGGAAGACAGGTCTCTTTAGCTGATTAGAAAATCAGTGGGACTAAAAGGAGAGCTGTAAGAAACCTAAACTCTGCTGGAAAAGAACATGCACACATTTGTTAGCTTTCGAAACATGGTGGAGAAGTCAAATTGAAACTGCCCAGGATTCTGGTCAGTTTCCCTTGATTGTCCCAGCACATGCCCCAGCCTGAACTAAGTGCCCAGTCCGGCCCCAGGAGCTTCATGACACAGCTTCACACTAGGGTGAGATGCAGCTGACAGAAGCTGGAGGGAGAATTCAGCTGTGATGGATGGAACTAGCTCAGACCTGGAATGGCATCTGAGAAAGGCAGTAGAAGCCATTACTGGCACTTTACAGAGGCATTAGTGGCAGTCCAGGACTTTGACTAGGGCTAGAGATACATAGCCTAGACCCAGATTCACACCAAGCACTTTCTCTAGCCCTTCTTAGTCCACTGCTACTCCCTTCTGGTTTGAGAGTGCCAGTGTTAAGAGGGAGAGGTTAACAAAAACAGATCAGACCTAACCTTCAGGGCTTCTGCTCCAGCATTCTGGGAACAAATTTTGACCCCCAAATTGGGCTACACCCCAAAGGTTTGTGTAGCCACTGAACAGAGAAGAAATTTAATGACTATCAATTTAAAACAAGCAGATATAGAGCAATATACATGAACATCATGGAAACCACAAATCAAAAACCTATAACAGATAACACAAAAACTAGAGCAAAAGGAACACAAGCATAGCACTAAAGAAAATTATCAAACCTCAAGGGAAGAAACTAAAAGAAGAAGAAGAAGAAAAAAAAAAAAAGATAAGAATTGTACAAACAACCAGAAAACAGGTAACAGAATAGAAAGAAGCACAGACTCATCAACAATTACTTCAAATGTTAATGTGACTAATGCACCATTCAAAAGACACAGGGAGGCTGATTGGATTAAAAATCAAGATTCATTTATACGCTGCTTACCATGAACTTCCTGATGTTCAAGCTGGTTTTAGAAAAAGCAGAGGAACCAGAGATCAAATTGCCAACATCCGCTGGATCATGGAAAAAGCAAGAGAGTTCCTGAAAAACATCTATTTCTGCTTTACTGATTATGCCAAAGCCTTTGACTGTGTAGATCACAATAAACTGTGGAAAATTCTGAAAGAGGTGGGAATACCAGACTACCTGACCTGCCTCTTGAGAAATCTGTATGCAGGTCAGGAAGCAACAGTTAGAACTGGACATGGAACAACAGACTGGTTCCAAATAGGAAAAGGAGTATGTCAAGGCTGTATATTGTCACCCTGCTTATTTAACTTCTATGCAGAGTACATCATGAGAAACGCTGGACTGGAAGAAATGCAAGCTGGGATCAAGATTGCCGGGAGAAATATCAATCACTTCAGATATGTAGATGACACCACCCTTATGGCAGAAAGTGAAGAGGAACTAAAGAGCCTCTTGATGAAAGTGAAAGAGGAGAGTGAACAAGTTGGCTTAAAGCTCAACATTCAGAAAACAAAGATCATGGCATCTGGTCCCATCACTTCATGGGAAATAGATGGGGAAACAGTGTAAATAGTGTCAGACTTTATTTTGGGGGCTCCAAAATCACTGCAGATGGTGACTGCAGCCATGAAATTAAAAGACACTTACTCCTTGGAAGAAAAGTTATGGCCAACCTAGATAGCATATTCAAAAGCAGAGACATTACTTTGCCGACTAAGGTCCGTCTAGTCAAGGCTATGGTTTTTCCAGTAGTCATGTATGGATGTGAGAGTTGGACTATGAAGAAAGCTGAGCACTGAAGAATTGATGCTTTTGAATTGCGGTGTTGGAGAAGACTCTTGAGAGTCTCTTGGACTGCAAGGAGATCCAACCAGTCCATTCTGAAGGAGATCAGCCCTGGGATTTCTTTGGAAGGAATGATGCTAAAGCTGAAACTCCAGTACTTTGGCCACCTCATGTGAAGAGTTGACTCATTGGAAAAGACTCTGATGCTGGGAGGGATTGTGGGCAGGAGGATAAGGGGACAACAGAGGATGAGATGGCTGGATGGCATCACTGACTCAATGGACGTGAGTCTGAGTGAACTCCTGGAGTTGGTGATGGACAGGGAGGCCTGGTGTGCTGTGATTCATGGGATCGCAAAGAGTCGGAAACGACTGAGCAACTGAGCTGAACTGAACTACAGGACATTTACAAGGGCTAAAGACACAAATAGACTAAGAATGAGAGGATGGAAAAAGATGTTTCATGCAAATGAACAAGACAAGAATGTGGGGGCAGCATTATACATATCAGACAAAACAAACTGTAAAACAAAGGCTGTAAGAACAGACAAGGAAGGATATAATGATAAAGGGACCAATACAAGAAGAGGATATAACACTCATTAACATATATGTACCTAGTATAGGGGAACTTAAATATATAAAGCACATATTAAAGGACATAAAGGTACAAACTGACAATAATACAATAATCATAGATAATTTTAACACTTTACTTACATCAATGGACAGATCATTCATATACAAAAATCAATAAGGCAACAGTGGTCTTAAATGTCCAAATAGATCAATTGAAATTAATAGAAATCTACAGGACATTTTATTCAGAAACAGTGGAATAAACATTGTTTAAGTATACACATAATGCTCTTGAGGTTAGATCACATGCTAGGCCACAAAACAAGTCTCAACACACTTAAGAGGATAGAAATTACTACATTGAGCCTTTTTTCATACCACAACAATATGAAACTAGAAATCAATGATAGGAAGAAAAATGGGAAAACAAAAACAGGGAATAAACAACATGCTACTAAAAAGCCAATGGCTCAAAGAAGGAATTAAAGAAGAAATCAGAAAATATCTTGAAATTAATGAAAATGAAAACACAACTTTGAAAAATCTATGGGATTCAGCCAAAGGAGTTGTAAGAGGGAAGTTTAGAATAATACAATGCTATACTAAGAAACAAGAAAAATCTCAACCTAAATTACTATATAAAGGATTTAGAAAAAGAAGAAAAAAAAGCTCCAATTCAGCAGGAGAAAAATAGTAAGCTAATAAAAGTAAGAGATGAAATAGAGACAAAAATTTTTCTTAATATCAATGAAACTAAGAGCTGATGTTTTGAAAAGATAAATAAAATATGAGACATTAGTCAGGTTCATCAAGAGAAAGACAGAGAGGCTTTAAGCAAACAAAATAATAAATTAAAGAAAAGAAATAACAATTGATATCACAGAGATATAAAAATCATAAGAGAATAGTATGAACCAATTGGACAACCTAGGAGAAATGGACAAATTTCTAGAAACATACAACTTTCCAAGACTAAATCAAGAAGA
This sequence comes from Ovis aries, assembly GCF_016772045.2. Classification (NCBI taxonomy): domain Eukaryota; kingdom Metazoa; phylum Chordata; class Mammalia; order Artiodactyla; family Bovidae; genus Ovis; species Ovis aries. The sequence goes on from NC_056055.1 coordinate 57,927,497, forward strand.
AAGACAATCTGAAGAGACCAATCACTAGTGCTAAAAGTGAATACATAATAAAGAAAACTCCTAGCAAGGCAAAGTACAGGACTGGACAGCTTCACAGGGGAAATTCCATCAAACATATGAAGAAAAACTAATATTTATTCTCCTCAAACTACTTCAAAAATCAAAGAGGATGAAATACTCTCAAACTCATTCTATAAGGCCACTATCATTCTAATAACAAAACCAGATAGAAACATTAACAAAAAGAAAGAGAAAGAATATTATAGGTCAATATCTCTGATGAATATAGATGCAAAAAATCCTAACAAAATATTAACAAACTGAATTTAACAATATGTAAAAAAGATCATACATCATGTTCAAATGGGATTTATTCCAGAGATGCCAATATGGTTCAGTATCCACAAATCAATCATGTGGTATACCATATTAACAAAAGGAAGAATAAAAATCATATAATTATCACAATAGATGCAGAAAAAGAATTTGACAAAATCCAACATCCATTCTTGATAAAATCTCAACAAAGATGATATGGAGGAAACACATCTCAACATAATAAACACCATTTATTACAAACCAACAACTGTTGTTAAACTCAACAGTGAAAAGCTAGAAGATTTTCCTTTAAAATCAAGAATAAGACAAGGATGCCTACTCTTGCCACTGACATTCAACCTAGTATTGAAAGTCCTAGCCACAGCAATCAGAAAAGAAAAAAGAAACAAAAGACATCCAAACTGAAAGGAAAGAAGTAAAACTATCATTTTTTGCTGATGACATGAAACTTTATATGTGCTCTGTCATGTTAGTCATGTCCAATTCTTTGTGACCCCATGGACTGTAGCCTGCCAGGCTCCTCTCTCCTTGGGATTTTCCCAACAAGAATACGGGAGTGGGTTGCCATGTCCTCCTCCAGGGCATCTTCCTGACTAAGGGACTGAACCCATGTCACCTACATCTCCTGTACTGCAGGCAGATTCTTCTGCTACTGAGCCACTGGGGAAACCTGGTACTCTATATAGAGAATGCTAAAGTCTCTGTCAAAAATGTTAGATTTAATAAATGAATTCAGTAAAGTTGTAGGATACAAGATTAATATAGAAATCTGTTGCTCTTCTACACACTAATAACAAACTCACAGAAAGAGAAAGCAAGAAAATGATCCTGTTTAAAATTGCATTAAAAAGAAGAAAATACCCAGGAATAAAGAAAATGAAAGACCTGTACTCTTGGGGAAATTGGGTGAATTAGTAACATGCAGAACAATAATGGAAATTAGGAGTAAGTGCTCTGATGAAGGTGCAGATAAAGAACTGGTGCAAGAGGGGTCAGCATGTGTAACTATGCCTGGATCAGTTCAGTTCAGCTCAGTCACTCAGTCATGTTCAACTCTTTGTGACCCCATGAACTGCAGCACTCCAGGCTCCCCTGTTCATCACCAACTCCCTGCCTGGACAGAAAGTATTATTTGAGGGAGACTTTAAATGGTTGGTAGGATTTGGAAACACAAAGATGGAAATTAGGATGTCTCAGACTTCTGAAATGGCTTGTGCAAATCTATGCAGGTTGAAGAGTATAACATGTATACAGAGGATAAATTAGTTGACTAAAATGTAAGGGTAGGTACTTTGGAGGAATAGAAAATGAAGTCACACAGCAAGACAAGCAACAGAGTGTGCAAGATACCAAGCTGATGATTTTGAATTGTAGTATTTAGATAAGAGAGATCTCCAAAAATATTTGGACAGGAGAGAGATATGAACGATAGAGTTCCCATTATCAAGATTGCAATCTGCTTTAAAAATGATTTTAAGTAGAGAGATCAGAAAGTAGGCTGATTTTCTAGTCAATAAATTTTCAGTGAGTATCTGCTCCTTATTGAGGTAGACCCAAAGATACAAAGATTCAGAATTGTTAATACTTGCTTTGGTGAGTCAACATGACTCACTAGTGATGAACTGATGGACTATCAGATGCTAAACAAGAAGGAGGTATAGGTAGATCAAAAAAGGGATATTTGATTACTGGAAGAGTTAAGGGAGAAAAAATTATCTTGGAGTCCTCCAAATTAAGGTTGCCTCCTCTCCCTCCATCAGATTGAGAGAGTCAATTCCTAGGCAGCTTGATAAGTTTAAGGGTCCCCGAGGAGAGAGGATTCTGGAATTCTCAAGGCGGAGGAAAGGACAAACATTTGTTCTTTGTTTTTTTTTTGTTTTTTTTTTTTTTTTCCCTCTACATTCCTTAGTCTTAGTCACATAAAACATTTTTATTTTTAAGCCTGGAACTAATGATTACACAACAAACAACTCAGTTTAAACTCTGTACTAAGGATTAGAAGACACTTGGAGAAGACTCTTGAGAGTCCCATGGACTGCAAGGAGATCCAACCAGTATATTCTAAAGGAGATCAGTCCTGGGTGTACTTTGGAAGGAATAATGCTAAAGCTGAAACTCCAGTACTTTGGCCACCTCATACAAAGAGTTGACTCATTGGAAAAGACTTTGATGCTGGGAGGGATGGGGGCAGTAGGAAAAGGGGACGACAGAGGATGAGATGGCTGGAAGGCATCACCAACTCGATGGACGTGAGTTTGAGTGAACTCTGGGAGTTGGTGATGGACAGGGAGGCCTGGCATGCTGCGATTCATGGGGTCAAAGAGTCTGACACGACTGAGCGACTGAACTGAACTGAACTGAAAGCATACATGAGATTTTACCATCTTAACCATATTTAGTGTATAGTTCAGTGGTATTAAGTACATTTTAGACTGTTATTTAGCCATTACCATCATTTATCTCCATAACTTCATCTTCCCAAACTGAAAATTCCATGACTGAGAGACTGAACTGACTGAACTGACTAAGGATTATATAACAATAATGTATCCTGCTTGCGGACAGTTTCTCCTTCCTGAAAACCTTCTGGCTAATCATGTTAGCAAAGGAGAAAAGGAAAGATATAAGCATCTGAATGCAGAGTTCCAAAGAATAGCAAGGAGAGATAAGAAAACCTTCCTCAGTGATCAATGCAAAGAAATAGAGAAAAACAACACAATGGGAAAGACTAGAGATCTCTTCAAGAAAATTAGAGATACCAAGGGAACATTTCATGCAAAGATGGGCTCGATAAAGGACAGAAATGGTATGGACCTAACAGAAGCAAAAGATATTAAGAAGAGGTGGCAACAATACACAGGAGAACTGAACAAAAAAGATCTTCACGATCCAGATAATCACGATGGTGTGATCACTCATCTAGAGCCAGACATCTTAGAATGTGAAGTCAAGTGGGCCTTAGAAAGCATCACTACGAACAAAGCTAGTGGAGGTGATGGAATTCCAGTGGAGCTATTTCAGATCCTGAAAGATGATGCTATGAATGTGCTTCACTCAATATGCCAGCAAATTTGGAAAACTCAGCAGTGGCCACAGGACTGGAAAATGTCCGTTTTCATTCCAATCCCAAAGAATGCTCAAACTACCTCACAACTGCACTCCTCTCACACACTAGTAAATTAATGCTCAAAATTCTCCAAGCCATGCTTCAGCAATATGTGAACCGTGAATTTCCAGGTGTTCAAGCTGGTTTTAGGAAAGGCAGAGGAATCAGAGATCAAATTGCCAACATCTGCTGAATCATGGAAAAAAGCAAGAGAGTTCCAGAAAAACATCTATTTCTGCTTTATTGACCATGCCAAAGCCTTTGACTGTGTGGAGTATAATAAACTGTGGAAAATTCTGAAAGAGATGGGAATACAGACCACCTGACCTGCCTCTTGAGAAATCTGTATGCAGGTCAGGAAGCAACAGTCAGAACTGGACATGGAACAACAGACTGGTTCCAAATAGGAAAAGGAGTATGTCAAGGTTGTATATTGTCACCCTGCTTATTTAACTTCTATGCAGAGTACATCATGAGAAACACTGGGCTGGAAGTAGCACAAGCTGGAATTCAGATTGCTGGGAGAAATATCAGTAACCTCAGATATGCAGATGACACCACCCTTATGTCAGAAACTGAAGAGGAGCTAAAAAGTCTCTTGATGGAAGTAAAAGAGGAGAGTGAAAAAGTTGGCTTAAAGCTCAACATTCAGAAAACTAAGATCATGACATCTGGTCCCATCACTTTATAGGAACAGATGGGGAAACAGTGGAAACAGTGTCAGACTTTATTTTGGGGGGCTCCCAAACCACTGCAGATGGTGACTGCAGCCATGAAATTAAAAGACGCTTGCTCCTTGGAAGGAACATTATGACCAACCTAGATAGCATTTTCAAAAGCAGAGACATTACTTTGCCAACAAAGGTCCATCTAGTCAGGCTATGGTTTTTCCAGTGGTCATGTATGGATGTGAGAGTTGGACTGTGAAGAAGGTTGAGCGCCGAAGAATTGATGCTTTTGAACTGTGGTGTTGGAGAAGACTCCTGAGAGTCCCTTGGAGTGCAAGGAGAACCAACCAGTCCATTTTATTTTATTTTTATTTTTTTTCAACCAGTCCATTTTAAAGGAGATCAGTCCTGGGTGTTCTTTGGTAGGAATGATGCTAAAGCTGAAACTCCAGTACTTTGGCCACCTCATGAGAAGAGTGGACTCACTGGAAAAGACCCTGATGCTGGGAGGGATTAGGGGCAGGAGCAGAAGGGGACGACAGAGGCTGAGATGGCTGGATGGCATCACCGACTTGATGGACATTAGTTTGAGTGAACTCTTGGAGTTGGTGATGCACAGGGAGGCCTGGTGTGCTGCAATACATGGGGTCGCAAAGAGTCTGACACAACTGAGCGACTGAACTGAACTGAATCCTGTTATCCTAAAATGTAGATTATGGTATTGGGTCTAGTAAGATCTTTACAACCTCCAGACATTCTTTTGATTCATTGTAATAACTAATTAAAAGGTATATAGCTCCATTGCTAACACTAGCAAGGGGGTATTCTTTCTACCCCCTTCTGGTGTCTGTGTCTCTATCTGATGTCTCTATCTCTTTTATACTTTAACAAAACTTTATTACACAAAAGTTCTGAGCAATCAAGCCTCATCTCAGGCCCCGAACTGAATTCTTCTCCTCTGGAGGCCAAGTCTTTCATGGTTCAGCAACAACCTTTCAAGATCATATTTTGAGGCTTGACTGCAATGAAACTGAAAACATAAGATAATGAAAATTGAAGTCTAATTATCTCCTAATAGTTACAGTGCTGAATTTAAACCTTCAGTGCATTTAGACTATGTGTGAACTCGATATGTTTTGAACACAAGGGGAAAAAGAAGAGGGTGGGAAGAATTAAGGGAGTAACACCGACACATATACACTAGTATGTGTGAAACAGGTAGTGCGAAGCTGCTGTATAGCACAGGTAGCTCAGCTTGGTGCTGTGATGACCTAGGGAGGTGGGATGGGAGGGTGATGGGAGGGAGGCTCAACAGGGAGGGGATATATTCATACTTATGGCTGATTCACACTGTTGTATAGCAGAAACTAACACAACACTGTAAAGCAATTATCTTCCAATTAAAAAATCTTTCAAGTAATATTGATACTACGTTTCATTATTTCCACTGAAACTTCAAAAATGAATATTATTCATGAGTTTCTTATTAAAAATAAATAAAATTGAAGTTTTTTTAATGTATCACCAATGTGAGATAAATGAAGACTCCAATATTAACCTATCTTATTCAAGATTTTCGGAAAAGGCAATGGCACCCCACTCCAGTATTCTTGCCTGGAAAATCCCATGGACGGAGGAGCCTGGTAGGCTGCAGTCCATGGGGTTGCGAAGAGTCGGACACGACTGAGCGACTTCACTTTCAGTTTTCACTTTCATGCATTGGAGAAGGAAATGGCAGCACACTCCAGTGTTCTTGCCTGGAGAATCCCAGGGACGGGGAAGCCTGGTGGGCTGCCATCTATGGGGTCACACAAGAGTCAGACACGACTGAAGCAACTTAGCAGCAGCATTCAAGATTTTAGGTAACAAATAGTAACTATATACTACTACCTAACACAGTGAAATATCACATCTATTAAACACTTACCTTAGTGGCTTTAAACCAAAAAACTTTTGAGTATATATATATATATATATATATATATATATATATATATATATATATATACACACATACACACACACACACACACACATACATATAACATTCAGCTGCCTGAACAGTTTCTAGACTCCATTACTCCTATAGGACTAGATCATAGAGCTAAAATGGGTAGCCCTCAGAGGGATATCCCTGTTGCCTACAGTCAAGTCCTCATGGAGTAATCAATAAAATACTAAATGGGAAGCTGTCTTGTTCAATGCAGAATGAAAATATCCATTGTGACTTACAATCATATCTTCTTTCCTCTTTTTGATGCCTCTGATAAGCAAGTTTTCCCTTAATTATTTCCAGAAAAAGAAAACAGAATGATGCTATAGGTATATCAAAAAAGCAAACAAGTAAGAGATGAATGACAGGGGACTCACAGACATTATGTGTTCTTTTCCCTAATTGCAAATAGAGAGCTTGTCTCTGCAAAGAGTCAGAGATTTTTATATAGGCTGCTTGTGCATAATAATTAAAGTCTTTTCATTTGAACTGCTTCCCATGAGAAGCAAAAATGGAGGTCAGGAGGCTCTCAAGCTCCATGTAAGGGATTTTCTTAACAGTCTATCTTAATAGGAATTTTACTTAAAAAAAAAAAAAAGCCATTTCAGGTTAGATAGATTTTTCATCAGCTGATTTCATGTGAAATGCAGGGATACAAAAACATTTATAAGATTTAAGCTCCATTTGCCATAATTTCCATTATTCACAATATGAATGATCAGATGTTTATAAAATCTACTCACAGTTCATTACTATTAAAATTTCCAGAAATTAAAAAATATTGATTTGTTTTAGTTGGTGACTGGGAAGTTGCCAATTAGCCATATGATTATTGAAGCATTTAACTCTTCTGTATAGTTTTCTTTGTACAACTGGTCAGAAGAAATAAAGTTTCCTTGCTGAGAAGGAAACCTCATTTCCATATGGTGAGATGAATTTCAAATGGATATTTGGTGATGATACTTCAGCTGCAGTCAGGTTCTGTCTCATTTAGGAATGAAGTTTTCCCCACTAATGTTGTACTCCACAAGTAGAAATTCCTTTTCTCATAATCACATCCCCCAAGTCTATCTGTGGCTCTGAAAATTAGAACATGATAATTGACACTTTAAATATGATAACTATCACTCCGTATAAAAAGAGCAAGTGTTGTTAAGCTTGGATATTTTGTTGTTATTATTAAGTTCATGATAACTGTTATTGATGATGATGATATGACAAAAGACTTTGAAGAAAATAAGAACCAAAAATATAGCTTAAATTTTACAGTAAACTCTTCTGAGTGTTCCATCCTCAGATGGAGAGGGTAGGATAAACAATAGGAAAAGTTTGGAAATTGCAAAAGTGAGCAGAAAGGTGGCAAATGATCTTAGTGCAAAGCATTCAAAAAAGAGTTGAACTCTCACCAGAGAACCCCGGGCCCAAAGCAATCAGTTGTGATTCATGAATGGGAGCAAAGAATTATCATAAATATTTTCTCAAGATAAAGCTTTATGGAGGGGAAAAACAAAAAAGAAACACATAAATCATCTAATGTTTAGAACCAATGTTTAGGAGCAAAACAAAATGTTATTGTCTTCTATAACATGATGGCCATTTTAATACTGCACATTTTATGACATTCTGATTGCTTTAACTTTCAGGGATACATAGAACAGTTGTGGAAACAGCAAGCATCTTTTGTGGTGGGACAAAATATTTTTGTTTTGTGTTGTTTATTTGGCATCTCTCTGGGGAAATTATCTATTTTGCATTTTTAAAACATGCAGTTCTCAGAGTATACCAGAATGAATCCCACACCATCCCTAGTGGGAGTATATGTTAGTAACATATTCTATCCAATTAGTGTCCAGTGTCATAGTGGCTGATCGGGCAGGGAAAGGGGGGACATGGGACACAAGTCAAGCCAGTGAGTCATCTACGTGACTTGTGCTTATGCTACAGGGAAAGAAATACAGGGATCACTTACCGGAAATCCCAGGGGAAACTTAAGTTGCCGTTGGCTACCTTTGCCATCATGTAGATGTGACTTACCTGGAAAGAAAGTAACACATAGACAAGCAGAGCTGAGAGAAACAGGGCAAGTGTGAGATTTCTAATGGCATCATTTGAACTGCTAGACACAGCTCTAGCCAGAATCCCAAATTCCATGTGTCAGTCAGTTCCTATTATCCGCTATTTTAAAGTAATTATTTTTCAATCTTCCAAAAGCATAAAAAATGACAAGAAAATCATAAAGAAGCAAAACAATATAAAACTTAACTGGACTTACACAGATTTTAGGAACTGATATCATGCCCAAAGTGCCCCCCCCCCCGCCAATTTTGAGATTAATTAAATGTTTACAAAGTACGAAATGAATTTGAATTTCACTATCTAAAGAGTTTGTGCTGGCTTAAAAACATCTATATTGTAAAAGCTTTAGTTACATTTACAAATGCTATTTTTATAATGCCTTAACAAGGAAAACTGTTATTTGGGTATATCTTTTTTTTTTTTTTTTTAAATGTTAGGTCTATTGTATTGGGCTTATCCTGGTAGCTCAGATGGTAAAGAATCTGCCTTCAATATGGGAGACCTGGGTTTGATCCCTGGGTTGGGAAGATTCTCTGGAGGAAGGCAGGGCAATCCACTTCAGTTTTCTTCCCTGGAGAATCCACATGGACAGAGAAGCCTGGTGGGCTGCAGTCCATGGGGTCACGAAGAGTCAGGCATGACTGGGTGACTAAGCACACAGGTTTACTTTCAGAGGCAGAACTTGGGACAGCCTCTGTCATACATTAATTAATTTATTCAGTAAATGTCATTAAGTACCTATGACTGTGCCAGGGAATGTGCTTGGCTCTGAAAGTGAGTGATGACAGATGCATTTACTGCTTTCAAGGGGCTCTTCTTCTAGGAGAGAAGAGAGACACATTTGCAATAAACATAAAAGCCCAAAGGTTATTGAGTGAATATAGGAAACGGTGGTAGAATAAAAGAAGAAGAGGAAGAATTCTTTGGGACAAAAGAAGGGAAGTCAGAGGAAGTTTCACAGCAGAAACAATAATGGCTTAACGTCTTGAGAAATGGAAGAGCTAGTCAGGCAAAGTATGAGTGAAAGGCAACCTCAATTATTCTATGGCTAGAGAGGAGCACTGGAGGCAGAGGAGTTTGGGGGAGTCTGAGGCGGGTGTTGAGGGCAGAAGAAGCTGGAGAAGTGGCTAAGGGCCAAAGTCATTAAAAGGCTGAACATGCTTGGCCAAGAGCATGAACTCTATCCTCCGCTGCATGGAGCTACTGAAGAATTTTAATGAGGGAGGCGCTCTGAATCATGGGTTTAACACAGCATGACAGTTTTGCTCCTGAGCTATCTGGGTTCTTACTATTTCTCCATCTTCTCAAGAAGCAGGAACATAGAAGTTTTCTGTGGTCAACAGTCCGAGTACCTTCTGCAGATCTTATTTTGGGCTATGTGGTTATATAGAAATGAGGTCTTGATAGTCTACTTTTTTGACTAACTGGAGGGCCCAGTTAAAAATGAAAAGCAATTTGTAGTGTCTGATCCACATGATTACGCATATTTTTCTAATATTGTCAGTTAGTAAAACCGGAGCACAAGCTTGACCTTGAGGCCTAAGCTTAGTATTTTCCTCCCAAAGATCATAGTGAGGTTTTGGTCATGGTTTCTCCTGAGTTCTGACACCAGGTATTTAGTTCTGGGAGGCACAGAGAGGGTCGAGGGGGAAGGTGAACCCCAATATAGGAGGAAAATTTCAACTACATGAGTTTTTTTTTTTTCCTTTTAAAGCCCCTGTGTATGAGGAAGATGACAGGAAATACTCTAGTCCTAAACTATTTCTTCCAATAGTTTTCAGTGAGAGAAACCAACCTGAAGAAATTATGAAGTGAAAGGGTTTTAGTATTAGGCATTGTAAGGTGTTCACTGAAGTGGTTTCTCTGCAGAATGTGAGGACTCTGGCCAGGTTAAATAAGAGGCTGGGGTCCAAAAGGCCTCAGTTCTAGGAAAGAAGATTTTCCCCCCCAGGCTTTGTTACTGGCTGGGTGAAAATAACTATTTGAAGCAGAGGAAATACTTTGCTTTTGACATTTTGAAGCAATTTACTAGAAATTTTTTTTTTTAAATCTCTTTCCCCTACATTTTTTTTTTAAACCACTTACAGGAATTCCCCTGGTAGCCTAGTGGTTACGAGTCCACCTTGCAGTGCAAGGGATACAGGTTCAATCCCTAGGAGGGGAACTAAGATCCCAAATGCCATGCAGCAACAAAGCCCACGCAGCACAGCTCCTGAGCCTGTGTGCCACAACAAAAGATTCACACGGCACAATGAAGATTCCACGTGCTGCAGCGAAGACCCAACACAGCCTAACTAACTAAATAAATGAATATTGAAAACATAAACAAAATGCGCTTTCATGTCGTCAGCATTTACTTTCTGAGCTTTCATAGGTGCCAGTGACCAAGCCGATAAAATCATTAGCTCTGTTTCATTTGTAGTTTTTGCCAGGCTTTCATGCTCTGCTAATAGCTTTTAAATCTTCAGACATTCATCCATATTACTCAGAACCAAATTTGAAAATTTACTAACATTTAATCCAGTGTCTCAAATTAAATTACCCAATATTTCTTTTAATCCAGTAGGAAAAATATACTTTAGATGGCATGAGGGGATAAAGAAGTATCTTTCCTTGACATGGGAAATACAGGTTTAGGCAGTTCATCCAAATAGAAACTACTCCATCCTTTCCGTTTCTACTTCATTCTTAGTTTCAAGTTGGCACAGAGTATACCAGAGTAAAGTTCACAGTAGTAGGAAAATCATAACGCCACTTGATGAAAAGGAGCATGCCATCAAGACAGGATATGGTATTTCGAAGGGCAAACAATGGAGTTTTTTTCCCTGTACTGTGGAGATTATGGCATATAACACGGTAGCATATGTTAATCTAGTTTCTTCTTGTTAATGTTCAGTTGGCAAGTCATGTCTGACTCTATGTGCCCCATGGACTGCAGCACATCAAGCTCCTCTGTCCTCCACTGTCTCCCAGAGTTTGCTCAAATTCATGTCCATTGAGTTGGTGATGCTATCTAACCATCTATCCTTTGCTGCCTTCTTCTCCTTTGCCTACAATCTTTCCCAGCATCAGGGTCTTTTCCAACGAGTCAACTCTTTGCATGAGGTGGCAAAGTATTGGAGTTTCAGCTTCAGTATCAGTCCTTCCAATGAACACCCAGGACTGATCTTTAGGATGGACTGGTTGGGTCTCCTTGCAGTCCAAGGGACTCTCAAGAGTCTTCTCCAACACCACAGTTCAAAAGCATCAATTCTTCGGTGCTCAGCTTTCTTCACAGTCTAACTCTCACATTCATGCATGACCACAGGAAAAACCATAGCCTTGACAAGATGGACCTTTGTTGGCAAGTAATGTTTCTGCTTTTTAATATGCTATCTAGGCTGGTCATAACTTTTCCTCCAAGGAGTAAGCGTCTTTTAATTTCATGGCTACAATCACCATCTGCAGTGATTATGGAGCCCAAGAAAATAAAGTCTGACACTATTTACACTGTTTCCCCATCTATTTCCCATGAAGTGATGGGACCAGATGCCATGATTTTCATTTTCTGAATGTTGAGCTTTAAGCCAACTTTTTCACTCTCCTCTTTCACTTTCATCAAGAGGCTTTTTAGTTCCTCTTCATTTTCTGCCATGAGGGTGATGTCATCTGCATATCTGAGGTTATTAATATTTCTCCCGGCAATCTTGATTTCAGCTTGTGCTTCCTCCAGCTCAGGGTTTGTCATGATGTACTCTGCATATAAGTTAAATAAGCAGGGTGACAATATACAGCCTTGACATACTCCTTTTCCTATTTGGAACCAGTCTGTTGTTCCATGTCCAGTTCTAACTACTGCTTCCTGACCTGCATACAAATTTCTCAAGAGGCAGGTCAGATGGTCTGGTATTCCCATCACTTTAAGAATTTTCCACATTTGATTTTGATCCACACAGTGAAAGGCTTTGGCATGGTCAATAAAGCAGAAATAGATGTTTTTCAGGAACTCTCTTGCTTTTCCATGATCCAGCGGATGTTGGCAATTTGATCTCTGGTTTCTCTGCCTTTTCTAAAACCAGCTTGAACATCAGGAAGTTCACAGTTCACGTATTGCTGAAGCCTGGCTTGGAGAATTTTGAGAATTACTTTACTAGTGTGTGAGATGAGTACAATTGTGTGGTAGTTTGAGCATACTTTGGCATTGCCTTTCTTTGGGATTGGAATGAAAACTGACCTTTTCCAGTCCTGTGGCCACTGCTGAGTTTTCCAAATTTGCTGGTATATTGAGTGCAGCACTTTCACAGCATCATCTTTCAGGATTTGAAATAGCTCAACTGGAATTGCATCACCTCCACTAGCTTTGTTCATAGTGATCCTTTCTAAGGCCCACTTGACTTCACATTCCAGGATGTTTGACTAAAGGTGAGTAATCACACCATCATGATTATCTGGGTTGTGAAGTTCTCTTTTATACAGTTCTCCTGTGTATTCTTGCCACCTCTTCTTAATATCTTCTGCTTCTGTTAGGTCCATACGATTTCTGCCCTTTACTGAGCCAATCTTTGCATGAAGTGTTCCCTTGGTATCTCTAATTTTCTTGAAGAGATCTCTAGTCTTTCCCATTCTGTTGTTTTTCTCTGTTTCTTTGTATTGATCGCTAAGGAAGGATTTCATATCTCTCCTGCTATTCTTTGGAACTCTGCATTCAGATGCTTATATCTTTCCTTTTCTCCTTTGCTTTTCACTTCTCTTCTTTTCACAGCTATTTGTAAGGCCTCCCAGACAGCCATTTTGCTTTTTTGCATTTCTTTTCCATGGGGATGGTCTTGATCTCTGTCTCCTGTACAATGTCAGGAATCTCTGTCTGTAGTTCATCAGGCACTCTATCTATCAGATCTAGTCCCTTAAATCTATTTCTCACCTCCACTGTATAATCATAAGGGATTTCATTTAGGTCATACCTGAATGGTTTAATGGTTTTCCCTACTTTCTTCAATTTAAGTCTGAATTTGGCAATAAGGAGTTCATAATCTGAGCTACAAATAGCTCCTGGTCTTGTTTTTGCTGACTGTATAGAGCTTCTGCATCTTTGGCTGCAAAGAATATAATCAATCTGATTTCAGTATTGACCATCTGGTGATGTCCATGTGTAGAGTCTTCTCTTGTGTTGTTGGAAGAGGGTGTTTGTTGTGACCAGTGTGTTCTCTTGGCAAAACTCTATTAGACTTTGCCCTGCTTCATTCCATACTCCAAGGCCAAATTTGCCTGTTACTCCAGGTGTTTCTTGACATCCTACTTTTGCCTTCCAGTCCCGTACAATGAAAAGGACATCTTTTTTCGGTGTTAGTTCTAAAATGTCTTGTAGGTCTTCATAGAACCATTCAACCTCAGCTTCTTCAGCAGTACTGGTTGGGCATAGGCTTGGATAACCATGATATTGAATGGTTTGCCTTGGAAACAAACAGAGATCATTCTGTCGTTTTTGAGATTGCATCCAAGTACTGCATTTCAGACTCTTTTGTTGACCATGATGGCTACTCCATTTCTTCTGAGGAATTCCCGCCTGCAGTAGTAGATATAATGGTCATCTGAGTTAAATTCACCCATTCCAGTCCATTTTAGTTCGCTGATTCCTAGAATTTGGATGTTCACTCTTGCCACCTCCTGTTGACCACTTCCAATTTGCCTTGATTCATGGACCTGACATTCCAGGTTCCTATGCAATATTGCTCTTTACAGCATCGGACCTTACTTCTGTCACCACTCACATCCACAACTGGGTATTGTTTTTGCTTTGGCTTCATCCCTTCATTCTTTCTGGAGTTATTTCTCCACTGATCTCCAGCAGCATATTGGGCACCTACTGACCTGGGGAGTTCCTCTTTCAGTATCTTATCATTTTGCCTTTTCATACTGTTCATGGGGTTCTCAAGGCGAGAATACTGAAGTGGTTTGCCATTCCCTTCTCCAGTGGACCACATTCTGTCAGACCTCTCCACCATGACCCGCCCCTCCTGGTGGCCCCACATGGCATGGCTTAGTTTCATTGAGTTAGACAAGGCTGTGGTCCTAGTGTGATTAGATTGACCAGTTTTCTGTGATTTTGGTTTCAGTGTGTCTGCCCTCTGATGCCCTCCCGCAACACCTACCATCTTACTTGGGTTTCTCTTACCTTGCACGTGGGGTGTCTCTTCACAGCTTCTCCAGCAAAGCACAACAGCTGCTCCTTACCTTGGGCAAGGGGTATCTCCTCACAGCTGCCCCTCCTGACCTTGAACGTGGAGTAGCTCCTCTAGGCCCTCCTGCGCTCGTGCAGTCACCGCTCCTTGGATGTAGGGTAGCTCCTCTAGGCTGCTCCTGAGTCGTCAGGTTGGCACTCTTGGTCACTGCCCCTAACCTTGGGCAAGGGTAGCTCCTCTCGGCCATGCTTCTGCACGGTCTGTCACACCTGGCACGCTTCTGCGTTGACTATCATAAATGAAAATTTATTTATAGCAATCCCTGTTTTAATACTTCTTTGGTTTTCCATTGACCTCAGAGTAAGGTTTAAATTTTTTAGCTATACTGATCTGCTTTCTTCATACATGGTTACTTTTCTTTTTGGCATTCAACCTTGTTTGTGTGATATGAACACTCTTAGTATTCTCACAATATGCCATATTCTCTCTCACTGCAAGGTTTTTGCAGGTACAAACCTCTCTAACTGAAAAACTATTCTTGATTTTCTTCGTGTGGTAAGTTTTTATATCTCTTGAAGATTTAGCTTAGCCATCACCTCCTTGGTAAAGACTTTTCTAATCTTGGTAGTCTGTCCTTCAACCAAACATGTATTTTTATATTTTATGTGATTTGCTTAGATGTCTTCTTACTCAATTCAATGTTAGTTATTTTATGTGGGTATTAAGTAAATTCTGAAATTATAAGTACATGATTGAACGAATGAATCTTTACATGAGTGAGCTCCCACATGTACCTATGTCAGACTTACAGAACGTAATTATGGTCAGCCCTCCCATAACCACAGGTTCCACAGCTGTGGATTAAATTAATCACAGATCAAAATCATTCAGGAAAGAATTCTGGAAATGTCCAAAATGCAGAACCTTAACTTGTTCTGTGCTAGCAATTATTTATATAGCATTTACACTGTATTGACAACCATTTACACAGCATTTACATTGCATTAGCTACAATAAGCTTCCATGTTGGCTCAGATGGTAAAGAATCTGCCTGCAACACAGGAGACATAGGAGATACAGGTTCGATCCCTGAGTCCAGAAGATCCCAAGAGGAGAGAATGGCAGCCCACTCCAGGATTCTTGCCAGGAGACTCCCATGGACAGAGACGCCTCAGGGGCTATAGTCTATGGGGTCTCCAAGAGCTGGACATGACTGAACGACTAACACACACACACACAGAGCTATAATAAGTAATTTACAGATGATAATAAGTAATTTAGAGATGACTTAAAGTCTGAGAGGATATGTGTATGTTATATGAAATACTGCACCTTTTCATACAAGAGACTTGAGCATCTGTGGCTTTTGGTATTGGGGGTTGTCTTGGGACCAGTCCCCATAGATATTGAAGGATGTCTGTACTTTTCCTTGGTGGCCATTGTAATAGAGATTAAAGCAGTTATGGCATGTCAGCACCTACAATGGGCCAGGTAGAGCAGTAGTTGTCTTCTGTTCATCTCTTGTCCACTTATCAAAATAATTATGCAGGGCTCAGTATTATTTTCTCTTATCTATAGATGACTAACTAAATTTCAAAGTGGTTAATCAACTTGTCCAAGGACACATAGTTAATGAGTAGTAAAACAAGTATTTGAAACAGATTAGTTTTAAAATCAACAGAGAGATCTTATGAGGGAAAGAAAATTTAGCTTCTCACATGAAAATCATAAGGATGACAGATAAAATCTGCCATAAGCGGAATACATGTTGTAAGTCAGGAATCACAATAGGACTAACTCAGAATGAGGCTGCATGTGCAGTTAACTCTCATTATTCATGGATTCCATGTTTGCAAACTTGCCTACTTCCTAAAAGTTATTTGTAACCCCAAAATCTGTCCTCACAGTACTTCTGTGGTCATTCATGGATTTGTGCAGACTGGCAAAAGATTTGCATTTTCTGTCATGCACATTCACAGCTAGAGTTGAACAAGTTGATGTTCTGCCTTCTTGTTTGAGTTCTCATAACTGTGAATGCATCTTTTTAGAAGTGAAAAAAAGTGAAGTCACTCAGTCGTGTCTCACTCTTTGAGACCCCATGGACTGTAGCCTACTAGGCTTCTCTGTCCACGGGATTCTCCAGGCAAGAATACTGGAGTGGGTTACCATTTCCTTCTCCAGGGGATCTTCTCAACTCAGAAATCAAACCTGGGTCTCCCGCATTGGAGGCAGACGCTTTAACCTCTGAGCCACCACGGAAGCCACCAGGAAGTCTTTTTAAAAAGTAGGCTTTATTTCAGCATAATTTCAGGTTACAGCAAATTGGAGAGGAAGGTATAAAAATATCCTATGCACTTTCTGCCCCTTTACATGTATAGCCGCCCCCATTATCAATGTTCCCCACTAGACTGGTACATGTTACAAGTGATGAATCTATACTGACACATTATCACTAAGGGTCCACAGCTTAACATTAGAGATAACTCTTGGTGCTATATATTCTATGGGTTTAGACAAAATTATTATATGTATCCATCATTTTAGTATCATATAGAATAGTTTCATTGCCCTAAAAATCTCCTATGCTTCACCTGTTCATCCCTTCCTCTCTAATTCCTGACAACTACTGATTTTTTGTTTTACTAACCCCATGGTTTTTGCATTTTCCAGAATGTCACAGAATAGGAATAATGCAGCATGTAGCCTTTTAAGTCTGGCTTCTTTCACTTACTAATATCCATTTAAATTCTCTCCATATCTTTTAATGGCTTGCTCATTTCTTTCTAGTGTTAAATATAATCTGTTGTCTGAAAGTATCACAGTTCATCCATTCACTTATTAAAGGATATCTTGGCAATTATGAATAAAGTTGCTATACATATTTGTGTGCAGGTTTTTGTGTGGTTGTAAGTTTTCAACTCCTTTGGGTAAATACCAAGGGACAAGATTCTGAATCATATGGTAAGAGTACATTTAGAAACGGCCAACTGTCTTCCACAGTGGCTATTCCATTTTTTTTTCCCACCAGCAATGAAGAATAAAGAGGCTCAACTGCTCCACATCCTTGCAAGCA
Organism: Ovis aries; assembly: GCF_016772045.2. Lineage (NCBI taxonomy): Eukaryota > Metazoa > Chordata > Mammalia > Artiodactyla > Bovidae > Ovis > Ovis aries. Next base: position 57,944,910 of record NC_056055.1, read on the forward strand.
TTTGGTATTATCAGCGTTCTGGATTTTTCCATTTTAATAGACATGTCACTTCAGTTCAATTCAGTTGCTCAGTCGTGTCTGACTCTTTGTGACCCCATGAACCGCAGCACACCAGGCCTCCCTGTCCATCACCAACTCCCGGAGTCCACCCAGCTCCCAGAGTCCACCCAACTCCTGGAGTCCACCCAAATCCAGGTCCATCAGTGATGCCATCCAACCATTTCATCCTCTGTCGTCCCCTTCTCCTCCTGCCCTCAATCTTTCCCAGCATCAGGGTCTTTTCCAATGAGTCAGCTCTTTGCATCAGGTGGCCAAAATACTGAAGTTTCAGCTTCAACATCAGTCCTTCCAATGAACACCCAGGACTGAATCTCCTTTAGGATGGACTAGTTGGACACCCTTGCAGTCCAAGGGACTCTCAAGAGTCTTCTCCAACACCACAGTTCAAAAGCATCAATTCTTCGGCACTCAGCTTTCTTCACAGTCCAACTCTCACATCCATACATGACTACTGGAAAAACCATAGCCTTGACTAGATGGACCTTTGTTGGCAAAGTACTGTCTCTGCTTTTGAATATGCTATCTAGGTTGGTCATAACTTTCCTTCCAAGGAGTAAGCATCTTTTAATTTCATGGCTGCAGTCACCATCTGCAGTGATTTTGGAGCCCAGAAAAATAAAGTTAGCCACTGTTTCCACTGTTCCCCCATCTATTTCCCATGAAGTGGTGGGACCAGATGCCATGATCTTCATTTTCTGAATGTTGAGCTTTAAGCCAACTTTTTCACTCTCCTCTTTCACTTTCATCAGGAGGCTCTTTAGTTCTTCTTCATTTTCTGCCATAAGGGTGGTGTCATCTGCATATCTGAGGTTATAGACAGTTCTCCCAGCAATCTTGATTCCAGCTTGTGCTTCTTCCAGCCCAGCATTTCTCATGATGTACTCTGCATAGAAGTTAAATAAGCAAGGTGACAATATACAGCCTTGATGTACTCCTTTTCCTATTTGGAACCAGTCTGTTGTTCCATATCCAGTTCTAACTGTTGCTTCCTGACCTGCATACAGGTTTCTCAAGAAACAGGTCAGGTGGTCTGGTATTCCCACCTCTTTCAGAATTTTCCACAGTTTATTGTGATCCACACAGCCAAAGGCTTTGGCATAGTCAATAAAGCAGAAATACATGTTTTTCTGGAACTCTCTTGCTTTTTCAACGATCCAGTGAATGTTGGCAATTTCATCTCTGTTTCCTCTGCCTTTTCTAAAACAAGCTTGAACATCTGGAAGTTCATGGTTCATGTATTGCTGAAGCCTATAGGAGTGTTCTTTTCGCAGTTTGCTTGGTGCCATATTTTTCTCATTTTTCTGATTTTTTTTTTTTTGGTGATTTTGAGGGTCAAAATTTTATTTCTGAAATCATCATCTTATAATCAGAGTGAGTTAGCATCCTTCTACAGTATAAGACAGAAATATAACTCCAAAAATTCTTAAAATATCAGAGAACTTCCTCTTGCCCCATAAAGACTAGGCAAAAGTGTCTCTCCAATATATTTCCATCATGTTGTGTATTTTGTCTAAGTGAAGCATTTTTTCACTGCAAAGTCTTCTGTATTTTCATTGCTACATCATAAGTTTATCTAGGGCAGGAGTAGTTTTGTGCTCGCTCTTATGTTTTATTCTAGTTTTGATTGCAAGGAATGGGAACACACTTGAGATAACAAAAATCATTGTTCAAAAAACTCTAATTGATGCAAAAATAAAACAGTGGCCACAAGAATATATTTTAAGGCTTTATTTAAGGACAGGGAGTGAGATGCAGCTGAACTTCTAGGTGAAGTAGAATTAAAAATTAGGAATTGAGATCACTCTTTTTTATATCTCTGACCTCACTATGTCTCTCATGTTTTCCACTCATTGAGGAACTGTCTTTCTTGACCACATTCTTGATTATACATATTAAATGAACTGAGTTTACCTTAATTCAACTTCACCACCAACACCACCCAATGCAATATAAAATACTGATCAGTTCAGTTCAGTTCAGTTGCTCAGTCATGTCTGCCTCTTTGTGACCCCAAGGACTGTAGCATGTGAGGCCTCCCTATCCATCACCAACTACTGGAGTTTACTCAAACTCACATCCATTGAGTGGGTGATGCCATCCAACCATCTTATCTTCTGTCATCCCCTTCTCTTCCCACCTTCAATCTTTCCCAGCATCAAGGTATTTTCCAATGAAGCAGTTCTTCTCATCAGGTGGCCAAAGTACTGGAGTTTCAGCTTCAGCATCAGTCCTTCCAATGAACATTCAGGAGTGATTTCCTCCAGGATGGACTGGTTGGATCTCTTTGCAGTCCAAGGGACTCTCAAGAGTCTTCTCAAACACCACAGTTCAAAAGCATCAATCTTTCTGCACTCAGCTTTCTTTATAGTCCAACTCTTATATCCGTACATGACTACTGGAAAAGCCATACCTTTGACTAGACATACCTTTATTGGCAAATAATATCTTTGAATTTTAATATTTGTCTCGGTTTGCCATAACTTTTCTTCCAAGGGGTAAGTGTCTTTTAATTTCATGTCTGCAGTCACCATCAGCAGTGATTTTGGAGCCCCCCAAAATAAAGTCTCTCACTGTTTCCACTGTTTTCCCATCAATTTGCTATGAAATGACGGGACGAGATGCCATGATCTTCATTTTCTGAATGTTGAGTTTTAAGCCAACTATTTCACTCTCCTCTTTCACTTTCATCAAGAGGCTCTTTAGTTCTTCTTCACTTTTGCCATAAGGGTGGTGTCATCTGCATATCTGAAGTTATTGATATTTCTCCCGGCAATCTTGATTCCAGCTTGTGCTTCTTCCAGCCCAGTGTTTCTCATGATGTACTCTGCATAGAAGTTAAATAAGCAGGGTGACAATATACAGCCTTGATGTACTCCTTTCCTAATTTGGAACCAGTCTGTTGTTTTATGTCTGGTTCTGACTGTTGCTTCCTGACCTGCATACAGATTTCTCAAGAGGCAGGTCAGGTGGTCTGGTATTCTCATTTCTTTAAGAATTTTCCACAGTTTGTTGTGATGCACACAGTCAAAGGCTTTGGCATAGTCAATAAAGCAGAAGCAGATGTTTTTCTGGGACTCTCTTGCTTTTTCAATGATCCAATGGATAAATGACTTCAATTGCTCACAAAGAATGTCTGATTTGTCCATCTTCTCCCTGTGCAGGACCCTATCATCAGCTTGCACATACTTCCCTTCAGGTCAGTATGAGTGGGGGAAGAGCAGGAACACCCACAGAGTAGGTTGCTCACCACTTGAGGAGTGTGGGATGAGCAGACTCCCTGATAAAGCAACACAGACAAGGCAGTTCCCTCAAAGATGTCCCATACTTAATACCTGATACCTAACGGCAGCAAAATTATGTGTGAAATGAATGAAGAAATGAATGTTGCAGACACTGTAGGTAACATGCCCCAAAGTTTCCCCCTATTAATCTCTAAAATAATCTACTAATTAGCTCAATATTGGGTGGCATTAAGCTTAGGGAATATGGACCCAACCTGGTGGATGGAGTTCTGGAGAAAGCTCACATCGGTTTGAAGGAGCCAGTTATGCACCTTTCTTCCCAACTCGGCCTTAGTGGAGTCATGTTAATAGCTTGAAATCATCAGCCATGATGAGAGTATTTGCACCACAGAAATCAGCCAAAGCTACAATCAGTGCTTGATTTTTCTTTCTCCCCAGAGAGCAAGGTATCAACACGTTTATCACCATACCACTGACATAGCCAGAATCATGATTGGTCCCAATTAATAATGGAAATCCCAAGCTGCACTTTTCCTGAGTTGATTAAAGGAAGGGCCTGTGACCCATTTCTGTCAATGGGATCTGGCTTTCTTGGATTTGCTTCTGAAATAAAAAGAAAGATGCTCAAATTTCCTACCTTTGAATATTGCCTTTCTAAAATGTGGTACTTGTAGCCAATTTGCAATCAAGTGAGGGAAGCTTAAATATGAAAAGAAGTTTACAATGAATAAAAAGAAATAGGAAGGAAAAAATGCTGGGTTTTTGATGACTCTGCTAACTCACTGGATCAAACATAGAACTGCCCTCCCTCAGGGTATCCTGTTAGTGTCAACAAATGACCTTCATTTCTAAGGGTAGTTTTAGCTGAATATTCTACAACTTGCAGCAAAAAGTTGCAATGGGTAGATGGGTGGATGGATAGAAGGATGAATGAATAAATGAATGAATGAATAAGATCATTCATCTAAGTGTGTGCTGGGCAAAAACTCCTTAGGACAATTTCATGTATGTACAAGTATGTGACGCATGTCCTGTCACATGTGCTGAAATTTTACTTCATCCTTTAGCATTGAAATGTATTGTAAACTTTTCTTATTTTTAAAAATCATGGATGAATAGAGAAATTCTTACTAAAGAAGAAGTATGCACACTACCTACCCATTTACACCGCTACATATATGGGTTCAGTCCCTGGGTCAGGAAGATCCTCTGGAGAAGGGCATGGCAACCGATTCCAGTATTCTTGTCTAGAGAATCCCACAGACAGAGGAGCCTGGTGGGTTACACAATCCATAGGATCACAAAAAGTCAGACGTGACTGAAGTGACTTAGCATAGCACATACATTCAGGAACCTTCTCAATGACAGACACTTGTTCTTCTCTGCCACCCAACATACACTGGAAAATACTCTAACTTTTAAATAGAAACATGGGAAATTTCTGGGATCTTTATTTTCTAATACTAGCAATTTAAATTTGAAGGTATACTTTGTATACTTGTGTGCATATATGAACATGCACATCTTTCCAGGTGGCTCAAGTGGTAAAAAATCTGCCTACAATGAATGAAGTGCAGGCAGGAGACATGGGTTTGATCCTTGGATTGGGAAGTTCCCCTGGAGGAGGAAATTGCAACCCACTCTAGCATTCTTCCCTGGAAAATCCCACGAACAGTGAAGCCTGGCAGGCTTTAGTCCGGGGGTCAAAAAGAGTCGGACACGACTAAGCAATCAAGAACACACATACACGAGCATGCATGTGGGAATGATGGTGTTTTATTTTATGTTTATTACACAATAAACTATTGTTCTTATAATGAACAAGATTGAAATACAGTAAAAATTAAAGTCATTATATGCACTGAAGATGACACACAGCATGATTTTCACTCTGACATTTTTCTTTCTCTATTTTAAGTCTGGGAGACGGGTTCAAACACAAGCCCTTGCTGGCTGGTGAGAATGGTCACTAGTCCCTGTTCTACCTAGTCAGCTGCAACAAGTTGCTATTTTTTGCTTCATCCCACACTTTTGCTAATGCATCAAAGTTCTCCCTAGAAACTTTAATGTATTCTGATTCCAAAGAAGAGGAAAGGTGTTAGGAAACATATTCGACCAGGGATACTACCTAAAGGGTAGCTAATAAACGAAAACATGCCAAAGCCTGACTACTTTATTCTTGTAGGGAAAAAAAGTCAGGTAACCAAGGTGAAAGGTTTTTTTTTTTTTGGGCAACCATATTTTTTCAGTTACCAGTTACCCTTCTCAGGACTAGCTATTTACATAACAATAGCAAAAATGTTGTTCTGGATGTTACTTCTTTCAGTTTCTATTAAAACTGTAATAGTGCCTGCCTGCATTACACATTTCCTTGTATGTTTCAATCAAAATGTCACCTATCCGCTGTTCTTAGAGTACACTTAATATTTTCATTAAAACCAATAAAACCAAGAAATGACAAGAGGGCAGGTGGGTGTAGGCAGTTAAACTCCTCCTGTATGTATTGTTAAATAGCAGTTGAGAAAAGAAAGAAGCCCTATTGAACACCTGTCCCTTCTTTACTGAATGGCAGCTAAGAAATCCACTTAGCTAGCTATTGTCTGCTTATTTTCCTGACAGATAATGTGAAGAACAGGCAGTTATGGGGCCAGTAATTCAGAATTAATTTTTCCTTCACAAGAGTAATGTGGACACTGAGTGCAGTAATGGTGCCTGATCTGGATTCAAGGGGGTAAACAAGACAATTGGAAATGATGGGCAGGAGATAAAAGCCCTTTATAGGTCTGTTCCACCTGCAAGTTGGAGCTGTGGTTTTTGCTGGCATCTTTTATTATTTTTTTAATCTGTTTCTGAAGGATTAATCATTAAAACAGTTACCCTGTGTAGGGGTGTGTGTGTGTGTGTGTGTGTGTGTGTGTGTGTGTGTGTGTGTGTGTGTGTGTATTGAAAGAAGAGACAAATGAAGAAGACTCTACAACGTTGCTTTCTATCTTTTCCCACCGTATTAAAAATGTTGGTAGCTGCAAAAGACAGCTGTTAAGCCACACATTGAGATTATTTATGGAGCTTCCTCCTGTGAGTTTATATCTCAGTTGAGAAAATTGCTACATTTCCTTAAATAAACCAGGACCTTTTGCTAACCCACCATTATTGCTTATTTCTTTCTAAGAGGAAACACCTACCCCTAACATGCACATCAAAAATTTGTTCCCACCAGACCAAATTAAAACTCTCTTCTGCTCTTGTTCTTTCCACCTCTCTCCTGCTTCCTCTCCCCCTCTTTTTCTCTCTCCATCTTTCTAAGTTCCTGTTTTTAAGTGCTAACCACCCAAGCAATTTCACAGACCAACTGAATGCAGACTCTCTGGGGATGAGTTAAAGAAGAGGATTAGATACAACAGTTCTCTGGGCAGCCTTTAAGACCCCTGAGCAGACAAACAGCAGACGGATCTTGTGAATTGCAGCCACTGACACAAACCACTCAGAATGAATCAGAATTGAATAGCTGCTTTATTACTCAGGTAAAATTTATTGATCTGTTATAGAAAGGAAAATATATATATATAAGTGAAAGAGGACAGGCCATGCTAAAATAGAAAGCATAAAACCTCTCATAAATCCTATTTCAAATATTTGATATTTAGTGTAGAGCATGTTCTTGGATAAATTAATCTCATACAGTTTATGTTGTCTGAAAGGAAACATATATAACCCAAGACCTTAAAATCCATCAGTTATTTATTAAAATATACACTGATTAAGTATGGTGACCTCAATTTCCAAGCCCCAAATCAAGAAATATATTTTCACAATAATTTTCTTCCTCCTTAAAAATTAATCTGGTAAAATTTTGGACCATAAAAACGTTAAATTTGAATAAGAGCACTTAAAGTTATACCTTCCCAAAATATCTAAGTAATAGACTTTTTATCCATAGAAGCCATCTCTGTTCAATTCATGAACCTCTTAACACTTATTTCTTCATACTCATTTTCATGAGCATCTCACTCCTTCATCCTTATAGTCAGACTTCTATCAGTAAGTACCATTACCATGGAATTGTTTTCTACCACTTTTATACTTACTAAATACCCTACTATTTAAAAAGTTAAATTATGTTTCCTCATAGAGGAAAGTTGAATTCCAAACCTGGATATAGTATAAATTTTTCATCTACTGCGATCCTTGCAGAGCTATCCATGGTGCTGGACAATAGGTGCTAGATAAATGCTGCTTAACTGAACTTGCCTAGAATTCCTGCTCGACAACTGGAACTTAATTGTTTAGTGTCATAAGTATACATCGATCCTCTTCTCCCATGTCAAAGAGAACTTACTCATATTGGCGTTTAAAATAAATAATCATTTGGCAGTGTTTAGGTGATTACTTTATTTGAATATCTACAGGCATGCTGCAGTTCATGGGATCACAAAGAGTCGGACATGACTGAGTGACTGAGAGAAGTCTTTGAAAATGTACCCATGTAAATATTATCTAAGATATATTAAAGCTCAAAATTGGCAGGAGCTTTGTACAACAACTACATGGTACTATGAACAACCATATACTAATTAATGAAGTTCATAATTATTACTATTAATTGATGGTAAGATTATAGATATGTAATAATGCATAGTCTATGAAATGTCAGAGAGTGTTCACAATTAGATGAAAGCAGCTTTAATGTTGGAGAGAATGAGAAAGCAGACCATGAGAGTTTGATCCTCAAGCATGATATATATACAGGAAATCATTATCAGAAGCAATATGCAAGCAGCTAATTTTATGTGCTCTCAAACTGAGAATATACGTGTACTACAGCAATACCGTATAGTCTGTGGAGTATAACACATGACAGTCATCACACAGACAGAGACTGCATACCATGCCCAGTGGGTAAATACCATCCACCACTGATTTATAGATCAAAACTCCCACTCGACCCTGCAAGCTTACTGACATATTAATGAAATGATTGAAATTGAAATTAATTAAAATTTCTCTAAATTAGTTGTGGTTACTTGTGATGTTCCTTTCATAGTCATTTTAAGAATCTTAAAATTACATGTAAATGAAATGTGTTATAATTAATTAGAAGAACTAGTATGGGGAATATCTTAAAAGACAGGATCTGTTCCTCCTTATATTTCTAAGTCAATTAAAAAATACAGGTAAAAGAAAATTCCTAATAAAGCAGGAAAAGGAATTTAGACTTGTATATGAATTTTATAGTAACATTAGGCCATTTTTATGTAACATTGTCTGCTATTGGTCATGTTTATCAAATCATACTTCAAATATAGAATAAAAAAATAATATTATAGGTCTTGGAAATTTCTCCTTTCTAGAATTTTATTTAGAAACTGTATATTAAAAAATGGTAGATTGTGAAATATTTGGTGATAAAATATATTTTAAGGAAAGCTGTTGAAACATAAATGACATTTTATGTTAGGACTTAGTAATAAAATACTTTCACAGCTTCTCTTCCAAAAAGTGATGAAATATTACTGCCTTTTTAAAGTACATCCCTCTAAGCATCAAGATACATTTTGATAAAGAAGAAACTATAAATTATAAATCTATAAAAATAGTTCATATTAATATGGAAATTAATCTCATTATTAATTTCACCCTTGTTTATAACACTTGTCTGATCATGTGATTTATAATAAGAAATATATACTTTGGTCTTATCCACTGGTTCCTGGCTCACAAGTTCCCAAAGCCCTATAATTTCCCAAGTGATTACAGCAATATTGGCAAGTCTTTATATAATATTTGATTTTTGTCCTCTACACCTGAAATAGCTTCAGAGCCATAAAGGTGAAGAGGATGTCTTTTGTTATTCACAACAAGTCCCCTGAGCTCCTGTTAGTGAGGCAATTTTTAGAAAGCATAAGGACTGATGTTGATCACCAAGGGAGCCAACCACGTGATAGGAAGGTTGAAACCTTCAGGCCATCATGACCTCAGGGGTGTGGAGAGATGGGAAGATTTTGAATCAGTCAATTGGCCAGTGATCTAAGGAAGCATGACTATCTAATGAAGTCTCCCTACAAACCCATGAACTAATGGGAGAGCTTCTGGTTTGGTGAACTTGTGGATATTCAAGGAGACTGGTGTCTCTGAAAATGGCATGGAAACTCTGTGCCCCTTGCCACTTGTCTTGCCCTATGCATTTCTTCCATCTAAATTATAATAGCTGCCCCCTCCCTCCATCTGTGGTTTCATTTTATGCAATTTCAGTTCAGTTCAGTTCAGTCACTCAGTCATGTCTGACTCCGTGCAACCCCATGCACTGCAGCATTACCAGGCTTCCCTGTCCATCACCAAATCTCAGAGCCTACTCAAACTCAAGTCCATCATGTTGGTGATGCCATCCAACCATCCCATCCTCTGTTGTTTCAGTTACCTGTGGTCAACCACAGTGTGAAAATATTAAGTGGAAAATTCCAGAAATAAACAATTGATAAATTTAAAATTGTGCATCATTCTGCCTGGAGGGTAAATTAACCCTTTGTCCAGCTTATCCCACCCCTGAGTCACTTAATAGCATCTTATCATACCAACTATGTCATTATTGCAGTCTCATGTGAAAGTAACCGTTATTTTACTTAATAATGGTCCAACATTGCAAGAGTAGTGATGCTAGCAATTCAGACATGCCAAAGAGAAACTGTAAAGTGCTTCCTTTAAGGGAAAAGGTGAAACTTCTTGACTTAACAGGAAAAAAAAAAATTATATGTGGAGGGAGCTAAGATCCACTGAAAGAATGAATCTTCTGTCCATGAAAGTATGAAAAAGGAAAGAGAAATTTGTGTTAGTTTTGCTGTTATATCCCAAAATGCAAAAGTTATGGCCGCAGTATGTGATAGTACTTAGAAAAAATGGAAAAGGCCTTAAATGTGTACAATAAAACACTTTGAGAAAGATACCATATAAAAATAACTTTTATTATACAATATTGTCATAATTGTTCTATTTTTAGTTATTATTGTTAATCTACTACCATGCCTAATTTATAAACTAAACTTTATAATAAGTACGTACATATAGGAAAAAAATTGTATATATAGAATTCAGTACTACACACAGTTTCAATTATCCACTTGAAGTGTATATGCCATGGTTAAGGGGGAGCTACTGTATACCCTTTTATAATAAATGGGAAACTACTAACCTACTAACTAAACAGTTTTCCTGAGTTCTGTGAGCTACTCTAGCAAATCTGCTGAGGGGGCTGTACAAAACTCTGACTCTCAGATAGTCAAAAGCACAGACAACAGCCTAGACTTGCAAGTGAAGTCTGAATTTGGGGAAGGAGAAGACAGGCCCATGGGACTGAACCCTGAACCTGTGAGATCTGACCCTAACTCCACATAAACAGTGTCAGAATAAAGTTAAATCACACAATACCCAGCTAGTTTGGCAGCATTGCTTTGTGTATAAAAAATCCATATATCTGGGGTCAGAAGTGAAGTAGTTGACAGGAGAGGAGAAACAAAGGAAGTGAGTTTTTCCTCAGAACGTACATGGAAGGTGAGTTTTTATGGGCAAAATGAAATGATTATTCTAGATTGAAACTGCTTTTATTTGTCTAAATGATTAGATGTACTATCTATGAATATCTAAATCTATGTTGATCAGAAGAAATAACTTTGCTTCTAGACTTGAGGCCATATATCTGTTTCAAGAGAAAAAGAGATATCCTTAAAATCTTGTGATAAGATTCTATCCACTGAAGATGGGAAAGAGACAAGAGCAGAATCTCAGCCAGGGCTCTTGACACTAAGCACACAAGACCACAGCCTTGTCTAACACAATGAAACTAAGCCATGCCCATAGGGCAACCCAAAACGGGCGGGTCATGGTGGAGAGGTCTGACACAATGTGGTCCAGTGGAGAAGGGAATGGCAAACCACTTCAGTATTCTTGCCTTGAGAACCCCATGAACAGGATGAAAAGGCAAAATGATAGGATACTGAAAGAGGAACTCCCCAGGTCAGTAGGTGCCCAATATGCTACTGGAGATCAGTGGAGAAATAACTCTAGAAAGAATGAAGGGACGAATCAAAGCAAAAACAATACCCAGCTATGGATGTGACTGGTGATAGAAGCAAGGTCCAATGCTGTAAGAGCAATATTGCATAGGAACCTGGAATGTCAGGTCCATGAATCAAGGCAAATTGGAAGTGGTCAAACAAGAGATGGCAAGAGTGCTACTGCTGCTGCTAAGTCGCTTCAGTCGTGTCCGACTCTGTGCGACCCCATAGATGGCAGCCTGCCAGGCTCCCCCATCCCTGGGATTTTCCAGGCAAGAACACTGGAGTGGGTTGCCATTTCCTTCTCCAATGCATGAAAGTGAAAAGTGAAAGTGAAGTCACTCACTCGTGTCTGACTTTGCGACCCCACAGACTGCAGCCTACCAGGCTCCTCCATCCATGGGATTTTCCAGGCAAGAGTACTGGAGTGGGTTGCTGTTGCTTTCTCCGGATGGCAAGAGTGAATGTCGACATTCTAGGAATCAGCGAACTAAAATGGACTGGAATGGGTGAATTTAACTCAGATGACCATTATATCTACTACTGCGGGCAGGAATCCTTCAGAAGAAATGGGGTAGCCATCATTGTCAACAAAAGAGTCTGAAATGCAGTACTTGGATGCAATCTCAAAACGACAGAATGATCTCTGTTCGTCTCCAAGGCAAACCATTCAATATCACGATAATACAAGTCTATGCCCCAACCAGTAACGCTGAAGAAGCTGAAGTTGAATGGTTCTATGAAGACCTGAAAGACCTTTTAGAACTAACACCCAAAAAAGATGTCCTTTTCATTATAGGGGACTGGAATGAAAAAGTAGGAAGTCAAGAAACACCTGGAGTAACAGGCAAATTTGGCCTTGGATTGCGGAATGAAGCAGGGCAAAGACTAATGGAGTTTTGCCAAGAAAATGCACTGGTCATAGTAAATACCCTCTTCCAACAACACAAGAGAAGACTCTACACATGGACATCACCAGATGGTCAAAACCAAAATCAGATTGATTATATTGTTTTCAGCCAAAGATGGAGAAGCTCTATACAGTCAGCAAAAACAAGACCAGGAGCTGATTGTGGCTCAGATCATGAACTGCTTATTGCCAAATTCAGACTGAAATTGAAGAAAGTAGGGAAAACTGCCAGACCATTAAGGTATGACCTAAATCAAATCCCTTATGATTATACAGTGGAAGTGAGAAATAGATTTAAGGGACTAGATCTGATAGATAGAGTGCCTGATGAACTATGGAATGAGGTTCATGACATCGTACAGGAGACAGGGATCAAGACCATCCCCATGGAAAAGAAATGCAAAAAAGCAAAATGGCTTTCCGGGGAGGCCTTACAAATAGCTGTGAAAACAAGAGAAGCGAAAAGCAAATGAGAAAAGGAAAGATATAAGCATCTGAATGCAGAGTTCCAAAGAATAGCAAGAAGAGATAAGAAAACCTTCCTCAGCATTCAGTGCAAAGAAATAGAGGAAAAGAACAGAACAGGAAAGACTAGAGATCTCTTCAAGAAAATTAGAGATACCAAGGGAAAATTTCATGCAAAGATGGGCTCGATAAAGGACAGAAATGGTATGGACCTAACAGAAGCAGAAGATATTAAGAAGAGGCGGCAAGAATACACAGAAGAACTGTACAAAAAAGATCTTCACGACCCAGATAATCATGATGATGTGATCACTTATCTAGAGCCAGACATCTTGGAATGTGAAGTCAAGTGGGCCTTAGAAAGCATCACTACTAACAAAGCTAGTGGAGGTGATAGAATTCCAGCTGAGCTATTTCAAATCCTGAAAGATGATGCTGTGAAAGTGCTACACTCAATATGCCAGTAAATTTGGAAAACTCAGCAGTGGCCACAGGACTGGAAAAGGTCAGTTTTCATTCCAATCCCAAAGAAAGGCAATGCCAAAGAATGCTCAAACTACCACACAGTTGCACTCATCTCACATGCTAGTAAAGTAATGCTCAAAATTCTCCAAGCCAGGCTTCAGCAATATGTGAACTGTGAACTTCCTGATGTTCAAGCTGGTTTTAGAAAAGGCAGAGGAACCAGAGATCAAATTGCCAACATCTGCTGTATCATGGAAAAAGCAAGAGAGTTCCAGAAAAACATCTATTTCTGCTTTATTGGCTATGCCAAATGCTGTGGATCACAATAAACTGTGGAAAATTCTTCAAGATATGGGAATACCAGACCACCTGACCTGCCTCTCGAGAAATCTGTATGCAGGTCAGGAAGCAACAGTTAGAACTAGACCTGGAACAGCAGACTAGTTCCAAATAGGAAAAGGAGTACGTCATGACTGTATATTGTCACCCTGCTTATTTAACTTCTATGCAGAGTACATCATGAGAAACGCTGGACTGGAAGAAACACAAGCTGGAATTAAGATTGCCGGGAGAAATATCAATGACCCCAGATATGCAGATGACACCACCCTTATGGCAGAAAGTGAAGAGGAACTAAAAGCCTCTTGATGAAAGTGAAAGAGGAGAGTGAAAAGTTGGCTTAAAGCTCAACATTCAGAAAACGAAGATCATGGCATCTGGTCCCATCACTTCATGGGAAATAGATGGGGAAACAGTAGAAAGTGTCAGACTTTATCTTTTTGGGCTCCAAAATCACTGCAGATGGTGATGGCAGCCATGAAATTAAAAGACGCTTACTCCTTGGAAGAAAAGATCTGACCAATCTAGCGAGCATATTCAAAAGCAGAGACATTACTTTGCCGACTAAGGTCCGTCTAGTCAAGGCTATGGTTTTTCCTGTGGTCATGTATGGATGTGAGAGTTGGACTGTGAAGAAGGCTGAGCACTGAAGAATTGATGCTTTTGAACTGTGGTGTTGGAGAAGACTCTTGAGAGTCCGTTGGACTGCAAGGAAATCCAACCAGTCCATTCTGAAGGAGATCAGCCCTGGGATTTCTTTGGAAGGAATGATGCTAAAGCTGAAACTCCAATAGTTTGGCCACTTCATGCGAAGAGTTGACTCATTGGAAAAGATTCTGATGCTGGGAGGGATTGGGGGCAGGAGGAGAAAGGGACGACAGAGGATGAGATGGCTGGATGGCATCACTGACTCGATGGACGTGAGTCTGAGTGAACTCCGGGAGATGGTGATGGACAGGGAGGCCTGGCATGCTGCGATTCATGGGGTTGCAAAGAGTCAGACACGACTGAGCGGCTGAAATGAACTGAACTAAACTGAACTGACACCTATGTTAAAGACAATAGTTGGCTTGTTTTGTGTGTGTGTGTCTTAACTTATCTGAGGGCTCTCAGGCCTCTAGGCTAGACCAGTGAATAGAAAAGACAGGGCAGACATGCAACTGCTTTCTGGGCTCCTGCTCTAATTCCCAGGAACTGCCAGAGAATGACCTCCGCAGTTCGCATTTCCCCGCTTCCTTCACAGAGTTCATCAAGCCAAACATGCAAATCGAAGCTGGTCCGAAAACACTTGGTTTATCTCTGCTGTTCAAAAATGTGCCAAACATTCTTAAGATCTTGTGGACTCACTGTTTTCCCTTTTAACGCTAGTTTGAAGTTTCGCTTGTGATGATGATATTTTGACTACTGTTTTCTCCTCAAACACTTCAGAACCACCTTCCTATTCCGCTTTGTGATGCTCTCAAGAATTGCCTCTTTTCCTTTATCATTTCTAGATCAAGTGTCATTCTGACCAAATTTTTTTTCTTCTTGTAGGGGGCATGTTTGTCTAAATCCACTGATTTAATAAGGTTTACTTCTATCAACAAGATATCGTCTACCAACATACAAAATATTCCCACATTAATCATCAAGTATAGAATCTTTTACAATAAAAGACATTTCCTATGTGTTCTTTAGCTAAAATTGTTTAGCCAAACAATTTTAACATTTTAGTACAATAAATTTGAGCTAGCTTTATAGAAAGTCCTCTCGTGTAAAGCCTATATTTTCCCCTTAATCCTGAGATGAAATTCCTATCCATAAGCCCTATCTATGTATGAAAACTATAAAACTTTCTGTTGTTTCAGCCTCACATTTGAGTGTTAAACCAGTTGTATTATTAGAGCTGCTAAGGTTTCCAAAAGAAAAAGAAAAATAACATATGTTATAATTATATGGTATGTATTGAACATACAATATCATATTCGATACATAACATCTAATATAATAGTGTTCTTAACTATATTATAAAATATGATATGTAATATATGATACTTATTGTTTTAAAAGCAGAAAAAAAATGGAGGCTCTATGGGAGGTAGTAAAAATAGGTTTAATTGCTCATCTTCTATAATACAATTTAAAAAAACATTGTAAATTTATAAAGCAAAGAATAGAGTCAAGTGTGAGCCTACTATTTAAAAGGTAATAAGCACCAGATTGGGCTTCCCAGGTGGTACTAGTGGTAAAGAACCCATCTGCTAATGCAGGAGACATAAGGGACGTGGGTTCCATCCCTGGGTTGGGACTATCCCATACAATCCGTACAGGAGGGCATTGCAACTTACTCCAGTATTCTTGTCTGGAGAATCCCATGGACAGAGGAGCCTGGCAGGCTACAGTCCACAGGGTCGCAGAGTTAGACACGAATGATGTGACCTAGCACACATGCATACGAGCACCAGATTGATTCAAATATATTTAAAATGGTTGCAGTTTAGGAACAAGAGTGAATATTAGAGTGAAGAAGTGGAATCTATGAGGAAAGACAATTTAATTTCCAGTTTACATCCTTCTATACTATTTGGACTCTGTTAAAAAGAAAAAAATGTACATATGCTTATTTTATGATTACCAAAAAATTGAATTAACAATGTAATCACTGTAACTAAACTCAACACTGCCTGATAATAGTCAACTTGTCATATGTCACGCTGACTTCATTGCTGACTTGAAGTCTGACATTGAATTTGATTTCACCCTCATCTGTAAAAGGTCATCAACTCTGCTACCCAACACTCAGAAGGGAGATGAACTTCTCCACCTCTTGGTCTTGAATATACTTCCCTACCTTGCTTTCAGTGAGAATGCAGAGGAAGACACAGGCCATTCAGCAGCTGTGGTTTAGTAGAAAAAGCACAGGTCCCAGTGCAGCAGTTTTGAATTCAAGTTCTGACTCTACTGTGCCTCACCCAATCTGTCACTTAATTTCTCCTCATTTCATTTCTTTTGTGTAAAGGAGGTGTTCGAGATTTGTTGAAGGGATGAACAGAGGTAAAAATAGGAAAATATTTCGCCTAATTGTGCATAATAAAACAATGCTTAATATAACAGCTGGCATGTCATGTCATTTGTTTTGTTTGTAACCCACTTCTTGGAAATCCCTGCAGCTGTTTGGTGCCGCTTCTGACCTCTTCCATTTCTAAAACCAGCCTGACAAGGAGCTTTCTCAGCTCAACCACAACCGTGTTATTCTGATTCTAGCATAATACAAAGGAAATGATGGCTTTTCTTAGACAGCCCACTTCACTCATGTGTAGAGAGAAAATTTGCTCTTTATCTTGTTATGTTTCCGATCTAAATGATTTACATTACCTAGATGAAACATTGCTTTGAGAGCATGAAAGGTTAATTCCTTCCTCTTTATCCAGAAACTTGGACACTGTTTTGAATTATTGACCAGGGATGGCTTTCCAGGGTCATCTAAACAGTAAGTTGTGAATTGTAGCCTCTTTGTCTGAGCCTAAAGGCTGGCTGTCTTCTTAAAAGTGGTTAAGTGGAAGTTATTGATGAGAGCTGGAGTGAGATTTGACATCAGGCTTTAATTATACCTTGAAAGGCAAGCAAAATGGAAAATTAAGGCTAATTCAATTGAACAGTTGATCACTAAGCAATAATCACAACAGAGAAATGTATTTCTGTTTCACCCAAGTGCTGCTGACTTGGAAGATTGGTACCAGTAACTAGATTTATGCTGCTCTTCTTAAGATATTTTATTTAGATCAAGAGGGCAATGCTTTATTCAGCCTATTTAAAAATGTGTTTGTATGAATATACAGACCTGGGGTTTCCTTAAAATGAAAAAGGGTGGTACCAGAGCTTCTGCATTACTGCAACCCTCCTGAGAACATCAAGCTATAGTTCTTAGTCAGCACTATCTATTTTAGAGTGCAAAACAGAGAGACACTGCCAATAAAAAACTCATATTTAGAAACACATTACCTAAGACCTAATGTGAACCTAATGCTTTCCCAAGCACATTAAAGGTATATTAAAATTTACTTAACAATCATCAACATTCATGCAAAATGTTTTGACTGTTTAGTCTTTGCATTTTATATGGAAAAAAAAAAAACAGAGTGGCCAGCTTTTGTCTATAGTCTCTCATTCTCTTTACAAATGAAGCTACTTATACCACCTACAGAAGAATTGTCTTAACATCTATAAAATTCAAGAAACTCTGCAAGACTGCCACAAATTGACTATATTGAGCCATATGATATTGCCAATATTGAACCTTTTTTTACCTACAGATATGGCAGTGTTAGAGTTCCAGAAAAACATCTATTTCTGCTTTATTGACTATGCCAAAGGCTTTGACTGTGTGGATCACAATAAACTGTGGAAAATTCTGAGAGAGATGGGAATACTAGACCACCTGACCTGCCTCTTGAGAAATCTGTATGCAGGTCAGGAAGCAATAGTCAGAACCAGACATGGAACAACAGACTGGTTCCAAATAGGAAAAGGAGTACATCAAGGCTGCATATTGTCACCTTGCTTATTTAACTTCTATGCAGAGGGCATCATGAGAAACGTTGGACTGAAAGAAACACAAGCTGGAATCAAGATTGCTGGGAGAAATATCAATGACCTCAGATATGCAGATGACACCACCCTTATGGCAGAAAGTGAAGAGGAACTAAAAAGCTTCTTGATGAAAGTGAAAGAGGAGAGTGAAAAAGTTGGCTTAAAGCTCAACATTCAGAAAACGAAGATCATGGCATCTGGTCCCATCACTTCATGGGAAATAGATGCAGAAAGAGTGGAATCAGTGTTAGACTTTGTTTTTTGGGGCTCCAACATCACTGCAGATGGTGACTCCAGCCATGAAATTAAAAGACGCTTACTCCTTGGAAGAAAAGTTATGACCAACCTGGATAGCATATTTAAAGCAGAGACATTACTTTGCCGACTAAGGTCCATCTAGTCAAGGCTATGGTTTTTCCAGTGGTCATGTATGGATGCGAGAGTTGGACTGTGAAGAAGGCTGAGCGCTGAAGAATTGATGCTTTCGAACTGTTGTGTTGGAGAAGACTCTTGAGAGTCCGTTGGACTGCAAGGAAATCCAACCAGTCCATTCTGAAGAAGATCAGCCCTGGGATTTCTTTGGAAGGAATGATGCTAAAGCTGAAGCTCCAGTACTTTGGCCACCTCATGCGAAGAGCTGACTCATTGGAAAAGATTCTGATGCTGGGAGGGATTGGGGGCAGGAGGAGAAGGGGACGACAGAGGATGAGATGGCTGGATGGCATCACAGACTCGATGGACGTGAGTCTGAGTGAACTCTGGGAGTTGGTGATGGACAGGGAGGCCTGGCGTGCTGGGATTCATGGGGTCGCAAGGAGTCGGACACGACTGAGCGACTGAACTGAACTGATGGCAGTGTCACATGGTTCTATCTAATAGATACAGGAACATCATGCTTGTTGTTCAGTCACTAAGTCATGTCTGACTCTTTATGACTCCATGGACTGCAGCATGTCAGGCTTCCATGTCCTCCACTGTTTCCTGGAGTTTGTAACATTATGGTTACACTTCTCTAATTCTTACATAATAAGTTATCAGTCATTTTCTCTAGGAACACTGTTTAGGGAAGCACTTCTTGGTTGAAGAAATTCAGGGGCATTTATCTTTGGCTAGTAAAGACGAATATTATAAACCTGTGTTAATTCATATCACTGTTCCCTTTTGCTAAAGCAATTTCAAATGAAAAAGCACTGACATTAAAAAAATGCTAACAGTAGTTATCTCTGCAGATATAGGTTAATTTTTCTTCTTTACATGTAACCATATTTTCCAAATTTCTACAATGAACAAGTATTTTCAAATCAGAAACATGCTATTTTTAAAAATTAAAGGGAGCTGAATTTTAAATATCACATTAACATCTGAAGAGAGCAAGTTGTGTAATAAATAAGTCTATGCCTTCAGACAAAACACCTATGAATAATTCTGAAAAATGACTTGTTTATTACAACCACCGCCCCAATTTCTTCTCCTGTTGACAAGTAGTCAGGGTAGTTGACACTTCCAGTTTCACTTGAGCTGATTTGTGACACTTATTCATCAACCAATTTAGGAGCACAACGTGCTTTGGTGGTCTAATGTCACCTCTGGTCACATATTAACCTCATTTTGGCTTAAATACTCCATTTAAATGGGAAACCCTATCCAGCTGGCAGGGGAATAGCACTTGCTTTAAATTGGATATTATTCTGAATTACAGTCAACTCTGTAATTCAGTGTGATGTGGCTGCTAAAAAGCCAAGGTTCTTAGACTGCATTAATAAAAGTGTAATTTCTGGTTTATGGGAAGTAATCGTCTTTCTATATTCTGATCAAGCCATGTCTGGAGTATTATGTTCAACTACAGGTCAATGTTTTAAGGACCATGGCAAATTAAAAAAAGACCAGAAGAGAAAATCAGGGTGGGGAGGGGTCTGAAAGCCACTGTCATTTTTGAGGAACAAGCGACAGAAAGCAGACTAGATATAAGGGATGACATGATAGCTGTCTTCAAATATTTGAACTGGGTGAATGTGAATGAGAGATAGGATTGTTGTATCTGCACTGCTCAGAAGCAGCATGAACTGGGTTTTCTATCAACATAAGAGGATATTAAAATGGAGCATCTTTTTATCTCTCCTTTGGCTGAGATCACAAAAAGCTGGGAACCAACCACCAGGTGACAACTATTTCAGCTCTTCCCCACTGCAGGATTTCAGAGCTTGGGGCAGCCAAGAAGTTGGGGGTATAGAGCAGCATTAATTTCAGAATTTTGACGATTGCTTGAAAACAGACATTTAACTACTGAGAAGAGACTTTCTTTGTGATTAGTAATAACCGGAGGATGTTTGTATTTCTACAAGCCACCAAAAGAAGTACATGAGCTGCCTAAAATGTCATCCAAATAGCAAAAGAAAAACTGGCTCCCAAGCAGGGTTGAAAGGCCAGAGGCAGGAAGGAAGAATAAGAATGTGTCATTTACATTCACATTTCACACAGCAGGTTCTCTCACTCTTTCACACACACACTCCAAATAAAAGGCATAGGTTTCATATCGACATAAGAAATTTCCCTATTAGATGGCTTATCAACAAAATGGGCTGCCTTAGAACAGGGACCAGTCCTATCAGTGAAGCCTGGGAAGACGAATGCCAGCGGCAGTAAATGTCTAAGGATGCCATCCTCTCTGACAGTGAGACTCCATGCAGACTAAAGAGAGACCAAGAGGAGAGAACCTAGAGAAACCGTGAATCCCCAGGTCAACAATAATCCTTTTTATTTTTAATAACAGGGAAAGTCTCAAGGTGCTGGAGTGTTTAGCACTCTCTGCCTATCCTGTGCCCCCTCAGTCTAGATCTGTTCTCCTAAGATTAGGATGTGGTCAGTCAGTCCAGGGACAAGACCCCAATTAATAAGGCACAAAGAAACTTGTGGGTAATTGGGGTGTGAGCCTAACTGGTGACAGTTTAATAAATTCAATTGCATGTAGGTTTTAAAATAATTAACCTTATTAACTGGCATGCTGGCCAAAATAATCTCAGAATTTGATTAAATCTACATGGTATTGGTTCCTAAGAATTAGACAGAACCATCTAGGAATTGGATTCATTCACTGCTAACCTCATCCATCAGCCTTTAGATTTGCTACATCAGATTCATTTTCTAGGATTGAACTGTGGTAGGTAATAATCTTCTAACTCAGAGTCTGTAAACTGGACAGAGAGAGGAAAGAATTTTACAAATGTTTTGTGCGGGTTGCTTGGTAGGGGGTGAAAAAGCAGAGGACTTGATACAGATATGGATGATTAGACGCTGATAAATCTCCCTCCTGCCCAAATTGGTCACATGCATTCAAACATCTTCATGTGTGATCTTCTGTAATCATGCCAAGAGAGGTAGAGCTGTCACCTTAATTAGGATGACAAGGATTTTGGCTTGAGCCCTAAGATAAATTAGGCCATGATGAAACAGGAATCCATTTATTCAACAAATATTCGTTGGGTACTTATTCTTTGGCAAGTACTGTGGTAGCTACTGGGGATAAACTCACGAGTGAAACAGGTACAGATCCTTCTATCACAGAACTTAGAGTCCAAGGGCCTCACTCTTATGGTTTCATTGAACCTTTATCACATCCTCCCAGGCCCTATCTTCAGATACAGCCACAGTGGGGGTTAGGGCTGCAACATAAGAATTTGGGGGGAGAGGAGACAATTCACATATTAAAAGAAAAACAAAAATACTCAGCTTAGAATTTTCTGAAAAGCAACCCAGATGAGCAAATACTAATCAAAGCTGAAAGAAACAACTTTCATTGGCTTACTCTGAGATAGATACAGGGTGGGGCCGGGAAGCTGCTCTGCTAATCCATTTGTGGCAACAAAAATAAAAGCCTTGGAGACCAAACTTGAAGTTTATTCAAATGTTCCAGCTTTTATGAATCATGTCTTTCTGATGGGAGCATGCAGTAGACAGGGGAATCTGGGCATAACATCTACATGGAAACTCTTTTCCTGGTCTCTCCCTGAGGAAGACCTGCCAGACCTCTTGCAAAGGCCTAGTGTGCACTGTCCACCCCGCCTCCTGCATTGTTCCTAGTGAATGGTGAGTGACAGCACACTTCCTATTTGATAGGAAGAGCAGAGGATGAAGACATCTTCTTTTAAGCAAGATCAGTACTTGACAAAGCACTTCATTTTCCCAGGAGGCTGGAGTCCTTAATGAGAGTAATGAACTGGGCAGCAGACACAATTCAGAGGAAGATGGTTGGGTATCTCCCCACAAGAGCTGTAAAGACACTCTGATTTTTGACTGGTAGAAGCTGGTGTGAACTAGACTGGCAATTTACAAAGCGACAGAAAGATATTGATTAATCTGCATGAATACAATGCAGCATTTGGAGGTCAAATCAAGAATCTCCCAAGCATGCTTTTTGGAAGGTTTCTTTTTAAGGAAATGAATGACATAAACAATAATCTTACAATAATCAAACGCAGAAAAGAAATTACTTCCAATCTTGTAATTATAACAAATCAATTCAGTATCTCCTCTCGTTGTCCATTTGAACAAGGAAATGTCAGATGTCTCAGAGCAGAAAATTGAACAAGTTTTGGGACGGGCGAAGTGAAGGACTTCTGTGCACTGGAAATGATTCAGCAAAGAGCTGTGACATTGTATGTGTGGATGGACAGTGGGGCTACTGTAGCTTAGGGGCATCGTGTGGAAGACTGACTTCAACTTATTTTAAACCTTGAGAAATTACTGTCTGGCAAGCACTTCTGACCTGAGTCACACAGTGCTTGTGACAGTGCTTAAGTACCCACTGGAGTGCCAGCTGTTTAGCTATATGTCCCTAGGTCACCATCAAGCTCCTACAATTCTCAAGGACCTCACCATGCTTCACTCAGTAGGTGCTCCACAGTGACAGCAGATGGTGACAAGAAAAACAAGAGAAGCATAAAATATGATTCTCTGGCTTAGATTTACTGGTTTGATCTTGTGGGGTTTTTTTCCCTCTAGCGGCACTAGCAACCCACTCCAATACTCTTGCCTGGAAACTCCCATGGACAGAGGAGCCTAGTAGGCTGCAGTCCATGGGGTCACGAAGAGTCGAATGCGACTGAGCGACTTCACTTTCACTTTTCACTTTTATGCATCGGAGAAGGAAATGGCAGCCCATTCCAGTGTTCTTGCCTGGAGAATCCCAGGGACCGGGGATCCTGGTGGGCTGCCATCTATGGGGTCGCACAGAGTCAGACACGACTGACGTGACTTAGCAGCAGCAGCAGCTTTACTGACATAATAGGCAAATAATAACATTGTGTAAGTATAAGGTATACATATAGATGATCTGATACACATATATTGCTAAATGATAGCTACAATAAGACTAATTAACACCTCCATCTCTTTATATAATTACTATTTCTTTTTGTGGTGAGAACATTTAAGATTAAGCTTCTCAGCAAGTTTCTAGTATATAACACAGTATCATTAACTATAGTCATCATGCTATAAATTAAATCTCCAGAATTTGTTCATCTTGTAACTGTATCTTTTGACCAAAATCTACCCATTTTCCCCACCTCCTCAACCCCTTACCTTAACAACCACTATTCTACTCTGAGTTCCACTTTTTCAGATTTCACTATTAATGAGATCATACAGTATGTGTTATTCCCTGACCTTTCTCACCTTGCATAATGCCTTCAAGGTCCATCCACATTGTCACAAATGGCATGACTGCCTTCCTTCTCATGGCTGAATATTACTCCATTGTGTGTGTAAATGTTGTTTCCATATCCTAGCTACTGTGAATAATGATGCAATGAATATGGGAGTGCAGATATCTCTTTGAGTTACTGATTATATTCCCTTTGAAAATATAGCCAGAAGTAAGATTGCTGTGAGATGGTAATTTCACTTTTAATTTTTTGAGGAACATACAACTTCCATAGTGGCTGCACCATTTACACACCCGCAAGCCATGTATAAGGGTTCTCTTTTATCCACACTTTGTCAACACTTGTTATCTCTTGTCTTTTTGATAATAGCCATTCTCAGAGGTGTGAGGTGATATCTCATTGTAGCTTTAATTTGCATTTCTTTGATGAGTAGTGAGGTTGAGCACCTTTTCATGTATCTATTGGAAGTCTATACCTATGGCATGTTTTTTGCAATTTCAATCATGTACTTTCACGTACAATCATGAACTTTCATGTACAATCATGAGTTCATTCTTCCCCATTCTTTGGGTAAAATATCAGGTCAAAAGCAGTTTTTAAAAAGTCTTTTTAGTTGTAAGATTTATGTTTCTCTATAATAATTTCCATCCAGTATAAATTAAGAACCCTAGATTCTTGTCCCACTTAAAGCTTTTTCCTTTCCCTGGATTTCATCTGACCTGCAATGGAGAAGATGGGTCTGGCCAGCTTCTTCCCTTTTCCTCTCTCCACCTTCTCTTCCATTCCTTAACTGCTGCTCTGACTCCTTTCAGTTCAGTTCAGTTCAGTTCAGTCGCTCAGTCGTGTCCGACTCTTTGCGACCCCATGAATCGCAGCACGCCAGGCCTCCCTGTCCATCGCCATCTCCCCCAGTTCACTCAAACTCACGTCCATCGAGTCGGTGATGCCATCCAGCCATCTCAGCCTCTGTCATTCCCTTTTCCTCTTGCCCCCAATCCCTCCCAGCATCAGTATTTTCCAATGAGTCAGCTCTTCGCATGAGGTGGCCAAAATACTGGAGTTTCAGCTTCAGCCTCATTCTCTCCAAAGAAATCCCAGGGCTGAACTCCTTTAGAATGGACTGGTTGGATCTCCTTGCAGTCCAAGGGACTCTCAAGAGTCTTCTCCAACACCACAGTTCAAAACATCAATTCTTCAGCACTCAGCTTTCTTCACAGTCCAACTCTCGCATCCATACATGACCACAGGAAAAACCATAGCCTTGACTAAACGGACCTTTGTTGACAAAGTAATGTCTCTGCTTTTTAATATGCTCTCTAGGTTGGTCATAGCTTTTCTTCCAAGGAGTAAGTGTCTTTTAATTTCATGGCTGGAGTCACCATCTGCAGTGATTTGGGAGCCCAAAAATATAAAGTCTGACACTGTTTCCACTGTTTCCCCATCCATTTCCCATGAAATGATAGGACCAGATGCCATGATCTTCGTTTTCTGAATATTGAGCTTTAGGCTGGGGTAAAGGAAGGAAGGAAGAAAGAAGAGAGCAAAGAAGATTTACTTATCAAAGCAATAATGACCTGGGGTTGGTGTCATCTGTTGGGACACCCTGTGTTAGAATGGGTAGAAATCTTATTCTTCCTTTCTTGGAGAACTTAGGTGCATTCCTCTGCTGGAATTTTGACTGAAGTTGTATGGTGAGAACAAGAATTCCCATCTGGCTGACACTTAGTTCCTTCAAACAGTCCCCAATCTTCCAAAGAGCCTCCCCTCATTGGGGCTGTATATGTGTGTGTGTATGTGTGTATTAGTTGCTCAGTCGTGTCCACTTTTATGACCCCATGGACTGTAGCCCACCAGATTCCTCTGTCCATGGGATTCTCCATGCAAGAATACTAGAGTGGGTTGCCATTCCTTTCTCCAGGGGATCTTCCCAACCCAGGAATCAAACCCAGGGCTCCTGCCTTACGGGCAGATTCTTTACCATAAGAACCACCAGAGCTTGCACTGGGGTTTTATCACCATTTTAAGGAGACTTTCTAAAACAAGCTTCTTTTTCTGAGGAACCTAGACCTGCACCCATATTTGGACCTTGAGGAGTATGCAAATTTGTCCTTCTTTTAGCCAGTGAAGTCTAGTGGAAGAAGAACTTGCTCATTATGCATTCCTCCTTTTGTTGTTATTGTTACAAGTTCAAGCTAGATTCCCCTTTTCAGATTTCTCCTTAGTAAAGAATGGACGTACACCTTGTGACCTAGTCCTATACTCACTTATGAAGTACTGATAGAGAAAATCACATCTAGCCATGCAGACTGATTCGTTAAAGATGCCTTTGTGCCTCAGCCAAATGTGAGACAGAGAACTATAGGATAAGTGCTCTGTGCAAGTTCACAGGAGATTAAAGTGTTAGGATCAATGGAACTTAAATCTGAATCTCAGCTCTACCATTTCCTAACTGTGACATTTTATGCAACTTACTCTTCAAGACTAAGCTTTAGTTTCCCATTCTTTATTTCCTAAAGAAACTTGTTTGAAATTTTTGAGGTAAATTTAACTGCTCATTTTCCTTCTTTTTTTTCTCTTTTTTTAAACCAGGCAATAATATTTAAGACAATGTCTCCAGCAGCACTACTTACTAGGCATGATAAAAAGACCATATTTTTTTTTCATTTTCTCTTTATGTGTCATATCCATTTAATCATATTTTCTATATGTTTTTATTTCAATATTTTCTCAATAAAATATTGATATATCAATTTTACTTCACATTCTAATTTAATGACTTCTGCTTTTATCATATTCTATTTTCTTTAGGCAAGTTTCTTATATTTCACATAACTTCTTGAAATAAGCATTTTAATCCCTTATATCACTGTTTATTTTCAAACAATGAAAATATGTAAAGCTATGCATTTTTATCTCTATGCTAAGTTGGCCACATCTCATAAATTTTGATGTTTAGAATTTAAAGTTTAATTATTTTCTAAAATTATATATTCCTAAATTTATTTTTGTCCCAATAGTTATTTAAGATCATGTTTATTTTATTTTAAAAATGTTTGTTACATTTTCAGTGTTTTATTAAACTTTTTGTTTATTTCTAATTTATAAATTTTAAAACTATCTGTACATATTTTGGTGGCCTACCATATGATCAATTTTGAAATGTTTATAAAATTTTAAGAAAAGTATGTAGTTTCTACTAGTTACAAGAATGTTTGTGTGTATGTGTGCAGATATAAAATTGCTACTCAGTTTTTTAACCTCATTAAACTCTTAAGCAATAATTATGCTAGAATCAATTACTCTTTGTATTTCTATTTTGGCTTTTGAATTATTAATGCTCTGTTGCATGATGAAGTACTATTCTATACAAATTATGAATTATATTTTTTATTATTTACAGTTTTAAACATATATTGTTTTAGGACACAGACTCAAGAATTGTCATTTGCATGTAAGGATTATTCTGTATTCACTTGTCTTTTCAACCATTGCTACCAAAATTCATAATGGTATCTTTTATTTTAAATTTTACTCTTTCATGTTCTAAACCCAAAATAAAACCTTATCCAATGCAAAGCTAATTATTAAAGTTAAAAATGATTGCCTCCTATATAAAACCAGGCTTCCCTGGTAGTTCAGTTGGTAAAGAATCTGCCTGCAATGCAGGAGATCACCTGCAATACAGGAGACCCGGATTGATCCCTAGGTCAGGAAGATCCCTGGGGAAGGAAATTGCAACCCACTCCAGTATTCTTGCCTGGAAAATCCCATGGACAGAGGACCCAGGTGGGCTATAGGCTCACAAGAGTTGGACACATTAACTAAACCATGATCGATTTTTATTTCTATCTACAAACTTCCCTTCCATTTTATGACTTGTATTAAAACAAATCTGGGGTTAGAATCAAATTATAGTTTTAAATTACTTCTCCATACATATGTATTATTTTCAGAGTAATTTCAAAATTAAAACTATATTTGTAATTTTTAATCAAGTCTAACTAGTTTCACTGCTAACCAGACAAATTTAATGCTAACACCTTTTTTTCTCCCCTTGCCTCTGTACAAAAATCTTGGAAATGGTAATGATCCTAGAGATAAGAGTGTACTCTGGCATTATAGAAAGTATTTTCTTTGCATTAGAAAGATAGCTGCCATTTTTCTAGATAGTGTGAAGAAAAGATCTTGCCTTTCCCCAGGAATTGGCAATACATAGCTGATGAAAGATCATCTAATTGCCTTTTAAGATAGCAACTATGCAGCAGAAGACAGCAATGTTTTGTCAGCTCTATTCTGAAGACCTAGTTATAAGTGGGCATCCCTATTTGGAGTATGATGATTGTCACTCAGAGTTGGAATAGTGTTGCAAACTTTCTTCTCTTTTTCCCCTATTTTCAAGAGGGTTTTGTTTAGAATTTTAGAGCCAGGCACCAGTGATTGCTAGCCTGGTGCTAGTTTTTAAGACACAGTTTTAGCCACCTTTCAATTCAAGTTGTTTAGCAGAGTACCTGAAAATTTACCTTCCCTATCCCTCTTCAAGCTTGTGGATGACAAGAAAGCACTTAGACACCCTAGGCCTGAGTCAACTGGGGAAAGCATCCAACTATTAGATAACTAAAATTAAGAATGTGTACTGGTCAAAACTAGCATCTTTGATTTGCAGACAAGTTAGGAGCTTGAAAGAATAAAAGTAAACTTTAAAATCATGTAAGATTTTAAACCATGTCGGAGCTGCTACATGCTCGAAGGACATTAGAATAAAAAGTGGATAAGAAAGTAAATTTAATTCAGGGCAGGTTAGAAATAAGCAAGTTCTGGGTAGTGCAGAATTATTACCGCAAAAGTATTTGGACTGACATCATCTTAACTTTATTAGTCAATAGATACTTGATAAGAAGTATTTTCAGGTGCAGAGTTAGAAATTCATGGCCTATAGTAGTGTTTCAGTATCTTAGCTCAAATTTTCAAAAAGCAGACCCTGAGGTGAGGGTACCTGTGCAAATGATTTATTAAGAAAGTGGTTCCAAGGGAGATCAGTGAGAAAGGGGGACAATAGACCAGGGAAAGAAGCCAAGAAACAATAGAATTTGGGGTAATTTCTGCTAAGTTGCTTCAGTCGTGTCCGACTCTGTGCAACCCCATAGACGGCAGCCCACCAGGCTCCCCTGTCCCTGGGCTTCTCCAGGCAAGAACACTGGAGTGGGTTGCCATTTCCTTCTCCAATGCATGAAAGTGAAAAGTGAAAGTGAAGTTGCTCAGTCGTGTCCGACCCTCAGCGACCCCATGGACTGCAGCCTTCCAGGCTCCTCCGTCCATGGGATTTTCCAGGCAAGAATACTGGAGTGGGGTGCCATTGCCTTCTCCAGGGGTAATTTCTAGACCTACCTTAATTTTACAAGAAGATCTAACATAAATGATTTCATAGTTTGCCCTGCCTCAAGCAAGGAGATAGATTTTTAAACCTGCCATCAGTCAGTCATTTGACTATAGGCTGTCCTTGAAGGGTTGTAATTGTTGAATGAATGACCAGCAGGAAAAGTTTCAGGATTCTAGGCAGTATGCAGTGTAGTCAAAAGGGAACAGTCAATTTTGGGGAGATTAAAAAAAAGTGGGAAAAAATATATGACTAAAAGACAGAAGAGGCACAGAAATAAACCTTATCTTCCTCAAAACTATGCCAGATTATTGACAAACTGCCTTACACTTTCAAAGTAACACTTTATATGCTGATTTCTTCCCTAACTCAAAAACCTGTCCTTAATTCCTAGAATTTGCTTAAAATAATATTAATGTCCCTGTAACAGGATTTTTCAGATCAAATCCATTTACTCTGCAAAATTCCCTTTTTCATGTCTTTTCTTGTAGGCTACCCATATCAAAACATATTCTAAATTGATAGATAAATTTTCTCTCTACTTAGGGCTTTACATCACCAAATCATTGCAGGTTGGAATACCTCATGATATTCATTCACTCATTCAGTAATTCAATGATGAATATTTATTGAATCTCTCTTGTGAGACAAGGACTAAGAATATAACAGGAAATAAGGCTTTCTCCTTATCTTACATTGCTTACAGAGACCTCTCTTCAACAAATTTATATCATGAATTTATTCAAAAGTTTATTGAACACATACTAGGTCAAGATTGGGAAATACAAACTCAATTTATCATGGATATTACTCCTTAAATTGTTATAGATTATTTGGAAGTCTGAGAGTGGTAGCTAAGAGATATTAGACACTTTCAGCTGAATCTCTGACTAACAGATAAATTGATAATAAAAAGACATAGTAGGTAAGGTTAGTATTTTTGACCATCTATTATACGCCAGATTGTGCTAAAAAAGAATCCTTTATTTATATTATGTCACTTGATATTAAAAACCTGTTATTGGAGTATTTTTATCTGCATTCAGTAAATTAGGGAACAAAAACTGAAAAGATAAGTCATTTGCCAACTTCATACTATAAGTGGCTAAAACTCTTCAAACTGAGATATTTGACCACAGCCTATGTTCTTTCTATACCACCATGTTGTATGTTGGGGACTATCTTAAATAATACCCTCCCAGAGAAATATTTTTAATGAATCTTTCTGTTTAAGACTTCCCTAGAACATTTGGGCTGCAATTTCAGAATGGAACCAAGAGAAAAAGTACAGAAAGGAATTTATAAATGAGATAATTAAGGGATTTTTCTTGAACAAAAAGCCTGGGATAAAGAAAAACAAATACCACTAAGAAAACAATTCAGTAATAAGGACAAAATCTTCAGTGCTTTCCCTTCACTCCTGATGAACATTCAGGCTTGAGTACATGAAACTCCAGCAAAGCACTGAACTTCCTGAAGTTCAACCACTACTAATGATTAGTCATACTAATAAATATAGGGTCTGGGTTATCACACTTCCACCATGTGTGGGAGAAAAGTCAATAATATCAGCTTCATATTAACTGCAAGCCCTTTGCCTCTCAAACGTAGCCTAAGGGCAAATGTGATTATGAACTGCAAGAGTGGTGAACTTGGTGTTGGTCCAGGGGTCATCAGACTCAAGATATTCCAGAAACAAATACTGTTTATCAGTTTCTACTGAATATATCCTACCCAGGTCTTAAAAAAAATATGTCAGTACAATACAGCCACCCTTCATGGAGGAAGAGGTCAGGGCGTGTGCCCTTGGAGTTTGGACCGCTTAGTTGTTGAATTTCACAGGCACACTTAAGCTCATTAAAATACACTACTGATCATCCAATATACACTTGGTATGTATGCTTAATATGCACTAGGTACTGTGGGAGACACCATGATATATCCTTTAGAGGCTTTGAATACAACTAGGAAGATCATTGTGAATATCAAAATCCCATATTTTTACAATGGATCCTCATTTTTCATTCATAATGTATGAGTACCACAGAAACTACATACATACATATATATGTGTGTGTGTGTGTGTGTGTGTGTGTGTGTGTGTATAGGCATGGAAACCCACTCCAGTATTCTGGCCTAGAGAACCCCATGGACTGAGGAGCCTCACCAGTTACAGCCCATAGGGTCACAAAGAATCAGACATGACTGAAACAACACGTGCATGCATGCGTATATATATATATATTATATATTCAAGCTGCACAATGTATGTTAAGTGACAAATGCCTCTTAAATGCCTGTTAAATGCCTCTTGAATTGATCCATTTCTTGCCATTTCAATTACCAGAATTTACTCCTGGCAATCACCAATTATTTTTCTTGGATTTCAGTAACAGACATCCTTTTAAGTCTGGAGAAAGATCTTCTGAGAATGACAGTCTTTGCTGGAAAGACATTCCCCATCGTTAGGATAAGTTCAAACTTCACAACATACTTTACAAATCCATCCAAGAGTCCTACCATTGCCTACCTGTTTAGCCTTATCTGGTGGGAATCTCTCTCTCACTCCAGTGTTTCTGAACTCTTCCAGCTCTTTCATCACTGTTCTCTCTGCCACATCTTAGTACATGATGCTCCCTCTTACTAGAACTTCCACCCTTCCCTCCCCTGTCCCTGACATACATATTTTAGGCAACATAGACATTTTCGAGATAACTTGCACTCTTCCATCAGATCTCATCTTGAATGTCGCTTATTCAAGGAGGCTTCTTTGTTTTCTACGCTACATTAAACTGCCTGCAGTGTGCATCCATAATGTTCACACTTTTTCCTGTCAAAGCCATCATCATATTTTATTATTTGTTAATAATGTTTTCTGTTTGTGGTCTAAAGATTGTATCTTACTCAGCGATATAGTAACAGTACAATGCCTGGCACATTTTAGGAATTTGTTCATTAAATATGTTGACAAGCATGGGGTGAATTCAAATTATGAAATGACTAGTTTGGTAAGGGCACCACTTCTCTGATGCTTGAGGGCATTACAGTTGAAATAAGCCCTGAACATGTGACCTTGAGGAGCTGTGACTACATCACTGCAGTTTAGAGTAGTCAGGCAGGATTTTATGTATAACGAAAGGTATTTCTGTTATAAGAGGTCTGCTTATGAACATGAGAAGTGCGGGCCTTTTTCTCTAGTGTGGCATGAGGTTGGGAGGGCTAAAGGGGCATGGAGCATTTGACTGGATTAATGACTATATGCACTATGCCTTGGATGCAGAAGTACCACCTGGAGAGTGACAAGAAGTCTGTGCCATGGTGAACTGTTCTGAGGAGTAACAGACACACTTCTTGGAAACAAGCCCAAGCATCTCTTCCCTCTGTCCTCTGGGTAAGCATCTGATCAACTGAACCAACTGGAACATACCCGCATCCCGCATCCAATCATTTCCTCAGTGTTCATCAATATACACAGGATATCTAGCCAAGCCCTTGACTATTAACTCCCCAAAATTTGAAACCGTAATTATATCTAATTTGTTCTGGATTTGAAGTATCTGGTACATTTCACTGAAGTCTTACAGAAATGTATTTTTCTCTGGGAGTTTCATTGGCTGAAATGGCTGTAATATCACCATTGCTTGATGTGGAAGAGGAATGGAACATAAGTCTTCAAGACACTGAGAAGGAGGAGATACCGACATTCAAAATGGAAGCTTCCCCCATAATACTTAGTTATCTCCTGATGGAGTGAACCATGTGTGCATTTTCTTTTTAATGAGAGAGAAATTGACCTAAGACATCAAGTGTGTAAGGGTTAAATAAAGAACTCATTATTAAATTATAAGGTTTACTTGATTATGAAAATCTATACAACTTTATGACTCTGAGTGTAAACAGAGAAAACAGTCTTCTTTCAGTATTCATATATTATGTCTGTTTGCAGATGCTAAAGTGAATTTGACACAATGGTAAGTAGTTCTAATGATCTATATTGCTGGGAGCTTTTTCTCACCAGAGACTGATTTTCTAGCACCATCAGCAGCAAGCCTAGAAACACATTCCTCTTTTGTTTACTATCCTGTATGCCTGGGATATTGTAATTCGTACAATCTTGAAGACATTAAGCAAAATTTTAGATATTTACCTGGAAAATGAATGGATTATTTTATTCTTCATTGTGAAATAAGACTAAATTATGCTAAATTTCTAGTCACTAAGAAAAGTTGAATTTGAGTAAGAAGGAGAATCATGAGATAACTGGCTTAAAACTCTCAACATTCAAAACACTAAGATCATGGCATACGGTTCCACCACTTCATGGCAAAAAGATGGGGAAAAGATGGAAACAGTTATAGACTTCATTTTCTTGGGTTCCAAAATCACTGCAAATGGTGACTGCAGCCATGGAATTAAAAGACACTTGCTCCCTGGAAGAAAAGCTATGACCAGCCTAGACAGCATATTAAAAAGCAGAGACGTTACTTTGCCAAAAAACATCCATCTAGTCAAGGCTATGGCTTTTCCAGTAGTCGTGTATGGATGTGAGAGTTGGACCATAAAGAAAGCTGAGCACCAAAGAATTGATGCTTTTGAACTGTGATGTTGGAAAAGACTCTTGAGAGTCCCTTGGACTGCAAGGAGATCAACCCAGTCAATCCTACAGGAAATCAGTCCTGAATATTCATTGAAAGGACTGATGCTGAAGCTGAAACTCCAATACTTTGGCCACCTGATGGGAAGAACTGACTCACTGGAAAGGACCCTGGTGCTGGGAAAGATTGGAGGCGGGAGGAGAAGGGGTAGCCAGAGGATGAGATGTCTGGATGGCATCACCGACTTGATAGACACAAGTTTAAGCAAGCTCAGGGATTTGGTGATGGACAGGGAAGCCTGGCATGCTGCAGGCATGGGGTCACAAAGAGTCAGACATGACTGAGTGACGGAACTGAACTGAATGAATATTACTATGTTGTGTTTACAACAGGCCACTGAGGAAGACAGCACTTCCCGATAGGAATTTGAGTAGAGGGGTTTTAGTACTGAGGATCTGTTCCCAAGGAGCTAGAAGGCCTGAAGGCCTCACAGTGAGGCAAGTGACAAAACCGCAACAATAGCAGAAAGCTTTTATTATCCTAGGGCTGGAGAGACAAAACAAGATGTGTTTACCTGAATCAATGAATAGAGGCCACCCCGTGGGTACTGGAACCATAGCAAGAGCTACACACTTGGAACTGCAGTCATGAAGGAGATGACACCCACCTGGAGTAGAGAAAGAAAGACAAACCCCTGCTCCTTCCTTCCTCCAATATTCCACCTCTGGATACATCAGCTAAATCTCAGTTGGAAGCAAATGGACCATGGAGCCTAGGAAATCTAGCTGACATAACCCAGTCCCTTGTAATAAGGAGCAGAGTGAGAAAGAGGTAGGAAATGAATCCTAGAGCAAACAGGAAGATAATCTGAAACTATAGAAGAAGAACACATGAGAAGACAGTGTCATGACAGAAATTCAAAGGTAGGCCTATGACTAAGGGGGGTCTCACCGTAAGTCCAAATAAACTTGAAGTCAGACCACTGATAGTACTGTCACTTTTGGTGGTTCATAAAAATTGGAGAAGGAATGAAATAAAGAGAGAAAGAGCTGGGGAAAGGAGGAGAGAGACTCCTATCATATAGGCCATAGACTCCAAAAGTAATTGGATATTGAATGAATACATCTGAATACATCAGGTATATTAAGAGGTGGAAATTGCTCCATTAAAGTCTTTTAATTAGAGAAGTGACATAAACAGACCTGTGTCTTGGAAAGATCGATCTGATGGCATCACATCTCTAGGAACCAAGGGACCAGGCTTTATCCTCCTGAGGACATATCCCATTCCAGTTACTATGAGAAGAGAACTCAGATCTCTTGGTAGTAGTGGTGAGAAGTTACAGCTTTGGTATAATTCTTTCCATATACCTGGCCCCAAATTAAGTCCAATTGTGGATCTAATGTGGATCTAATGGGCTCCTATCAGTCAATCCCAGAACCATCACACACTCTGAGGGAGATTCCACCTGATAAGAGGCAGTTCTCTACATGCCAGGCTCTGCTTTTTCTGTCCCGTTAGAGAGCCTATAGATTTAGCTCTTATTCGCCTTGGTATCTTAGCATAAGGAAGTAAGAAAGAGCACCACAAAATTCTGCCATCATACCTTAAAATATAACTCAAATTTATGCCAAAAGGTATGCTGTCTCAGAGTTCAGCTCCTAACTTGGTCCTAAATTTGGGGAGATAGTTACCTTGTTTATATTAGCGTAAATTTAAGAAACATGTCTTTCTCCCTAGGGTGTTTGAATAATAAACTTTATATCCTATTATAGCATGATGAGCTTTATCCCCCGAGGAATTTTCAGGGAAGAAGAAATCTCTTTTGGAGTCCAGGGCTTTTAATGTATAAGGCTAGCTCCTTCTACACTTCTTTGGATGAAATTGCAGACCACTTACTGACTTAAATGTGATATTCTCAACTGACATTATAACAACAACATTATATTCATCCACTAAATTTTCATTCTCCACTTTAAATTTATAATATGAAGAAAAATGCAAAAGAATATTCAAAAGCAAATTTAATGTGTTTTTTTTTTTCCCTCCTTGAAGACCAGGTTTTTTTAAAATAACCTTGAAAACTTCAAACAATTTGCTTTCAAGGTGTGAAGAACTTTGGTGGAAGCAGCTGATTTTCTGAAAGCTGTTGCAGACTTTTATAATGGTTTTGAATTCATTTGAAATAAACTAAAAGGGAGGAAAATCCAAATGAGAGGAAAATTTTAAATAATAAATTCAGTGATCATGCATAGTATCCTTAGGTTTTGAGCAAGCATACTGTAAGTTAGAACAGATTGTGCTTTTAATGTTGAGTTGTGTAGTAAATGAATGATTTTTATGACAAAGAGTAACTAGTCTCACTGAATTGTTTGTGATAACTTTCCTCAATTTAGGCCGGTGACATAATACCAAAGACTTGTCCTGAAAGAGCAATTCTATATGGCTAGATATTTAAATTCTTTAGGATTGCTGGGTCATAAGGTAGTTCTATTTGCAATTTTTAAGGAATCTCACACTGTTCTCCATAGTGGCTGTACTAGTTTGCATTCCCACCAACAGTGTAGGAGGGTTCCTTTCTCCACCCTCTCCAGCATTTATTGCTTGCAGATTTTTGGATCGCAGCCATTTTGACTGGTGTGAAGTGGTACCTCATTGTGGTTTTGACTTGCATTTCTCTAATAATGAGTGATGTTGAGCATCTTTTCATGTGTTTGTTAGCCATCCGTATGTCTTCTTTGGAGAAATGTCTATTTAGTTCTTTGGCCCATTTTTTGATTGGGTCGTTTATTTTTCTGGAATTGAGCTGCATAAGTTGCTTGTATACTTTTGAGATTAGTTGTTTGTCAGTTGCTTTATTTGCTATTATTTTCTCCCATTCAGAAGGCTGTCTTTTCACCTTGCTTATATTTTCCTCTGTTGTGCAGAAGCTTTTAATTTTAATTAGATCCCATTTGTTTATTTTTGCTTTTATTTCCAGAATTCTGGGAGGTGGATCATAGAGGATCCTGCTGTGATTTATGTCTGAGACCTTATGTTCAGATGAATGGATAAAGCTGTGGTACATATACACAATGGAGTATTACTCAGCCGTTAAAAGAATTCATTTGAATCAGTTCTGATGAGATGGATGAAACTGGAGCCGATTGTACATGCAAGACAGGGTGGGATGATTTGGGAGAATGACATTCTAACATGTATACTATCATGTGAATTGAATCGCCAGTCTATGTCTGACGCAGGATGCAGCATGCTTGGGGCTGGTGCATGGGGATGACCAGAAAGATGTTATGGGAGGGAGGTGGGAGGGGTTCATGTTTGGGAATGCATAAGAATTAAAGATTTTAAAATTAAAAAAAAAGTAAAAATAAATAAATTCTTTAGGAGTATTAGCTTTAACTTAAGCAGAACAAAAGTTTCCTAGAACTACATCAGTACATGGCACTGGAAGTTGTTCTGGGAATGGGTATCAAATGGGAAGAAAATAAGAGATGAATGGTTGGAGACAGGGTTAGTTCTTTCTTTAGTTGTCAAGTGTTAAACTAAGTCTGCAAAATTTGAATGTCTCATAATTGCACATCAATGATTTATATACTGGCAAGGGCAAAATTAGTATACCCCAAAGAATATGTGAATCTACAGTGTGTTCATGACCATTATTGGCATTTACTTATAATGCAAAATTTGTCAAAATACTTCTGTCCAGTGAAAGTACTAATATTTAGCTATGACAAAAATGCTACAGGTAACTATAAAACATTCAAACTGATTTTTGGGCATACTTGAAAAACAAAATTGGCATTATGCTTATTCTAATAATGTTACTACTCTTGAAGAAATTTTTCAGAACTAACTAATCCACATCTAGTTTATTTTATAACACATTTGTTACTTTTAGCAACATATGATTTTATTTTACCAAAAAAAATTTGACACAACTTTATTACCCATGCCATTTATTAATCTATTTTTCAAATAATTTATGACTACTTGCAAAACTATAGTCTATCTTCAAATAAATAAATTGGTTGGCAATTATCAATACCACTTAAAATAATAGTGTGTGTTTCAAGCACCAGGTATTTATATGAAATTTGGGATGTGGAAAAGAATCTGCCTGTAATGCAGGAAACTGGGGTTTGATCCCTGGGTTGGGAAGATTCCCTGGAGAAGGGAAAGGCTACCCACTCCAGTATTCTGTCCTGGAGAATTCCATGGACTGAATAGTCCATGGGGTTGCAAAGAGTTGGACATGACTGAGCAACTTTCATTTCACTCACTGGGATCTGTCAAGTACCATAGGCAGTGCTGGGGATACTGATATTAATAATGAATAATGGTTGCCTTTCTTGGTGGCTCAGTGGTAAAGAGTCTCTCTGCTAACTCTGGAGACATGGGTTTGATCCCTGGGTCAAGAAGATCCCCTATAGAAGGAAATGGTAACTCACTCCAGTATTCTTGTCTGGGAAATCCCATAGACAGAGGAGCCTGGCAGGCTATAGTTCATGAG
Organism: Ovis aries; assembly: GCF_016772045.2. Lineage (NCBI taxonomy): Eukaryota > Metazoa > Chordata > Mammalia > Artiodactyla > Bovidae > Ovis > Ovis aries. The sequence continues at coordinate 57,983,147 of NC_056055.1, forward strand.
GTCTCAAAACAGTTAGACACAACTTAGAGACTAAAGGAAAAAAATAACAACAAGGTCATTACATATTACTACCTCCTTGTATTCAAAAACTTATTTTACTGGTCTGCGCAGGGCTGAAAGATTACTGCATATAGTATAAATAATATAAAAGCAATTTTATAAATAAATTTTATAAATAATATAAAAGCATGGAAATATGTGGGAGGTTAGTCACCTAAAGTGACTAAAGAACAGATGAGGAAACACTTCCCAAAGATATTTCCAGAGCTGAATTTTGAATAATGCATAGGATTTGGCCAAGTCAAGCCAAGGAAATCAGCTCACTTATTGGGCACCACAGGTGCAAAAGGCATGGAGGCAAAAGATAGCTTGATGCTTCTAGGGAATAAGAAAGAATTAGCGCATAGAACAGAGGGTCGAAACGATGACGGAGATCACGAGAATGGACAGTTCACAGAGGAACTCAGGTGAGAAGTTTCAGCTTCTGACCCTTAGAGGAGTGAGGCACTGTCCTGAAGCTGTAGGGCGAGGAATGACATAAACAGGCCAGCACTCTAGAGTCACAATTCTGACAGTAGGAGGAAAAGAAGAAGAAGAGATGGTGGGGAAGTGACTAGAAAATGGGCGATGTGTTTGGATGCTATGAAAGCAATCCAGCAAGAAATGATGGGTGATTCTAAAGGGCTTTCAGAGCAATCTACAAAGAATGCATTGAGAAATGGCAGCTCTATCCAGGAGCATGCAGAGCTTCCCTGAAGAGTACCTTGAAGAATTTGGAACTCATTTAGAAGAGAGTGCAGGCATTTTTGCATCTGTGGCAAGGTTGACTTTCCAAACAAAAGTCCTCGAATAGAAAATTCAGTCCTTGGAATGTGCTTGATACTTATCACCACAGAGATCACTTTCTCTAAACCCTTCAAGAAAGAAACTACTTCATCCTGAAGATCCCTTTATAAGCTCTTCTGTTTCTTAAGGAGATACATGAAGCCCCAGAGGTCACCAGCGGGGGATATTCTCTTTATCTCCATCCAGAATTCCACTGAGTGGCACCTGAGATTGACCCTAGCACAGGAGCAAGAACTAAAGTCAATTGATGCCTGCCCCATCCCACAGGACCATTCCAGTCAAGCTGCTGCACAAACCTACTCTGCAAATATACTGAGTACTGTGATTTGCTGCTTCTCAGAGCCAGGGCTCCTCTGTCAGGCTGGAAGACTCATTAACATTCACATCTTTCCAGATTCATTATCTCGCCCAGATGTTTCGTGACTGCCCCTTTAAAGCATCTCTGTCTATATTTTATTTACATTTGTTTGGCAATATTGATGCTTAATGAATAAATGCACTAAACTGTCAGTACTGGAGACTAATTAAATCTATGTATGAGCCTGAAAAGCTGATTGAAAAATTTGCAGTAACTAAACTGGGTTCAAATAAATACTTTAGTGTAGTGCTTTAATTACACTTTAGTTTGTAATGTAATTTTTGGCTGTTTAAACTATGATTTAGGCTGAGCTAATTACAAATGATTTTCTACTCTGTAATTAATAATAACAAATTGTAATTAGACAGCTGCTCCAGATCAGGGCGACAGTTTGTGCTGGCTCATAATGTTCAGTCTGGCAGAGACACAAGATGCACTTGGGACTGGGACAGCCTGCACCTTTCACAGGTTAATTATTAAAGACCAAGACCAGAGTGTCCTGGTGAATTTCATTATCTCCACTGATGCCCAGGCAAGAGGTCTCTAATTTGTCAGATTAAGGGTCCACAGATACTCTCTGTTCTGAAGCTTCACTTCTGAAAAAAACACTCATGATACCATATCTCCTTTACCTCCTGTAGCTTCTAACTCATTCACCTTTGCTTTTTCCAGAGATTAAATCAGGTGATATGAGTGTGTTTTCCTAAGCCAGACTATTATACTAATAATTACTGTCATATCTTAGATTTTCTTACATTTATATTTGCTGCATAACAAACACTCCCAAACTTTAGGTTGTAAAACAATAACAATTTCATTACGGTCAATGATTCTCTGGGTCAGAATTTGACCTGGGCCAGGACAAGTGAGCATGGCTGGTGTCTGCTCTATGATGTCTGGGGCCTTAGCTGAGAAGACTAGAGTGAGTGATGGAGGGTAGGGTAAGAATCACTGGGGACATCTTCATTCCAAACCTACCCAGGGCCTCCCCTTGTGATCAGTGTTTCTGCAAGATGTGGCAACCTCGGTAAGTTGGACCCCCTATGTAGTAGCTCAGGGCTCTCATGAATGTGTTCTAGAAACAACGCAGAATCTACATCACCTCTCATGACCTAGCCGTGGAAGTCCCATGTCATCACATCTACCTACTCTACTGGTTGAAGTAGTCACAACCCAGATTCAGGGGAGGGGATCAAGATCCCCATCTTTTGGTAGGAGAGTAGTAAAATCACATTGTCACAGATGATGTGGAATAGGAGATGCTACACAGCCATCTTTAGAAAGAGTAATCTACCATAGTGTTGCAGAGTTTACAATTTTTGAATTGGATATTTAAACTGCATGATCTAGGCAGGACAGTAAATACTACCTTCACTCCACCAACTGAGGCCTGTGAAAGGTAAATAATTAGTATTCAGCCTTCTGGTATGTGGTCTGTGTGGGATAGGAACCAAAATCTGACTATTAACCTGAGTCATATAAAAACAAAGCTCTGGTTCTTGGTCTCTGATCATAGACATGAATCTGAGTAATTTATGTCACTCATTTCCACTTCCACGTCTCCATCCAGCTCTTTACCTGGCTGCTTCCTGTCCTCCTTTCATGCCCCTCTTTTACAGGCCCTACCCCTTGACCACATCATTAGAGTTGTAATCATGATGGCCTTCTTCAAATGTCAATTAAGCTGGCAAAATTAATTTGATGAGTGATTCTGGGCAAATTTATTTTGGGAATTGGGAGTAGTGATAACCTCATGTGTCAAATAAACCAGAACAGAACTTCTAAACCTCTCTGCCTTGCTCCTACTCCTCCAGTATCTCTATCACACACACACACACACACACACACACACACACACACACACACACACACACACCCCTCCTTTAAGTGAGACCTCAAATTCTTCTAATAGAGACACAGTTTTTCACAAAATAATGGTGCTCTGTTGGGGGTTATAGAAGAAATCCATCCATTGTCTATTAGGTCTCAGTATTAACATGTATACAATCATGAATAAGTGAAGACTATGTATAATTATGTATGGAGAAGACAATGGCAACCCACTCTAGTACTCTTGCCTGGAAAATCCCATGGATGGAGGAGCCTGGTGGGCTGCAGTCCATGGGGCTGCAAAGAGTCGGACACGGCTAAGAGACTTCTCTTTCACTTTTCACTTTCATGCACTGGAGAAGGAAATGGCAACCCACTCCAGCGTTCTTGCCTGGAGAATCCCAGGGACAGGGAAGCCTGATGGGCTGCCATCTATGGGGTTGCACAGAGTCGGACACAACTGAAATGACTTAGCAGCATGTATAATTATCAAAATGCATGAGGAAAGTGGGTTCATAAATTCAGATAGACACATAGCAATGAGAAGAGGAAAACAGACAGATTTCATGGAGAATTTTGGTCAGATTTGTATCTTATTCTGCCTGAATTGAATATGCTAGACTATAGAGGAAAACACTTTTCATGGGGAAGAGACCAACATCAGTGAGAACAAAAAGGAGAAAGCAAGCACGGCATGTAGAGATGAATGTTTAAACATTATGTATAATGGCAGGAACTGAAAACAGTCCAACTGTTCAATCGTAAGGGAGTGTCTAAATAAATTAATGCCTATCTACTTAACACATTCTAACATGTATACTATCATGTGAATTGAATCGCCAGTCTATGTCTGACGCAGGATACAAAAATAATAATATAATATTCTCTTTGTATTAATATGATATGCATATTGGTGAGGAAAGACATCCAAGCTATATTATTCAACTAAAAATCAGAATATAATGTATATGGAGTATGATTTCATTATGTAAAAGAAGTATAAAAATAGATATGACTGTAAATATTAGGGTACACATCAAATATTATATAAAACATGATTTATTATATATGAAAAGTTTGATGAATACTACTATCCATATATGAAATATTATAAATATTAGGATATAAATAATAAATAGAATTATATTATAAAATTATATACTATTAGATATACATATTATAATATGCTATATATACTGCTTGGTATATGTCATAATATTTATAATAGGATACTTCTTTTTTGAACAATTTTTATTTTATTTAATTAGTTATTTTTGGCTCTGTTGGGTCTCTGTTTCTGCACAGGCTTTTCTCTAGCTGTGGGAAGCAGGAGCTACTCCATAGTCGCAGTGCACAGACTTCTCACTGTGGTGACTTCTCTCGCTGCAGCGCATGGGCTCTGGGGAACAAGGACTTTAACACCTGTGGTTTCCAGGCTTTAGAGCACAGGCTCAGTAGTTGTGGTGCATGGGCTTAGTTGCTCTACAACATGTGGAGTCTCCATGGCCCAGGGATATAACCTGTGTCTCCTGCATTGGCAGGTGGGTTCTTTACCACTGAGCCACCAGGGAAGCCTAAGAGAACAACTCTTCTACTACATCATTTATTACACGCACATATATCCTAGATGATAGTTAGAGATTAGGTCTCTTCTACATACTCTGATTTTTTAAAATTAGCACTTAATATTTTAATAATTGGGGGAGAAAACAAAAGATGATCCTTACATCATTTATTATATGTACATATATCCTAGATGGCAGGTTAGAGATTAGGTCTCTTCTATATACTCTGATTTTTTAAAATTAGCACTTAATATTTTAGTAATTGGGGGAGAAAACAAAAGATGATCCTTCAGAATGGCAGTTTAAATAACATAATTAGAATGCAAGACTTTTCTTAAGAGTATTGTTTTAACTCTTTTTTTATATTGGACCATACCCTGTTAACAATATTATGATAGTTTCAGGTGGACAGCAAAGGGACTCAGCCATACATATACCCATATCCATTCTCCCTTAAATTCCCCTCCCATCCAGACTGCCACATAGCATGAAGCAGAGTTCCCTGTGCTATATAGAGTGGACCTTGTTGGTTATGTATTTTATTAATAAATACAGCAGTATGTGGGCTTCCCAGGTGGCACTAGTGGTTAAAGAACCCTCCTGCTAATGCAGGAGATATAACAGACATGAGTTTGATCCCTAGGTCTGGAAGATCCCCTAGAGGAGGGCATGGCAACCCACTCTAGTATTCTTGCTTGGAGAATCCCACAGACAGAGGAGCCTGACGGGCTACAGTCCATAATGTCACAAAGAGTCAGACATAACTGAAGTGACTTAGCATGCACTAATCCCATGGGCAGAGGAGCCTGGTAGGCTGCAGTCCATGGGGTCGCAAAGAGTCAGACATGACTAAGCGACTTCACTTTGACTTTTCACTTTCCTGCATTGGAGAAGGAAATGGCAACCCACTCCAGTGTTCTTGCCTGGAGAATCCCAGGGATGGGGGAGCCTCATGGGCTGCTTTCTATGGGGTTGCACAGAGTCAGACATGACTGAAGCGACTTAGCAGCAGCGGCAGCACACATAGCAGTGTGTATTGTTGATCCCAAGTTCCTCAACTATTTAAAGAGTGAATGAAAAGGAAGTTGAAACAGTACACATAGCCCCATCATTTGCGTAGTTGAACATAAAACGAAATGAAGATATGGCATAACAGCATACTCAGCTGAAGATTTCATTTCCCAGCTTAAGGAGAACTTTGTATGTTCAAAGAAAAGAAACCAGCGCAAAGCAGGAATGAAGGGTGCAGTACAAAAAATGAAATAATGGCTAGCTTATGTCATTTAGAGAAGTAAGAAGGAATGTGATTGAGGGTTAGAGTGGGACTGGGATTTGGGGAGAAGAAAATGTTTGGTTTTCCTGAACTGAGAAGGACGAATAAACAGGTATAGAGACATTAGGGACAAAGGCAAACGTGGAAGGATGTTCTAATAGTTAACAGAAATAGAAGAAAAAGCTCTGCTTAAAAAGGAACGCCTAGAGGTGCAATATGTTTTTGAGAACATCTTTCTCCAACTTAATTGTATTCATTAGAACACAGGTTGGGCTACTCTAACAAAGTCCCAAACACACAAGATTGAAGTGTACTTCTCTTTCATGACAGTCTTAAGTGTGTAGGTGATTGGCAACTCAAGGATGTAGGGACAACAGGGTCGTAGCATCTTAATGCCCTGCCCTCCCACTGTGCCACACTGATGTTCTCCATAGTCCAAGTTTATTTATCACCATGACCACGTTTCAATCACCAGCTATAGAATGAAACTGCAATAGGGGGGTACAACCTTATTTCTCTTTGAAGAAGTTTCATGAATCTCTTTTAATTGTACTGCATTGGCCAAAACCTATTTGTATGACCATATTTAGCCAAGAGGGAAACTGGAAAAAGCAGTCTTTAATTGGACATCTATGTAAACAAGATGTAAAATTATAAAGGGAGAAAAGGCTACTGAGAGACAATAAGGAGTTCCTGCCACAGCAGCACAGAACATTCAATACAAGGAACAACCAAAAATATTCTACAAGGTTAAGCCTCTGTCTATCATTAAAACACTCTTTAGAATCACTTTATAATCAGAATTGTCTCAGAGTTAAATGTAGGTAAGCCATCTTTAGGTGAAAAATAAACACACACACACCCCATGAATTAATGAATCCCCAAAAGTGCTGGTCCTAAGTTGCATAACAAACTTAGACACATAAATAGTAAATGCAGCAGAAGTATTGAATTATAATTATGTAAAGAACTTGAATTACATATTCCAGCTGATGCTTTATGAGTAAGACCTCAGTTGAAGCCTATATGCTCTCTCTCCTGAGTGTTTGTATGTTACTTTAGAAGTTTCATATCAATTTCTGAATATAAGTTCTCATCTCCATTCATTTCCTTTATTCCTTCACTCTCAGCTCATAACACCCTTTCAAAAATTTAACATTTAACTTTTCCTTAAACTTCTTATCTTCTTTTGTTATGCACATATTTATTGTCTCTCAGTCAAAGGATGGGTTTCATTTTATTTTCTGTCAACATTATTAATGATATTAGCATATCTCTAGATATAAAGGGGCAGGGTTCTCAATTATATTTTGACTATCCACCACTCTCTTCACTTACCAAGTTTTGTAATGGAAATATTTTTTTCTTCAACCTGACTTGCAACTTTGAGATTTTTTTAAAAATTGATGATCTTATTTGGCTCAAACATATTTTGTATATCCCAAATCCTACCAAGTGTTTTAAGCTTCTCAGAAATCCATCCCATCCTGCCTGATCCCTTTGCTGCTGCTGCTGCTCCTGCTCCTGCTGCTGCTAAGTCACTTCAGTCGAGTCCGACTCTGTGCGACCCCATAGATGGCCGCCCACCAGGCTCCCCTGTCCCTGGGATTCTCCAGGCAAGAACACTGGAGTGGGTTGCCATTTCCTTCTCCAATGCATGAAAGTGAAAAGTGAAAGTGAAGTTGCTCAGTCGTGTCCGACTCTTTGCGACCCCATGGACTGCAGCCTACCAGGCTCCTCCGTCCATGGCATTTTCCAGGCAAGAGCACTGGAGAGGGGTGCCATCGCCTTCTCCGGATCCCTTTGCTACCTCTACATATAATAACTAGTCCTAAAATTATGATTCCTTTCAAAGCAGTTCACCTAAATCCATCAATGTTCTACTGTCTACATTTAGAAATCACACTCTTCAACCTTCCAGGCCCTCCATGATTTGTTTGAAGCCAGTCTTTCCCATTTTACTCTAATTCACCATGTTAAGCACTTGGCCATCACTACTCAAAGTTTGTGCCCTAACCAGCAGCATCCACCTCATCTTAGAGACTTACTAAATCAGAATCTGCATTGGAACAAGAAATACCCACTTCCCAGGTGATTGGTGTTCACTGGGTTTAGCAAGGAAATGGCAACCCACTCCAGTACTCTTGCCTGGAAAATTCTGTGGATGGGGGGAGTCTGGTAGGCTTCCGTCCATGGGGTCACAAAGAGTCGGACATGACTGAGTGACTTCACTTTCACTTTCCACAAAATAAGACTTTAGTTGATGTTATTATTATTGATGTCCTTCTGGTCATTTCCCTGTTTCTTTGTTATGTGCCATTACTCTGAGTAGAGTGTTATTCACTCATCTTATCACCCATTTTTTTCCTAAAAGCCAGTTCAACTTTTACCACTAGAAAATCTTAATGCAGTAGATATTTGATTGCTAATAAGATTCTTTCCCAGTATAATGTTAGCATAGAGCATACCTGAGGTTTGGGCTCTCATGATCGGAGAGATTTCTCATTTTGTTGGCTCCTGACACCATGGAAACTAAGTTTGTGTCTGAGATGAACAAGGCAGGCATCAGGAACCAACATCCATTTACTTATACCTTTGACTTTTTAATCTGTCATTTCCTTTGCTTGTTTGCATATCTGGCTATATTTCAAAGTAAAAATAATTTTAATTTTTCCAATTTTGTATTCCAATCAATTTATAGTCAGAGCCCACTCAAGATCTTACTTCTGTTTTTTCTTAAAACTTAAACCTGGCTCTAGACATACTCAGCAATTAATAAATAATTAAATTGTTAACATTGAAATCTAGTGTGAAAAAAGAAAGAAAAAAGCATACTCATTTATGACCTTGTATTCAGTAACATTTATACAGTAAGATGTCAGGTAAAAATATGACTATCATTATTGTTACTGTTTTTATTGTAATTACAATTTAAGACCAAGATGTCATCATCTAGAACAAATGGGTGAAAGCTGACTTTCTATCCTACATTGATAAGTCAAGGCCAAGACCGATGATCTATTAATAATAATCTCCATCCCAAAGAGAATAAGCTTTTAGGGAAAGTCCCTGATTCATTTTACTCGAACTATTTCTATAAGAGGATAAGTATGTTATTTCATTATAGCTGTATAGTGATAGCCACAGCTTGCTTATAAAAGCAGGTAAAATGTCCTGCCTGTTTTTAAAACAAGCAAAAATTATAATTATGCATGGTTTTATGAATAATGCTTTGAACTCACAACTATACAACATACTTTAGTATATTTAGCTGTTAAAAACATTAAATGCTATCACTTTTGAGTAAATTCATATGGTAATAACATCAGACCTCAAATCACAGTCTCTGGGTCCATTCAGTCCCCACCATGTTCTCCCAAACCCACTCCAATCATGCTTTTATGCATGGAAACTACTCTAATAAAAGTCTACATGTTACCAAACTCAATCAAAATCATTAATCTTCATCTTATTAAAATTTTAACATCATCTGACATACTTTATTGTTCCTTCCTTCTTGAGACTCTGTCCTCTGCTGACGTCATAACATTAAGTTATTCTGGTTTTCCTTCTGTTTCACTGGCTTCTCCTTTTAGGCTTCTTTTTGTCACCTCTTTCTTCACTTTCTAGTCTTTAAACATTGAAGTTCCTTGGATTTAGTCCTCAACTTTTTCCTTCTCTATCTGTCTCTATCAGATGAACCTTGCTGTCTCATGATTTTAAATACCACTCATGCAAACATTGCTGACCGTTATATTTACGCATGTATTTCTCCTAAATTCTAGACTTTTGTAGTCAATAGACTACCTGACTTTATTTGAGTTTCTAACAAACATAAAAACTTAACACATTGAAAACAAATTGATTTCCACATCAGTTCTTCTTTTAGCATTTGTCATCTAGTAAAGTGAAAGTGAAGTCGCTCAGTCGTGTCCGACTCTTTGCGACCCGTGGACTGTAGCCCACCAAGCTCCTCCGTGCATGGGATTCTCCAGGGAAGAATACTGGAATGAGTTGCCATTTCCTTCTCCATCTAGTAAAAGGCAACATCAATTACCTGGTCACTCAGGGCAAAAATCTTATAATAAATAATCCATGGCTTCTCTCTTTTTCTCATGCCTACATCATGCATGCATAAATCATATTAGTTCTATATTCAGAATATATCCTAGTACAATTACTTGTAACATCTACCAGTGTGTGCAAGCAGGCTAAGTTGCTTCAGTCATGTCCAACTCTTTGCGACACCATGGACTGTAACCCACCAGGCTTCTCTGTCCAGGGATTCTCCAGGCAAGAATACAGGTGGGTTGCCATGCCCTCTCCAGGGGATCTTCCCAATCCAAATCCACCAGTATCACCTTCTAATTCTATCTCCAGAACTTGCACAATGACCCTTGAATGGTCATCCTGTTTCCATTCTTGCCTTCCTACAGACTGTCCTCCATCTGGTGAGAGGGATTCTATTAAAAACAAGTCAGATAAAAAAGTCAGATCATGTCACACAGTTCAATACTTCCAATGACTTCCCTTCACACTTGCAATATGAAATAACATCACTTCCGTACTACCCTGGGGTTATGGGTCAAGCTATTTGCCTGGCTTGTTCCCTCATTTCCATTGCAATGATGCACTTAGGTGAGATGATAGAAAGCTCAGCGCTACCTCTGGCTAGAATTCATGATGGCAGCACTCATTTCAGGGCAACCATTAGAAGACATGCATTAGGGTAACTACCTCCTCCCAGTTTGCCTGGGATGACCCTGGTTTTAGTATTGAAAGCCTCCTTGTGTTATGGGACACCTCTCAGTCTATGGACACACTAACAGAGTTGCTCACCTTACACCATGTTCATAACCAGTGATTAATAAGTCCACTTTCTCAGAGTGACTCAATTAAGTCACTTTCTCATTTAAATCATGGATTTAGATAGGCTTTGGTGGGCTCTAATCACAATTTTACTGTAGACTACAAACAACCAACTACTCTAGATTATAAACAACTGATTTTCAAACTGATATCATGTATAACAATGTACATTTTTGAAATGAAGTATAGATTTACAATTTTATATTAGTTTTTAGGTGTACAACATAGAGATTCAACATTTTTATAAATTACACTCCATTTAAAGTTATAAAAATTTTGGATTTATTTCCTATGCTGTACAATATATCTTTAATAAAAGTCTTTAAATAAAATAAATATAAAATACATAAGTATAGAGCTATTATTTCCATTATTTTCTACCCATAAGAAGTGCTTTTTGCATTGAAGAAAACCAACAAAGAAATCCTTAGGGGTTGCAATTAAAGATAAGTTTTTTTATGATAATATTTCTGTATTTGTGGCTTATTTTGTCATTTAATTATTTCTGAATTTCATAAATCATATGAATGTCTAGGATACTTGTGTTGTTAATCGATATCCTCATTTTGGGCAATATTTGTGTACATGCTATTTTGTTAAGTGAGTCTTACAATTACTAAATTTTTTCTAGTGAATTTTTTTCATTCATCTTTATTATTTTTGGTTTTTGTCAGAAACATTTTTTTTTTTTCCTATGGTGTCAGGGTGGATTTCTATTTTGTGTGATTTTTTTTAGTCCTTAATCTCTGCTCCTTTCTTTCTTATTCTTTTCCATTTTCATTTCTCTAGAGGGGACATCTATCAACATTGAAAATGGGGCAAAACAGACAAACTATGGGCACATAGTTGATATCATTCAGGCTGACACACTAACAGAGTTGCTCAGTTCATATGATTAATCTCAATTAAGTTGGATGAATCTAATTCAAACTAGATTTAAACTGTTTTCAGTGTTATTAGTTTTGCATTAAAGGCTATAAAAGTCTTTAAACCCATAAGAAGTGCATTCTTGAAAGCAATTAAAGGTTATTTTGGCAGTTTAACAATTGAGCTGAAAAAATACACTGATTCCCCTATTTTCAAATATATAATATTAAATAAAAACAATGCAAATGAGATAATAGATATTTGTTCCCAGACGATGAAAATATTTCTGTATCATTTGTGTAAAATGCCTATTTGTAAAGCATTTATTATTACAATTACATGAATAGAAACCATTGTTTATAATACTGCCTTATAGGTCAAATCAAATTATTCATTTTAGGGAACTTTTTCTTTTAAATTTTATTTTACATAAATCTTCAAAATATTTTTTGGTTGAAAATGGCACCTTAAAACATTTGTTAAACAAAGCATATATGGTCAATCTCTCTTTCCATTTAAATAAGCTGATAAAAAGGTCTAAAGTTGATGATACAATCTATGGTCTTTGCTGATTTTTGCCTTACTGGCTTATCATCTTTAGCCAGTGAATAATTCTTTCATTTTGAGCTCATCTTGTCCCTTATGACCCAATTATTGCTACTGGGTAATGACCCAGTCAGATCTTATTTAGAAGGAAACTTACTCCTAAATAGCATATAGTGATGTCTTTTTGACCTCAAAGAAGTCACAAAGGACACCTGCATTATCATACAGAGTAAAATGGGTCCAGCAAAATTAGGTTCCAGCTGAGAAGAAAGCTTCCTGAAGGCATTTGGTGCCACAGAATCACTGTCTAGATCAAATGTTTCATTGGAAATTGTAATTGGTTTCATTCTTCATTCTCCCAGATGTCATTCATAAGAAATTGTTAGGTTGTCATATTTTCACCACAAGGTAGACTTTTAGCAACCTTGAATCAGCTCTGTTAATTGACTAAACAATGCTCTTTAAATAGTCTCCTTAGATGTTTTTCACTCCTTCATCATTACTCTTTGTGTTCTTATTATTCTGTTTCTGTTTTTCAAATTTTAAAAAGCTAAGACCCAAGCTGGATATTGCAAAAATTGTTTTCTCAGGGCACTGGAGAGAAATGCTCTTTAGTGTAGAATACACAGAGGAAGAAATACTTAACTATTTTTTAGTTATGAGGAAATCACAGCTGGAAAAGGCAGATTACACACACAAAAACTTTGATTTATCTTTCTTTATAATTCAGACAATTCAAGCAAAAAAGCAAGATAAAGTTGAAACCAAGGAGCACCATCTGGTTATTGGAACAGTTGATGTATTTAGAGTGTGAGGAACCTAGCAAAAGTAAAAGCATGGAAGAAAACTAATGTTGGTAGAAGAAAATGGAGAATATTGATGAGCTGGGAGGGATGATCACAGGCCAGGCAAGATCTATATGCAGCAGTAAGACCATGGGTTCCAAAGGGAAACTCAGTGCCAATTCCTTGATTTTTAATGCTACCTGTGGTTTTCTGTTTTCCTTTCTGCCTTGATAAGAACTAACCTACAGCCCTCCCCTGCTCCCACCTTTTAGCACATCCTACTAAAGGAATAAGCAATTAATAGTTAGATGCCATGACTAAATCATGAATCTTTCTGTGGAAAAAGGTGATTATAACTAATTTAACCCTAGTAATTTTCTGTTCATCTTTTTTGTTTGGTTAAAGGTTGTCTTTTCATCCCTAACTCATGATGAGTAAGTGCAAAGTCTCCTACTCTCTTTGCTGACATATGGCTAATTACCCTGAAAGGACAAAACAAATCATAATTATTGGCAAGGTGAAGACATTTCCTTCCACCTCTGATCAAATTCATTTCTCTTCTTCTTCTTATAACCTCATAACTCCAATTCAAGGTGTATGTTTCAAAAGAAGGTCATGCTCTAAAATACAGCTTTGGGCCCATAGATTTTACTCAATTGTCTCATCATGAGCAAGAACACTTCATAAATCCAAGTATTATTGCTGTTACCATTAAATCATGTTGATGGCCTGAGGCAACATTTCTCAAAGTGTTGTCACCCAATCAGCACATTAACATCGTCTGAAAACTTGTTAGAGTACAAATTCTTGACCCCAACCAAGACCTACTGAATTACAAACTCTGGGGTAAGGTCCAACAGTTTGTATTTTAACAAGTCTTCCAGGTGATTCCGATGTACCCTAATGTTTTGACAACTACTGTCTTAAGAAGAAACACATAAAATATTAGACTCAGGCAATGGAGGTTAAGCGTCCGCATTTTCTCTCTTGTCATAAGTCTCACACTTTATATTACCCAGCTCTCTAAGAAGCAGAAATGCATTTAAAAAGTTCCTCAACTTGTCCATTTTGATGAATGATGCAGCAGAGATGAGAAAGCCTTCTTTGTTTCCAAAGCATCCCAAAGTAATGTCCTACTCCCAAAGCATCCTGCTATCTGTATAAATGTTTACTCTAAGTTGTTCTCTAGTTTACTCACTCTAGATGTTGCAAAAAGCTTTGAGATCTGTGCTGATTTTATGTCACATAGAGAAGTCTATTCTAAAGGAGAGATTAATTTGTGAGAGTATAATCTTGCTTCATAGCCTTCAGTTTCAACTTAAATCCAGTAAACAATAAACCTTCATTTTCAACAAAAATCTTGATAAATATGAGCAAGGTACACAAAGTTTTCTATCTTGGGTAAGACAACTGAATGTTCCCTTTTCATTTTAGGGGCAGGAGAATGGAGAACAGCAGGATTCTGGATACTGCAACAATGAATAGCAACGTGAGAAGGAGAAAGTAAATAGAATCTCAAGAGGTTAATCACATTGCTGAAAAGTATTTTCCTTTCCCAAAAAGTAATGAAATGATTTTGTGTGAGGAACCATGAGGTCAAACGGGTTACCAACAGCAAGTTTAGCAGAAGCATCGATAGATGCTCTAAGACAAAGATAAGCCTCGCAACCAGGTCAAGTGTAAAGCTATTGCAAGTGATGGATTTTTAATGGCACCAATGAGGTTGAGCTAAAATCCCAAGCATTGCCCAATGCAAATACACAAATAGACAAAAGGGCCTTTTGCAGGGTAGGAAAGACATTGATGTTTGGGCTTCCTAAGGAGAGGACCTCTTACTGATGATGTGGTCAATTCACAGAGTTCCTTCAATATCAGAAAAATCTGACAACCATTACCTGCAATGTCCAGATGAGCCTAGAAATTCTCTTAACTATCAGTCTATGAGGAGCCTACAGTATGTTTGCATAATCTTTAGTCTATTCAGAGAGGAAAGCACCTTTCCCTCTTTAGTTAAGTCACACTATAAATAACTAGATTATGTTTTGGCAAATTTGTAATTTATCTTTTGAGACTTTATGTTCTTTTTCTGCTAAGGTTGAGAGCGAGTAAATGCAATATTTTTTACAAGCTTTTTGTTCTTTGAACATATCATCTACGTATTATATCAGAAGTGAGTCATAAAGGAAACATAAGTCTTCTAAGTCTTGAATGAAGGTTTGGAAAAAGAGAGGGGCATCAGTGAACCCTGGATCATAACTTTCTAAATATATTGCTGTCTGCCATGAGTACTCAATGTCCTGGGCTAAGGGCACACTGAAAAGAGCTGAGCAAAATTCTACTATGGTGAAATAGATGGCTTTGGGCAGAATTGATGCTAGGATGGTATTTAGTTTAGGTACTGTTGGGAAGAGAAAGATAATTATTTTTAATATTCTGAGACCTTTAACAAATGATATCTTAATCTATTTGGTTTCTTTACTGGCAGGATGAGAGTGTTGCAAGAGCTATTGCAGAGTATGAGATGGTCTTTGGATATAAGGATTACAACTGTAAGTTTCAGTCTTCACTTCAGGGACTATCAGGGAAGTTTGTGTAACCGTTCAGTAGGATCCATCTGAACTTTAATGAGTTCTGCTTAAATTATTTTTCCTATGTCAGTGGAATGTTTAGTTCATAGAGTGTCTGGTATGATATCAAGGTCCTTAACTGGGTTTTGTACTAAACACAATGAAAAAGACAAAGGTATATGCAGAGCAGACACAACTTGACTCTGAATATGAGAGTCCTACGGAACCTCAAGAAATTGTCTGGTGGGCATTTAATATTACAATTCCATTAGCAAAGTAAATCTCTCCTATTAAATTTTCATGGGTGGTATTACAGAGCAGGAAGTAACACTGTTTTAGTCAAAGGTCCAAGAGTTACACTTAGAGGTTAAAGGAAAGCAAAAAAAAAAATAGTGAATTATATTAAATACCTAGAACCCATGTCCTATGTTGACTCCCAGGAAGAAGCTGAGCAGAGATACCAAAGCTTAATGTAAATAGTAGTGCCAGGAACATCTACCTGGAATTGATGAGGTTGACCGTATATATTTATAGTTCATTCGTCTTGAGTGTTTTAAGGGTAAGGAAAGATACTGAATCATTCTCTTTCCTTGGAACATTCTCTTTGATCTGAGTTGAGAGATTTTCTTTGTCTTGGTATATCTTTTGTAAAATGGAGTAGCTTTTGCTCAAAATATCCCTACTGTTCAAAGTCTACAAATGTCCTAGTCAACAGATGGTCTGATGGGAAATATGCCAACAACAGTTCGATCTTCAGGGCCATAAGTTTATTTTTGAGTCTTGTTTTGTTGTTCTTCAAAAGCAATATCAAAATGTTCTGCCAGGTGTTACAACGCCTGTAATTCAGATAAAGGGACAGTCCCCATTTTAACTTCATGTTTTCTCTATTTGCATAAATGGATTATGGTCCAAATGATTTTTACTGGAACTGTTTCAAAATGGCTTTTCTGATGTTTCCTTACTTTGGGGAGCCTTTTGACCCTCATGTTTATTGCAGAAATGAGGTCTCTTTTTGGATCAGATATTAAGTCTGAGATTAATATCTGAGATTCTAACCAATATGTGCACTCAGAGATCTAGGGTCAGGCAACCTTGGATCCTATGCATCCAAAAGAATTCTAGGTTCTCCTACAAATATTTGCTGGTCTTCTCTGGGTTTAGGAAACCTTTAATAATAGCTTAAATTTAACATGGGTTTAAGATTTGACTTCTACAGTCGACTAGAGACACAGCTTATAGGACAGGTATACCATTAAGAGGCAACTGGCATTCTGAGGTCTTAGGAGAGTCACTGGGAAAAGAAGAGAGAGGGCCTGAACAAGAGGAAGAGAAGGGAGATGTCAGTGGGAGCATGGAAGAAAAATCAGAAGGCAAAGGGGAAGAGGAGAGCCAAATGGAGGACAAGGAGAAGAAAGATTTACAGGGGAAATGAGTAGTTTGTTATTCCCCAAGTTTGTCAAACTGCTTGTTTGACTTGAACAAAGAACTTTTAAGCAGAGCAATTTTTCGAATCAGAATTTTGTTTGTTGGCACTTATATACCAATAAGTACCCTTATTTCCTTTATTTTATAAGATGATTCTCAGGTGATCAATTTTATTTCAGTCAACCTTTCCCTGTATAGGTCCATATAGTCAAAGTTATGGTTTTTACAGTAGTCATGTATGGATGTGAGAGTTGGACCATAAAGAAGGCTGAGTGCCAAAAAATTGATGCTTTTGAACTGTGGTGTTGGAGAAGACTCTTGAGAGTCCCTTGGGTTGCAAGGAGACCAAACCAGTCAATCCTAAAGGAAATCAATTCTGAATACTCATCAGAAGGACTGATACTGAAGCTCTAATATTTAGGCCACCAGATATGAAAAGCCAACTCACTGAAAAAGACCCTGTTACTGGGAAAGTTTGAAGACAGCAGGAGAAGGGGATGACAGAGGATGAGATAGTTGGATGGCATCACCAACTCAATGCACATGTGTTCGAGCAAGCTTTGGGAGATGGTGAAGGACATGGAAGCCTGGCGTGCTGCAGTCCATGAGGTTGCAAAGAGTCAGACATGACTATGACTGAACAACAACAAACTTTCCCCAGAGTAGACAGTGAAGGCCCACATCATTCTTGGTGATGTTATGCAGATGATGTTATGCTAACATTGAAACAGATAGACACAAGAAGTAGGATGTAAGGGGAAAACACATAAGAAACAGGAGTTTTTTCCTTGAGGACAAGAGGATTCAGACTTAGATGATTCTCTGAGAGCTAGCAACAGTTAGTCATAAGTGATGCCTGTGCTGTTTGTGTTGGAATGGGGAAGCTGTAGGTGAGCTAAGTAGTTATAAAACATCTTATATGATTGGTTTCAGAAGCATATCTGTCTGTCTGTCATTGCTTTCTGATCTGGAAGTAAGGCAAAAAATAGAGAAGTTGATAGTCATTGATTCAGTCAGTTCAGTTCAGTTGCTCAGTCGTGTCTGACTGTTTGCAATCCCATGAATCGCAGCACACCTAAGTCCTGACCACTCTGGACTGATTGCTACAGATACTGTGATTTGGCTCCTTGAACTAGTTGCTGCCAAGGTTGTAGGTCAGAGTTCTATTGTCATATATTAACTGACTTATAATTTTTATCTTTGTTTTATGCTTTTGAACTGTGGTGTTGGAGAAGACTCTTGAGAGTCCCTTGGATTGCAAGGAGACCAAACCAGGAGAATAGAGAATGAAAACAGGAAGAGAAGAATAGAGAAAGAGAACAGGAATGAAAACAGGAAGTAGGGATAATGAAAGTAATTATTAAATAGCAATAGACTACTAATAGATCATTCTTTGACATGCTTTCTTCCCATTGAAATGACTAGCCACTGACTAAAGGGTGAAGAAAATGACAAGATTGATAATTCTAAATTTTTAGCAGCTCCAGATTAACTCATATTTTATCCCTTATTTTTATGTTATGGACCTCATTCTATCATATACCAGAAAATTCTTAGGACATACACATAGTACAGAGGTGAGAATACATAACAAAGAATGCAACAATGTACTCTTTTCACTATATGCTTATTCAGGGAACCTTTCCCCCACTCCTTCATTCCACTCAAGCATGTGTACGTGAATATACATGAGGATTTTGAGTCGTTTCACCTTCTGAATCCAGTCCCAAGTTTGTATATTCTGTTTTCTCTGGATCTATGATCTCTTATGCTCCCATGCTCTGGAGACAATTTATATCTTGAAGCACCTAGAATTCTTTTCCTAAGTAGCCTCAAGCATGTTTCCAGCGCCTGAGTGGGCACTGTTCCCAGGTCGATTCCCTCAAGGGTGGGGAGGGTTATAGGTGTGAAGAGTAGCCAAAGAGCTATTTGCATATACTAAATAATAGGGCTTGAAAGGGCCAGTCAGAATACCCTCACATGTGCATACAAGGCTCTTTGGCATTTCATTATAAATATGTCTTGCTTTTGTCCCTTGCATATATTCAAATCACTGAAAGGTTCAGAAAATCAAAGACCTCCCCTTGTTTTACACTGTCTCCTTACTTATGATATTGTCTAATAATCAGCAGCATCACCTGAGAGCTTGTTAGAAATGCAGAGGCTCAGGTCCCAACCCAGATCTATTTAATTACTTATCATTCAATTCAATAATCATTTTAATAAGACCTACCCACCCCTCTTTCCAAGGGATTCATATGATCATGAAACTTTAAACACTCCTCCTGAACCTTAGCTTTCTTCTTTCTTATATTTACCTTGGATTGTTGGCCTGTTATATGTTCAGGAAGGGCATGTTTTATGCCATCTTACTTTTCTTTGATATTTCGAATTACCTGACTCTTAATGTTAACTTTTAACATTAAATGAATTAACAAATTAATGTAGAATCTAGACAATGAGTCTATATAAAATCAATACACTTACACTGACTTTCAACATTCATCTGTTAGGAAATTTAAAAATTACCCATCTGAATGTCACAATGCCAACTTCTGCATTGTAAGTAGCTAAGAAGCTGGCTGACCTTGACTAATGCATGACCTTCTGAATAGTTTCCTTGACAGGGTTTGTTGAAATGAGGTGATCTTTAATTTTCCATGTGCTATTCACAATAAAATATGCCTATGAACACCTGACAGTAATCACAACTACTTTCTACCCTAAGAACGTCAGTAGGATACTAATACATAAAAGCAAAGTTCATCTGGAAATGATAAATATGTCTAAGCATTTTTCCCTACCACATAACCAGATTTATGTAGCTCTTTTGTACTAAGTGGGTAATGTAATTTTTTAATATAATAAATACTATGTCTCTCCTTTAGTTTCATGCAGTATTCTAGATGATAAGATGATTTGTTGCTTCACACTGCTGTTGCTCTATAATCAGCTTATTTACCTAGAGTAAAATACTGATTTAAGGTAACAAACCTAAAGTATGCCTCAGTTTTAGCAAATTTCATTAATCTATCAGTTTATTCATGAATTCATTCAATGAGTATTAACCATAATGCTTTTTATTTACAAAATACTACACCAGTCAATGTGGATAATTCAAAGCAAAATACAATGATCCCTGCCCTCAATGGGTCTCCAACTTTTTTCTATACAATTCTGCTAGGATGATTATAATGTTATTGTTTCATATTGAAGAATTCCTGAAAGTAATTATATATATGATGTGTGTTACCACTTTATTGTTTTTATGTTGATCAATTTATGCATTCATTCAATAAACAGTAATGGTTGGAGACATAGTAAATATTAACAAGATGTGTGCACAGATGAACCAGACCAGCAATATTACTAGCCTCATAAAACTTACAGACTTGTGGTAGAGAGACAGGAATTGAATCAAAAAACTGTAAATAAGGAGAAGGAAATGGCAACCCACTCCAGTGTTCTTGCCTGGAGAATCCCAAGGAAGGGGGATCCTGGTGGGCTGCCATCTATGGGGTCGCACAGAGTTGGACATGACTGAAGCGACTTAGCAGCAGCACAGAAAGTGACAAATTCCATGAAAAAACCTATCAAGACAATAGAAATGAAAATCACCAGGGGACATGGGTTCTTTAAGGCAGGGCAGTCATGCTTTATCAGATGAAATAAAATTTAAGGAGGGATATAAATAATAACAGGAAGCCAGTCATATATATATCTGGAAGAAAGATGAGCCAGGCAGAAGAAACAAGTATCAGTTCAGTTCAGTTCATCGCTCAGTTGTGGCTGACTCTTTGCAACCCCACAGACTGCAGCATGCCAGGCCTCCCTGTCTATCACCAGCTCCCAGAGATTACTCAAACACATGTCCATTGAGTGGGTGATGCCATCGAACCATCTCATCCTCTGTCATCCCCTTCTCTTCCCGCCTTCAATCTTTCCCAGCATCAGGGTCTTTTCCAATGAGTCAACTCTTTGCATGAGGTGGCCAAAGTATTGAAGCTTCGGCTTCAGCATCAGTCCTTCCAATTCATGGGGTCACAAAGAGTCGGACATGACTGAGTGACTGAACTGAATTGAACTGAACTGATCATGTTTACTGGCCTACTTGAATCTGTATCTATATACCTTCTCTACTGTTGTCACAAATGGACTGTCTCTGCTCCCAGTACCAACTGTTCCACTTATACACAAACTGGATCTATAGCTTCTTTCTCATTCAAAGATACAGTTTCAGAAACTCTACCTTTCTCTCAGTTCAGTTCAGTCACTCAGTCGTGTCCGACTCTTTGCGACCCCATGAATTGCAGTACGCCGGGCCTCCCTGTCCATCACCAACTCTGGGAGTTCACTCAAACTCATGTCCATCGAGTCCGTGATACCATCCAGCCATCTCATCCTCTGTCATCCCCTTCTCCTCCTGCCCACAATCCCTCCCAGCATCAGAGTCTTCTCCAATGAGTCAACTCTTCGCATGAGGTGGCCAAAGTACTGGAGTTTCAGCTTTAGCATCATTCCTTCCACTGATTCCAAATAGGAAAAGGAGTACGACAAGGCTGTATATTGTCACCCTGATTATTTAACTTCTATGCAGAGTACATCATGAGAAATGCTGGGCTGGAAGAAGCACAAGCTGGAATCAAGATTGACGGGAGAAATAGCAATAACCTCAGATATGCAGATGACACCACCCTTATGGCAGAAAGTGAAGAGGAACTAAAGAGCCTCTTGATGAAAGTGAAAGAGGAGAGTGAAAAAGTTGGCTTAAAACTCAATATTCAGAAGATGAAGATCATGGCATCTGGTCCCATCACTCCATGGGAAATAGATGGGGAAACAGTGGAAACAGTGTCAGACTTTATTTTGGGGGGCTCCAAAATCACTGCCAATGGTGACTGCAGCCATGAAATTAAAGGACGCTTACTCCTTGGAAGGAAAGTTATGATCAACCTAGATAGCATATTCAAAAGCAGAGACATTACTTAGCCAACAAAGGTCCGCCATCTAGTCAAGGCTATGGTTTTTCCAGTGGTCATGTATGGTTGTGAGAGTTGGACTGTGAAGAAAGCTGAGCGCCAAAGAATTGGTGCTTTTGAGCTGTGGTGTTGGAGAAGACTCTTGAGAGTCCCTTGGACTGCAAGGAGATCCAGCCAGTCCACCTTAAAGGAGATCAGCCCCGGGTGTTCTTTGGAAGGACTGATGCTGAAGCTGAAGCTCCAGCACTACCATCAATGTTCCATATGCTTCTGGATTATCTCCTTCTGCACAGCAAAATGCTATGGTATATGCCCTTTCGAAAAATATAAAAATGTAAACAAGCTCTTGACTTCAGCCTTGTCTAACTACTTTTTATATTTATTTGTATAGATAAACTCAAGAGATTTTCTTGGTGTAATCCTTCTACCTTTCTTTTCTTTCCTGAATCTGCTCTAATCGGATCTTATATCCACATTACTTCATCAAAATGCCTCTTGTCAAGATTATGAATAATCCTCACATTGTCAAGACCAATGGCAACTTCTTTGTCCTCTTCTTACTTGACTAAAGGGCAGCCATTTAGGCCACAGGAGATTATGTCTTTGTTCTTAGAACACATATTTTATTTGGGCTCCAGATAGCACTCACTCTTAGGGTTCACTTCTAAACTTATCAGCCTTCCAGCCTTCTTTGCTGGTTTATATGTATTTAACAACCTATAAATTTTGGAGCACCCCAAGGCTCAGTCCTTGCATCTTTTTTTTTTTCTCACTCCACTCACCCCTGAAGTGAACTCAAGTCTTATGACTTTAAATACTGTATATATCCCAGTACCTCCCAATCTGTATTGCCAGACTAATGAACTCTATACTGATATATAATAAATTCAACTGCATTTGAATCTCATAGGTATTTTTTTAACTTGATATATTCAAAAAGACACCATGTTTCTCCCCAGTTCAAACTTATTCCTCTGAAGTCCTCTTCATCTCAGTATAAATGAAAACTTCATCCTTATCATTGAAAATATGGCTCTCAAAAGATATTTACACATAGGTGATGATATGTTAGCTGGAAACGTCATAGCATTTTATGTTTGTGTTTGTTTTGATTTTTGTAAGTTGTTGAATTATGATATTCTTATAATTTTTAGCTGGTTTCATTGAGCTTTTTCAGGCTGACCATCATAGTATTCACATATTTCCCATGCTGACTTTTTACTTCTTTGCAATATTAAAACTCACTTATTTTGTTTTCTGAGTTATCATAATAAAAGTTCTAGAATGATGTTAAATGATAAAATTTTAAAAATTAATTGATTTATAAATTTTGTTTTTTAATTAATCAATTTTAATTGGAGGCTAATTACTTTGAAATACTGTGGTGGGTTTTGCCATGTATTGACATGAATCAGCCACGGGTGTACATGTGTCCCCCCAATCCTGAACCCCCTCCCACCTCCCTCCCGATCCCATCCCTCTGGGCTGTCCCAATGCACCGACTTTGAGAGCCCAGTTTCATGCATCAAACTTGGACTAGTCATCTGTTTCACATATGGCAATATACATGCTTCAGTGATGTTCTCCCAAATCATCCAACCCTTGCCTTCTCCCACAGAGTCCAAAAGTCTGTTCTTTACATCTGTGTCCCTTTTGCTATCTTGTATATAGGGTCATTGTTATCATCTATCTAAATTCCATATATATACATTAATATACTGTAATGATACTTTTCTTTCTGACTTACTTCAATCTGTATAATAGGCTCCAGATTCATTCACCTCATTAGAACTGACTCAAATGCATTCTTTTTTATAGCTGAGTAATATTCTACTGTATATATGTACCACAAATTGCTTATGCATTCATCTGCCAGTGGTCATCTAGGTTGCCTCCATATCCTGGCTATTGTAAACAGTGCTGCAATGAACATTGAGGGTACACATATCTCTTTCAATTCTGGCTTCCTCAGTGTATATGTCCAGCAGTGGGATTGCTGGGTCGTATGCCAGTTCAATTTCCAGTTTTTTAAGGAATCTCCACACTGCTCAACCTCTTGAGAAATCTGTATGCAGGTCAGGAAGCAACAGTTAGAACTGGACATGGAACAACAGACTGGGTTCCAAGTAGAGAAAGGAATATGTCAAGGCTGTATATTGTCACCTTGCTTATTAAGCTTATATGCAGAGTACATCATGAGAAACGCTGGGCTGGATGAAGCACAAGCTGGAATCAAGATTGCTAGGAGAAATATCAATAACCTCAGATATGCAGATGGCACCACCCTTATGGCAGAAAGCAAAGAAGAACTAAAGAACCTCTTGAAAGTGAAAAAGTTGGCTTAAAACTCAACATTCAGAAAACTAAGATCATGGCATCTGGTCCCATCACTTCATGGTAAATAGATGGGGAAACAGTAGCTGACTTTATTTTCTTGGGCTCCAAAATCACTGCCAATGGTGACTGCAGCCATGAAATTAAAAGTTACTTGATCCTTGGAAGGAAAGTTATGAGCAACCTAGACAGCATATTCAAAAGCAGAGATATTACTTTGCCAACAAAGGTCCATCTAGTCAAAGCTATGGTTCCAGTAGTCATGTATGGATGGAAGAGTTGGCCTATAAAGAAGGCTGAGTGCCGAAGAGTTGATGCTTTTGAACTATGGTGTTGGAGAAGACACTTGAGAGTTCCTTGGACTGCAAGGAGATCCAACCAGTCCATCCTGGAGGAAATCAGTCCTGAATATTCATTGGAAGAACTGATGCTAAAGCTGAAACTCCAATACTTTGGCCATCTGATGCAAAGAACTGACTCATTTGAAAAGACCCTGATGCTGGGAAATACTGAAGGTGGGAGGAGGGGACAGCAGGGGATGAGATGGTTGGATACATCCCTGACTCAGTGGACATGACTTTGAGTAAACCCTCGGAGTTGGTGATGGACAGCAAGGCCTGGCATGCTGCAGTCCATGAAGTTGCAGAGTCGGACACGACTGAGCTACTGAACTGTACTTACTGACACTGTTCTCCATAGTGGCTGTACTAGATTGCATCCCCACCAACAGTGTAAGAGGTTTTCCTTTTCTCCACACCCTCTCCAACATTTATTGTTTGTAGACATTTTAATGGCATCCAGTCGACTGGCATGAGATGGTATCCCATTGTGGATTTGATTTGCGTTTTCACTACGAACTAAGCTAGTAGAGGTAATGGAATTCCAGTTGAGCTATTTCAAATCCTAAAAGATGATGCTGTGAAAGTGCTGCACTCAATATGCCAGCAAATTTGGAAAACTCAGCAGTGGCCACAGGACTGGAAAAGGTCAATTTTCATTCCAATCCCAAATAAAGACAATGCCAAAGAATGTTCAAAGTATCACACAACTGCACTCATCTCACATGCCAGTACTCTTGCCTGGAAAATCCCATGGACAGAGGAGCCTGGTAGGCTGAAATCCATGAGGTCACAAAGAGTCGAATACAACTGAGCAACTTCACTTTCACTTTTCACTTTCATGCATTGGAGAAGGAAATGGCAACCTGCTCCAGTGTTCTTGCCTGGAGAATCCCAGGGATGGCAGAGCCTGATGGGCTGCCGTCTATGAGGTTGACAGAGTCGGACACGACTGAAGCAACTTAGCACATGCTAGCAAAGTAATGCTCAAAATTCTCCAAGCCAGACTTCATTAATACATGAAACGTGAACTTTCAGATGTTCAAGCTGGATTTAGAAAAGACAGAGGAACCAGAGATCAAATTGCCAACATCCACTGGATCATCAAAAGAGCAAGAGAGTTCCAGAAAAACATCTATTTCTGCTTTATTGACTATGCCAAAGCCTTTGACTGTGTGGATCACAATCAACTGTGGGAAATTCTGAAAGAGATGGGAATACCAGACCACCTAACCTGCCTCTTGAGAAATCTGTATGCAGATCAGGAAGCAACAGTTAGAGCTGGACATGAAACAAAGACTGGTTCCAAATAGGAAAAGGAGTACGTCAAGTCTGTATATTGTCACCCTGCTTATTTAACTTCTATGCAGAGTACATCATGAGAAATGCTGGGCTGGATGAAACACAAGCTGGAATCAAGATTGCTGGGAGAACTGTCTATAATTTCAGATATGCAGATGACACCACATTTTTGGAAGAAAGTGAAGAGGAACTAAAAAGCCTCTTGATGAAAGTGAAAGAGGAGAGTGAAAAAGTTGGCTTAAAGCTCAACATTCAGAAAACGAAGATCATGGCATCTGGTCCCATCACTTCATGGCAAATTGATGGGGAAACAGTAGCTGACTTTATTTTGGGGGGCTCCAAAATCACTGCCAATGGTGACTGCAGCCATGAAATTAAATGCACTTACTCCTTGAAAGGAAAGTTATGACCAACATAGATAGTATATTCAAAAGCAGAGATATTACTTTGCCAACAAATGTCCATCTAGTCAAAGCTATGGTTTTTCCAGTAGTCATGTATGGATATGAGAGCTGGACTGTGAAGAAAGCTGAGCACTGAAGAATTGATGCTTTTGAATTGTGGTGTTGGAGAAGACTCTTGAGAGTCCCTTGGACTGCAAGGAGATCCCACCAGTTCATTCTAAAGGAAATCAGTCCTGGGTGTTCACTGGAAGGACTGATGGTGAAGCTGAAACTCCAATACTTTGGCCACCTGATACAAAGAGCCGACTCATTTGAAAAGACCGTGATGCTGGGAAACATGGAGGGCAGGTGGAGAAAGGGACGACAGAGGATGAGATGGTTGGATGGCATCACCGACTTAATGGACATGAGTTTGGGTAAACTCTGAGAGTTAGTGATGGACAGGGAGGCCTGGCATGCTGCAGTCCTTGTAGTTGCAAAGTCAGACATGACTGAGTGACTGAACTGAACTGAACAACTACTCCCGAGTTTATTAGTCAACCCTCCATTGCTCCATTTATTCTGCATGTGGATAGGTCAGGGTGTATGAGCACACAGGCACAGAGATTCATTCTCTCTGTGTTCCTTTTTAATATGCCCCCGGGAATTGTACAACACATCAAGGTTGAACATAGGAGTATCACTGAATACAGTGGTGAGACAGACTAGGAAAAGCAAATTTCCTCTCCTGTTGCTTTAACAATAGTTCATTTATTCACTTGGCACGCATGTGGCCACTAAACATTTAGTCAAGACATCACTGTTCGAAACATGGCATGGCCATATGATGGATATTACAAAACTCATTTACACTTCATGATCTTTCTACTTAGATTTTATTCAGGAATAATGCCTTCCATATACAGTATTGTGAAGCTTGGTTTGGATTAAAGTTGTGAAGCTAAGTAACTATGCTCAAATGCTCAATCAGTATCCACAGAATCTACTGCAGAGTTGAGGCCCTATACCCATTAGAAAACAGGAACATAGGTCAAGCAAAAATGGATATCTTTTCCTTCAGGGTCATTTTCCTCTACAGATTTGCTCTGGGAGAATACAATCCTTCGTGAATATATGAAGTATGTAACTAGGCAAATGAAATGGGAAACTATCACTTTTGCACAGTGTCTCCACTCCACAACTTGAGATATACTACATCCCAAATATCAATGTGCAAGTACTGAGCCAGCTACTTCCAACTTTTTGAATTCTGTCTGCATTACCATCAAAGTATATACATCAATCAGTATACGGCTAAGTGAAAAATACTATATTCAAAATACGCATCATATGAAGTTATACAAAAATGCATGTTGTGTGTTAATCATTCACACACTTTTAGCCTTCTCAGATTGGAACCTGCTTCCAATCTTTGATTCCATCTTTCTCATATTAATACGCCTCTAAAACTCAGCGCATACACTTTGTGTAAAGTAGGTGCTTGATAAATATTTGGCTTATAGAAGAGTGACCAAATAAAGCAAAGTAAATAAATAACGATGATAAAATATATATGTATGAGGCATTGTGTCCTTTGAAGGACTTGAAATAAAACAATGAATCTAGGGAATTTTAGTAATATGATTGGGGTTGTAGCTATGAGAGAGTTGTACACACAGAATCAAATTATAAGGCAAGTGGCAGCAGCAGCCTAGCGGGAAAGAACAGTCGTGCTGTCCAGATGCAGAACAAATACGTTTGGGGAAATATGGTAATTGTTATTACTATGAAATTGACAAGAGAATGGGGAACCACCATGACATTTGATTACTACTTAGTCAATATTCAAGTTCATAAAAGAGCGAGCAGATGTTAGCCAAAGCAGATGTGAAAATGTATCTAATAAAATAAAGACTAAAGGGATTTGATTGCTTGCTTGCAACATACATTCATTTGATGGGGGAAAAAAAAAAGAAACCTTCAACCTTAACCAAACAAAAGTGGCACATTTGGTTCATTTCCTTGAATTTTGCTCTATTTCCCTCTAACAAAATTTATCAATTGTCTCAGTTCAGTTCAGTTCAGTTCAGTCGCTCAGTCGTGTCTGACTCTTTGAGACCCATGAATGGCAGCACGCCAGGCCTCCTTGTCCATCACCAACTCCCGGAGTTCACTCAGATTCACGTCCATCCAGTCAGTGATGCCATTCACTATCTCAGACTCTGTCGTCCATTTCTCCTCCTGCCCACAATCCCTCCCATCATCAGACTCTTTTCCAATAAGTCAATTCTGCGCATGAGGTGGACAAAGTACTGGAGTTTCAGCTTTAGCATCAGTCCTTCCAAAGAAATCCCAGGGCTGATCTCCTTCAGAATGGACTGGTTGGATCTCCTTGCAGTCCAACGGACTCTCAAGAGTCTTCTCCAACACCACAGTTCAAAAGCATCAATTCTTCAGTGCTCAGCCTTCTTCACAGTCCAACTCTCACATCCATACATGACCACAGGAAAAAACATAGCCTTGACTAGATGGACCTTAGTCGGGAAAGTAATGTCTCTGCTTTTGAATATGCTATCTAGGTTGGTCATAGCTTTTCTTCCAAGGAGTAAGCGTCTTTTAATTTCATGGCTGCAGTCACCATTGGCAGTGATTTTGGAGCCCACCAAAATAAAGTCTGACACTGTTTCCCCTTCTATTTCCCATGAAGTGATGGGACCGGATGCCATGATCTTCGTTTTCTGAATGTTGAGCTTTAAGCCAACTTTTCACTCTCCACTTTCTCTTTCATCAAGAGGCTTTTTAGTTCCTCTTCACTTTCTGCCATAAGGGTGGTGTCATCTGCATATCTGAGGTTATTGATATTTCTCCCGGCAATCTTGATTCCAGCCAGCGTTTCTTTCAACCAATCTTTCTTCCAACTCAGCATTTCTCATGATGTACTCTACATCGAAGTTAAATAAGCAGGGTGACAATATACAGCCTTGACGTACTCCTTTTCCTATTTGGAACCAGTCTGTTGTTCCATGTCCAGTTCTAACTGTTGCTTCCTGACCTGCATACAGATTCCCATCTCTTTCAGAATTTTCCACAGTTGATTGTAATCCACACAGTCAAAGGCTTTGGTATAGTCAATAAAGCAGAAATAGGTGTTTTTCTGGAACTCTCTTGCTTTTTCCATGATCCAGTGGATGTTGGCAATTTGATCTCTGGTTTTTCTGCCTTTTCTAAAACCAGCTTGAACATCAGGGAGTTCGCGGTTCACGTATTTCTGAAGCCTGGCTTAGAGAATTTTGAGCATTACTTTACTAGCATGTGAGAGGAGTGCAATTGTGCAGTAGTTTAAGCATTCTTTGGCATTGCCTTTCTTTGGGATTGGATGAAAACTGACCTTTTCCAGTCCTGTGGCCACTGCTGAGTTTTCCAAATTTGCTGGTATATTGAGTGCAGCACTTTCACAGCATCGTATTTCAGGATTTGAAACAGCTCAACTGGAATTCCATCACTTCCACTAGCTTTGTTCATAGTGATGCTTTCTAAGGCCCACTTGACTTCACTTTCCAAGATGTCTGGCTCTAGATTAGTGATCACATCGTCATGATTATCTGGGTCATGAAGATCTTTTTTGTACAGTTCTTCCGTGTATTCTTGCCACCTCTTCTTAATATCTTCTGCTTCTGTTAGGTCCATACCATTTCTGTCCTTTATTGAGCCCATCTTTGCATGAAATGTTCCCTTGATATCTCTAATTTTCTTGACGAGATCTCTAGTCTTTCCCATTCTGTTCTTTTCCTCTATTTCTTTGGATTGATCGTTGAAGAAGGCATTCTTCCTTGTCTAACTCAATGAAACTAAGCCATGCCCACAGGGCAACCCAAGACGGGCTGGTCATGGTGAAGAGGTCTGACAAAATGTGGTCCACTGGAGAAGGGAATTGGAAACCACTTCAGTATTCTTGCCTTGAGAACCCCATGAACAGTATGAAAAGGCAAAATGATAGGATACTGAAAGAGGAACTCCCCAGGTCAGTAGGTGCCCAACACGCTACTGGAGATCAGTGGAGAAATAACTCCAGAAAGAATGAAGGGATGGAGCCAAAGCAAAAACAATACCCAGCTATGGATGTGACTGGTGATAGAAGCAAGGTCCGATGCTGTAAAGAGCAATATTGCATAGGAACCTGGAATGTTAGGTCCATGAATCAAGGCAAATTGGAAGTGGTCAAATCAATTGTCTAAGATGATGCAATTGACAAAAGCTTTCACTACTCGTGCAGCTCTGTTGTCCCAAATCACCCTTCTCTTTCTTGTCAGGGCCCAAGTAGGACTTATGTGGGAAATTTTCATTTATAACAGGGAAAAATATCAAATAGGATCAGAGAGCTAAAAATATCAAGGGCTTAAAGTCCAGAAGCCAGAGGGTCACAAAGCATCAGCATTTTCCCCCAAAAGTACAGGTAAGTATAATTTACAGGTAATGCTTGCGAAATACTGGGTTAGAGGTAAAGATTCATGTTCCCAGAAGCTTATAATGGCGACTCGAGACCTAAATTTTCAGCCGTTCCTTGGGACCTACCTTGAGGAAAAGGAAACGGCAACAAATATTTCAATATATCAGTTCTAGTCTAGCAAATTTGATTTCAGATCCAAGCATTGGTCCTACTGAGGACAAAGATAGAAAAGAAGAAGGAGGTGAAGGAGAAGGAGGAGAAGAGAAAGAATAGGAAACCAAACAACCTTGTGCGATTCATGGCTCCATTCTCTGGAAGAAGCTACATTTTCCAGCTTTCTATTTGGCCACAGCTGAAATAGACACTGGTAACCTTGTGCCAAATATTTTTTATTCTGTTTCCTGCTTGTAGGATGTTAGGGACTCATGACTCATGGTCTCCAACAGTCAATATAGCCTAGTTCATGGTTTCTTTGACAGTAAAACAATCTCAAAAGCTTAGTAGACGTCTTACCTGACTGACGGTAGTCAGTTCATGAGCCAGAAGCCTCATTCAGTATTTTCTTTTTTTTTTTGACAGACTTCTTAATTTGCTATATTTGTTTTTTTTTACCCACTTACACTTTTAGTTGGTGGTGATTACGTTGGGCTCACTAGCTTCTATAGAAGAGCTGTATGTTCAGTCTTTTTTCTTTTCTAGCTGTTTTTCCAGTTGAAATCATTTGTCCCACAGTGAGTGGGCAACTACAGTCTCAATTTGATTATTGCAACACATCTCAACTTTAATTTAATTTTATCTCTCAAAGCATTTCTATTTTTAGTTTTACTGTTTGTTGTTGAAAGTGAGTGCCTTCCAATTCCACATATTGCCAAACTTAAGAACACTATCCAATCCCTTTCATTCATGATTACAAATCAGGAGATTCTTTTCTAAGGTCAACTCTTTGTATAATATTTTATGAAAAGTAGCCAACATCCATCAACATATACTACTAATCAACTATACTTCAATAGCATACATTAAAAACAAACAAACAAAAAACACTACTCACATTTCATTTTCCAGTGTCTTTCCCTAGGGCCACGTATTCATTAGTTACCTGATCTGACTTTTCTATCAAAAACTTTATCATATAACTTGCCATTGCAAACCATGAACTATCATCCTTACAGGTTCTGATTAAAGTCTTGCTGTCCACATCCATTTCTAAGACAGTATTTTTTGTTTGTCTTTAGTTATGGCAGCATTCTACTTTGAGTTACCAGTTAACTACCTTAAATTCAAATGATCAGTGTTTCAAACTGTATGGTTTATTTCTCACAGTTTACATTCACTGCCAGTCAGCCAGGTGCTCTGCTTCATGTGATCTTCACTCTTGATGATAAAGCAATCACTCTCTAGATTCCTGTCAGTTGCTGTGCAAAATTACAGTTTCACACACAGAAATCAAATTCGCCAATTTAAAAGTCAATCATGTTCATGTTTTTTGTAATACATTGATCAATATTAGCCAAATGGCTCCACCTACAACAGGGCCAGGAAGTGTAACCTACCATTAGTTGAACAGAACTACAGAGTACCATGCCCCTACAGTCTAATCTCTGCACTACATGCTAAGTTGCTTCAATCATGTCTGTGTCCAACTCTTTGTGACCCTATGGACCATAGCCTGCTAGGTACCTCTGTCCATGGGATTCTCCAGGCAAGAACATTAGAGTGGGCTGCCATTTCTTTCTCTAGGGGCTCTTCCTGACTTAGGGATCGAACCCACAACTCGAATGTCTCTGGCATTGGCAAGTGGATTCTTTACCACTAGTGTCACCTGGGAAGCCTCAGTCTCTGCACTACAGCCAAGGGAATTGATTAAATTTGGTCAGATACGTCATTACACTGCTCAACTCTCCAAAGGCTTCCCACCAGTCAGTAAAAGAGCCAAAGTTCATACAATGGCCTCCACCCTCACACTCCCCATTATTTGACCACTTATTACTTCTCTGCCTCAGCTTCCACTCCTTTTTCTTCTCTCACTCTGCTCCATTCCTACCAGACTCTTTGCTGGTTCTTGTACATGTCAAGCTTCCAACTGGCTCAGGTTTTACACTTGGTGCTCCTTCTACCTGGAATATTCTTTTCCCATGCATGTCCTCTCTAACATCACCTATCAGAGAAGCCTTTCCTGATAACCCTGCATAAAATGACATCCCACACCACTGCTTCTATTCTCCAACTTCCTTATTCTGCTTCATCAATTTCATTGCTGAGCAATACCTGACATAATATATACGTGTTTAATATCTATATTCTCCCAGAAAATATAATGTCTTGAAAGAAAGACTTGTTTGTTTATAAGATCTTCAGTTCAGTTCAGTTCAGTTCAATCACTCAGTCATGTCCGACTCTTTGCGACCCATGAATCGCAGCACGCCAGGCCTCCCTGTCCATCACCAACTCCCAGAGTTTATTCAGACTCATGTCCATCGAGTCAGTGATGCCATCCAGCCATCTCATCCTCTGTCATCCCCTTCTCCTCCTGCCCCCAATCCCTCCCAGCATCAGTCTTTTCCAATAAGGAGCCTAATATAAGGCAACCACCTAGTACATACACAATAAATACTTCATGAATAGATAAATGAATTTATCAGTGAACACAGTGCTGGTCCTAGGGCAGCAAAGCACCAACTATGCTACAATATATGTGAAGTAGTATCAGATTTGGGGAAGAAAATAGAGAAAAGATATGAAGGAAGTTATCAAAGACAAAATTTTCTTCTTCCCAGTGTCTCCTAAAACTCATCTGGGTTTGTAAGAGAAACAAATTTGAAAGAATATTTTTTTTTAATTTAAAAGAATAATTTTTAATTTTTTGAAAGAATATTTTTTATTTAAAAGATTTTTTAGTGAAAGAATAATTTTTTTGTTTAAAAGAATAATTTTTAAAATTTTTTATCTAAAAGAATTTTTTAATTTAAAATAATATAATTTTCTGAGGAAAATACGTGGACCTAAATTTCTTCTTCCCTCTCTTCATCCTCTTGCTCTGACTCCTGAACTTCCATTGGCTTTAGAGGATATCATATATACATTATTAATAATAAAATAGAATGTTTGTACAAAATAGAGAAGAGTTGAAAACTAAGGGGAAAAACAGTGAACACATGAAAATAAAGCACGGAATGAGGAAATATTTTTTGCCTTGAAAATCCATCATGAAACTTTCAACATGTAGTATAGGGAGATCTAGATGAAAAAGTCATCCATCTCCCTAACATACCAGGTGGTATTTCCCCAACTCAACAGAATAGGAAACTAAGTCACAGAGCAGTTTAATTAATTGCTTAGAGTCATAGTCTTATGCACAGCAGAAGCAAACCCAGCAGAAGTAAACTGCTAGAGTTTCTTATCCCTGCTTTGCTTGTTCCTTTCCAGTCCGATAGTACACATATATTAGATATCATTCTAAATTTAGCTCGAGGCAGGAATACGTAAATTGCTCTTGACAACAGAACTTGTGTTTAGAAAACCACCATCACATTCAAACATAATAGATAAAAATATTTCATATAAGTATAAATGTCAAATGCAAATATCCACACAGAAAAGAAATTGGGAGAATGTCTGCAAATGAATAGTTTTATATCTTGGTTTTTCTAAGACAGCAAAAATGACTACAATTTTGTTTATTGTTTATCTTCCTTTCTCCTTCTTGACAAGAGGCTAATTTTCTACTAGGCCAAAAACTGACCATAAATATATACCCATATGAAAGATTCAGAGACTGTTTGGTCTAGTGTTTCTTGAGCTTTTTAATTCACGGTTCCCATTCACATGATCTTTTAAAACATGAACTTTCATAATCATTTCTAATTTTTTGTGGTATCCAAAAAATACACAAATTTAGGTTAAAAATTTACTTTGTATACCATGACCAAGCATGATTTATCCCAAGTATGTAAGGCTGATTTAATGTTCAGAAATAAATTAACATATAACATAATTATCACATTAATAGACTAAAAAAGAAAAGCCACAGGATTGTATCAAAAAATACAGAAAAAGGTTTTGACAAAACCCTACATCCATCGATGATAAAAAATCTTAAAATAATAAACTAGACATCGAGGGGAACTTTCTCAACTTGATAAAGACTATCCACAAAATCTTACAGCTAACATCATACTTTATGATGAGAAACTCAAAACTTTTCTTTCCACTAAAATATGGTAAATGCAATGATGGCCCCTCCCACAACTCCTTTTCAATATCAAACTGATAGTCCTTGCTAGTACCATAAGACAAGGCAAGGAAATAAAAGCTATACAGAGTGAGAAGGAAGACAGAAAACTGTCTCTGTTCACAAATGATATGATTATCTTTGTAGACAATCTGAATGAATCAACAAATAAACTCACAGAACTAATAAGTGATTACAGCAAGATTGCAGGACAAAAATCAATTACTTTCTGATATGTCACAAGTGAGTAAGTAGAACTTCAAATCAAAAACACAATGCCATTCTTGCTATCATACAAAAATATTTGGTTATGAATCTAACAAAATATGTACAAGATCCATAGGAGGAAAGCTACAAAACTCTGATGAATGAAATCAAAGAACTAAATAAATGGTGAAATGGTCCATGTTCATGAACAAGAAGACTCAATAATGTCAAGACGTCACTTCTTCCCAACTTGGTCTATCAATTCAGCTCATTTCCAATGAAAATCCTAGAAAGTTAATTCATGAACATCAACAAACTGATTTTAAAGTTTATAGGGAGAAGCAACTCTTCTTCCATCAAGAAGAGTCAGTTCAGTTCATTTCAGCCTCTCAGTCATGTCGGACTCTTTGCAACCCCATGAATCGCAGCACGCCAGGCCTCCCTGTCCATCACCAACTCCCAGAGTTCAGTCAGACTCACGTCCATCCAGTCAGTGATGCCATCCAGCCATCTCATCCTCTGTTGTCCCCTTTTCCTCCTGCCCCCAATCCCTCCCAGTATCAGAGTCTTTTCCAATGAGTCAACTCTTCGCATGAAGTGGCCAAAGTACTGGAGCTTCAGCTTTAGCATCATTCCTTCCAAAGAAATCCCAGGGCTGATCTCCTTCAGAATGGACTGGTTGGATCTCCTTGCAGTCCAAGGGACTCTCAAGAGTCTTCTCCAACACCACAGTTCAAACGCATCAATTCTTTGGCACTCAGCCTTCTTCACAGTCCAACTCTCACATCCATACATGACTACTGGAAAAACCATAGCCTTGACTAGACAGACCTTAGTCGGCAAAGTAATGTCTCTGCTTTTGAATATGCTATCTAGGTTGGTCATAACTTTTCTTCCAAGGAGTAAGCGTCTTTTAATTTCATAACACAATGTTGAAGAAGAACCAAGCTGGAGGACTGATGCTACCCAACTTCAAGACTTACTATTCAAACATAGTAACTAAGAAAGTGTGGTATTGGCAAAATAACAGACAAATAGATCAGTGGAAGAAAGATCTTGGAAATGGACCCCTGCAAATAGAGTTATTGATCTCTGACAAAGGAGAAAAGACAATACAATGGGATAGTCATAGTCTCATCAACAAATGGTATTAGAACTGGATATCTACATGTTAAAAAGAAAAAAAAAAAAGGTCCAGATAAAAATCTTACCTCCTTCATAAAAATTAACTGAAAATGAATTACAGATTTTAATGTGAAAAACAGAAGTATAAAACTTCTAAAAGTTAACAAAGGAGGAAATCTATATGACCTTGAGTATGGTGATTTTTTTAAAATAAAATATCAAAGACATTATCAATGAAAGAAAAAATTTGATAAGCTGAACTTCATTCAAATTAAAAGTTTCTGCTCTGTGAGAAACAATATCAAAAGAATGAAAAGACAGCACCAGACTAGGAGAAAATATTTGTAAAAGACATATCTGATAAAGGACTGTTACACAAAATATACCAAAACTTTTAAAACTCAACAATAAGAAAACAATAACCCATTTTAAAATGAGTAAAAGGCCTTAAAAACACTTCAAATAAGATGTATAGATGGCAAATAAACATTTTAAAAGATTCTTCACATCATATGTCAAAAGAGAAATGAAAATTAAAACAATGAGATACCACTGCACAGCCATTAGAATGGGCAACATTTGGACAATGACAACCCCAAACGCTGGAAAGGATGTGGAATAACAGAAATTCCTATACACTGCTAGTGGAAGTGCAAAATGATGTAGCAACTGTGGAAGATACATCGGCAGTTTCTTATAAGAGTAGATATACTCATATGACCCAGTAATCATGCACCATGGCATTTATTCAAAAGGGTTTAAAATTTATGTCCACACAAAAACCTATACATGGATGTTTATAGCAGGTTTATTCATAATTGTTAAAACTTGGAAGCAACCAAGATAGTATTCAATAGGTAAATAAACAAACCATGATATATCCAGACAATGAAACAGTATTTGACACTAAAAGGAAATGAGCAATGAAACCAGGAAATGTTATGGAAGAATTTTAAATTTATATTGCTAACTGAAAAAGCCAACATGAAAATGTTTGAACTGTGGTGTTGGAGAAGACTCTTGAGGGTCCTTTGGATTGCAAAGTAATCAAACAAGTCAATTCTAAAGGAAATCAAACTTGAAGACTCACTGGAAGGACTGATGATGAAGCTGAAGCTTCAATACTTTGGCCACCTGATGCAAAGAGCCAACTCATTAGAAGAGACCCTGATCCTGGTAAAGATTGAACACAGGAGGAGACGGGGACAACAGAGGATGAGATGGTTGGATGGCATCACTGACTTGATGGAGATGAGTTTGAGCAAACTCCAGGAGATTGTGAAGGACAGGGAACCCTGGTGTGCTGCAGCCCGTGGGGTCTCAAAGAGTCAGACACGACTGAGTGACTGAACAACAACAATGTGAAAATACTACATACTGCATGATTTTAACTATAAGATATTCTGGAGAAGGAAAAACTATGGTGACACTTCAAAGATTACCAGTTGCCAAGATGGATGAGGTAAATAGGCACAGGACAGAGGCTCTTTAGGGCAGTGAAAATACTCTAGATGACAACATCATGATGGATATATGTTATAATATAGATGTCCAAACCCACAGAACATACTAAACCAAGAGTGAACTGTAAATAAAGTGTGGACTTTGGGTGATTATGACGTGTCATTATAGGTCCATCTTTGATTTTAAAAAAGGTATCATTTTGGTGAATGATGTTGATAATGGGGGAGGCTGTCTATGCCTGTGTGGGTACATGGAAAGTCTCTATCTTCCTCTCAATTTTGCTGTAACCCACCAACTGCATTAAAAATTGTCTTAAAACATAAAAACGATCCTATAAAAATTCAAGTTGTAGATTAGTAGCAATTTTATTATTAACATATAACATATTACTCAATATTATGAGTAATATATAATAGAACCCCAACAAGAGGATATACAATCTTTTCAACCATGCCTAGAACATTCTCAGTGGAGAAGGCAATGGCACCCCACTCCAGTACTCTTGCCTGGAAAATCCCATGAGCAGAGGAGCCTGGTGGGCTGCAGTCCATGGAGTCGCAAAGAGTTGGACAGGACTGAGCGACTTTACTTTCACTTTCACTTTCATGCATTGGAGAAGGAAATGGCAACCCACTCCAGTGTTCTTGCCTGGAGAATCCCAGGGACGGGGGAGCCTGGTGGGCTGCCGTCTATGGGGTCGCACAGAGTCGGACACGACTGAGAGACTTAGCAGCAGCAGCAGAACATTCTCAAAGATTGTCCATATGTTAGTCTGTATAACAAAAAAGGCTTAACATATATAAAAGATTGAAAGTATACTTCCCTGGTGGCTCAGGCAGTAAAGACTCTGCCTGCAATGCAGGAGACCTAGGTTTAATTCCGTAGGTCGGGAAGATCCCTTGGAGAAGGGAATAGCAACCAACTCCAGTATTCTTGCCTAGAGAATTCCATGGACAGAGGAGCCTGGTGGGCTACAGTCCATAGGGTCATAAAGAGTTGGACACGACTGAATGACTAACACTTTCACTTTTACAATGAAACTAAATAAGAAATCAATAGCAGAAGGATTTAGGCTATTCACAAAGAAATGGAAATTAAACAATGGACTCCTAACTAACCAAATAGGTCAATAAATTACAAGGGCAATTAGAAAGCATTCTGAGATGAAAGAAAATGACTGCACAATATACCAAAGCTTTAAGGGATGTAGATAAAGCACTCCTCAGAGGTTACATAGGTAGTGACTAAAGGCTTTGAGCCTAATAATGAACTAAGATGTGAGAATACTTCATTGCAACTAACTGCCCTGTAAACATAGACATGGTCAGCCTTAACCTGCCCTATTTAAAGGAACCCATTATCAGCCTTAATGACTTGAACCACTTCCATCCTTTGAGCCTTTGCAAACTGTTGGTCTTGTCCAACAAAGTCAATCTGCACATAAAGAACCTGAGGTATAGAGAGAATGCCACTTGTCTACTGTCACTCAGATGAGTAGTGATAGAACCAGTGTGTAAAGCCAGGCTCTGAGTGCCCTTTGCATCAAACCGTGCTTAAACCAGTCACATTTCACACATACACTGCCACCAACTTGAAGTTGCTCAGTCGTGTCCGACTTTTTGTGACCCCCATGGACTGTAGCCTACTGGTCTCCTCCGTCCATGGGATTTTGCAGGCAAGAATACTGGAGTGGATTGCTATTTCCTTCTCCAGGAGATCTTCCTGACCCAGGGATTGAACATGGGTCTCTGGCATTGTAGGCAGACACTTTACCATCTGAGCCACCAGGGAATGACTTTGATAATGTTAGTGATGGAACAGAAGAATATTTACTATGTTTATTTCCACAACATAGAGACAAACAAAACTGTGAAGACATTCAGATATAAATCAGGTTCAGCCTTGTAAGTTTATTAAGTCACCATAAGTCTTCTTGTAGGATTGTCCTCCTTTTCTTGGTTTCAGAAATAACTTTCCTTCAGTTGAACTCCTTGGGATGGATACTTGCTAAAGCCATGATTGTATACAGGGCTATAGATAAAATGTGTCCTGAAATTTGTCCAATTGCACTTCTGTGAAATGATCTTTGAAGTTAATCATCCAGCATCATGCCTGAATAAAGACTTAAGAATAAAAATATATGTCTCCTATCACTAATAACTATGATAATTGTGTTTTGAGCATGCACAGTGAATGTAATCCTAAAGTCTATCTAATTCTTTGCTCTTTTCTATAGAGTACAGATGCCATGGTCTGCTATATGAGATTTATCTCTCTTCTTTGAGGAAGGCTCAAAGGATGTATAGTAAACATAGACTAGTTAAATTAGGACAAAGTTGTGTTTTTACCTACATATAAGAAAGAGGGTAAGCAGAAACTATGTGGAGATTGGTGTCAGTCCTTCTAGAATAACCCACTGTGAGTTTCCTATTGCTGCTTTCAGTGCAAAAGCCATGAATGTCTTCTCTCCAGCATATATAAAAGGTCAAAAATGTATTGATTTCTGCTTCTGCCCATGAAAGATAAACAGCTGCAGCAATTTTCCTCCCACAGTAAACAACTAGAAAACTGAATAAATTACATTAAATAACTGTTGTCAGGCATTGGACCTAGCCAACTCAGGACAGCAATCCCTGAGAAAAGGAAGATGAATAAGATGAGCCCAAAGATTATACCACCTTCCTGACTGAAGAGTGTTTCTGACCACAGCACAAAGAGTGGGAGTCCAAAGGAGCCTAGGGTTCTCAATGAGCTGAGGAAGTAGAGGTGGCTAGAATTTGTGGGTCAGTATCTCAGAGAGGAGAAAACTGTACAGAGAGCAAGTTCCCCCTGAAGCCTTAGATAATGGCTACTGATCTGTGAACACGGGAGAGAAACTTACCTGACGCCAGAGTAAGGACGATGGGAAAGGCAGTAGGAAGAGCAATGTCCAGAGCTCACATGAGCCTAGAAGCAGTTCACTCTTGAACCAGCTAGAACTGAAAGACATTGCGATACATGAAGCACTGATAGACTCCTCAGAAAAGTAGCATCTTAGTAGAGACAAAAACACTAGACTAAAGGTTACCTTATGATCACCCTAACAAAGCTTGAAAA
Source organism: Ovis aries (assembly GCF_016772045.2). NCBI lineage: Eukaryota > Metazoa > Chordata > Mammalia > Artiodactyla > Bovidae > Ovis > Ovis aries. The sequence goes on from NC_056055.1 coordinate 58,023,984, forward strand.
AAGGTTTCAAAAACATCTAACTGGTTCAAATTAATTTAGCTATGTACTAAAGCAAAACCCAATAGTCTCTGAAGGAATACAACATAATCCAGCAACCAATAACATAAAATTTACAATATACAAAAATTAACTGCATTTTCCTACCAGCAATGAATAATTAAAATTTTAAATTAACAGACACCTTCGTAAGTCAAATACTACCATTACAACAAAAGTACAGAATATTTTGAGATATGTTTAAAAATACATGTAAGTGCTATTCACTGAAAACTATAAAATAAAAAAACTATAAAATATTGCTGAAAGAAATTAAAGAAAACTAAAATAAATAGAGAGCTATATCGTGTTCTTATATCAGAAGATGTCTGCTGTCCCCAAATTGACATACAGATGCAATTCAATCCCAAAGTCCCAGCTGGCTGTATTGTAGAAACTGTGATTTTAAAATTCTTACATAGATGCAAAGAATCTAGAATAAGCAAAATAATTTTTAAAAGAACTAAATTTGGGAGGTGAGAGAGACGTTCAGGAGGGAGAGGACATATGTACACCTATGGCTAATTCATGTTTATGTATGGCAGAAATCAAACCAGTATTGTAAAGTAATCATCAATCAATAAAAAATAAATACAACTAAAAAAACCACAAAATTATATATATATATACGCATATATATATACATACATATATATATATACACACATATATATACACACACATACATATATGCAGCAATGGAACAGAATAGAGTTAGGAACAGATATACATACATTTGTGTATATATATATATATATATATGTATATATATATATATATAAATACATACAACTAATAAGTCAACTAAAGCACCAAAGCAATCCAGTAGTAAATAGATAACTTCTATCAACAAAAGACATTGGAACAATATGCATTTGAAAACAAACACACACAACAACAAAAACAAAGATACTTATTTTGCACAGTATACAAAAATATTAATAATTTAAAATACATCAAAGACCTAAATATCAAAGCAAAAATAAAATCTTTAGAACAAAAAGACAAAAGGCTCTGAAACATTTTATAATGCAAAGATTTCTTAGTTAAGATATAAAAATCATAAACCATGAAAACACTGATAAATTGGCCTTGATCAAACTATAACCTTAATTTCTTTGAATGTTTTAGGAAACAAAAATCAAGCCAATGACTGACAGTTAATATTTTCAAAATGTACATATGACAAAGGGTTTGTTTGCAGAATATATATGTGTAAAAACCTGTTAAGGGTAATAATAAGAAGACAAATTACACAAGAACAACAAAAGCAGAGGTTTTAACAGACACTTCAACATCAAAGATATGCACATAAGTGAAAAATTGTGAAAGTCCTTTCAGTTCAGTTCAGTTCAGTCGCTCAGTCATGTCCGACTCTTTGCGACCCCATGAATCGCAGCACACCAGGCCTCCCTGTCCATCACCAACTCCCGGAGTTCACTCAGACTCGCGTTCATCCAGTCAGTGATGCCATCCAGCCATCTCATCCTCTGTCGTCCCCTTCTCCTTCTGCCCCCAATCCCTCCCAGCATCAGAGTGTTTTCCAGTGAGTCAACTCTTTGCATGAAGTGGCCAAAGTACTGGAGTTTCAGCTTTAGCATTCAGAATGGACTGGTTGGATCTCCTTGCAGTCCAAGGGACTCTCAAGAGTCTTCTCCAACACCGCAGTTCAAACGCATCAATTCCTTGGCACTCAGCCTTCTTCACAGTCCAACTCTCACATGCATACATGACCACTGGAAAAACCATAGCCTTGACTAGACGGACCTTAGTCAGCAAAGTAATGTCTCTGCTTTTGAATATGCTATCTAGGAGTAAGCGTTTTTTAATTTCATGGCTGCAGTCACCATAATGCAAAATAAAACCACCACAGAACGAAACTACACAGCTACCACATTAAGACCACCATAACAGGGCAGGTGGTATGGTAAAGAATCCACCTGCCAGTGCAGGAGACATGGGTTCGATCCCTGGTCTGGGAAGATCCCACATGCTGTGGAGCAACTAAGACCATCATGAAAGTCACTCAGTTGTGTCTGGCTCTTTGTGACCCTGTGGACTGCAGCATACCAGACTCCCCTGTCCTTCACTATCTCCCAGAGTTTGCTCAAGTTCAAGTCCACTGAATTGGTGAAGCTATCCATCTCATCCTCTGCCACCCTCTTTTCCTTTTGCCCTAAATCTTTCCCAGCATCAGGGTCTTTTCCAGTGAGTTGGCTCTTTGCTCTTCGAGGCCAAAGAACTGGAGCTTCAGCTTCAGTGTCAGTCCTTCCAATGAATATTCAGGGTTGATTTCCTTTAGAATTCACTGGTTTGATCTCCCTGCTGTCTGAGGGACTCTCAAGAATCTTCTCCACAACAATTTGAAGACACATGAGTTTCCAAATACTGAACTTTAGAATGGAATGGACATTCCCACCCTGTTTGACAGCAGTTCTGGACCTGGGAAGACTATTGATGAAAGGGGCCAAGAAGGGTTCTTGACCTTTATAACCAGATGCGACCACTAGAAATAAAAGGGGGAGCTAGGCCAAGAAAATTTGACTTTTTCTTCAAAATTTTATCAATTTGGGAAATCATTATACCTTCCCTAGGGCAGAGGGAGTAAAAAGTAGAGGAAAGTCAGGAGTGTTACACAGAGAAAAGGTGGCATCAGGAATGGGACACAAGCATCCCATACCAAGAGCATCCACTTTGTTATAATCTGTAAGATATCCTACCCCACAGAAGCTCATTTATTAGACCAATTTCATATGTATAAATAATATGTGTGCATAAATATATGTATAAATTTCATATATACAACTCACATGTTTTAATGTTTACATCCAGACAACTCTGCGATCTACACAGATAACATATTTCTTGACAAACAATTCAATCAGACTCCTGATACACCTGCTGCAGGCTCTGATCATCCTTCTGCAGGAAGTCATAGTCAGGAACTTGTGCCACCAATGAAAGCATCTGGGTTCTTTATCACTGTGACTTTGGTGTTTGAGGCCATCTCCTTTTAAAGACCTGATCAAAACAGGAAGGTAGCTGTTGAGTTGGCCAAAAGGTTTGTTCATTATTCAATACAGCTCTTGGTGAAAATGAAAAGGGAGTTTTTTATATTTATTTAAAACGGAATTAACTTTGAGGCCAACCCAATATATCGTGTAGCCTTCAGAGCGCCAGGACAAAGATAAAGGCCAATGGCAGAGTGAGAGCTAAGGCAATTGAGAAATGTCTAGATAATGCTAATATCTTTGTCCCAGCCAATGGAGGGGGATGCCATAAATCAAGGACAATCACTGTTTGAAGATACATAAAGGTGTGATGAAGCATTTAGGAATGGTGACTTATTTTTGAGTTAGCAATTGCAATGCTGGATTTTTCCATCTTGTGGTTCCTTTAAAATTAATACTCTCAAATCTGCTCTCTCTTTTATAACTTCAACTCCTCCTTCCTTGTCATTTGGGAATTGTCTTGGACTACATACAGGCTTTCAGGTGCTTCCTTTGGATCTCAGATCACATGTCTAATTTTCCTAAAGTACAAAGAATTCTTTCTCATTTCTCTTTGCCTTGCAGGTTAGTAAACTATCTCTATAACTCCTTAAAAATGATGTTTGGACCTTTTCTTAAAGAAGAGAGCAACATTTCTACTCTGAATTGATAATAGAAAAATATATTTTTAATTAAATACTTAAGGTTAGAAAAGGATGTCACTTGTTTTTCTAGTGTGAGTGATCACAGAAGATAGCATTTCTGTTGGTATTAGCAGTATAGCTTCTCTCTAAATATCTGAGTTATTTGGGTAACTATTATAAAGACAATTCATCCGTAACTACAAGGAAAAAAAGAAAAGTTGTATCACAAGATCTCTGAATGAATAAGATTGTTGAGACTTTAACATTTCTCGGTTTAAAAATTCATCTTTCAATATATTAGTAAAGACTTCAATATGACCAAGAAAGCTACATTATGTTCAGTAACTTCTAAAATGGGCACAATTTAGTTTGTATAGTCATAGACCACTGAAAGTAGAAAGATTTTATTGGGCCATTCTAGCCACACTCTGTCTCTGATGAAGATCTTCACCAACATCCCTGGCAGGCATTAAGCAATTAATTAGACAGATTACAGTCCACAGCTCCCAATCCATTGCATTAGAAAAGGTAGATATTTTTATCTTACTATTATTTAATCTTTTCTATTAATTTCTAATTTTCCTAATTGTATCTTATGAAACAACAAAAAAAGTAATTCGATTCTTTCATTAACACAAGTGGTATCTCATTTCTCTTAAGCCTTGGCTTCTTCAAGTTAAATATTCTTTGTTTCTTTAACTGCTCAGGAAACTCAAATGGTAGAGTCAATATCAGCTTGATTTGGGGGGGGGGGGTGTAAATTAAGTGTTTTTAATTTTATATTCCTGAAAAAATCTTTTTTTTTTTCAAAGATCTAATTTCTCTGAACCACTTCATTTTATCTTATCACTTTTCATTCTATTTCTTCAAGATAGTAGGGTTTGACTGATACATGCATCTATTTTTCTGGCATTCTTTGCAAACTTTTCTCTTAATTTGGGGATTAATCATTCCAACTTTTTTGATTTTCCCTTAGAGCTGTAACACTACTACACTTTAACTCAGTATCATTATATATATGTGTGTGTATTTATAAACATATATGGTGGAGACAGGGGAGTCTGGTGGGCTGCCATCTATAGGGTCGCACAAAGTCGGACACGACTGAAGCGACTTAGCAGCAGCAGCAGCAGCATGGTGGGAGAGACTGATGACAAATACCTTTTCTGTATTTATATATATATATATGTAGATTAACAAATATCCTTTATATGTTGATATTGATGCAAGTTTGATTTCTGGTCACAGAACTAAATTTATCTTACCTCTTCATAGCAACATTATGTCATTAATATATTATCATTGGTTCAAATATGTCCTCTTTCTATGTTTTATTTCATATTCTCCCCCTCAAAGTCAGCCATTTGTATGTTTGTACTTGGGATCTACCTCCCACAAACTTTATTTTTTGAGTATATGCATATCAATGTATCATTTCTGTTTAGTGTAATTATTTTTAAAAACTTTTAATGTTTAGTGTAATTATTTTTTAAAACTTTTAATTTTATATTGAAGTATAACCATTTAACAATGTTATGATAGTTTTAAGTGCACGTCAGAGTGACTCAGCCACACATATACATGTATCCATTCTCCTCCAAACTCCCCGCCCACCCAGGCTGCCACATAACATTGAGCAGAGTTCCTTGTGCTGTATGGTAGGGCTGCATAATTTTCATTTATTTACTTAAACAGCACTGAGCTATAAGTCATTCAATTTACTGTTAATATATTGATCTATTGTGTCAGACATGACAGCGGCTGAATAACAGCAACATTCACATTAATATATGTATAGTAAGTCTTTGGAATCCTATGGAGTAGACCCTCATAAGAATATTTTACATTTTACACATATTTCTTTTTATTCATTTCTAGTTTGTTTTCATCTCTTTGCTGCTTCAAACAATGCTATCAATAACATTCTCCTACCTGGGCACTATGTACCTGGTAACACTGTATACCTGAGCAAGATATTTTCTCAAGCAGACACTTGACTGCAATTACTGGGCATATGTTCAATATGTACATATTCAATTTCTCTCAATATTGCCAAATTGTGCTTCAAAATAGCTGCACCACAGAAGTGCATGAAGGTTCCCATTTATCGACATCCTCCTTATCCCTTGGTTTATCTTATCCTGGCATTCTTTATTCCTCGCTGGTCACATATTAGTTATTGAAATCACTTTCATAATTGGGGTTTTGTTTTCTGAGTTGTTGGTCATGACTATGATCATACTTTGTCTCCTCAGAAAGCAATTTCCCCCAACCAGTCTCAGGTGGTGACTGACAGCCTGCCTCATTTCTTACTTAATTCCATTTGAAATGTATCACACTATCTTTTCAAGGAAGAGAACAACTGTATAAATGGTGCAATTTCCTGTGATAACACTTCCTAAAAACCTATGAAAAAAGATCTTTAAACTTCTCAAACTCTTGCTAACAGCATTTTTCTCTAAATGATCTTTTATGATTTATCATTTTTTATTGAATGATTCCCTCATGCTTCATTTCCTTCATTGTACATAATGCTATTTGACCACGTGTAACATAAATTCCCCTAGCAAAGAAAAAATAAAGGCAGCAGGAAAATTAATTTTATTTTTCCAGAAATCACTTTGCCGCATCTTATGGAGCAGACGTGTATAAAGTTCACAGGATCTCCAGCCAGTCTGGGGGTCTAGGGCATGTTCCCTTTCTATCTTGGAAGTGAAACAAAGGAAATAGCCCATCTTGTTAAACACTCATTCAGATTCCACTCTCTCTGTGATAGTCTTTCTACAACTGCAGCTAAAAGTGCCAATTGAAACCAACCCTGTCATAGAGACTTGTACAAAATATGAACAGTGCTAAATACCTTAAAGTGAATCGATTTTCACTGAAAGTGTTTTAACCTCCTTTTAGGTCAAGAAATAGCAATTTTCTGAGCTTCCCTGTAACCTGAGAAATAATCCTAAGAGGCAGGTGTGCACTGCATACCTCATTGATAGCATGAAATACATTGAAAATGCCTTTGCACAGGACAGTCCTCAGAACCCCTTTCCCAGCCTTCAGGCTGAGGTGTGCTGTGGTCTAGGGAAGTAGAGTGACTCTTTTATGGTATTCTTTCACATCAGAGACTGCTAACTTGTTACTTTTCTAAAAGACGAAATTGGGTTAGACTCAGGGCAACGCAAGATGTAAGCCTATTTCTAATTTATTAATATAGAATGGACACTGAGTACATTTTACAAATGAGTAAACTGAGGCCCTGAGAGATTTAAGACTTTAGCAAAGATTCACAGTTGGGGTTACAATGGTGCTAGACCTGGGCATAGGGCATAGTCAATAAATGAAGGAGAAAGCACATGGAAAAAGAGGTTTTAGGGGGCAAACATCTGATGGGCACTAGTAGTTACTTCCAAACTGCCTATGTTCTGTCTGGATGACATCTCTGAGCGGAGAGGTCCCAACTATGATCATTTCTATCATGAAAAAGTCACAAGATGATAATTTTTGTCATTAACAATACGTGAGCGCTTTTTGTGCCAGAAACTATGACTATTCCAGATAGTCTATTAGTTTATATAATCCTCACAATTCTATGAATTAATATACCCATTTTCATGACAAAGAAGCTCAGAGAACTTAAGCAAGTGATCCAGGATGGCACACTAAGCAGCAGAGCTCAGTGCATCATCACAGGCAAGTATCAGTGCTGCACGCTTAAGAACTATCCTCTTGGGACTTCTCTGATGGTCCAGCAGTTAAGAATTCGCCTTGCAATGCAGGCATGTCGGTTCGATCGCTGGTTGGGGAATTAAGGTCCCACGTGCCATGGAGCAACTAAGCATGTACGCCATAACTACTGAGCCTACACACCACAACTAGAGAGTCTGTGCACCCCAACAAAAGATCCCACATGATGCAACAAAGATCCTGAATGCCACAACTGAGCCCTGATGCAGCCAAAGAAATAAATTATTTTTAATGTACTCTCTTGTCTCCACAGCCTAAATAACACCACACATAAACCCCTCTTCACGTTTTCTTGGCAGGAGAGGTATTCCTGTCCAAATACAGACAGTATAAATCACAGTTCCTGAAAACATAGCCACCTGGAAGTTTTGCTTTATGATTCAGAATCAACAGCTCCCCTCACCCCCCCCCCCCCCCCCGCCCCCATGTCTAGAGCCACTAAAGTGCATGGTTCAGCTTTTCCTTTCTCAAATTATTTTTTAAAAAAAGGAAGAGCACTGCATATTTTTCTTTGATTTCACTCTTCATTAAATAATATTAAACAACCATTTCAGAATTCATTCAGGACCCGCACTATAGAACAACATCTTGGCTTATTTCTACACTGAGCTCTGAAATATGTTAATTAATAAAAGTCTTCTAGAACTGACACCAGTAGAGAGTGTGAATCACCCGTGGAATGAGATGTCAGCCATATGTAGTCAGGCAGCCCCTTGACCACCCTCCCGCCCCAGTTCTCAGAGGACTTTTGTTCTCTCTGGTACATTACGTCATTTATTTTTCTTCTGAGTGTGATGCATTTACTGATCACTAATATAATTCTTTGTTCCTGGGTCAAGGAAAACTTTATGCTGACATATTGGTTGGGAGAAGGAATGGGAACAATTATTTATTTGGAAGAATGACTCAAACTCTCACTCATGTTTTCATTTATTTTTTCCACTGCTCTAGCCAAAGTTCTGAAATGATACCCTAAGAAGGCCATTGGGGCCAACAGACACAAGTTATCTCTGCTCATTGCTGTCAGTTCTATCTTTCTCCTTTCATTTACTCACCAAAGAATAACTCATTCCTGACCCATATGCAGGAATCCAACAGAATAAGGCATCTGTGTTGCACCTGGGAAAACAGAATGTGAAAAGTAAAGCACTAAGGACGATGAGATACTTATTCTCCAAAGCAACTAGAGAGAGAAAGCCTTGAAAGTCCAAATAAATAATGATTATTTTCATACAGAGGGTGACAGTAGTGTATAGCATTTTTTTTTTTAAGAACAGAAGACACTGCCTATTATCAGTGCAGGCCTACAAAGACCTAGAAGTATGTCTCACTCCACCATGACACAGGTACTGAAAGTCTCTAGAATGATGCTGCATCTCATGTGTAAATCTACCCCTCATGCAACTTCTGAGCACTTAAAGTGAAAAATAGGTAGTACATGGGCCAAATTTGGATAAAACTGGGTTCTGACACAAAGATGCACACTTGGCAATGGCAATATTTGAGGGAACACAGCTGATTCTTTCATCCTTCTGAATTTTTGAAGGAAAACAACACAGTGCTTAAGATTTCATGCACACATTCCAGAATGCATAGGATCAAATCCTGGCCCCACTTTGCATAACTTATTAACCTTGGGAAGGTTATTAAGCCATATTGTTCCTAAGTGTTTCATCTGCAAAATGGTAGAATGATAATAGCAGCTGCCTTCTAGGGTTGATGTGGAAACTAAAGTCACCAAAATGAAAAGCTCACTAAATAGCTAGAATTTATTGAATGGGTAGCAATTCATTAATTATTAGGTAATAATGATGTTTGATGATTTGGAGGGGAATTTTCAAAATTATAGGACCTGATATTTTCATATAAGGGTAAGTGGGTAAATATGGATCACAGACTCTTTCTCCTCAAACTTTTAGCTATGTCATCCATGACTGCAACAAAAACCTCATTAATGGGACTTCCCTGGTGGTCCAGTGGTTAAGAAACCACCTGCCAGTGCTGGGGACACAAGTTTGATCCCTAGTCAGGGAAAATCCCACATGCCTTGGAGCAGGTAAGCCCATGATCTGCAACTGCTGAAGCCCATGCACCCTAGAGCCCATGCTGCACAACAAGAGAAGTCACTGCAATGAGAAGCGTGCACACCTCAACTAGAGAGTAGCCTCTATTTGCCACAACTGGAGAGAGCCCACATGCAGCAAAGCCAAAAACAAACTAATGAATTAATTAAATCTTTACAAAAAATCATTAGCAGCAACTACAAAAAGAGACATTATTTATTCCATAAATGGAAAGAAACAAGCTTCTAGATTGCCATAGTGTATCTCACAATGTTCTCACTTCTCCTTTCTACTACCAAGAAACAGTACTGGCAAACAAGAAAAAAAGTGACCCAGGAAATGAGAAGTGAACTTAGTAGTACCTATATATTTTCATCATCTAACTCAGGACATTGCGCTGAATTTCTGGGGTAAAAAATCACAAAAATGGAAAAACTGAACAAACAGGCTGAATTTTGCTGTCGCGATGAGCATTCTCAGAAGAGACCATAGATGTCAGGCTTTCCCTCTACACAGAAAAATAGACTGCAGATCCTTGACGAGATATTATGAAACCTGGAATGCAAAATTCAGCAGAACTTCACAAGAGAAAGCAAAGCCCAGATCTTCTACCACAGTCTCCACTCTGCTCAAATGAGCTCCTCTGCTACACTACAGATGAAGTAAGAAGTGTCTTACTTTCAAGAGCTGTTGCAGATTATCCTTTTAAACTGGCTTTATTTCCAGGTCTAATTTTTACTTTGTAACATCTACTACTTTGAATTAACAATAGTTCTTTGTGTTGTAGATTTATTTCTTCAACAAATCTAAAACGAAAGGGCATTACAAAGGCCATATCCTTCATATCTAGGAGATATTCTAGGAGGAACTCCAGAGAAAGTTGCTTTAATTCTGAGTACTTCTTTAATCCAGCTGGACTTCTTTTCTTTTCACTTTGTTAACATAATTGCTCAGGATGGTCTGTGCTTTTATTTTAGTTGCTGTAACCAGCTCTGCTCCAAAGCTGGAGACTTCCTGATTTGTGCACATTTGTGACCATGAGGGTAAAAAAGAAAGTCTGATGAAATCAATATGATGCTATTTGTAAGGTCAAGGTATTTGGGGAAGATGGGAAGCCAGAGCACTGGGGATGAGGTGAGTTATCTGAGGAGTCCAGTGCAGCACGAGGCTCTATGGTCTGGGAAGTAAACCAGGGTATACTACCAAGCCTGCAGTTCTGTTCCCAACAGCTGTGAACCCCCCACCCACTGTGCCCAATTCAGAACTGCAAGAGGCTGCAGGGAGCCTTGCTGCTCACAGAGGACTGAAGTCAAGGACAGGCCACAAGTTTCAATGTGGGGGTTATTTTAGGTCGTGGACTACAATGATTTAGCAAGAAATTCAGAAGACACCCTGACAAGTCCAATCTGTTTCTTCATCGACTTTGATATTGGCTGTGTCCCTCAGGCACTAAAGGAAGCAGTCTTTGTTCTCTGCCAGCATTTGCTCTGCCGAAAGCCAAGAGAGGAGATGAAAGTCAGACGAGCAGAAACAGCAAGTCCTGAAGCAACGCTGGTGCTTTCAATCATTCTCACCCTGATTTCTAGCACCCAGCTTCCCTTTCCAGGCCCATTACCACACCCTTCTTCATCAGAGCTGACTTTTGGATGAAAAGTCAGGACTTAAGAGATTGCTTTCCACTCTGAGGATAAGATTCTGCTGATTGGAACTCATTTTCTCCTGCTCTTCAGAGAACACTACAGCTCACCTCCTCATCGTTCCCAATGTAGACATCTTTATCTGTATGAAGCCTCCAGGCTTTCCTTCCTCTGTCTACGCCTGTATGTCCTTCAAGGTCCTACTCAATTCAGGCCCTGTCTCTGTACTGGAGGCAGTCAGCCATGAGTTCAGATTTGGGCTCCATTACTTCCTAGCTGTGAAACCTTGGGCAAGTTACTCAACCTGTCTGGGCCCATTGTTAATACATAAACCTATCACAGTCACCTCATACGGTTGTTATGAAAATTACATGAGAAAATGTGTATTTAGTGCCTGATGCCTCTCTGATTATTCCAGACACATTTATGTCTCATCTGTTGTTATAGATGAAAGCCACTAGTCAGGGAGGATTTTAGCCCTTAAATCATTTAAAAGAGGTCAGTTTTTTTTTTTTTTTTAAGACAAGGATAGACTATGTTCCTTTTTATTTACTATCATCATCATGATAAAACAGCATTAAAAACTACTATCTAATAAACACTTTCACTGTCCCATGTGATGTTTTCAACAGCTTTGTGATAGGTCTTTTGACTATTTGTTGAAAATATTCCCAAACTTGGCAGCTTAAAGCAGCAATGAATTTAATATACCTCCTGAGTTTGTGGCCAAGGAATTTGAACAAGGCTTGGCTGGGCAATTCTCCTGCTCCACAGCTGTCCACCGAGGTCACTCAGGGTTTTGAGTTGGTGGTCAAACTTGTTTGAAGAATCCAAGGTGGCTTCATCCCCATGCCCAGGACATTGGGACAGCTGGAGGAATGAGATCTGTGGGGACAGTCAACTGAGATGCTGACATAGCCTCTCCAGTTTGGTAATTTCAGCACAGTCAGACTTCTTAAATGGCATCTCAGAACTCCCACCAAGTCAGGAAGTAGACGCTGACCATCTTAAAGCCTCTGCTCAGAAACTGGCACATTCTATCATGCTATCATCTGCCATATTCTATCATTTAAAGCAGTCACGGAGCCCACTTAGATTCACAGGCCTCATCTCTTGTTGGGAGGAGTGTTTAAGAATGTGTGGTCCGACATAGACTGGCAATGTGATTCTTACATGATAGTATACATGTTACAATGCCATTCTCCCAAATCATCCCACCCTCTCCCTCTCCGGTGATGACCCAGAGAGATGTTATGGGGAGGGAGGTGGGAGGGGGTTCATGTTTGGGAACGCATGTATACCCGTGGAGGATTCATGTCAACGTATGGCAAAACCAATACAGTATTGTAAAGTAAAATAAAGTAAAAATAAAAATTAAAAAAAAATAAAAAATTAAAAAAAAAAGAATGTGTGGTCCTATTTACTCAAACTGAGTAGCAGTATTATTTTCATATTACAAATACAGTCCAGGTTTCATAGTAGCTGTTTGACTTGCCTGAGGTCACACAACTAGAGGTGAAATAACAGTTCAGAAATGTCTAGCTCTCATTCCTACTCTTAAGTCTTAACCAGTCATTTGTACTAATTTGCTCTTTCTCTCTCTCTCTCTCCCACACACACACACACACACTCCAGCAGAGCTGGAAATGAATGCTCATTCAAACAGTTCTGCTACCTTCATGGAGGAGTGCCGTGGGAATTGTAATTGCACTTGGTTTCCCCACTGCAATTGGAAAGTTGGTTAATGTATTGGCACTAATACAGCGCCTCTTCCCATCACAGCAGAATTGGCTGTTACTGTTATAGTTGGATTATGGCCACTTCTTCCTCCTTTGCAAAATTTAAGTCTGTGATGTTCTCATCAAGGGAAACGATGATGGAGTTACAGCAGGCCAATGATTAAATTTGCTCAGCAACAATCCGTAAATAACCTACACATTCCATTTGATGGCTTTGATTTGGTCCCTCACTTATACAAAAGGGCTGACTTCCAGGTATTGCGATGGAAAATGAGCTGGGTGTGGGTAGGGGGCCAGAGTGGCTGGGAAGCAGGGGGAGGAGAGGGAGAGCCATGTGGGAGCCAGATTTGTCTTAGAACTTCAAGGAAAAGCGATAAGCAGACAGGCATCTTAAGAAACCTCACCTCAAAATTTAATCAGTTGTCCTCTTTCTTGCCCTTTTCAACTGTCTACCACATGTTGCTTCCTGCCTCTGTCCATGCTTTGCCTGTGGCAGGTGGGCTGGGATGGCTCATGTCTCTTCTGCTGGAGTCTGATTGTGGAATCCACACTCTTCTCTCTCTCACTGCAGGTAGTTTCAATGGATGGAGGAGAAGATGAGAGATGCAGTTATTTCTGGATGAGATTCTAGGAATCTTATTATTGTACTATATTGGGGATTCTCCTCAAATTTTTGTTCTTTCATTGTATAGGGTGGTCTGAAACTCTTTTCCAAATTATATAAAGAAAATACATTTATTCCCTTGCTCTAAATGCCACCAAACAGTTACTGAGTGATGAGAAAGAGTGAGAGAACTAAAGAGAGCTAGACTGAGAAAAGGGAATTTATACCATCCAAAAACGTACTGATAGAGAATGCCTGCCAGTTAGCACAGGTTCAATTCTTTCCATAAAATAACAACCGTGGGGGGGAAAAAAAAAAAAAGGACTTCACAAAATCCCTCCATCCACAGTCTCAAATTTTCTTGGTCTTTTAAATAATGCTGTCCTTTTTGTCTGTTGTTTCAAGAAGAGTTAACTCAGGTGAATATACTTTCTTTTAAAGACATAAATTTATTGAGATATACTGTTTTGTTTCATGCCATAAAATTCACCTTTTAAGCGATACACAATTTAACAATTGTTAATGAATTCAGAGTTGTGCAACCATCACCACAGTCTAATAGTAGAAATGTCTATCACAACACTTGCAGTCAGTCTCCATTCACAGCTCCAGCCTCAGACAGCAACTAATCTACTTTTTGTCCTTCCAGATTTGTCTTTCCTGGACATTTGATATAAATGAGATTGTGCAATATGTGATCTCATGTGCCTGGCTTCTCATATTGCATAGTGTTTTTGAGCCTCAACCGACAGGTTCAACATTATGTTTCAGGATTTCACTCTTCTTACTACAAATAGTATTCTATTGTACAGATATATTACATTTTGCATATCCATTCCCCAATCAATGGACTTATGGGTTGTTTCCACTTTTTAGTTATTATGAACACTTATGTGCAAGTCTTTGTGTAGGTAAGAATTTTTAATTCCTTGGGTAGAGACCCAGGAGCAAAAAAATGCTGGTGACATAAATATCTATGTTTAACTTTTTTTTTTTTTAACTTGCCAAACTATTTTCCAAAGTAGCTGCACCGTTCAAATTTCTCTGAATACCCACCACTGATTTTTATTGCCTGATTGTTTTTTTCTTTTTTTTTTTTAGCCACTCGCTGGTATGTAAAGCAGTAGCTCATTATGAGATAAAAATTCTTAAGATTCTCAGATAAGTAGCTTAATATTACTGCCATAAATCAAGAAGATGGAAAATTTTCACGTTTTAATGAAAATATCTGTCTCTTTTTTAAGCACTTAGAGACTGAAAGGAGGATTCTCCAAACTTTGGGAATTAACTTTAATTCTCTCAGCAAAGAGGTCAAAGACTTACGCTTGATGAATAGACTTGGGCCTTACTGCTAGTGTTATTAGGACATGTTAAACAAGTAACATTTGCATAAAGCAGTAAACATACCTCATATATAGGGGAGATATTGCAGTATCTCCTACCACTTCCTACTCAACGTGCCCATAACCCCTTGTGTTATTTTGTCACATGTTATAGAACTCTGACTGTAGACGGACTTCTATTCCAGGTAACTAGTGGTCATTCAGAAAATATTTGAGTAAGCTAAATAAATGCTAGAAGGTAATAGAAGCATTATTTTTAATAGCCAGGACATAGAAGCAACCTAAGTATTCATCAACAGATGAATGGATAAAGATATGGGGTGTGTGTGTGTGTGTGTGTGTGTATATACATGCACACATACATATCACATCTGGAATATTACTCAGCTATAAAAGGGTGAAAATTTCCCATTTGCAACAGCATGAATAGACCCAGAGGGGAGAAGGATTGGGAGAGAGGCAAGATTGGTAAAGGGGATTAAGACTTACAGACTATTGGATATAAAATAAATAAATTATAAGAATATAAGGTATAGCACAGGGAGTGTACCAATATTTTATAAAAACTTTATATGGAGTATAATCTATAAAAATACTAAATCACTGTTATAAATATGAAATTAATATAATACTATAAGTCAACTATACTTCATTATTTTAAAAGGTAATACCTAAAGGCTCCCCTGGTAGTTCAGTCAGTAAATAATCTGCCTGCAGTGCAGGAGACCCAGGTTCAATCCCTGGGTTGGGAAGATCCCCTGGAGAAGGAAACAGCAAACCACTCCAGTATTCCTGCTTGGAAAATCCCATGGACAGAGGATCCTGGTGGGCAACAATCCATGGGATTGAAAAAGTCAAACATGATTTAGCAACTAAACCACCACCACCTAAAGGAAAGACCCCGTAATGAATAAAAAGCAGTATCATTATAATATGAAATCATTAATTAGGAAAATGACTAAAAGACAGATAAAGCTAACCAGCAATGATGGAGACAGGAAGCACTGATTTTAAGCAAACTGCAGAAACAGAGGCTTGAACTATATAATTTGACCTCATGCTGGTAAGATGAAAACAAAAGCACGTTTTTGGTGAACATTCAGCAAGAAAACTAGCAAATGACATAATAGTATCATTAGTAATACTTATCCATCTAACAAGTATTTGTGTCTTGTTAATTTAGGGTGACCAACTGTCCCAGTTTGCTGGAGCTGAGGGGTTCCCCACAATGCAAGATTTACAGCGCTGAAATGAGAGTGTCAGACAGACCGGTTAGTCACCCTACTTGTCATCAAACAAGGAGTTCTGTGAGGAAGGCATATGAGAAATTTTGTGCAAAAGTCTACCCATCTAGGAGTCAAGATATCTGAGGTTTTGTGCTTTAAACTATCCTAGTAACAGGCTCAGACTTAAGAGGTAGCTTGGTCCCTCTGATCTGGAGGAGATTAAGTAGGGTAACTCAAAGAACTCTTCTAACTCTGATATTTTATAATCCTATAGATGCGTATGATTATAAGTACAACTGTTTTCTTTTGCTGATCCAAAGTCAACAGTCAGTAGAATCAGGAAAAAACATATTTAGGTACAGAAATATGACATTCAAAAATTCAGAATTTTTCCACTATAAAGATATTAAGTAATAAATCATCTGTTGCACCCCCATGCTTACTTTCCACCTCTTATAACCCTATAAGAGTGAATGCTGCTGCTAAGTCGCTTCAGTCGTGTCCGACTCTGTGCGACCCCATAGACAGCAGCCCGCCAGACTCCCCCGTCCCTGGGATTCTCCAGGCAAGAATGCTGGAGTGGGTTGCCATTTCCTTCTCCAATGCACGAAAGTGAAAAGTGAAAGTGAAGTCGCTCAGTCGTGTCTGACTCTTTACAACTCCATGGACTGCAGCGTACCAGGCTCCACCATCCATGGGATTTTCCAAGCAAGAGCAATGGAGTGGGGTGCCATTGCCTTCTCCAATAAGAGTGAATAACATTATTCTATTAAAATATATGAATCTTTTTCTGATTCTGGAATTTCTCAAAGAATCCAAATTCTAATTCTGAGAGGCTAACATTTTTCTCATATGATCCAAAACAGACTCTGGCTTTAGTTTCAGAACTTAGCACAGCACTTTATCACAGTCCCTGGCACATTGAAGGAGCCTTGTAAATATTTGTTGAATTCAAATGAACTAATGAATCTTTGACTTTATAGTCAATATGCAAAAAGAGCTGGGGATGTTTTTCTTGTCTGCTCATCTTTTCATTTTTAGAAAGATTTCAATAAGAAGTAACTGACACTGGATTTTTAAGCATTGAGTGGGAAAATGTATTTTAAAATATCTTATAAATAATAATACAATGTACAAATATACCACATTAATGTCTTCTTACTAAAAAAAAAGAGAAAGACACTGAGTTTATAGACACTGGACTATATAGTCCTTCAAACTTCAATGATGTATATGGGAATTCAATGGCACTCTGAATTTTGTATTCTGAGAATCATAACAGTTTTGAGATTATAAAAATCTCTGATTATTTGAATGTACATCTGTAAAAATAAGATTGAAGAAATAAAATACTGATATAGCTCAATTGCATCTAAACTGAAGGACTAATACTGAAGCTGACACTCTAATACTTTGGCCACCTGATGCAAAGAGCTGACTCATTAGAAAAGACCCTGATGCTGGGAAAGACTGAAGGCAGGAGGAGAAGGAGACGACAGAAGATGAGATGGTTGGATGGCATCACAAGTTGATTGATATGAGTTTGAGCAAGCTCCAGGAGATGGTGAAGGACAGGGAAGCCTGGTGTGCTGCAGTCCAAGGGGTAGCAAAGAGTCAGACACCATGGAATAACTGAACAACAACCTAAACCCAGAAGTTTAAGATATGAAATGCAGTTCAAAACAATGATAACCACAGTAAAAACAAGCAAATACACACAAACACACAAACATACAGACACCACCACCACTACCACTCCATCAAGTAATTACTTAGAGATAAATTTGATCCAAACTTGAAAGTCAACTCAGAAGACTTTTTTTTTTTTCAACTTTTTAAGGCAAATGGTACTTATTTTGTCATGTACCCAGGATTTCTTAGCTTTTGCACTATTGGCATTTGGCTGGATAGTTCTTTGTGATTGAGGTATTGCTTATGCATTGCAGGATATTTAGCAGCATCCACAGCTTTACCCACTAGCCACTAACAAACATCTGCAAAGCTCCCTTCTCCCTCCCATGTTGTGACAAACAAAAACCAAAACATCTCTATACATTGCCAAATGTCTCATGGTGGGCAAAATCACCCAGGGTGGGGACCCCTGATCTAATCTGAGGGTATCTGAACTAGCTCTAAGAAATATAACCACTAAGATGTTGAGATATTTTTATAACTATTCTATAATAGTTACCTACATTTATACTTATCATCAAATAATGACATTTTTGCCCTTAAACAAAATTGATACTTTCTGCCTGTCCCACCTTTATCTTATAGAAAAATGTTATTTTTTTGACCTCTGTTCTCAGCTGTAGTTCAAATGCAGCTTTGTTTACCAACGTCACATTTGGAAAGGCAGCCACCTGTAACAAGCAGTCAGTCCTTCTGGTAATGTTTGCTATTTCAAAAGGTTTAGCCTGTCAAGTTTTAAAACTTCTCTTATATTGAAACTCCTCATCATTGTTTGTGAGTTTTGTTCATTATACTTGAAACTTCTGCTAAAAGAGGAACATTTACTCCTCACAATGAGTGAAAGATAAATATTTTTACTTTCAGTGTGTTTAATCCAATATATCATGAGAAACTGAGGCGAGGTGGTTGCAAGAGTTTCTGCAAAGCAATGAAAATTGGTGGAAGCAAACATTTCCTGAAACATTATACAGATCTGTGGCTTTTTCTCTTCCAGTAAACCCCCTCATTCCTATGCATAACTGGTTGATGCCCATTTACCAGAAGGAGTTCAATGAAGTTATTAAGAAAAGTAAGTGTTAGTCACTCAGCCATGTCTGACTGTTTGCAACCCCATGGACTGTAACTCTCCAGGCTCCTCTATCCGTGGAATTTTCCAGGCAAGAATACTGGAGTGGGTTGCCATGACCTCCTTTAGGGGATCTTCCTGACCCAAGGATTGAATCCACATCTCTTACGTCTCTTTCATTGGCAGGTGGATTCTTTACCACTAACACCGCCTGGGAACCCCTATTAAGATAAGATTGTTAAATATAAGTATTGCCTAAAGCATGATATGGCTTCAACTTCACCTACCCAATTATATACTAGACAACTTCTCTCAAAGAATTAATGTCTAAAATTCAACCTTGTCAAAGAGGAAGAAAGTGTCTGTGCCCTCCAATTGTTGCCTCTTTTCTGAATTACTTGTCTCAGTGAATTCAACCCTTATTCCTTCTCATCCAAGATGGAAGCCTCAGAACTATACAGACCCAACGTATTTCTTTTATGCATCTCCATCTTTCCATCCATGAATTTAGTCCAAGTTTAGCTTCTGTAATTTTGAAAAAATTAGTAGTGTCCTGTTATTGGCTGGGTTGTGTCCCCTCCAAATTCATATGCTGAAGCCATTAAACCTCAGTGCCTCGGAATGTGACTGCATTTGGAGAGAGGAGCTTTAAAGAGGTAATTAAGTTAAAATGAGATCTCTAGTAATAGCTGTAACTAATACAACTGGTGTCCTTATAAAAAGACATTAGGACACAAAGGGATGCCAGTGACATGTGCACAGAAGAAAAGGCCATGTATAGATACAGAGAGAAGATGGCCATGTGCAAGCCAAGGAGAGCTGCCTCTGAAGAAACCAAACTTGCCAACACCTTGATCTTGGACTTCTAGCCTCCGGACTGCACAAAATAAATTTCTACTGTTTAAGCTCCTCCGTTTGGAGACTGCAATTGAGGCATGTATGCAATAATCTTTATCCACATCCAAGGCCAGCTTAGAGGCTAAAATACCACTTAGCTTGGCAGGCCAACAACTCCACCATCAGACTTATGCACCTCTGCCACTCTCCTCAAGGTGTCAGCTCTTGGACACCACACTCTAACTGTACTCATGGGTCTCTGGGGATATGTAGTTCCATGACTTCATTGCTCAGCTTCTGTTTCACTTCCTGCTAGAAATACACTCACCATGTCATTCACCATTTGGATATCTACTTCTATTTCTAAGTCCAAGTTGTGCCTTTTTTTTTTTTTTAAGGAAACATCTCAATTCTTCCCCAATAAGGAAAATCACACTTAGATTTTGCCTCATTTTGCTTAAGGTATCCCGACCTCAATGGCACATCCTTGTGCCTTGTCCTGACACAGATGTCTATCCCATTGGACAATAAGCACCTTAACCTCAGGAGTCATGTTTCATTCATCTCTGCAGTCTCCTGTGCTCACTTAATGTGCTGAAAATACACAGAGTGAATGAAAGAATGCAAGAGTACATGAACATAGTAGAGCTTTAGGTGAAGAGAGGGATAAACATTTTTCGGGTAAATATTTACAGAAAATTATTGTGACACCAAATCAGAAGGGTTTTCACACTTGTAAAATACAAGAAAGGCTATTAATATTAATAGCCCTTATTAATATTAATAAGTGAGTTTAATTCATTGCTAGGGAAAAGGAAACACCAAATTTACAAATGTCACCCCTTGGGCCAGATGTCCTCAGGCACACTTTCGTTCTTTGATCACAGTGAAATGGAAATTTCAAAACATCAGGAGAAAGTGACCACCAACCAAAGTGGTTTTTATTAATCCTTCACTATAGCTCTCTAACAAGCTGAATTTCTTTTAACATCCCAGTAAACATGAAAACTCAGGCTGACTTAACTCTCTTGACCTTGGGTGTAATGAAAAAAAGGGTTTTTTGTTTGTTTGTTTTTCAGGCCATCCAACTGGGCATAAGAGGGAGGCTGCTTCAAAGTTTTGTTTTTTTTTTTATTCCTATCCTGGAACATGAACAGTAACATTCTGTACAGATTACCTCCTTTGGAGCACAGGCAAAAAATATTTTTTCTTTGTAAAATGGGAATTTCCATGAAATTTTGTAAATGTGTCATGTTCTTTACTCGTCTCATTATTTCCAATTTATCTTCTTGAAAGAGGCCCACACATCTTAGTGAACTTGCTTAACACTCAGCTTGTTATTTTTATATTCTTAAGAAAAACGACAAGTGGTATTATTACATGGTGAAGTTAAAAGGCCTCCTAGGCAAACAAACCCTCTAGTTTCCTGAAGTTTCACCTCCAGCACACACTGAAGGCACCTGCACAAGGTAGGGGGGAGTGAGTTGATACCAAACTCTGCGCCCGCACTGCCCTCATTCCTGTATTTCTCTCGCTACTCAGGGGACAATAGCGGCTGCGGAGAGGCAGCAGACTCTGGGAGGGCAGATACCCACCACAAGGAAGAGCTGGTTTATGGATCCAACATAGTTCTCAAAATTACACCAAATAAAATCTGAAGGGTCCATGTTTTAGATGTGCAAGAATTGGGCTTTACTAAGACAAAAGGAGAAGTTGTAGCTTCTCAGAATTCCCAAAGATGGTTTTTTAAATATCAATAACCAAGCTTAGAAGACTGAACAGAGTTCATATGAAAACCCTTAGAGCAAAAAGAAAGCATACTCCATGAAACAATCTACCTTCCTCCACCCTAGAAGGAAATGAATGGTCAACCAGCAGGCAGGAAACAAAACCAGATGGAGAGACTGGAATAAAGAGGTTGGTGCTTTTCTTAGGAGCTCCTCACCAACTCCTTTACCAAACTCTTCTTAGACACAAAGAAAGATGGCACTTATATATGAATCTAAAAAAGCAATACAAGTGAACTTATTTACAAAACAGATTCACAGACTTGAAAAACAAACTTATAGTTACCAAAAGGGAAAGCACTGGGAAGGAAGATAAATTGGGAGATTGGGACCGACACGTGTAGGAAAACAAACTTATAGTTACCAAAATGGAAAGCACCAGGAAGGAAGATAAATTGGGAGATTGGGACTGACATGTAAACACTGCTGTTTTTAAAATAGATAATAAGCACCTACTGTATAGCACAGGGGACTCGGCTGGATAGTCCATAGTAACCTAAACAGAAAAAGAACTTAAAAAAAGAATAGATTATGTATAACTGAATCACTTTGCTATACATCTGAAACTAATACCACATTGTAAATCAACTACAGCCCAATACAGAATGAAATATTTTTAATAAAATGATAGCAGAGTGAGAGAGACACCCAGTGCAGGGTTGCAGGCATTAGCGCTGTGCTTCCCAGAGCTTACTCAAGGAAAACTTGATGCCTCCATGAAAATTATGAGTACGGGGCTGGGGGCAGCCTAATGCACAGATCTAGTAATGACTTAGAGAAAGTCTTAAGCAGATCAGCTTGAAGGGGAACTCTACAAAGTCCCTCACACAGAGCCACAGGACATTAGCTGAGAAACCCCAAACTGCCAAAATGCTGATAAGGGGCTCAGGGGACCATAAACTAGGAACATCCTGAGTTTGAACTCAAGATGCAGAGCTCATGGGCCGCATATACTGAAGGCGATAGTAGGAACCAGAGTCAGAGCCCAGGCAGATCTAACCACCTCTCCTGAAAGTTATTGGGTATCAAAGTAGCCCAAGAAGCTACTCCTTAAATGCCCCCTGGGAACAGATCATGTCTGAGAAAGGAAGCTGAAGTAGGACAAATTTTCAAATTTAACAGAATAATTATATTAAAGATACAGAGTTTTAAACCAAAACCATCCAAGTTTTCCTTGGAAAGGACTGATAGTTTCCCAACAGCAATGTGCATGTTGACCTGAAAGCAAATAAAGACTAGTAAAGAAAATTACCTTTTGTACACTTAGGTTGGTGCTGCAAATCTAAATTAGCTGTGTATAAAACTGTACATATACAGGCAGCGAGAGTATGCTCCTTTGGTCTGAGCAAGTTTCACTAGGCATGTCTCAGTAGGTGGTCCTCTAGAGCTCATGTGTCTTGGTTAAGGGTCAATGCCAGAAAGCCTAACATGCAGTCACAGCGCTCCTTGCCCCTAGGATCTCACTTTCTAGCTCAACCTAGACTTCAGGTTTGCTTCTACTATCCCTCTGCTCCAAGTCCAGCTATTATTAGGGCTGAAAGTAGTCCTGGTAACCTAACCAAATGTCATCACTGTGTTCAATGCTTGAACGTTGAGATGGATAAGAAAACAACTCATCTTCAAGAACCTCAAAATTTTCTAGAGCCAAGAGTGGTGAGGATATGAAGCAAACTAGAATCCTCATTCACCTCATTTGGCAGGAGCAGAAGTAGCAATGACTCCAAATATCTGTTTGACAATATTGATCCAGGATGACCTCATCCATAACCTGTGGTCCAGCAAGTCTAGCCCTGGGTATATACCCAACAGAAATATGTATGTGTGTCCCTTGAAAGATCCATACAAGAATATCCAAAGCAATATTGCTTGTGGGAGCCATAGACAGCCTACACATCCATCAAGAATCATAGTGGGAAAATATACAACAATGCAGATGAATAACTTGAAATACGGTAATTTTGGGTGGATCTTATAATGTTGAGTGTAGGATGCCAAACTAAAAAGAGGATCTGTAGTACGATTCCACTTATAGAAAGCACAAACACACAAAATGAATCAAGAAGACAGGGAGTGGCTACCCTTGAGGAGGAGCTGGAAGAAGGCAAGAGAGAGGTTTCTGGGTTGTTATTTCTTTTTCATAAGGTGTTACAGAGGTGTGTGTCCAGTCTGTGAAAATGTATAACATGCATACTTTTATGTTTATATAATATTTTATATTATGTTATATTATATTATATTACATATTTCACTATTATGTTAACACCTATCATATTCCAGCAAAAAGTTTAAAAAAATTAAATTTCCAAAATCCCAATGTAAAGTAGTAGAGGATTCCAGAACTATATCCATGATTTATTAATGCAGAAACCAAGTTTGGTTTTTTCCTGAGATTCCCCCAGTTTCCAACTAAAACTGTCAAAGTTTTCTACAGCCAGT
This sequence comes from Ovis aries, assembly GCF_016772045.2. Taxonomy (NCBI): domain Eukaryota; kingdom Metazoa; phylum Chordata; class Mammalia; order Artiodactyla; family Bovidae; genus Ovis; species Ovis aries. The sequence goes on from NC_056055.1 coordinate 58,047,825, forward strand.
TGCATGAATATACAAAGGTTCTTGGAAGCAAAAATAAGTAGAAAATGTCAGAATACTCATATTGTACTTCCTGCCATCCCCTGTTACTGACTTAAAAAAAAAGTTGAGAACCCCAAACTGAAATTCCCCCTTTCTATCTTCAGTGCTCTAAAATCACAGTCTTAAAAAGCATCATTTCAGAGAGAGACAGGCACCCCAGCAGGTGCCATTTCTAATTCCTCAGGCTACCGTCTGCACTAAGTGCTGAGGGATAAAAGCAGTGATGAGAGCATTCTTTCCCCAATTTCATATTCATGGAATTTGTTGTTACTTAACTTTTCACAAATCATTAAGCTGAAGTACCTCTCCATTTTCCCCCCAAATAGTGTCATTTGACCTGGTATCCAGCTTAATACAGCCTTTGCTTTTGAATAGATTTCCTCACAAGTGGCAATCTCTAATAAGGTCATGTCGAGAGGCAACCCTCTGCCTGCTACCTAGTACCTGGTAACGTGATGAGGGTAATTTCAAATGGCATTCAATCAAAAAAATCTGAAAGTTTTATTATTGAGGTTGGGGACTTTCTCATGTTCAGATGAGGTTCACTGCAGCTTGACTTTGACATTTTCAACTAAGACTTCCAAGGATGAAATTTTTTAAACTGTGCACGTATTCAATGGTCCACATTGCCTTACAGATCAAATAGTTGTGTGTGTTTTTAGAATACTGAATGCAAATTTCTTTTCTTCTTCCAAAGAAATACAGTTGATCACTTGCCACATAGTTATCAAGGTTGAAATCTAAATATAGGAGATAAGTTCAATATTAAACAATGAAGATCAAAACGAGTGTTATTGGGGAAAAAAATACTATTTCTGGGTTGCTGTTAAAAACATGCACCCAAATTTAATTACTGCATATACTGTTATTTCAAGATAGAGCTGCTTGTGTGAGAAATGAGGCCTAGAAGGAATTTGGGAGGCTGGAATGTAGTTGCTTGCCTTTCCAATCTTTTGGCAGTTAAAAGGATAGGGTCTTGACTTAAAAGGAATATATGCTGAAATTCAGTTCAGTTGAGTGGCTCAGTCATGCCCAACTCTTTGTGACTCCACGAACTGCAGCACATCAGGCCTCCCTGTCCATCACCAACTCCTGGAGCTTGCTCAAACTCATGTCCATCAAGTCGGTGATGTCAATCAACCATCTCATCCTCTGTCATCCCCTTCTCCTCCTGCCTTCAATCTTTCCCAGCATCAGGGTCTTTTCCAATGAGTCAGTTCTTCATATCAGGTGGCCAAAGGATTGGAGTTTCAGCTTCCAGCATCAGTCCTTCCAATGAATATTTAGAACTGATTTTCTTTAGGATGGACTGGTTGGATCTCTTGCAGTCCAAGGGACTCTTAAGAGTCTTCTCCAACACCACAGTTCAAAAGCATCATGTCTTCAGTGCTCATGTTTCTCTATGATCCAACTCTCGTATGGACAAGACTACTGGAAAAACCATAACTTTAACGAGACAGACCTATGCTGAAATTAGGTAGTATTACTATGAAGAAAACCAGTGGAAGTAATGGCATTCCAGTTGAGGTATTTTAAATCCTAAAAGATGATGCCATTAAAGTGCTGCACTCAACATGCAAGCAAATTTGGAAAGCTCCGCAGTGGCCACAGGACTGGAAAAGGTCAGTTTCATTCCAGTCCCAAAGAAGGGCAATGCCAAAGAATGTTCAAGATACTATGCAATTGTGTTTATTTCACATGCTGTCAAGGTAATGTCCAAAATCATTCAAACCAGGCTTTAACCTGAACTGAGAACTTCCAGATATACAAGCTGGATTTAGAAAAGGCAAAGGAACCAGAGCTCAAATTGCCAACATCCATTGGATCACAGAAAAAGCAGGGAATTACAAAAAAACACCTACTTCTGCTTCATTGACTATGCTAAAGTCTTTCACTGTGTCGATCACAACAAACTGTGGAAAATTCTTAAACAGATGGGAATACCAGACCATCTTACCTTCTGAGAAACCTGTATGCAGGACAAGAAGCAATAGTTAGAACTGGACATGGAACAACGGACAGGTTCCAAATTGGGAAAGGAGTATGGCAAGGCTGTATATTGTCACCTTGCTTATTTAACTTATATGCAGAGTACATCATGCAAAATCCCAGGCTGGATGAAGCACAAGCTAGAATCAAGATTGCTGGGAGAAATATCAACAACCTCAGATATGCAGATGATACCACTCTAATGGCAGAAAGTGAATAGGAACTAAAGAGCCTCTTGATTAGGGTTTTGAAAGAGGAAAGTGAAAAAATTGCCTTACAACTCAACATTCAAAAATCTAAGATTATGGCATCCTGTCCCATCACTTTAAGCCAAATAGATGGGGGGAAAGTGGAAACAGTGGCAGATTTTATTTTCTTGGGTTTCCAAATCACTGTGGACAGTGAATGCAGCCATGAAATTAAAAGACACTCACTCTTTGGAAGTAAAGCTATGACCAACCTAGACAGCATATTAAAAAGCAGAGACATCACTTTGCTGACAAAGGTCCATCTAGTCAAACTTAGGGTTTTTGCAGTACTCATGTACTGATGGGAGAGTTGACCATAAATAAGACTGAGTAGCAAAGAATTAATGATTTTGAACTGTGGTGCTGGAGAAGACTCTTGAGAGTCCCTCAGACTGCAAGAAGATCAAACCAGTCAATTCTAAAGGAAACCAATCCTGAGTATTCATTGGAAGGACTGATGTTGAAGCTCCAAAACTTTGGCTAACTGATGCATAGAATCAGTTCATTAGAAAAGACTCTGATGATAGGAAATATTGAAGGCAGAAGGAGAAGGGGATGGCAAAGAATTAGATGGTTGGATGGTATCACCATCTCAATGGACTTGAGTTTGAGCAAACTCCGGGTTCAATGAAGGACAAGGAAGCCTGGTTGTAGTTTATGGGTCACAAATAGTTGGACATGACTTAGTGACTGAACTACAACAAAGCACTGAAATAAATAAGCCATAATGCCTTGGTTGAGTTTGGGAAGATGATGATGGATAGTTGCCTTTTCTGAGTATAAAAATGTTATCACTTTTCAAGAAATCAATGGATAATCTAGACAAACCACCTCTGCAGTCCTTTCCCTGCAAATGAAATTTAGGAAGCAGGTGGACATCAGAAGAAGCTCTAATATCAAGGTCAAATAGGTTCTAGAGAGCTCTTCCTTCCATTTGTGCCGGGGGCCAGCGTGAGGAACTCCGCCCATGGCAAAGGTCATGAGGAAGGAGGCTTGGCATACGCAAAGGCATGATCAAGCCTCAGGAAACCCCCTGTTCCCGAGCATCTAACCCCAAAACCAGAGTCTGTTTGATGCTCTCACCTACACCTCTGACTTTACGGGGGCTCTCCCCCATAACCGTTTCTCTCAGAGAAGGAGTAAACTTGCAGCTCCAAGGCAATAAAAATTCCTGGGCGTGACAAGAGTGTTTCAGATTACGGACTCCTCTGAAGGTTATCTAGCCCACCTGTATAGGTTTGTCCGGCCACTGTGATTGTTTACAGCCTCCCAACCTGAGAGGCATGAGATGTTTTAGACTTATTAAAGGCGAATTCTTTTGGGGAGTTAGAAATTATTAGTATAATGGGTTGGTTAGGAATTATATTGGTGAAGGGTTTTTCATTTGTTGTGTCAATAATTGCTGCTAATTCCCTGCTCTGGGTAGGACAAGGATGTCTCAGGTCAAACCTCTCTGCTGACAGACTAGCTTGTGTGACAGGATTATCCATACTCCTGCCACATGATTGTTGACTACCTCTTAACCATAAACAGCACAGAGTTTTGGAGTATTTTGAAAGTCTTAATTAGCATAGGGCTTTTTCTTCTTCTTGAGTCAATGATTGCCGCCAGGCCTCCATATCCTTAGGCACTTGGGAATATATTAATCAATGTATTTGGAATATAGCAAAGGAAATATAGTAGTTTTTGATGTTAGCAATACTAGACTTTTTGAGTTAATGGATTTTCTCTTTTGTAATAGATCACTGTACTTTGTTATAAATCACTGTGTCCTTGCTATGTAAAAATGTAACTCTATCATATCTTAAGACTAAATAGATCTTAAGGGGAGCATTGGTGAAAGGATTTTCATTTGTTGGGCTGATGTTTGCTGCTGAATCTCCATGTTCCCTACCCTTATAATGCATATAACTAACATATAGGAGAAATAAGTATTAACCTTTAAGCATATAGGAGAAATAAGTATTAACCTTTAAGATTAATCATGTTAACCTTGCGTTAAATAAATTCCTTTCTTGATTGTAACTCACTACACCCTCACCCTATAGGAATGTAACTTTATTTGGAGGGTGGTGCCTGGTTTAAGAAAAAACACCCTTGGAAGAAATAAGTTTTTGGTTATCAGAAAGAAAGGATCATAAAATGTCAGCAGGTCTCACTCATGGCTGGAAGATGATGTAATATCCCTAAAGACCTTTTTTTATACATTTATGTGAAGCACCTGATTTTGATAAAGGTCAGGACTGCTGACCCCCATGTGACTCTGTATTCATCCATATGTGTAACAAAAGGTATATAAGCTAACCCAAAAATAAAGACATCGGATCAGTTTCCAGAAAGACTGATTCCCTCATGTCGCTTCTTTCTTGCTCCCGTTTTTCTGGCTGAATTCCCATCTGGAGCATGGATGCTATTCCATGTAATCCAAGTTATTCAGCCTCTTTTTCTCCACTAATTTTCCTACTACACTATCCATTTCTAATCTCTCTATATCTGTGATTAAATATGTATTTTTCCAAAGACGCCGACTCCGTCCCCCCACCTTCGAATCACCCTGGATCCACCGGGGCTGGACCCCGGCACATTTGCCCTGCCCACCTTGCTCCTTTCCACACAAAAGAATGACACTTTTCATTGATCCAAGTCAGTTTTGAGGGTGTTCTTTATCCCTGAATTTTGAGTGTATGCTATTCTGGAATGCCTGATTTCCTCCTTCTTTCTAATCTAGCCTTGCTTTTCCCATGAAACCCAAAATCATATCACAATTAAAAGATGGTGAGAGCAGAAGAGGAAAGGGATAAAGGAAAATGGATGTAGGGAGAAGTGATCAACACTGAGATTCCAGCTTGGAAAGTTTTATCTTGGGAAAACTTTTCCATATGTTCAAGAATAAAATTATAGTCATTTATTTATCTAAGTCTTATTTTACTTTGAAGTCAAGTGGGCCTTAGAAAGCATCACTACAAACAAAGCTAGTGGAGGTGACGAAATTCCAGTTGAGCTATTTCAAATCCTGAAAGATGATGCTGTGAAAGTGCTGCACTCAATATGCCAGCACATTTGGAAAACTCAGCAGTGGCCACAGGACTGGAAAAGGTCAGTTTTCATTCCAATCTCAAAGAAAGGCAATGCCAAAGAATGCTCAAACTACCAAACAGTTGCACTCATCTCACATGCTAGTAAAGTAATGCTCAAAATTCTTCAAGCCAGGCTTCAGCAATACGTGAACCATGAAATTCCTGATGTTCAAGCTGGATTTACAAAAGGCAGAGGAACCAGAGATCAAATTGCCAACATCCGCTGGATCATGGAAAAAGCAAGAGAGTTCCAGAAAAATATCTATTTCTGCTTTATTGACTATGCCAAAGCCTTTGACTATGTGGATCACAATAAACTGTGGAAAATTCTGAAAGAGATGGAAATACCAGACCACCTGACCTGCTTCTTGAGAAATCTGTATGCAGGTCGGGAAGCAAGAATTAGAACTGGACATGGAACAGACTGGTTCCAAACAGGAAAAGGAGTACGTCAAGACTGTATATTGTCACCCTGCTTATTTAACTTATATGCAGAATACATCATGAGAAACGCTGGACTGGAAGAAGCACAAGCTGGAATCAAGATGGCTGTGAGAAATATCAATAACCTCAGATATGCAGATGACACCACCCTTATGGCAGAAAATGAAGAAGAACTAAAAAGCCGCTTGATGAAAGTGAAAGAGGAGAGGGAAAAAGTTGGCTTAAAGCTCAACATTCAGAAAACGAAGATCATGGCATCTGGTCCCATCACTTCATGGCAAATAGATGAGGAAACAGTGGAAACATGGAAACAGTGTCAGACTTTATTTTTTTGGGCTCCAAAATCACTGCAGATGGTGATTGCAGCCAAGAAATTGAAAGACGCTTACTCCTTGGAAGAAAAGTTATGACCAACATAGACAGCATATTCAAAAGCAGAGACATTACTTTGCCGACTAAGGTCCATCTAGTCAAGGCTATGGTTTTTCCTGTGGTCATGTATGGATGTGAGAGTTGGACTATGAAGAAGGCTGAGTGCCAAAGAATTGATGCTTTTGAATTGTGGTGTTGGAGAAGACTCTTGAGGGTCCCTTGGACTGCAAGGAGATCCAACCAGTCCATTCTGAAGGAGATCAGCCCTGGGATTTCTTTGGAAGGAATGATGCTAAAGCTGAAACTCCAGTACTTTGGCCACCTCATGTGAAGAGTTGACTCATTGGAAAAGACTCTGATGCTGGGAGGAATTGGGGGCAGAAGGATAAGGGGACAACAGAGGATGAGATGGCTGGATGGCATCACTGACTGGATGGACGTGAGTCTGAGTGAACTCCGGGAGTTGGTGGTAGACAGGAAGGCCTGGCGTGCTGTGATTCATGGGGTCGCAAAGAGTCAGACACAACTGAGCAACTGAATTGGAACTGGACTATTTTACTTTATCTATGTCTTATCTAGAAAAGTAAGTGTATATCCTCCAGCAACTGGAATGAGCCAGCTCATTTTCTAGTTGCATTTTTTAATTAAAAATTATTATTAGAATCACTTATTTACTTTTAGTATTCATAACCAACATCATAAAAAAACTCAGATTTGAACAGTTAATGGAAATAATTAGAGAACAACTTTAGATTTTTTTTAATTGCTTGCATCCTATTAAGCAAGCGGCAATATTGTGAAATACTGGTGTCTACCACTGCTGTTTGTTTAAAAACCCATGTCACCATTTTGTTTTATTGTTTATGCAGAACGTTTTGACTTTCAGAGAGAAGAGATTTTCACAAATGCCAATAAAAATGCTTTGTGAGGCAAGATTATTTGGAGCTGAAAAACTAAAAGTGTGGCTTAGAGAGACAGTTAAGTATGCCTTAAAGAAAGTAAAATAAGGATTCCATCACCCCAAGCACGGCAACAGTCTCTGGATGATATCTCTCAAAAAGGTGGATTTTAAAATAATTAAGCCTGCATGTGTAATGGAAACCAAATTCTCAGACATGTGGGATCCAGGGCTTTGTTAGAGCAGTGGCCTTGTAATGAACAGATGTTATGTGGTTTTCACAGTTTCATACAGAAAGAAAGACTATGACGCCTCTTGAGAGGAGTCCATCAGCCATTAATCCCTGAGTATGTGTGCCCCCCCTCCCTTTCAAGCACCCACCATAATATTCAAACACATTGTATAGCAAATTTCACAATATAGATCACTTCTTTCCAAAGCACAAATGCATGCTAACAAATATCCATTTGTATCTTCAAATATTTCTACATAATGTTTTCTTCAGTATAAAGATGTGGAATTTCAGAGCACCTAGGAATTTCTTTCCATATTCTTATGTAAAGCCAAGAAGTAAATATTATGACCAACATGATGAAATCTTGAGGTCAACTGACTGTTCTACATCTCATAGCAAAACCGAGACAGAACTAAATTTGACTCAAGTCCCAGTTTTCTTCTGTCAACTCTTGTGCTACCCACTGGGGCCCGTGATAAAAACTTAGATTATGTAAGTGATGGGTTACATTTCTCTTATTTATTGACCAGTGATTCTCTCACCACCCTTTACCCATTCTCATGCCCACAATAAGTGATAACTGACAGTATCATCTCCCCATTGTGTACCAAGTAATTTTTCATATTTTATCCCACTGAATCTTCAAAACAAATCTGTAAGATAGTAACTTTGTTCTCCATCTTATGGGTGAACTAATGCTATAGCATAAAATGATTTAATAAGATAAAAAATTATTGGGCAAGAATTCAAATATTGATATCTGTAATTTGAAAGCCTGTGCTCCTTCATCAGGCTACGGAAAGAGGTTGAATATCTTCCCTTTTCCAAAGAAGTGTTTGTAACACGTTCAGAATAATTCCTGGTAGATATCAAGCTATATGGAAATTTCCTAGCAAGTGGTTCTACAGTTGAGGACACATTCATTCTCACTGTAGAGAAAAGGTCTCAGTAGACTGGTGTTAGGGCTTCCCTGGTAGCTCAGCTGGTAAAGAATCTGCCTGCAATGCAGGAGACCCCAGTCTGATTCCTGGGTTGGGAAGATCCTCTGGAGAAGGGGTAATCTACTCACTCCAATATTTTGGGGCTTCCCTGGTGGCTCAGATGGTAAAGAATCTACTGCAATGTGGGAGTCCTGGGTTGGAAAGATCCCCTGAAGGAGGGCATGACAACCCACTGTAGTACTTTTGCATGAAGAATCCCCATGGACAGAGGAGCCTGATGAGCTACAGTCCATGGAGTCACAAATAGCTGGGCATGACTGAGCAACTAAGCACACACAGAGACTGGTGTTAGGGATTTGAATATGTTAAATGTAGAACTTGTATTCTTCCTCTCCTAAATATTCTAACCTATCTTCAAGAGGATGAAAATATAGTATATATCTCAATATACAGCATCAACTTTGTTATTCTGTTACATACTTTTCTGGTTATCTGCCTACTGTCTATTCTCCTCTTCCTTCTTCCAAATAGAACCCAGTTTTTTCAGCTACCATGTCTCCTTCACACTATCTCAGAAGGATAAATGCACTCATCTCATCTAAGGGGTGGCTGCAAGTGGTCTAAGAATTATTCTACCCTTTGCTAATGATTGGTTAAGGAATGTTCTTGAAACAAAGCCATTGAGACTGATCTTTTAAGAGAAATATTTTTAATTTTAAGGAGAAAGACAGGAAAATGAGGAAGGCATCAATAGCCCCCTGTTGTATACTTCATCAGGACATCGATAGACATTGGATATGCTCAATATTTTTATATAATTATAATTACATGTTGGGAGAATCAGGGGGTTGGGAGTGCTTGGATTACTTATCTCAGAGAAAGAGAGCTTTGATTATTTATCAGTTAGAGTTAATCACTCTCTAAATGCTTTTCTTCCAAAGACAGTTCCTTTGGAGTCAGGACAATATGAGAAGATCTCTTGAGAAAAATCATTCGGGTTTGCCAATGTTGTAGACATCAAAGAAATATAGTAAGACTGAAAATACTATGAAATCAAGTTTCAAGTGTCATTTACTCATTGTGGAACCTGAGCAGATTACTTTTTCTGACCCTGGTGGCTCAGATGATAAAGAATCTGCCCATGTTCAATCTCTGGATGGGAAGATCTCCTGGAGAAGGGAATGGCAACCCACTCCAGTATTCTTTCCTGGAGAATTCCATGGACAGAGGAGTCTGGTGGGCTACAGTCCATGGGGCCACAAAGAGTCAGATATGACTGAGTGACTTTCACTAACACTTTTTAATTTTTGCACATGGTTAACCATCTTCTCTTCAAATTCAGTTTCGTCCTCATCCTATTTGTTCATCATTGTCCTTGTGCTTATGATATCTTTAATCAAACTTGTTATCTAAACCAGGACTTCCACAGCTCCCACCCACTGGCTGGCCTTGAGCCTGGAAAGTAAGACACAGCAATAAACAATACCACAAACAACACTCATGTTCTGCTTTAGTTTACAAAATGCATCACCATACATCCTCAAGTCAGTTATCATAACAGTCCCACAAGACTAGTAGTATCCAACTCACTTTACAGATGATGAAAATGAGACTCAGGATGATTTTCTCAAGACCACTAAGCTAGGAAAGGCAGATCGGGATAAAAGTCTAGTATGCTTGACAAAAATTCTGTCTTCTTCCTGGGAGCTTGGAAGTCAAGACCCCCACTGTGGAGGCTGGTCCTGTGGCAGACACTCACTGGTGCCCTGTCTAGACTGGCTACAGCTGGTTGCTGCAGGCATTCCCCTTGCTTTTGTGAGAGTTAGCTTCAACAGCTAACACACTTGTCCTGGGGATTGGCCTCTGGCAAAATAAACTGCCTTCCATCAGAACATACCTGTGAGGTTATGCTTTCTTCCCCAGAGACAACCAACAGCCATAAAGGATGAATTCTGAGATTGCAATTTTCACCGCCATGCCTGAAGATGGGACTGCTCTGTGGTGTTACTCATATTCCAGAGCTCCCTGTGCAATCAGACTGAGGCTACACTTGAAGGGAACTCACATCTTTGCTTGGCTTCTTTCCCCACCCTACCCTGCTTGGCTCATTCCCTTACAGATTTCCCCGGAGAGCATGCCTTCATAAAACTGTTGCCCAAGCAACTTCATCTCAGGATATGCTCAAGAGAACTCAGTCTCAGGGAAGAAAGGGCTCTATCTTTACATTACCTCGGATTATATCTTAGTTCCGAAACTTATTAGCTGGGTCACCTTGGGAAAATTATGTAACTGTTGTAAGCTTCCATTTCCCCATTTGACATACAAAGATAACAGTAGGATCTACCTCTTAGGATGACTGACAGTCTAAACTGTAGAAATCAATGAAAAAAGCTTCTCTCCATCCCTGGGAAATAGTAAGCACTTAATAAATGTCTATGGGTATTTATCATTATGATTATCAACATCCTCAATCCATGTTAGTCCTTTAGAGATACAACTTCCTTAGCCCTACTGAACAGGGATGCTAGCTGTAGGAAAAAATATGCAAAAGAATGGCATATGCAGTGGTGGCAGCCAGGGGATTACAACAAAATGAGGATAAACAGAATGATATACTTCGAGAAACATCTAGACGTCCTGATTCTGCTTATCCAAATCAATTTAGTAGACATTTATGGAGTGCCATGTGCCAGGAACTATGTTAGTTTCTAGACATCCAAGAAGGGAACCTATTTCTCTCTCGACAAGCTGACACTACAGGAAGGGAAGGTTTTTCATTTTGTGATGTACTAGCAATCCCCTCAAGCACTGCATACATAAATGTATAAATGTTGGCTATTAAGTCATAATGCATTTGAAAGTCTCAGATAATTGCCCAGGAGGTGAAAATAACAGACTTGGGGATAAATCTAGTTGTAATATAATTGTTAGTTATATAAGCTTTTAATGGATTATATTTTTAAGTACTATTACTTGTAAACTTTGGCTTTTAGCAAATTAGGTATCATTTGAACACACTGGCTGAGACCTAATAAGAATCAGAATTATATTTTGCTTGTTATGTAAGTAAATATCTTGTTACATGCCTGTTTAATGCTTGCAAAAACCATTCCAAACAATCTCTTTAGAATAAGAGTCTAATTACACATTTATCATTAAAATTACAGTGAGCTAATTGCCTTGGAGATATCTTTATCTCTCTTGCAGCTTGCTTAATCCTAATGCATGTTTTCAATAATCATTTGTTACTTAATTAACTAATTAACAAACAATACCTGTCCTATGGAAAATCCTAAATTAAACACATGAGGCTCTTTAATTGAATGCTCAGTAACCCAATATAGGCCTTAATATTAGAACTTTTAAATATTGCAAAGATTCTATTGAATCATAGTAGTTTGCTTCTGTTATCTTTGGGGCTTAATTGGTAGAAAAGGGGCAGTTGATAATACACAAGGGGTAGTCAGCACAGCAAGACTCTGATGAAATAGAAAATATCCATGAATAACTGCTGAACAACAGCCAAAGTTGGCCAGTCACACCAACCTGTAACAAAGGCAGACCATTCATTTAGATACAAATGTCCTTGCCCCATGAAATTAAGAAGCAGAGTGTGGAAGGTAAGCACATACAAGTCCCAAAGTTAACAGTTTCTGATGCAAAGCGTCTACATCTGGTATCTTGCCCCCTCTTGCTGCTTCTTTTCTAGATATAGTGTTTCTGACAAACCTAGACAGCATATTAAAAAGCAAAGACATCACCTTATTGACAAAAGTCCATATAGTCAAACCTATGGTCTTCCCAGTGGTCATGTATGTATGTGAGAGTTGGACCATAAAGAAGGCTGAGGACCAAATAACTGATGCTTTCAAGCTGTAGTGCTGGAAAAGACTCTTGACAGTCCTATGGACAGCAAAGAGATCAAATCAGTCAATTCTAAAAGAAACCAACCTTGAATATTCATTGAAAGGACTGATGCTGAATCTCTGATACTTTGGCCACCTGATGCAGACCCAACTCATTGGAAAAGACCCTGATTCTGGGAAAGATTGAAGGCAAAATGAGAGGAGGGTGCAGAGCATGAGATGGTTGGATAGCGGCATCGATTCAGTAGATATGAACTTGGGCAAACTCCGGGAGATAGAGAGGAACAGGGAAGCCTGGTGTGCCGCAGTCCATGGGGTCACAAGGAGTTAGACATTACTTAGTGACTGAACAACAATATAGTGTTTATAGGTGGCCTCAAGAGTATTCCTTTGGACTATATTTGTTTACATGGTTTTCTGAGTCTCCAGTCTAGCCCTTCCTTATTTAACACTGGAAACATTGCTAGAGGGATTTCCCTGGCAGTCCAGTGGTTAAGATTTCACCTTCTAATGCAGAGGATATGGGTTCAAACCCTGGTCCCACATGCCTCATGGCCAAAACAAGAAAACATAAAACAGAAGCAATTATTATAATAAATTCAATAAAGATTTTTAAAGGGTTTACATAAAAAAAACAATAAAAAGAAAGTACTAGAAATCACTTTCTAAGACACAGATCTAATTATTAACCCATGAATTGTTTCCCACCACTTTCTAAGGATTGCTTTCTAGCAGCTGTGATGTCAGCAGCTTTCTGAATCCTCAATCCTGGTTTCTTATTGATTTCCTGATCTCTCCAGCCACCACTTCCCGTACCTTGCTATGCTTTGCTTGGTCGCTCAACTGTGTCCAACTCTTTGAGACCCCCTGGAATTTAGCCCACCAAGCTCCTCTGTCCATAGGGATTCTCCAAGAAAGAATACTGGAGAGAGTTGCCATCCCCTCCTCCAGGGGATCTTCCCAACCCAGAGATCGAACCCAGGTCTTCTGCACTGAAGGTGGATTCTTTACCAACTGAGCCACCAGGGAAACCCAAGAATACTGGAGTGGGTAGCATATCTCTTCTTCTCCAGGGGATCTCCCAACCTAGGAATTGAACTGGAGTCTCCTGCATTTCAGGCATATTTCTTACCAGCTGAGCTATCAGGGAAACCCTTCCTGTACCTTTCGTTCCATTAATATTTACTGTATGCCTTTACCTTAAGTCTTCATGCTCATCTACTTGGTGCATTATTCTGTTCATCTCCCTGCCTGTCCTATTCACCCTCCAATCTTTCAAAGAATTCCCTGCTCTCGAAACCTGTAGTCAAACTTAAAACCACCTCTTTCCATGTTTCCTATATTATCTCCATTATATAGTACATACCAAATTGTACTTGAATCATTTGTATGTGTATCTCCCAACTTAGACTGTGAAGTAACATGTGAACAGTGAAAAGTACACATTACACAGCCCAGGAAATATTGGTTCAAATGTTTGTTTCATCACTAAGCTAAGTTTAGAAGGAAAATATTTAACTTCTTCTATCCCGGTTTTCACATGTGTAAAATGGAGAGAAAACTTGTCCTTCTCTCATAAGGTTATTATAAGGATTAAATGGTAGGTCAGCTGGTGAAGAATTTGCCTGCAATGCAGGAGACCTTGGTTCAATTCCTGGGTCATGGAGATCCCCTGGAGAAGGGTAAGCTACCCAGTAAACTTGGGCTTCCTGGTGGCTCAGTCAGTGAAGAATCCACCTGAAGCACGGGAGACCTGGGTTTGATGCCTTAGTTGGGAAGATCCCCTGGAGGAGGGCGTGGCAACCCACTCCAGTATTCTTGCCTGGAGAATCCCCAAGGACAGAGGAGCCTGGCAGGCTGCAGTACATTGGGTCACAAAGAGCTGAATATGACAGCTATTAAGCATGGCACAGCACAAATGGCATAATGAATATGAAGTGTCAACAATAATGATAAATGATAAGCTACTGTGAGTTCATTTTAATGTTATTGTGTACACTTAATATTGTATTTTTTGTGCCCAGTACAGCTGTGACACACTGCATGTTTATAAACCCCGTAAATGTTGCAGGGGGATTATATGAATAAACTATGTGAATGCTTGAAGCAGAGAGAGAAACACTTTGAAATAATATAGTTTATGTTTCTTGTTTTTCATTTTAAAATTTATTTTAATTGGGGAAAATTGCTTTAGAATTTATGTTCATTTCTGCCATATAGCAATGCAAATCAGCCATAATTATACCTTTATCACCTCCCTCTTGAGCCTCCCTCTCCTTTGTTTTTCATTTTTCTATGATGGTCTAAAGTTGTCTATTTATTCTTCATGGCTCCAACTGATTATGCAACCTATAGGTTTTATTGCTACTGTGAATAAGATATTTTTCCCCAAATACAGGGAATAAACTATAAACCATCATTGGTTTGGCACAACTTTATTTCTATTTCATTTTCAAATCAATTTCCAGATTAAATGGTAATAACATAGACCACTGCAAATGTTCCTCAAATGTATCTATAAGTTCAATGTTTCTGTGATCAAACTCTCAAAAGGGATTGATAAACTAATTTTTGAGTTATAATTGACCTATGTCAATATATTAGTTTCAGATACACAACAAAATGATTTGATGTTTATATATATTGCAAAAATGATCACAATTAGTCTAACATCCATCACCATATGTAATTATAAAATTTCTTTTTCTAATGACGAGAATTTTTAAGACCTATTCTCTTAGCAACTTTCAAGTGTGTAATATAGTATTATTAACTACAGTCACCATGCTCTATTTTGTATCTTCATGACTTGTTTATTTTATAACTGGAAGTTGGTGCCTTTGAACTTCTCCACCCACTTCTCCCATCCCTTACCCCACCACCTCTGGCAAGCATATATACAAGTGTTTATATATATTTGAAATTATGTCCTATAGCAAAGGGATCAGTATGTTTCCATCTGGTCAAGGAGGGAGATCCATGACCATAAAGTAAATCAACAGAGAGGGAAAGACAGGATGAATGCTAAAACGTTCTTTAAAAATTCTAACTTTCCCTTTGTTCAAGCAGAGACCAAACAACAAAACTGTTGGAGGACTACAGATGAGGGCCTGGATTCAGTTCAGTCAAGCAGTTGTGTCCAACTCTTTGAGACTGCATGGACTGTAACATGCCAGGCCTCCCTGTCCATCACCAACTCACGAAGCTTGCTCAAACTCATGTCCATCGAATCAATGATGCCAGTCAACCATCTCATCCTCTATGGTCCCCGTCTCCTCCTGCTTTCAGTCTTTCCCAGCATTAGGGTCTTTTCCAATGAGTCAATTCTTTGCATCAGGTGACCAAAGGATTGGAGTTTCAGCTTCAGCATCAGTCCTTCCAATGAATATTCAGGACTGATTTCCTTTAGGATGGACTGGTTGGATCTCCTTGCAGTCCAAGGGACTCTCAAGAGTCTTCTCCAACACCACAGTTCAAAAGCAGCAATTCTTTGGTGCTCAGCTCTCTTTATAGCCCAACTCTCACATCCATACATGACTACTGGAAATTAGCTTTGACTAGACAGACATTTGTTGTCAAAGAAACGTCTCTGCTTTTTTAATATGCTGTCTAGGTTGGTCATCGGAGAAGGAAATGGCAACCCACTCCAGTGCTCTTGCCCAGAAAATCCCATGGACGGAGGAGCCTGGTGGGCCGCAGTCCACGGGGTCGCTAAGAGTCAGACACGACTGAGCGACTTCACTTTCACTTTTCACTTGCATGCCTTGGAGAAGGAAATAGCAACCCACTCCAGTGTTCTTGCCTGGAGAATCCCAGGGATGGGGGAGCCTCATGGGCTGCTGTCTATGGGGTTGCACAGAGTCGGACACGACTGAAGTGACTTAGCAACTTAGCAGGTTGGTCATAGCTTTTCTTTCAAGGAGCAAGTGTCTTTTACTTTCATGGCTGCAGTCACAATCTGCAGTGATTTGGGAGCCCAAGAAAATAAAGCCTGTCACTGTTTCCATTGTTTTCCCATCTATTTGCCATGAAGTGATGGGACCAGATGCCATGGTCTTTGTTTTTTGAATGTTGAGTTTTAAGCCAGCTTTTTCACTCTCTTCTTTTACTGTCATCAGGAGGCTCTTGAGTTCCTCTTTGCTTTCTGCCATAAGGGTGGTATAATCTGCATATCTGAGGTTATTGATATTTCTCCCAGCAATCTTGATCAGCTTGTGCTTCATTGAGCCTGGCATTTCACATGATGTACTCTGCATATGTGTTAAATAAGCAGGATGACAATATTCAGCCTTGATGAACCCCTTTCCCAATTTGGAACCAGTCTGTTGTCTCATGTCTGATTCTAACTGTGCTTCTTGACCTGAATACAGATTTCTCAGGAGGCAGATAAGGTAGTCTGGTATTCCCATCTCTTTAAGAATTTTCCACATTTGTGTGTGTGTGTGTGTGTGTGTGTGTGTGTGTGTGTGATATCCACACAGTCGAAGGCTTTGGTATAGTCAATAAGGCAGAAGTAGATGTTTTTCTGAAGCTGTCTTTTATGTGATTATGTGATATCAAATACCCTTATGTCTCTATCATTCTCTGACTCCATTTGAAGTTCCTAGCATCCTATATGTTTTACAAAAGAGCATGTGTTCACTGTTCTATTCGGTGTAGCATTCATTCATTCATCCCCTATACTACTCAATATTCAAAGCTATTAAATCATTGTTAAGATTCCAATGAGCCTCTTTTTAGGCTTTCTGAGTGACTCATTTCAGGGAGCAGTAGCCGTAGTGACCCTACAGTTACACTTTGTTTGCATTGTCTATAGTTCAGAAAACCTTTGGAAGGAGTCTGAGCTTCTTCACTGTGTAAAGCAGACACAAGAAATGGTGTATATTAAGACCTTGCCTTTGGCCTATCTCTTTCCTTGTAAAATATTTTCAGAGTCTATTTTCTAGTTTTGATATTGCTGTTTACATTTAGGGGTTTTTTCTGTTGTTTCAGAAAATGGAGATTAAAATCTCCCACGTTTGGCCCAACAATAATTTCACATAACTTTTTAACAAAAATTTAATGGAACTTTTTTTTTATGGTTAGGCTGAAACATTAGAAAATTAACAGCTTAGAAAACATTATCAGTTGGAAATGTCATACTTGGAAAGTGAGGTACAACAGGAAGTGAAAACCTTCCACCTCACACTGAAAGATTTGGGGAGACAGGGCCCTGAGAAATGGCTGTCCATAACAGGCTCCTTCAGGGAAGCACCGTGTCCTACACCAGTCTTCACCACTTTGTAATTAACATCACTATCTATGAGACAAATGATAAAGTCATTGCCCTTCAAAGGAAGGAGGAGTAGCCTCCTTCCCTCTTAATAGTTCAACCCTCAATTATAAAAATAAAAGCCCCACAGACAGTCTGAACTTATTTCAAATTAACTTTATGCTCCAAAGTTTTGCTGCGAATTGTTCATAATTTACCTGTCAGAGATTGTGAAAGACATCATTATAACCCAAATCAAAGAACTTTCTTTTGCTTGTGTTTAGAATGATATCTCCAAGTTTCAGTAATGTTTTTGCTAAATCACATAGGGCGAGAAATAATAATAGGATATCGCTTAATTGAATATGTCATCATGACAGGAGGTACAATACTCCCTTTAAAACACGATGGAGCTTGCTGGCTACCAAGTTGGATTGATTGCCCTCATTATGTACATAGTCTGCATTTCCCTTTCGCCTGCTCCACCCTCAACAGCAGCCCAGCTCCACTGAGCTGTTGAAATCCTGTATTTCAAATTAGCTGTGAGCTTTCCATTCGTAAGCCTTTCTGCACTCAAATTGTTGGTACAATTTCAAATGCCAAGAGACTGAACAGAATTCTGAAAATGTACATTGAAAGCTATTTTTTAAATAATTTAGCATAAGGATCACAGCCTTTTCACCAAGGTAGCAATTAAGTCATCACTGCTGCTGGCCCTATAAAAATTGATAGGGCCTGTTTTTATCACCCATACCTTCTGAACTGCTTTCTTGTACAATCTGACACCAAAGTCAGAAATCACGCAGTGAAAACTAGTACCAGGAAAAGAGAGAAAAGGTCATTAAATAAAACTTATATTTTTTAATATGTTCCACTGGTATTAACCCTGCAGAAAATGACCAGGCAGATAATATTTCAGGTACCTGTGTAATTATCATTGCTAAAGACATTTATCTAATCAAATGTATTTTTTCCTATTCAACCAGGAAAAATACACTAACTTGTATTTCAGGGACATCTCATTTTTCAGGACAGCTCAGCTGGGAAGACCTTTTCTTGCCTATTTTTAAAAATTCTACATTTGCTTATGAGCAATATTTATACACACTAGCCTTTCTGACGTGTCAAATCTCCTGTCTCCCACCCTCCGTTGCCTCCTCCTCTCCTGTGAATGTCTCTGTCCTATTGTATAACAAACTTCCCCTGGAAAACCTGCCTATTATCCTGGCAGGTGTTAAGCTCCTGCTATTCCATGGCAGCAGTTCTCCATTTTGTAAATTCCGTGGCTTTCAGAGAACAGTCAGCAAAGAACATCAGCTGAGGCCTAGAGCCTGGACCTCATGCTTGGGTAACTTCCAGGTTCAGCTTTGCTGTGATATTTACAAACACACAGTTCTCTTGCAGTGCTGGTGCAGGTGAGAGGATGGCTGGGTACAGGGTGTTTACAACAGTTAAAGGCTTGCATTTGACCACAGAGAAAGTTAGATGGGCCCACCTTGCTCAAGAATACCTCCAAAAGGAGTAGCTATCACTTAATGAACACTGACATTTATCTGGAATTGTGGATGCTGCTTTTCTTCTATTTCATCTTGCAGTCCTTATTATAACCCTATAACATATATCTTGTCAGCTCCATTTTTCAGATTGGAAAACCAAGATTCAGAGATGAAAAATTGCATTCCCCAAAACCCTGAAATAGAAGAAAGTGACTTCAATCCACCATGGTACAAACCAATGCTTCTCAAAATTGGATAAGCATAGGAATCACCTGAGGATCTTGTTGAAATGCAGCATTTGAAGGTCTGGGATAAGGCCCAAGATTCTGCATTTCTAACAAGTTCCTGTAGATATCAAGCAGCTGGTCCCTGAGCCACACCTTGCTTAGCAAGAGTATACATTATCTGTTTTTTAATGGAGGAAAACTTTTAGTGGTGAATACAAGAAGACTGGTGCAAGGATGCCATGCACTGGCTCTGTGGGCACATTAAAATCTTGAATCTGTGATGCCAAACAAGGTATAGGCAGCTTGTGTGGGGAGTCTGCCAGCATTCATGTCCGACAGGCATTTTGCTTTCTGCCAGCAAGTTCTTTGGCAGTAGTGTGAAATACACATTTCTTCCTGGCCAGAATTTGAGATATTTTCCTCCCTATTTTGTCCCACTGATTTACAAGTGCCTTTTCTACTTACAGATAACTCAGTGTCTTTAAAGGAGTTGTTATATAAAGAAGGTAAAACAGACAGAGAGTGAATTCAGAAGACCTAGGTGTCATTCCCATTAATGTCATTTTCTAGCTGTATGATATGTAAGAACATTAAATCTCTCTCTGATCAGCTTCTTCCTTTGTAAAGTAGGGAAAATAATTTAATACACATTTACTCTCAGACAGTAAAGTGTCTACTTGCAATGCTGGAAACCCGGGTTTGATCCCTGGGTTGGGATGATTCCCCTGGAGAAGGAAATGGCAACCCACTCCAACACTCTTGCCTGGAAAATCCCATGGATGGAGGGGCCTGGTGGGCTACAGTCCATAGGGTTGCAAAGAGTTGGACATGACTGAGTGACTTCCTTTTCTTTTCACTTTACTCTGTGGTGGGTTTAGGGATACTTTTTAAATTATTAAAAATAATTAATTAGTTAAATAAATAAAAGTGGGCTATGCTTGTACAACCACTTTGCAAAAGTTTGGCGTATCTTCTAAAGCTAAAACTCAGGCCCCATGCCAGAGAGATGCCCCCACAACTTCACCTCTTGGTAGATTCTCAAAGGAAATGAGAGCATGTTGTCCACAGACCCTTTACTTCTGCTTTACTCACGGTAGCCAAAACAACAGAAACAACCCAATGTCCACCAGTATCTGAATGGATAAATAAATTGCCACATAGTCAAATAAATGGTGCTAGCCAGCAGTAAAATAGAACACAATACCACTCTATCCAAAAACTTAGATGAACTTCACGTATATGTCTTTATGTGCTTAGTCGTTCAGTTGTGTCTGTCTCTTTGCGACCCCATGGACTATAACCCACCAGGCTCCTCCTGTTCATGGGATTCTTCAGGCAAGAATACTGGAGTGGGTTGCCATTTCCTTCTCCAGGGGATGGATCTTCCCAACCCAGGATCAAACCCAGGTCTCCCACACTGAAGGCAGATTCTTTACTGACTGAGCCACCAGGGAAGCCTGAATTTCATGTATAAACATGAAAAAAAAAAAAAGAACATTGGTCAAAAGAGTATGTACTATGTAATTCCACTTATATAAAGTTTAAGAACAGGGGGCTTGCCTGGTGGCTCAGACAGTGAAGAATCTGCCTGCAGTGCAGACCTGAGTTTGATCCCTGGGTCAGAAAGATTCCCTGGAGAAAGGAATAGCTTACCTACTCCTGTATTCTTGCCTGGAGAATTCCATGGACAGAGGATCCTGGTGGGCTACAGTCCATGGTGTTGCACAGAGCTGGACATGTCTAAGGGACTAACACAAGAGGCTAATCTGTGTTGATGATATTCAGAATAGCGGTTTCCTCTAAGTTGGGAGTGGGGGTGAGTACTGATGGAGGAAGACATGAAGGAAACTTCTAAGGTAATAGAAATGTTCTGCATCTTGGTTTACACTGTGGTTATCGGGGTGTCTACTATGAAAAGTTAATCACATGGTTTTGACTATGACTTGTATATGATAATGGTGCACCAAAGGCAGGTCCCAGGTTCAGGCAACATGGGGTGCGTCATACATAGAGAATTTACAATAGTAACACTGACTCACTCAGTCATGTCTGACTCTTTGCAACCCCACGGGCCTGTCATGCTCCCCTGTCCATGGGATTTCCCAGGCAAGAATACTGGAGTGGGTTGCCATTTCCTCTCCAGGGAATCTTCCCAACCCAAGGATCAAACCCAGGTCTTCTGCACTGCACGTCAATTCTTTAGCTACTGAGCCAACAGGGAAGTCTGACCAAAAATGAAGTCTTTATTTTTATTCATTCCCATGTCCTTGAAATTCTAAACAATGCCAGTGATAAAATACTTCTTCCTATTGTGGCCAAACAGTTCCCTCAACCTTGCTTTCAATGTGTCACTGGGGCATTTCACTGTAGGCCAGGCAATCTAACAACAAAAGTGATAAAGAAGCCACTATGTATGGACTGAGGAAGACCCTCACTAATTATTGCACATGAAGTACAATAAGAAATAAAATAACTAGCATGAGAAACCTGTATGCAGGTCAGGGAGCAACAGGTAGAACTGGACATGGAACAACAGGCTGGTTCCAAATAGGAAAAGGAGTACATCAAGGCTGTGTATTGTCACCCTGCTTATTGAACTTCTATGCAGAGTACATCATGAGAAATGCTGGACTGGAAGAAACACAAGCTGGAATCAAGATTGCCAGGAGAAATATCAAAGAAATATCAATAACCTTAGATATGCAGATGATACCACCCTTAGGGCAGAAAGTGAAGAGGAGCTAAAAGCCTCTTGATGAAAGTGAAAGTGGAGAGCGAAAAAGTTGGCTTAAAGCTCAACATTCAGAAAACGAAGATCATGGCATCTGGTCCCATCACTTCATGGGAAATAGATGGGAAAACAGTGGAAACAGTGTCAGACTTTATCTTTTGGGGCTCCAAAATCACTGCAGATGGTGATTGCAGCCATGAAATTAAAAGACACTTACTCCTTGGAAGAAACGTTATTACCAACATAGATAGCATATTCAAAAGCAGATACATTAATTTGCCAACTAAGGTCCATCTAAACAAGGCTATAGTTTTTCCTGTGGTCATGTATGGATGTGAAAGTCGGACTGTGAAGAAGGCTGAGCACTGAAGAATTGATGCGTTTTAACTGTGGTGTTGGAGAAGACTCTTGAGAGTCCCTTGGACTGCAAGGAGATCCAACCAGTCCATTCTGAAGATCAGCCCTGGGATTTCTTTGAAGGGAATGATGCTAAAGCTGAAACTCCAGTACTTTGGCCACCTCATGTGAAGAGTTGACTCACTGGAGAAGATTCTGATACTGGGAGGGATTGGGGGCAGGAGGAGAAGAGGACGACCAAGGATGAGATGGCTACATGGCATCACGGACTCGATGGACGTGAGTCTGAGTGAACTCCGGGAGATGGTGATGGACAGGGAGGCCTGGCATGCTGTGATTCGTGGGGTCGCAAAGAGTTGGACACAACTGAGCGACTGAACTGAACTGAACTGATAGAGTTATGATCATCAGAAGAGACTATGTTTTTAATATTTTTAATTGAGATATAATTGACATGTAACAGTGTGTAAATTTCAGATGTATATTGTGTTGATTTTATACATTTACATATCACAAGACAATTGAAATTAAGGTTAGCTACCATATCACATAATTATCATTTATTTTGTGGTGGGAATAATTAAGGTCTTTCTCTTAGAAAGTTTGATGTCTATAACACAGCACTGTTGTCTAAAATCATTATGCTGTGCATGAGATATCCAGGATTTATTTATCCACAGTTGCGAACTGTACCCTGAACAGCATCTCCCCAATTCTCCACCCCCAGATCCTGATAACCACCATTCTACTCTACTTTGCCAAGTTCAGTTTTTTTTTTTAGATTCCACATATAAGTGATATGCTACAGTATCTATCTTTCTCTGACTTATCTTACTAAGCATAATATCCTCAAGGCCTATCATGGGTGTTTTTTTAAACAGTAAAGGATTTATAGATGTTCTAAAAATCAGAGGATTAAAGCTGCACTGAGAGAAGGAAATGGCAACCCACTCCAGTGTTCTTGCCTGGAGAATCCAAGGGATGGGGAAGCCTGGTGGGCTGCCATCTATGGGGTCGCACAGAGTCGGACACGACTGAAGCGATTTAGCAGCAGCAGCAAAGCTGCACTGACATCTCATGTACCACATATCTCCCTGTTTGCTTTTGTTTTAACCATGGAAACAAGGAATATAACTGGGGAGGAGTGTGTCAGGAGAAAGCCTCCCCCTGAATGCATAGCTCCCTTTATACCTGCAGTCTTATTTGAGGAATAAGTCACAGATCCTCATTCCTAAATACCTTATCTTTTGGGGATTAACGATTCTAACAGATGCCATGGGGACACAAAAGAAAAAAGAGGTAAATGTGTGGGGAGAAGAGGTAGGTGAATGGGTTTCTGGGGTCCTACTAACATACTAATATTTAAAGACACATATTGAGAGCTTATCTGAGCAACATTAACCCAAACTTCTCAATAGTTCTCGGAGGTAAGGGCAATTGTTACCTTCATTTTCTTCAGTTGAGGAAACTGAGACAGAGAAGATAAGGAATGATATATTTCCTATAGTCTCTTGACTTGGAAATAGTGAAGGCAGAGTTTGCAGTCAGGTGGTTTGACTCTTGAATCTCTTCTGCTTCGCTACCAGGTAGCTCTAAAGTCTCCAGACAGATGCAACACAAATGCTTGTACAAACCAGCAGAGTTCTTGAACTATTTTTAGTTCAAGATCTCACAGATCCACCTTATGCCATGATCCCTGGATCTAAATCCTGTACCTTGGGGACTTTATCTCTGGAAGAAACCAATAGGGGAGGGGAATGGGAGTGAGGGCCAAGAGAAAAAGGATATTAATATAAGCACACATACAGCTGATTCACTCCATTGCACAGCAGAAACTAATCCAACATTGTAAAGCAGCTATACTCCAGTTGAAAAAAAGGGATGAAGTCAATAACTACCTCCACCCCCCGCCAAAAAAATATACATATAAATCAATGGAAAGTTTTGACAGAGTGTTCTCAACCATTTTGTATTTGCCAATCATTAAACACTTCATCAGCAGAGGTGAATGGATTGAAAGACTGAAATAACACTCAGCAGAACCTCAACAGTTACAACCAATGAGTTTTTCTAATGGTTCATGGCACCTCCGTTTGTGGTTTATCTCACTCATCATTTCCTGTACTGGCTGTAACCATAAAAGACGCAATTTAACAAGAGAAGCCAGATTGCAGAAGCAGGTAGGTGTAGGAACTTTGGAGAAAATCTTGGATTCGAATCTGACCTCCTCTTTTTTTTTTTTTAATAGTTATTTTTATTTTTATTTTTTCATATTTCTTTTCTTTTTTTTTATTTTTAGTTTTTTATTTTTTACATTTTAAAATCTTTAATTCTTACATGCATTCCCAAACATGAACCCCCTCCCACCTCCCTCCCCATAACATCTTTCTGGGTCATCCCCATGCACCAGCCCCAAGCATGCTGCATCCTGCGTCAGACATAGACTGGCGATTCAATTCACATGATAGTATACATGTTAGAATGTCATTCTCCCAAATCATCCCACCCTCTCCCTCTCCCTCTGAGTCCAAAAGTCCTTAAAAATTGACCTCCTCTTGCTTCCTGTACAGGCTGGTGGGGGGTGGGGGGTGGGGTGGAAATGGAGAGAAGCTCTTTGGTGGTACAATCTGCATCTAACAGATGAATAAACCTGGAGATATAGTGCATAATAGAGTGATTATAGACAATGATGCTGTGTTCCAGACTTCAAACTTGCTAAGAGAACAAGTCTTAATTATTCTCACCACCAAAAAGAAACGATAATTATGTGACGTGATAGAGGTGTTAGCTAACACTACAATGGCATTGTGGAAATAATTTAACCTCTCTGTGCCACATGTGTACAACACACACAAGTATGCTTGCTCATGCAGGATATTAGAAGGAATTATTTAATTCATTTATATTTGTAAAACATTTAGATAAATACCTGGCACATTCTAAGCAATATACATTTTTCACAAATAAATGTTACATGTACCATTTTTGAGGGTATCAGCTTTTAATTGATGCTATGCATCTTTCCATTACTTTCAAAAATTATACAGAGTGAAGTAAGCCAGAAAGAAAAACACCAATACAGTATACTAACACATATATATGGAATTTAGGAAGATGGCAATGACGACCCTGTATGCAAGACAGGGAAAGAGACACAGATGTGTATAACGGACCTTTGGACTCAGAGGGAGAGGGAGAGGGTGGGATGATTTGGGAGAATGACATTCTAACATGTATACTATCATGTAAGAATTGAATCGCCAGTCTATGTCTGACGCAGGATGCAGCATGCTTGGGGCTGGTGCATGGGGATGACCCAGAGAGATGTTATGGGGAGGGGAGGTGGGAGGGGGGTTCATGTTTGGGAACGCATGTAAGAATTAAAGATATTAAAATTTAAAAAAATATAAAAATAAAAATTAAAAAAAAATTATATCCCACTCTACATAATCTACATAATCTAATGATAATCCACTCAATACAACATTCCCATGTGATAGAATAAAAATCATAGCAGCAGTATCAAAGCTCAGGAAAAATAATGTTATATACTTATCAAAATCTTAGGGCATATATCAGAGAAGGCAGAGATGCCCTGCTGAGATGAATACAGACCCACAGGCCTACTTGGAGCATTTAGGGGAGATGCTGGGAATAAGCCTTATTGACACTATCCCCACCTCCCTTGCCGGGAGCCAGTGTGAGGAATCCCGCCAGTGACAAGGTCATGAGGAAGGAAGCTGACATACGCAAGGCGTGCTCAGACTTCAGGGACCCCTCTGGAAATTCCTAAGCATGTATCCCAACAAAAATCTGCCGGCTTTTGTGCTCTGCTTTTCCACTCTTCTGGCATTTTCTGGAAAAAGTCAATTCAGGGCTTTAGTCTTCTGCATTTGAAAGAGTGTTTCAATCCAAATACCCCTCTGATGGCTTTCTAGCCTGCCTGCAGGACTCCTACAGCTGCGCGTGTGATTGTTTGAGGCCTCCTGACCGCAGGAGGCACAGGAAGCTTAAAACATCCTAGGAATGTAGGGGCTTCCGAGGAGTCAAAATCTTTAGAATAGGACTGATTAAAGGTTTCATTTGTTGAGTCAATGCTTGCTGCCAAATTTTCATATCTTTTATTTGTAGATATAGTTGGTATATAGAAAAACAAGTAGTAGACCTGGTATTAGCAACATTAGATCTTTGAGTTAAGTACCTTCTTTGTTATATCCCACTGCACCTTTGTTCTGTAGAGATGTAACTTTAATGCTTTAAGGAGATGCAGATTAAAGAAAAACACTTCAGGGGAAACAAAATTAACATTCATTAAGGAAGAGAGCCAAAAAGTGTTAACAAGCCTCTTGGCCAGAAGATAATGTGAATCACCTGAGACCTTTTGTATACAAAATGATATACGGAAAGAATCTGGGTTGCGGACGCTACATAATTTTGTTACCCATTGATCTCCATGTTTTATCAAAAGCATAAAAGGCCTTCTGAACAATAAAGGATGGGACCAGTTTCTCGGACCAGTTTCTTGAACTAGTCTCTCGGCCTGGTTTCTTGGGACTCTGGCTCCCCCATGTCTTTCTCTCTCTTTCTTCTTCTCTCCCTTTCCTTCTCTCTGCTCTTTACTTTAACTTCAGGCTGAATCTCCACCTGGGGCGCGGAGGCTCGCCAGGTCTACTTACTTGCCCTGGCTGTTAAGACCCGCGAGAAAGGGAGCTTAAGGCGAGGCACCCTTAGATATTCAAGCGGGCGCCGGTGGCCCAATGTAGATGGTGCAAATTCCTTGTCTGGAATTTTATTGGCCTTCCGCGTAAACCAAGCTATTCAGCCCTCTTCCTCCACTTAATCTTCTTACTACACTATAGTTTCTTAATCTAATCTTACATTAATAAATAAACAAGTCTTTCCATGCCAATGCCGTCCACCCTTCGAATTCCCTGGATCCACCGGGGCTGGACCCCGGCACTCCCTTCCCCCTGCATGGTTGCCTGGACTGTAAAACCACCCATTCCTATTTCACAGCCACCCTCTGCTGTGCCATACTATTTCTACTTCACCCAAGCCGCAGATCCTAGAGGCATTCTCAGGAGTTTCTCATTCCACTGATCCTCCATTGAACACCTCCACTGAGCATCCCAGAAACGTCCATCTTTTCAGTCTTTGTCCTCCATTGCATTCCTGCTATATTTTCGCTTCAGTCCTCCCCGGCCTAGACTACCTGCCATTAGCACCTACCCTAAGGTGGACCATCATCCACATTATCCATCAGTTACATTCCTGGCTTTTAAAAATCCCATTCCAAGATTCTCTCTTAACATCTGGGTTCCCCGTTCATTAATTCTTCTGCTCATTCATTCAGAAGATATTTATTGAGCACCTACCATGCGCCACGTATTACATGAGGTTTGATGGTTAAAAGGATACAGATAGGACCTTGACCTCATCTGAGACCTCTTGGAATGTGACCTCTTGGAATCTGCCTTCCTAGTGACATTCCTTAGGATATCCAGGCCACAGCCCAGTGGTCTTTGAGCACACAGTGCCACAAGGACTTTGCACACACTCTCTGATGCCAAAAATTCACTTCCATTCCATTTTCACCTGCTAATTTCCTACTCAGCCTTCAGGGACAGTGTTTCTCAGCTCCTGAAACAGAATTCAGATTCCTTCTTCTGTCGACTCCAGCACCTCTAGTTGCTCTTACTACTTTATTTATTATGATACATTGTAATTATATGTCTGTGAGTTGGAGGAGACTATAGTCCAGACACTGTCATCTTTTGGTTTGTTCCTGTCATTCTGCGTGGCACTTCCCGGCTAAGATATGAAAAGGAAGAGTAATTACCAAGTTTGTATTGTAAGCAGTGGAGTACTATGTTGGAAATTACAGGTATTTATCTCCTAGGGATTGGAACTTCTGAAGCCAAGTATCATTTCTGGGTACAGGAATATGTGGCCCCTAAGTTTTCATATTCCTGAGGAACACTTAGGCCAGGTACCTGGGGAGTATTCTCAAGTCTTCACTTAGAGCAGCCAGTCGCTAAGGAGAATGAGGCTGGGAGGAAGGATCCCCTAAATTAGGATGAAGCAGCCTCTCCATCTAATGTCCCCTGGTACAAATAGCTCCAGGAAATGGGCAACAAGTTGAGGCCATGTCCATTTTCACCAAGCAGGTGGCCACACGTGACACAAGCCCTAGAGGCTCCCACTGGCCAAACTGCATGGCAAATATAGAAGGGTCAGTATATTCAAAGAATATAATTAGGTCCTCTGAGTAATAACCAGGTCTCATTTTTACATGGGAAAAAATGCCATATTAAAAAAAAGTAAAAAGACAACTAACTGTAGGCTTTTCTGAAACTATAAGTTGTCACTACAAACAGAAATCACATTAACTGTCCTGGTTTGGGGTATTTTCCCAGGTCCAGGTGACTGATACATTTAAAAAGGGAAACTAGTAAACTCTAGGCTAAGGAGAGAGAGACAGAGAGAGAAGGAGGAGAAGAGAGAGGGGGAGGAAGATGCAGGGAGAGGGAGGAAGACTTGGTGAGGGATGGAAGGACACAGGGAGGGGAGGAGGGAGAAACATTCACAGCTTCAAGGAACAGAGCTTGTGCACCAGTCCCCTGGCCGTCTCCCAGCCATCTCTCTGCAGTCTTGGTTACTCCTATCCAGCCTCCTTTCTCCAAAACAACATAACAAAAGGAAAAAAAAAATAATGTCTTAGGTACTAATACAGGTTTGAGGGTGAGAAAAAGAAAAGATTATCTTCCTCAACACGAGTTTTTAAGTCTGCAAACTCCTGCTAGCAATAAGCAAAATCCTCCAGGGTCACGGGAACAAAACGCAGTGAAGGTCCGTTCTTTCAACCTGTCATGAAAGAATAAGCCTCCAGGCTCTTCCCACATGCCCAAGAGAGAAGGTGGAGACCCACCACCCCAGCTGGCCTGGTTTACCTTGGGGTGTGAAAAAGCAGGCAACTAGAGAAAGTCATTCTTCCAGGGACAGATCCTCTGGGGGGTCTCCGCTCGACCCACACTCCCTTTCCCCCTAATTCCCAAGTATCCCATCTCTCCCACCTCGCCGGCTCACTCCCCACATGTATGGTCAAGTTTCCCTGACCCTGGGTCTTGGCAGAAACTGTCCCAGGAGCACACCTCAGGGTGACTGGGCCACAGGGAGGGCTAGGGGTGTGAAAGGGCAGTAGGGTTCACAAGTCAAGTCATCCCAAATAACTAGGCTGTTCCAACATCTACTAGCCAGCCAGGGAAGCAGGGTGCCCTTTCAAATCAGGTATCCCAGCTCCAGCAGCTGAAATAACTGGTCACGGAAAGCTGCAAGCAAATTGCTTTGACAAGGCTGTTTCCATCGTAAGGGTTCAAGGGTGCTGGCCACTAGGTCAATGGCTGCCAATCAAGCAGACAGAAAAAGCCGCTCATGGAGCCTGTGATTTCTACCTAGGCCGCAATTATCCCCGACTATTCCTGTACCTCAGCAGCTCCTCTGATTAAACCTGCCTCCCTTTTACATCTCTTTCAGAGTGCGCTTCACACACTAATTAGTTGCCCGCTCTCCACTGAGATGTCAGACCCTCTGTCAATTTATCTCTATTTCAGCCTGCTCAGAGTGACTTCCCCAGTTATCAAAATTTAATCATGCCTTCAAAAATGTTGAAAAGTGGTCATTAGAGGCAAAAGGCCACAGGATACAATATTCATTTTTCTCTATCTTCCAGCCATCCAGCTGGCATCTATAATGGATATCCTGGGGGCTGTGAGAACACGTTGATTTATGCAACCTCGGCCCTGCTCTCACTGTGCTCCACCAGGCTGCTGGAGAGAACAGGTTTTAACAAGGTCTGAGGTGGGAGGACATTAATCACGGAGGCATTGTGTGTGGAAGAGGGTGCCGTGTAGTCAAAGAACCCCCTACGGTAGGGCAGTTAGATTTTTTTTTTACCACCTTCTCAGTGATAAAAGAGAGTTTGACAATTGATTAGACCTTTCTGTAACCTTGCAGCCCTGTGAAATGATGAGAGAGAGAGAGAGGAGAGGGAGCGAGTGATTCTCATACCGATGGTTTTAAATGTGCAATAACTTTATGATTCTTGACTGAAACTGGCTATCAAAATCAGTCCCAGCTCAACACCGTCAAAAAAGGAAGATCGTTCTTGGAATAAGAGCCCTTTTGGCTGGATGTGTCAGAGCCAATCAGAGGCCCTGGTGTCCCGCAGTGACTGCTGGCCACCTCATGCAGTGGGTTCTGATAAAAATCACCTCTGATAAATTCACCTCTGCCTACCTGCTTGGCTGGAAAGGTTTTAGCCCCAAATCAACAATGATGCACTGAAATCTATCGGCAACTGGGAACTGCTTTCTTTCCATCTCCCTCCATTTTGCTTCCATGCTGCCCACTTCACAAACATCCTGCTTCTCCTGTCTCCTTTCCACAGTGTTGCCCAGCCTAAGAAAGTGAAAGGTGGATGCGGGGCCCCTCCTCTAGCTGCCTCGCATCCCCTCTGCCCTGACACGTTATGAGCTTGTGATGCCCACAGCCCCTCTCCAGGCTTCTCCCGCTTCTGCTGCTGGAAGCCACGTCTGCCATCACCATGCAGCATGCAAGGTAACGTTTCTGCCGTTTTTACTTATGGTAGAAACACCTTACATTAACAGTGTTTTGATCTTCATTTCTGTCTTTGTGGTAGAGGGAAAACTAATCAAATAAGTCTATAGAGATATCTAAAGAGCACCTGGATAGCATGATAGAGATGGGTCATAAACAAGACCTGCTGGCGAGCCTTTTGCAGCTCTTCTTACCCATGCCCATATGCTCATGCTCCCAAATCTTAATGCCCCCAAAGCCTGACTATTTATTCTCTGGGAATTCAGTTTAGTTTGGGGACAGAAAGAGGACTGCCATATACACGATACTCAGAGGTGTGTCCTGACCTTGGAGTTAAGCCAAAGAAACAACAGCATTGCTTGGATGTTGGAGTGTTAAGGACGGTGGTTCACCTGACATGATACATGATCATAGAACTGATGATGCCTCAACCAGATTTCTCTCCATGTCATTCTTTGTCAAGAAGAAGATCAGGCTTGTGATCAAATCAGAAAAAGGCCAGACTGGGAAAGCAGAAGACAAACGGGAAGAAAGCCAGGTGTGATCCCTTGGTCTGATCCCTTGATCAGCACCCTATTGGGCGCTGATTCTACACCCAACATCAGCTGTCCTTTTATGAAATACATTACGGATACACAGGCAAGAACTCCGGCCTGATAACAATGACTAGGAACACAGAAAAGTAATAAGAAAATATTGCACACAGCTACCTCAAAATGGGGATATTATCCACAATGGATCCTGGCACCATTGTCTTTAGGATCCAATCATGGTGAGCCCTGCTGCCGCTGCTGCTGCTGCTGCTGCTAAGTCACTTCAGTCGTGTCCGACTCTGTGTGACCCCATAGACGGCAACCCACCAGGCTTCCCCGTCCCTGGGGTTCTCAAGGCAAGAACACTGGAGTGGGTTGCCATTTCCTTCTCCAATGCATGAAAGTGGAAAGTGAAAAGTGAATGTGAGGTCGCTCAGTCGTGTCCGACTCCTACACCCCCAGATGCATTTCTTACCCAGCTTGGAGTCTGTCACCAGATTCCTGACATAGAGTTCACTTTTCACCAGACAGCTGCATCCCTCCAGATTCCTTACCAAATCTTTCTTTACAAAATTTTTATTTATTTTGGCTGTACCAGGTTTTGGTTGCAGCATGTGAGATCTAGTTCCCTGGCCAGGGATTGAACCCAGACCCCCTGTACCGGGCAAATGGAGTCTTAGCCACTGACCACCAGGGAAATCCCACCATACTTCTTAATCCTCCATTCACCATGCTTTCTTTAGTAACATGGGGTATCTATCCTTGCTACTTCCGGTTCTCCTATATCTTGAAAATATAAGGCACTGGACAGTGTGGCGAGTATTTATTCTGGGGGTAATTCTTACCCTGAGAAAGGGAAAATACATGTAAGATTACATGTACAAACACCTATGTTTCTCTAATTCAATAAACTAGCAGAATGATTGGCTGCATGCTGTAATCTGTTACTATCTGAATGTAGAGAGATTCTCAGGCTTGTGAATCCAGTGATATTTGAATGGAGAGAGCAACATCATGGAATAAAATGGAAAGATGTTACCATCATATCCAGAATGAAAATGGAGAACATCTTACATAATCTGTAGTATATGTAAAGAAAAACATAAATTTGTAAATGTGAGTGCATATAAGTGGGATTTTTTTAGTAACAGTACCTGATTTTATTTACTCTACCAGAAGGAAATGGCAGCCCGCTCCGGTATTCTTGGCTGGAAAATCCCATGGACCTGGACCCTGGTAGGCTACCATCCATGGGGTTGCAAAGAGTTGGACACGACTCAGCGACTTTACTTTATACTTTGTACCAGAAATATATTTCCACTCTAATCGGATGGTTTTACTGGCTCAGCACATAGAGGAATCAAAAATAATCTACCATTCTCCAATTTATGAATATTACTTTAGAACAGGAGTACTTAACAAAGTAAGTACATGAACTGTGAAATTCCAGATGTTCAAGCTGGATTTAGAAAAGGCAGAGAAACCACAGATCAAATTGCCAATATCCACTGGATCATCGAAAAAGCAAGAGAGTTCTAGAAAAACATCTACTCCTGCTTTATTGACTATGTCAAAGCCTTTGACTGTGTGGATCACAAAAAACTGTGGAAAATTCTTAAAGAGATGGGAATACCAGAGTACTTTACCTGCCTCTTGAGAAATCTGTATGCAGGCCAAGAAGCAACTGTTAGAATTGGACATGAACAACAGACTGGTTCCAAATAGGGAAGGAAGTATGTCAGGGCTGTATATTATCACTCTGCTTATTTAACTTATATGCAGAGTACATCATGAGAAACACTGGGCTGGATAAATTCCAGCACAAGCAGGAATTAAGATTGCTGGGAGAAATACCAATAACCTCAGATATGCAGATGACACCACCCTTATGGCAGAAAGTGAAGATAAACTAAAGAGCCTCTTGATGAAAGTGAAAGAGGAAAGTGAAAAAGTTGGCTTAAAACTCAACTTTCAGAAAACTAAGATCAAGGCATCCGGTCCCATCACTTCATGGCAAACAGATGGGGAAACAGTGAAAACAGTGACAGACTTTATATTTTGGGGCTCCAAAATCACTGCAGATGGTGACTGCAGCCATGAAATTAAAAGACCCTTGCTCTTTGGAAGGAAAGCTATGACCAACCTAGATAGCATATTCAAAAGCAGAGACATTACTTTGCCAACAAATGTCCTTGTAGTCAAAGCTATGGTTTTTCCAGTAGTCATGTATGGATGTGAGAGTTGGACTATAAAGAAAGCTGAGTATTGAAGAATTGATGCTTTTGAACTGTGGTGTTGGAGAAGACTCTTGAGATTCCCTTGGACTGCAAGGAGATCCAATCAGTCCATTCTAAAGGAAATCAGTCCTGAATATTCATTGGAAGGATAGATGCTGAAGCTGAAACTCCAATACTTGGGCCATCTGATGTGAAGAACTGCCTCATTGGAAAAGACCCTGATGCTGGGAAAGATTGATGGTAGGAGGAGGAGGGGATGACAGAGGATGAGATGGTTGGATGGCATCACTGACTCAATGGACATGGGTTTAAATAAACTCTGGGAGTTGGTTATGGACAGGGAGGCCTGGTGTGCTGCAGTCCATGGGGTCACAAAGAGTTGGATATGACCGAGCGACTGAACTGACTGACTGACTGACCGACTTAACCAAGGGTCTATAGACACTCCCTCTGCTAGCCAAGAGGTTTTCTGATATGATTCAGGAGGTCTGAGAATTTTGGTAGAAAAGTACTACTTCCTTACTTTCGCTATCCTCCAGCTATAATCTAATGTTTCATTCAACTATGGATGTAGACCACAGAGCATTGACGGAATCTATGACTGTGTCACCAGTAGAAATCTCAGGTATAATCACATTACAGTTGTCACAGATATCTCAAATCATATATTTGAGATTTTGTTTGTTGCTTTTTTGAAATTATAGCTGTTATTAAACCCGCTGCTAGAGCTTATCATTTAATACATTCATAAAGAAGGCATAATCAATATATTACTCTATCACACATTGGTATTTCAATATGGTAATTGATTCCTTTGGAATTCTCTGCATTCTATTGCTTGTATTCTCAATACTGTTCTGAAAAGGACTCTGTTGGTTCCCTAGACTGTTGAAGTGTCCATGACACCAAAAATAAATAAATAAAAGGAAAGTTAAAAATCTCTTTTGCAAATAAGTTCTGATATTTTCCAATCTCGCTTTTCATTATTTTAGGCAGTAAGAGAGATAGATTCTAGATACTTCTCTCTATAAATGTGTTTTACAAACTTCTGCTTTTCCATTTCATTTATCAGTCAAGCAAACAAGTGGATTTTTTTTCTTTTCTTTTTTTTTTTTTTTGCATCTCATGGCATATATCAGTTCTAAAATTATCAGAAACTCTTAAAGTATCATTACCTAAATGTTAAGATTTTTTAATGAAATCTATGGCTGGCAAAAACAAAAACAGAAAACAAACAAAAAGCATAATAACTAGCTGACTACATAATTTATTGTCTAAACCAGGTTACTCTGAGAGTGACAGAGAGACCATTAATAATTAAGCCAGGACAACAGTTGTAAACTGGAATTGTCCCCAGTGAACCACGCAGTATAGTCACATTAGCAATAATTTAATTTCACCTAATATTAATAACCCATGTGCCTATTTCCATCTTTGAATCATTTAGGTAAGCTTAGATAGCATATTAAAAAGCAGAGACATTGCCAACAAAGGTCTGTCTAGTCAAGGCTATGGTTTTTCCAGTGGTCTTGTATGAGTGTGAGAGTTGGACTATAAAGAAAGCTGAGTGCTGAAGAATTGATGCTTTTGAACTATGGTGTTGGAGAAGACTCTTGAGAGTCCCTTGGACTGCAAGGAGATCCAACCAGTCCATCCTAAAGGAGACCAGTCATGGGTGTTCATTGGAAGGACTGATGCTGAGGCTGAAACTCCAATACTTTGGCCACCTCATGTGAAGAGTTGACTTATTGGGAAAGACTCTGATGCTGGGAGGGATTGGGGGCAGGAGGAGAAGGGGATGACAGAGGATGAGATGGCTGGATGGCATCACCAACTCGATGCACATGAGTTTGAGTAAGCGCAGGGATTTGGTGATGGACAGGGAGGCCTGGCGTGCTGCAATTCATGGGGTTGCAAAGAGTCAGACATGACTGAGCAACTGAACTAAACTGAACTCATCTTAAAAAATACAATGAGAAGAAGAGAGAAAAGTCCCCTAATAAGCCCCATAGAGCTCTCATGTGAGTAAGCTTTAACTGTAGAATTCCACATCTGAGGTATGTGAAGTCAAGAAGACAGAGCAGTATCTATGTCTTAGGATTCAGTGGCTAAATTTTAATTTAGAAAATCCTATGGTGCCCCTCAATTCAGAGGAAGGTACACAGGATAATTTTTTTAGCACTTTCCATCAAGGATTCTTTCATATGACCAAGGGACTTTTGAAAGTTCCTTGGACTACAAGGAAATCAAACCAGTCAATTCAAAAGGAAATCAGTCCTGAATATTCATTGGAAGGACTGATATTCACTGGAAGGACTGAAGCTGAAACTCCAACACTCTGGCCACCTGATGTGAAGAGCCAACTCACTGGAAAAGACAGTGATGCTGGGAAAGGTGGAAGGCAGGAGGAAAAGGGGATGACAGAGGACGATGGAATCAACTGAATGGACATCGCTCTGGGAGATGGTGCAGGATAGGGAAGCCTGGCATGCTGAGGCCCATGGGGCTTCAAAGAGTCGGACACCACTGAGTGACCGAAAAACAACAAATAAAAGTGTCCTTCACAGTGGCTTAAATATAATAATTCTAGTATGCCATTTTATCACCATAATGTATGCAAATAAATAAGACTACTGAGTCTTGTGGGACATAGCTAAAACAATGCTGAGTGGAAGATGTATAACAGTAAATGCCTGCATCAGGAAAGAAGGAAAATTTCAAATCAGTAATCTAGCCTCTCTTCTCAATAATCTAGACAAGAATAAAGTAAACCCAAAGGAACAGGAAAGGAAGTAGTAACTTTAAGAGCAGAAATCAAAACAATTTTAAAATAGAAAAGCAACAAAGAAAATTAATGAAACAAACAGCTGGCTCTTGGAAGAATATCATTAACATCTAGCAAGACTGACAAAGACAAAAAGGGAAGACAAATTAACAGTTTCAAAAATGAGATGAGGATATCACTATAGATCTTACACACATCAAAAAGGCAATAAAAGCACTATAAATAATTCAACATACATTAATTTGATAATTTAGATGAAATGGACTGATCCTTCACAAAATATAATATAATAACTCACTCAATATGAAATAAATAATGTGAATGGCACTGTAACTATTAAGAACTTAATTTAGAATTGTTAAACTCTCCAAAAAATAAATCTCCAAGTCCAAATGATTTACAAGAGAATTCTATCGAAATATTAAAGAGGAATTAATACCAGTTATTATAAGAAAACATTTCCCAATTCATTTTATGAAGCTAAAAATATCTTGATATCAAGACAGACAAAAAATTACACAAAAAAGAAAACTATAGACCAATATCCCTCATTAATACAGATGCAAGAATTCTTAACAAAGTATTAGCAAGTAGAATTTAACAATATATAAAACAAATTATATACCATGACCAAGTGAGATTCATTCCAGGAATGCAAAGTTGGTTCAATATTCAAAAACCAATCAATTTAATACACCACAAAAACAGATTAACAAAAAAAAATTTACAAGATCATAATCATCATTGTAGAGAAAGCACTTGACAAAAATTCAGTAAGGAAAAAACTCTCAGAAAAATAAGAATAGAAGAGGATTTTCTCAATTTAATAAAAGACTATTTACAAAAGCCTACAGCTAACATTATGCCTAATGGTGAAGGGCTGAGTGATTCTTCCCTAAAGTGAAGAACAAGGTTTATTTAACATACCCCTGAAAGTTTTAGCCAGTGATATAAGGCAAAAAGGAAAATAAATGACATGAAGATTGTAAAGCAGCAAAACTGTGTTTATTTGTGGATAAAATGATTGTCCAGGTAGAAAATTTCAAGAAATCTCAAAAACAAAGAAATAATGAAACTCCTGTAACTGACAAGTGGATTTAGCAAGGTCACAGAATGTAAGCTAAATGTAAATATATCAACAGGTTTATATACACTAAAAATGAAAATGTGACAACAAATTAAAAACGCAGTATCATTTATAATCACTTACAAAAATAAAATGCTTAAATGTAAATCTAACAAAATACAAGTGGAACACATATGCTAAAAACTACAGAATGCAGATGAAATAAATTCAAGATTTAAACAAACAGAGAGACACAGAATGTTCATAAATTGGAGGAATCAACATGGTAAAGATGGTCAATTGCATAGCATTATATTGTAATAGGTATTACAAGCAATCTAGAAATTAACTTTAAAGTATAGAGGAGGATGTGCATAACACATGCAAATAAGACATATTTTTATATAAGGGACTCAAGCATCCTTAGATTTTGGTATTTGTGGGAGTCCTGTCTTCCAGGGACACCAAAGGATGACTTCACTGTTTTAAATGATGCCTAGTAAAACCTCAGCAAGCTTCCGTGTGTGTGAGCTAATTTAGAACAAAATTATTCTAAAATTTATGTACAAAGGCCAAGAAATCGAAATAAAGTGGGAGGAATTAGTCTACCTGATTACAAGAATTATTATATTACCATAATGATCAAGACTGCACAGTACTGGCAGAGGTACAGACACACGGATGGATGGAAGAGAACAAAACACCCAGAAAAAGATCCACACAAATATGCTCAACTAATTTTGACAAAGGTGCAGAAACAATGCAATGGAGGAAAGATTACCTTTTCAGCAAATGGTGCTGGAGCAATTAGACAGCATAGGCAAAGAATGAACCTAAACAGAAGTCTTACACCTTATAAAAAATTAACTCAAAATGAATTATAGGCTTAAACGAAAACTGAAAATCTTAAAAAAAATAATAGGAGAAAATATTCAGGATATAGAGCTAGGCAAAGAGTTCTAAGACTTTACACCAAAAACATAAAAAGAAAATTTAATGTATGTTTACTTAAAATATGTTTATACTTTATCACAATTAAAATTTTTCACTCTCTGAAAGACCCTGAGAAGAGAGGAAAAAAGACAAATTACAGAATGATAGAAAGTATCTGGAATAAACACTCTCGAAACTCAGTAGTAAAAAAAGAAAAAATCTAGAAAATGGGCAAAAACATGAATAAAGGCGATGGAAAATAAGCACATGAAAAGATGTTCCTGTGATTACCCGTTGCATGAATGTTCAGTCATGCCCATTTCCTTGCAACCCCATGGATTGTAGCCCATCAGGCTCCTCTGTCCATGGAATTTTCCAGGAAAGAATACTAGAGTGGGTTGCCATTTCCTTCTCCAGGGGATCTTACTCACCCGGGATCAAACACACATCTCTTGCGTCTCTTACAGTGGCAGGCAGATTCTTTACCACTGCACCACCTGGGAAGGCGATTACCCGTTGGCAAAGTGCAAATTAAAACTAAAATGAGCTACCACTACAAATCTATTTGAATGGCTAACCTAAAATATTGTGACAGTACCAAATGCTAACAATAGATGAGGAGAAACTGGATCACACGTAAATTGCTAATGGAATTATAAAATTTTAACAGCTACCCTGGAAAACAGGTTACCATTTCTTACAAAACTATGCAGTTACCATACAAACTACCAGTTGTACTCATGGGCATTTATCCCAGAGAAATGAAGAGTAAAACTGACATAACATCTTTAAACAAGTACTTAGAGCAGTTTTATTCATAATGCATGTGTGCTGAGTTGCCCAGTCACTTCTGACTCTTTGCCATCCTGTGGACTGTAGCCTGATAGGCTCCTCTATCCATGGGATTCTCCAGGCAAGAACACTGGAATGGGTATCCCATCCCTTCTCCAGGGAACCTTCCCAACCCAGGAACTGAACCAGGGTTTCCTGCAGTACAGATGGATTCTTTACCCACTGATCTACCAGGGAAGCCTTTATTATGCCTTTCTATGGATGAATGGTTAAACAAATGTGGTATATACACACTATGTAATCCCACTCAACAATCTAAAGGAACAGACTATTGATATGAACAATATCCTTCAGGAATCTCCTGAGAATTGTGCTATGTGAAAAAAAATACAAATGGAGAAAAGATGAGCAGTTGCCAGAATATTAAGGAGGGGGTGAAGGCAGGAGAGCAATGGGTGTGGCTATAAAATGGTAACACAAGGGATTCTTGTTGTGATAGAAATGTTCCTGTCTTAACCCATATTATGTCGATATTTTGACAGTCATATTGTACTATGGTTTTGCAAAATGTTACCATTGGGATGTTACAATTAAACATCTATTTGAAGGCATCATGGAAGTGCATAGGGTCAGAACTCAGGATCAGATCCTGCGGAAAGAAGAAATCACTGAGGAAAGTCAAACTTACTGTATGCCACTTTTCTTTTAGGGAGTTTTCTGTTCATTTTGGAATAGTAAAGATTCTAAGAAGCCAGCTTAGCCTTATGCCATCTCACAGAGCAAAGAGACAAAAAGTGGAGTTTAGAATTATGAATGTAGGAAGGACCTAACTCACCAAGATCTTGAAAAGAAGGCAGATGCAGAAATGTGAGCTGGATACCATTTTCCCCTTGAAAATCTGCCAATAAGTTGCACAGAGAAAAAGACTAAGACCCCGGGCAGAAATCAGCTGAAAAATTGCTGAGTTTGGAACAGCCTTGCAGTATTAGCGATACAAAAATGGAAGTCCAAGACCACTAAAGAGACTAGGACACAGCCTCAGTTGGGAGACCTGGAGAACTACACCACAGAGGTGAGGATAAACCAGATGCAGACAGAGCCTTACAAAGACTGGAAAATCAGTCTCAAGTCAGCTCAGTCTCTGCCTGGACTCAGACAATTATCCCTTCCACCACTTATAAGAAGAGAAAATAAATTCTTTGGAGGAAGAAACACTATCCAGACCACTCATACTTTCCACAATCAATGACAAGCATTCAATTAAAAATCTTCCTGGCATAAATAGATATAGAATAAGCAAAGAGAAATACAGAAACAGACGTACAAGTAACCCAATATATTGGAATTATAGACGTTAAAATAATTGTAATTGTCAACAACAAAAAAAAAGGCAAAATGGAAAATATCACAAGAAAACCAGAATCCATATGAAAGAATAAAATTTAACTCAATAATTTAAAAATAGAGTAACTGAAAATAACACAAAAGATAACTTGAAAAGCAGATTGGACTCAGCATAAGAGAAATAGTTAACTGAAGTAAGAAATATTCAGATTAAAGCATTGAAAGTCAGAAGAATGGAAAGCACATAAAAGAGCATATGTGTGACACTGTGTTAAGAGTCTAATATGTGTATCACTAGAGTTCCAAGCAAAGAGAGAGAGGGTAGGAGAGAAACAAAATCTGATGAGACGAAAAGTATCTTCTAAAACTGATGAAATATATCAAATTACATGTTTGAGAAATGATAGCTGGATAAATACAAAGAACATCACGTTAGGCTCATCACAAACACCTAGAAATTAAAGACAAAAAAGAAAACCCACAGAATGAGTACATTATCATTACAAGAATAAGGAGCCTAATAGTTGATTTATTTTTTCAATGAATGCAAAAACAAATCAATAAAATATCTTTACAATGCCAACCTAGAATTCTAAACTCAGTAAAAATAGTCTCAAGGATAAAAGAGGAATATAGTCATTTTCAGGCAAATAGAAACTAGAAGATTCACATAAATGAAATATAGATGGAGTTGTTCTGGAGCAAGGGAAATTATTTCAGACTGAAATAGAGATGCAGGAAGAAATCAAGTGCAACATGGTATGTATAGATAAAATATAGGTGAATCTAAATTCTTATTTTTCTAATTAATAATAATCTCTTGCATGGTTAGATAGCATCACTGATTCAATGGACATGAATCTGAGCAAACCCCAGGAGATAGTGAAGGACAGGGAAGCCTGTCATGCTGCAGTCCATGGGGTCGCAAAGAGTTGGACACAACTTAGAGACTGAACAACATTTTAATGTAAAGGTATGACAAATTAAAAAATCAAGTCAGAAAAAATTTTAATGTAAAAGTATGACAACAATAAAAAAAAAAAACAAGTTTGAAAACAACACTGGGATATGTTGTTTTCAAAACACGGTCACAAATACTTTGATGCTCCTCTATCAAGAGCTATGAACTATATTCCATTCCCTTGAGTCTAGGTGGACTTGCTATCATTTAAGTCAATAAAGTATGGAAGATACAACAGTCTGACTTTCAAGGTTAGATCATAAAAGGCCATGCAACTTCTGCCTTGCTTTCTTGTTCTTTGATCCCTGAGTCACTATATAGAGTCTTGACTACTCTTAAACCACCATGTTGGAAAGTCTGAATTGGGCCTATAAATAATAATCACATCTGATTTCATCCTTCAGTTATCTCAACCCAGATACCTCACTATTGAGTGAAGAAGCCATCTGTTCAGGTCAACTGGCAATTCAAGTCATCAGCTGATCCTCCAGACGTCATGGAGTAGAAACAAGCCATCCCTACTGAGTCTTTTCTAAATTCTGACTCAGAGAATCTAAAGTATAACAAATTGGCTATTGCTTAATGCTAGTAAATGTTAGGGTTATTTTTTTTTTTACACTGTTAAGGACAATGATACAGAATTCAAGTCATCTAATGTACTAGAACTGCTTGAGAAATAGTAAAAGAACTAATTTATATTGGAATCTGATAGGTAATCTCTAAAAATACAGAGACTTATATACAATTAAGCTGCATAAACAAATATTTCTCATTAATTCTTCATAAATTGCACTTTCTAAGTTTTTGTTTTGGTTTTGAAGGTACCCTTGAGAATAGTCATGGGATAAATCATCGCAATATTTTAAGGAAACTGTCAGCACAATTACCTATGCTGCCTACATATCTGTCACCATCACCCAGCGCACATACTCTCTCACCACTGAAAGCTGTAACAAGCTCGAATGACATTAGCAGAAAGGAAATCCCTAATGGCCAGTGCATTTTTTTTTCTTTTAGATCCTATGGAAAGAGAAGATCCTGAAACAAATATTGGAAAATCTCTTATCAGTTTTAGCTCCAACAAAGTAGAATGCTCAACATATTACATCTGAATTCTAGCTCCATCTCTGCCATAACTCAGCTATGTGACCTGGGGCGGGGGGTGGTGGTGGTAATCACTTAAAATGTAAATTTAGCTTTATAGAATTGAGAATTTTACAACCTAAAGAGATGAACTTTTCCAAACCCATTATACAATGTAAACCATAAAATCAAGAGGTTACACAAGACCATCTCTAAACCTCTCCAGATTTTAAAATTCAGTAGGAAAACATTTGCCTTTGCAAATAATATAGGTTCTAGTCCATAGATATAAAACATTGAGAATTATAGTTCGGTACTTAAACAAAAAGGACTTTTTTCCCTTTTATCAATGACTCTCTCTCTGTTACTCCTCTGCATTCTCTCCCCTACCCGACTACTACAAATACATATGAAAGCTATAATTTTCATTAAAAGATTCATGTAGATTCATAGCTGAAGTTATACACATTCCAAAGTGAAAGTGCAAACAGACAATTAACCCACAAAATAGAACTCATACAATATTTGTTTCTAGTTTCTAATTGTATGTCAGCACAGTCTCAATGTGGCAATACTGGGTAACATCAGCTTGAAAGAAGATTGGTACAAGCAAGAAAAAGCACGCATTACTACCTCTCATTCTCTGCATCCAAAGCATTGCAGATATAGAGATTCAAAATTAACTAGAAAACGTCCAGTGTTGACTAAGCTTAGGTGGAAACTAAGAATACTAAAGCACAACCATTTGAGTAAATTCCATTCTTTGAAAATGTGCAACTCAACAGAATGTTGAAGTGTCTTCCTGATTCATTTTTGTCCAAGGTGTACACATAGCTTG
Organism: Ovis aries; assembly: GCF_016772045.2. NCBI lineage: Eukaryota > Metazoa > Chordata > Mammalia > Artiodactyla > Bovidae > Ovis > Ovis aries. The sequence goes on from NC_056055.1 coordinate 58,091,184, forward strand.
CCAACAGGAGCTGTGAGGCCGGGGTGAGTGGGGGCTTGGACAGAGAACAGGCTGAGAAACTACTGGATGATTCTTTAACCCCTTGCCCATAATGAGGGTATAAAAATTGTCAGGATCATGTCAAGAGCTTCACTAGTGCTGTGAGAGGCGAACTCAGTAAGTGAATATTGAATTAGGGAACAACATGTATTTTAAAGTTTACTGGCAAGGGAGAGGATAAAACCATGGGTCATATGGAGTTGAAGTTGAATGAATGGAATGAAGTCGTGTTGGGCTATTCATGATTCAGTACAGAGAAGACTGCTTAAAAAGAATCTCAGAAGATGGAAGTCAAAGGATTTCTAAAGGTCCCAGGAAGGAACCCAACACAAGAGAGATAGATCAATAAAACAGTAATAACATACCCCAGCAACTGGAAGCAGCATGTTTTCCAATACACCGATGATAAAAAGTTTTCATAACTGTCTGAGAAGGCACAGTATATACTTGACTGACTGAGAGTCCTATCAGTCAAGTTATAAACTTTCTGTTGTTCCCTAAGTCTCCTCTTTTTAGCCACTTAAGCACAAAGGGATCAGAACCCACAGGTAACAAGCTCGGGAAAGAAGAGTAGAGAAAAGACAGAGCCCTAGCTAGGACTGGGGCAAAAGTAACTTTAAAGCAAGTTTGGATTTTTTATTATTATATGGGCTTGATGTTTAACAACTTACAAGCAATGAAAAAAGTCATGAGACCACTGGGTTTTCACCCACGGCAGGATAGGAACTTTCCACACTGAATACATTATTAAAGAGCAGTGAAAGTAAAAAATTAAGTTGTCTAATGATTATAACCTAAAATTCAGCTTGTTCAGCCTAATGTCATTAATTATCTGCACATTCTAAGCCTTTTGCCAAAATTATCCAAATGATTGTCAATTCTGCCTTACTTTACTCGAGACAACCATGAACTAAAGACTTTATTATTTCATTTTTTTATTTCTAGAAGATTTTTCATTGTAAGTATTTTAAATAAGTCTTACAAGAATAGTGAATTAAAAGTGGAAGAAATTGAGCATAGAAAGCATGTCTTACCTTTAAGGATTGATGACTTCCTATTTAATACTTTTTATCAATATATGTCATCTACTATTTGCTGAGTATTACTTTAGGCTTTGAAAAGCAGAAAGATTTTTTTTGTGCTCAAAAAGCTGCCCATCTATTTCTAAAATCATTGTTTAACAATGTGCTGGTCTTGCCACATGAAAATAAGGCACTGACTACTTGGTGTCAGTTGCTTCAGTGGCTTTATGCTTAGACATCTTCTCTGGACCATCTAACCACCATAGGAAACAGCAAGATGTACTACACAAAGATGAGATGGAATCCCAGCCACCACCCATAGCCAGGGGTTTGAATAGGAAAGGAAATCTTCACCCACACTGAAGCAACACAACATAGAAAAGTCAGGATCCATGAAAGTCTGCCTGATCACTACATGGATTTTACTTAAATTCTCCAGTGCATTTTTCCTCAAACCACTGTAATTATCTTAAGAGAAAGGATCCTGGGTATTAATGCTTCCTTGTGAGCAAACAGAATGCTTTGACTAAACACATATTGCACTGAAAAACTAAAGCTATTTTGACTACAGAAAAATAAGACAACTGGAGGGATATCTATCTGTATCTCCTTAATACTTATATGTACAATAGTATTTCCCAGTTTGTACCTTCTATTTTATTATTTCTAAAGAAAAAACTTGTATCAAAATACCTTCATTTTCATTAAATAAGTAGGTGAGAATTCCCTGGAAATCAGTGACAGCTACTTAAGATAACTGCATTTTACATCTATAATGAAAAATGTATCTCATTAATTTGCCAAGAAAATGCACTGGGTCATAGCAAACACCCTCTCCCAACAACACAAGAGAAGACCCTACACATGGACATCACCAGATGGTCAACACTGAAATCAGACTGATTATATTCTATGCAGCCAAAGATGGAGAAGCTCTATACAGTCAACAAAAACAAGACCAGGAGCTGACTGTGGCTCAGATCATGAACTCCTTACTACCAAATTCAGACTTAAATTGAAGAAAGTAGAGAAAACCGCTAGACCATTCAGGTATGACCTAAATCAAATCCCTTATGATTATACAGTGGAAGTGAGAAATAGATTTAAGGGCCTAGATCTGATAGATAGAGTGCCTGATGAACTATGGAATGAGGTTCATGACATTGTACAGAAGACTGGGATCAAGACCATCTCCATGGAAAAGAAATGCAAAAAAGCAAAATGGCTGTCTGGGGATGCCTTACAAATAGCTGTGAAAAGAAGAGAGGTGAAAAGCAAAGGAGAAAAGGAAAGATATAAGCATCTGAATGTAGAGTTCCAAAGAATAGCAAGAAGAGATAAGGAAGCATTCTTCGGAGAGCAATGCAAAGAAATAGAGGAAAACAACAGAATGGGAAAGACTAGAGATCTCTTCAAGAAAATTAGAGATACCAAGGGAACATTTCATGCAAAGATGGGCTCGATAAAGGACAGAAATGGTCTGGACCTAACAGAAGCAGAAGATATTAAGAAGAGGTGGCAAGAATACACAGAAGAACTGTAAAAAATAGATCTTCACGACCCAGATAATCATGATGATGTGATCACTAATCTAGAGCTAGACATCTTGGAAAGTGAAGTCAAGTGGGCCTTAGAAAGCATCACTACAAACAAAGCTAGTGGAGGTGATGGAATTCCAGTTGAGCTGTTTCAAATCCTGAAAGATGATGCTGTGAAAGTGCTACACTCAATATGCCAGCAAATTTGGAAAAATCAGCAGTGGCCACGGGACTGGAAAAGGTCAGTTTTCATTCCAATTCCAAAGAAAGGCAATGCCAAAGAATACTCAAACTACCGCACAATTGCACTCATCTCACATGCTAGTAAAGTAATGCTCAAAATTCTCTAATCCAGGCTTCAGCAATACGTGAACTGTGAACTCCCTGATGTTCAAGCTGGATTTAGAAAAGGCAGAGGAACCAGAGATCAAATTGCCAACATCTGCTGGATCATGGAAAAAGCAAGAGAGTTCCAGAAAAACATCTATTTCTGCTTTATTGACTATGCCAAAGCCTTTGACTGTGTGGATCACAATAAACTGTGGAAAATTCTGAAAGAGATGGGAATACCAGATCACCTAATCTGCCTCTTGAGAAACCTGTAGGCAGGTCAGGAAGCAACAGTGAGAAATGGACATGGAACAACAGACTGGTTCCAAATAGGAAAAGGAGTACATCAAGGCCGTATATTGTCACCCTGCTTATTTAACTTCTATGCAGAATACATCATGAGAAATGCTGGACTGGAAGAAACACAAGCTGGAATCAAGATTGCCGGGAGAAATATCAATCACCTCAGATATGCAGATGACACCATCCTTATGGCAGAAAGTGAAGAGGAGCTAAAAAGCCTCTTGATGAAAGTGAAAGAGGAGAGCGAAAAAGTTGGCTTAAAGCTCAACATTCAGAAAATGAAGATCATGGCATCCGGTCGGTCCCATCAACTCATGGGAAATAGATGGGGAAACAGTGGAAACAGTGTCAGACTTCATTTTTCTGGGCTCCAAAATCACTGCAGATGGTGATTGCAGCCATGAAATTAAAAGACACTTACTCCTTGGAAGGAAAGTTATGACCAACCTAGATAGTATATTCAAAAGCAGAGACATTACTTTGCCGACTAAGGTCCGTCTAGTCAAGGCTATGGTTTTCCTGTGGTCATGTATGGATGTGAGAGTTGGACTGTGAAGAAGGCTGAGTACCAAAGAATTGATGCTTTTGAATTGTGGTGTTGGAGAAGACTCTTGAGAGTCCCTTGGGCTGCAAGGAGATCCAACCAGTCCATTCTGAAGGAGATCAACTCTGGGATTTCTTTGGAAGGAATGATGCTAAAGCTGAAACTCCAATACTTTGGCCACCTCATGCGAAGAGTTGACTCTTTGGAAAAGACTATTTGCTGGGAGAGATTGGGGGCAGGAGGAGAAGAGGACGACCAAGGATGAGATGGCTGGATGGCATCACAGACTCGATGGACATGAGTCTGAGTTAACTCTGGGAGATGGTGATGGACAGGGAGGCCTGGCATGCTGCGATTCATGGGGTCGCAAAGAGTTGGACATGACTGAGTGACTGAACTGAACTGAGTTCAACTGCTTAAGTTTCTCAATGTCTAGTGGCTTGGACTATTTTCCCTCTTGTCTCCACCAAAAGAAATGCATTTCAAAAAAGCACATCACCGTAGAATTCCATTGGCATGGAGAGCACATAGTGGGTAGTCGTTTAATGCTCGCTGATCTATGAAGAGCACTGTGTTAGTCTACAAACACAAACAATACAGTAAAAGTGACTTGCACACTCCACACAGGAGTGAAAAAAATCAATTTTGATTCTCCATTTGCTTGTGCAATTACATGTATTTTTATTAAGCTGATTGCTTCCTGAAGTATTTTTTCTTGATGGTGGTTATGAAAGAACATCCTGCATGGAGTTAGCCCACGGTCTACTGAGATCATATTTATGCTGTGGATAAACAAACACACACTTTTCTCTATTTTTAAACACTACCCATGAATGGAGTCAGGCCAATTTATATATGTTGAAGGCTCATTTGAAAGTATCTCACAAAACTGCACCATTAGTAACAATGTGAGCCCAATACTTTGCTCCACATATTGATACATGGTGACATTACAATAGAAAATGTGTAACCGGAACTTAGCTGGCATTAAAAAGGTTTTATTTGGGTTTGAATTGTGATTTTGATCTGAGTAACAGTTCAGCAGACTGAAATTGCCAGGTGTACATTTCAGATACACCTTGCCTGCATCCTCCTCCACCAGCTTGGAAATTGGGTGAGCTCTTTCTGGGTAAACAAAAACAGAAGGATACAACTTCAGTGCCTACCCCACTCCCAACTGAGATAAAAGGATACTCGAGTCCTGTCAAGAGAGACAGGATAACAACATCACCTGCAACAAAGGCAACCCTCAAGAAAGAAAGATAAAAGAAGCCACGTGTTCTGGAGTAACCCACGCACAGCAAAATTATGGCCCTCCTCTATTTATACACATGGGTACAGTTTTCATACACTATTATGGCCTCATATTATATATCTTTAAATCATCCTGCAAAAGTTTCTGCCTCTGCCTAATGCAGGCTCTAATTTAGGATGAACAACTACTCTCATAAAGAAAAACTGCTGCTGCTGCTGTTTATTAGGCTGCAGAAAGGTCTCACTGACTAATGTCCCAGGATTAAATGAATGTGGAATAATAAGAGCTGATTTATTTGTGCTCTGCTAGGATAAAGCTGCCACTGATTTTACAAGAAACTATTCATCTGAGGCCCACTATAGCTAGTAAATTGTGGCTGTTGCTGAAATTAGTCTCCAGGCCTTCGTGTAATCTACAGTGTGAAGTAGCAGTGTGGTAATAAAGCCATTGCGGGCACTTGGTTTATTTAAAAGGTCCCTCTTTTATCCCCATCTTCAGGGATTCTAAAAGTCAACCTTCCGAGATCACTTTTAGAAATTCACCTGTCCCTTGTCCACAAACTGCATTTCCAGCCATAGAATTTAAAGCTGGGATTAAAAGTATATAGCCCACAATAAATAAATACCAAACCAGCTATTTCTCTCACCTCAGATTTTTCTTTCTGGCCCAGAGTCCAAGGACAGCATTTCTCAGGCTCTGGGCATGTACACGGTGGCAGTCAAAATGTGGCAGTCCCCAGACAAAACGAATATCATATGTTTGGATCTTCTGCACTCCAAAACTATTTCCCTGATAATTTCCTGATAGTCATTCTGTGCAGGACCTTGGTCTTGACATCTCTTTTAAATGAAACATTGAAATAAACCAATGAGAAATTACAGCCAACAGAAATCAGCTAAAAAAAAAAAAAAAGCATGCTAGCTGAAGCCATGTCACGATGAATGCTGCAGAGAACTTTGGGGAAAGTAGTGTGAGCTCACTCTGTCATGTCTGACGCTTTGCGACCCCATGGACTGTCCCACACCAGGCTCCTCTGTCTATGGAATTTCCCAGATGAGAATGCTGGAGTGGGTTGCCATTTCCTCCTCCATTAACTGCCCTCTCCCTTCTAGGATAACAGCTTTTCAAAAACAAAAATGTTTTAGACATTGCTGTCTAATTAACTCTGGCTCACCATAGTTATTCAATCGTTGAACTAAAACACACACACACAGACACACACACACACACACACACACACACACACACACAGAAAAACAGTATATTAACCTAAGAGTCAAGCAAAATAAACAACTTCTCCTCTGAAGAACAGTTCCTTCATGTTATAATTAATGTTAATATCGGAAATCATTGGCAAGTTGCCCTTCGTTTTATCTACCTTTGCTTGTCAGACTGTTTCTGGAAAGATGATGATCTGGAAGCTTTATCATCAAGATGATGAAAATAGTAATAGAAGCAACTATGGTAAGAGCTAATCCAAATTGTACCTACTGAAGGCCTGGCATTGCTTAAAGCATTTTTGTAGTCCTCATTGGCCCTTCATAACAATCTTACTGGGAAAAGGCCATTGCTATTTCCATCTTACAAATAAGGAGACTGGAGTACAAAAAGTCAGGAAATGTGTTCAAGCTTCCTTAGTTTGTAAGTGGAAGAAATAGGATTTGAACCTAGAAGTCCTGGCTCTGTGCTCCTAACCTATAAGCTACAAAAAAAAAAAAAAAAAAAAACCTATGGAAAAAATAAGTATGTGTAGCTTTTGCAGGATTTCTGAGGACTTATTTATTCCAGCAGGAGCCAGGACATTTGGTCAACTTTATTCAATGCCACTAAAATACAAGAGTTTAATACTCACCCTACCAAAGCAAGTACCACTGTATCTAAATTCTCCTAATTTCACTTTCTCTGTTTGCAAAATTGTCACCTGAATGTCTCTCTATACTTTCTTTCTCTCAAGTACTATTTAATGAGAAATAGGATTTTTGCCTATCCTGGTTTCCGTGGCATCTTTCCTAACTCACCTTCTTCTCTTCAAATTGCTCATTTGGTACCATGATCCAGGACCTGGTAGTATGAAAGATTTTTGTATGATTAAATAGGCACTGGCCCAGTCACATGCTAAATGATTTGGCTGATGAAAAAGAAGTGGATGGAAAAACCCCACATCCCAATCCTATTTTGTGGCTATATCCCCTTAACATACTACATCTTGACTCAAGTCACCACGTTTTCAGGAAAGACAGACCACCTGTGCTCACTCCAGCTACAGAGTTTTCCCTTAGCTAAATCAGCAGGGACATAGGGTTCAATGTGATTTTCTCCAAGGCACAGGATAAATTCATCTTTTACCCTTCATGGTTGAGAACATCTATTAATGTTATGTTGGTTCACACTGGTTTGTGTTCAGTGCTATGATTTCATTATCAGCTTTGGAAGGATGGGATCAGGGGAGCAAGTGGAATCCACTTAGCAGTTGCTAAGAAGTTTGGCCTCGAGGTGCAAAGTGTTTGCTGTGCTCTGTGACAGACCCCCTCTAACACCAGCTCAGACTTCTGTAGACAACACTTCTCACCCCACCGCAGAATTTGTCTCTTGGCTTTGGCTAGTGAGACCAGGCTAGAAGTTAATAGTTTTGTGTCTATTCTTATTTTCCATTTTTTCTCATCAAGTCTGTCTTATTCATAAAAGAGTTTATATTCTGAGACCTAGATTTTCTAAAACTTCTCCATAATTTCAGAATCACAAAATGAGCATTGTATTCTAGATAAAAGCTATTGCCTAGGTCCTGACTACTCCAAATGCCCTTAAAGCAGCAGCATTGGCATCAACTGGGAATTTGTTTAGAAATATACAATGTAAAGCTCCATCCTATTCATATTAAGTCAGTTCAGTTCAGTCATTCAGTTGTGTCCAGCTCTTTGCGATCCCATGGACTGTAGCACGACAGGCTTCCTTGTCCGTCACCAACTCCCAAAGCTCGCTCAAACGCATGTCCATAGAGTCAGTGATGCTATCCAACCATCTCAACTTCTGTCATCCCTTTCTCCTCCTGCCGTCGATCTTTCCCAGCATCAGGGTCTTTTCAAAGGAATCAGTTCTTCACATCAGGTGGTCAAAGTATTGAAGTTTCAGCTTCAGTATCAGTCCTTCCAATGAATATTCAGGACTGATTTCCTTTAGGATGGACTGGTTGGATCTCCATCCAGTCCAAGGGACTCTCAAGAGTCTTCTCCAATGCCACAGTTCAAAAGCAGCAATTCTTTGGCACTCATCTTTCTTTTTAGTCCAACTCTCACATTCCTAGTGGCTCAGACGGTAAAGTGTCTGTCTGCAATGCAGGAGACCTAGGTTCGATCCCTCGGCTGGGAAGATCCCCTGGAGAAGGAAATGGCACCCCACTCCAGTATTCTTGCCTGGAAAATCCCATGGACCATGGAGCCTGGTAGGCTACCGTCCATGGGGTTGCAAAAGAGTCAGACACGACTGAGCGACTTCACTCACTCACATTCATACATGACTACTGGAAAAACCATAGCTTTGACTAGATGGACCTTTGTTGGCAAAGTAATGTCTCTGCTTTTCTTCCAAGGAGCAAGTGTCTTTTAATTTCATGACTTCAGTAATTTTTGGAGTCCAAAAAAATAAATTCTGTCACTGTTTCCCCATCGATTTGCCGTGAAGCAATAGGACCGGATGCCTTGATCTTAGTTTTCTGAATGTTTAGTTTTAAGCCAACTTTTTCACTCTCCTCTTTCACTTTCACCAAGAGGCTCTTTAGTTCTTTGCTTTCTGCTATAAAGGTGGTATCACCTACATATCTGAAGTTATTGGTATTTCTCCCAGCAATTTTGATTCCAGCTTGTGCTTCATCCAGCCCGGCATTTCACATGATGTACTCTGCATAGAAGTTAAATAAGCAGGGTGACAATATACAGCCTTGACATACTCCTTTCCCAATTTAGAACCAGCCTGTTGTTCCATGTCCAGTTCTAACTGTTGCCTCTTGACCTGCATACAGATTTCTCCAGAGACAGGTTATGTGGTCTGGTATTGCCATCTCTTTAAGACTTTTCCAGAGTTTGTTGTGATCCACACAGTCAAAGGCTTTAGTGTAGTAAATAAAGCAGAAGTTTTTCTGGAACTCTCTTCCTTTTTCAATGATCCAACAGATGTTAGCAATTTGATCTCTGGTACATATTAAATCAGAAAGTTCACTTTAACAAGATCTCCCAGAGCACACAAAGCTTAAGAAGCTCTGTGGAGGTGATGGGAGGTTTTAAGTCCCTCCTAAGAGACTGAGCATGCCAGTGCTTTACACAAGCAACAGCATCAGTTCTTTAGTAAAGCTGCCTGTTGACCTGGAAATGCTCAGATTTCTAAATGATATAGGCAGCACACAAAGAGTTGCCTCTTTCAGAAGTATTACCACCAAAATTTCAGATGGTCTTCCACAGAAGAAGTAAAAAGAAAGAAAGGAAGCATTATATTCTTTATAATCTATTCTGAGGACACCAGCTCATACATCATCAATTATTTTTAAAAAGCAGCAGCAGAAATAAATTTAATGTTTTTAAAAAACAAAAGAAAATCAGCAGCAGAACTTCCTCAGACTTTGCCTTCTAATGCAGGGAGAACAGGTTCCATCCCTGATCAGGGAGCTAATATCCCACGTCCCTCATGGAAAAAGTACCAAACATAAAACAGAAGCCACATTGTGACAAATCGAATAAAGACTTTTAAAAAATGAATCAGTTCTAATGAGGTGGATGAAACTGGAGCCTATTATACAGAGTGAAGTAAGCCAGAAAGAAAAACACCAATACAGTATACTAACGCATATATATGGAATTTAGAAAGATGGTAACATAACCCTGTATGCGAGACAGCAAAAGAGACACAGATGTATGGAACAGTCTTTTGGACTCTGTGCGAGAAGGCGAGGGTGGGATGATTTGGGAGAATGGCTTTGAAACATGTATATTATCATATGTGAAACGAATTGCCAGTCCAGGTTGGATGCATGATAACCGGTGCTCAGGGCTGGTGCACTGGGATGATCCAGAGGGATGGGATGGGCAGGCAGATGGGAGGGGGGTTCAGGATGGGGAACACATGTACACCCATGGCAGGTTCATGTCAATGTATGGCAAAACCAATACAATATTGTAAAGTAATTAGCCTCCAATTAAAATAAATTTTAAAAAAATTTTAATGGTCTACATCAAAACATTTTTTAAATAAAAATCAATGGTCATAATAACTTAAAGGAGCAAGATAACACCTTCATTTTTTCCCTTTCATCACAGCAAATGTGTCACAGCCAAGCATCCTTAAAAGCCCCCTACATTCTAGGCAGAAAGACCTTGGACTCCAACCACTGCTGCTTTTGAGGTTAAGGGTTTCCAAGGTACCTGTTACTTCACTGAAACTAAACCCTATGAACATGCTCCTCCCTCTCTCTTTTGAAAGGGTTACATGCACAGCACATTATTCTCTTGGTGATACTTTATATTTCTGCTGAGTCTTCATTTATTATCCTTTGATCATCTTTCTAAAAGTCATTTTGAGCTAGTACACCTCTCCTAGGTTTCTCATTTAGCTGTGCTAAGCTTAGTTGCTCGGTTGTGTCCAACTCTTTATAACCCCATGGACTGTACCCTGCCAGGCTCCTCTGTCCATGGTGGTTCTCCAGGCAAGCATACTGGAGTGCGTTGCCATGCCCTCTTCCAGGGAATCTTCCCAACCCAGGGATGGAACCCAGGTCTCCTGCATTGCAGGTAGTTTCTTCACCATCTGTGCCACCAGAAAAGCCCTCTCATGTAGCTATTCCAATCTTTTAAGCAAGCTCTTAAGATATTGCACAGAAAAAATTCTATCATTAAGGAAAGCCATAAAGCTTTCATAGAGTCAAAACTAAGGAAAAGACAAGTGCCTTCTTTGAGGTTGGTATTAGGGTTAATCATAGAATGCTATAATATAAAAGTTTGTCTTAAAGCCTCCAAGCCAGAAAATACCTTAGATAAACAAACTTATAATTCAGGATTTCCATAATGCCTCTTGAAAACTAATCCGTTTTTAAGACATAATCTTAGCATATTCAATATTCAATTTATTCAAAAAAGTTCTACTGAGTACTACACACATGAATGGCTTAATACTTATTTTACTCTTAATAATAAAGCATAGTGGTTACAGGTACAATCTTTGCATTAAGGAACAACCTAAGATTAAGATAGACCTTTCATCCTAACATTTCTAACCTATCACCTCCCTAACCCAGGGCCAGTTATAAGAGAAGCCTGTTTTGCCAATAAGATTGGGAATAGGAATCAGTCAGTTAAACAAAAAAATGTGATCAAAGCAAGCAATATACTTTGGATTATATTTTAAACATTTTCTTCTATCTTATTTTGAATAAATAAATGCAAATTCCATTTTCAATCTTTATCATAGAACATGGCTATTTCTTGGAATAAGAGTCCATAGACTGGAGCTCCTCATTGATTTTTTTGCATAACTCACATACCTAATGTATCATATACAATTCTCAATTTCTAAATATGATAAAGAGCTTCAGTTCAGTTCAGTTCAGTTGCTCAGTTGTATCCGACTCTTTGTGACCCCATGAATTGCAGCACACCAGGCCTCCTTGTCCATCACTAACTCCCGGAGTTCACTCAACTCACGTCCATTGAGTTGGTGATGCCATCCAGCCATCTCATCCACTGTCGTCCCCTTCTCTTCCTGCCTCCAATCCCTCCCAGAGTCAGAGTCTTTTCCAAAGAGTCAACTCTTCGCATGAGGTGGCCAAAGTATGGGAGTTTCAGCTTTAGCATCAGTCCTTCCAAAAAACACCCAGGACTGATCTCCTTTAGAATGGACTGGTTGGATCTCCAAGGGACTCTCAAGAGTCTTCTCCAATACCACAATTCAAAAGCATCAATTCTTCAGTGCTCAGCTTTCTTCACAGTCCATCTCTCACATCCATACATGACTACTGGAAAAACCATAGCCCAGAAAACAAAGATCATGGCATCTGGTCCCATCACTTCATGGGAAGATGGGGAAACAGTAGAAACAGTGTCAGACTTTATTTTGGGGGGCTCCAAAATCACTGCAGATGGTGATTGCAGCCATGAAATTAAAAGACGCTTACTCCTTGGAAGAAAAGTTATGACCAACCTAGATAGTATATTCAAAAGCAGAGACATTATTTGCTGACTAAGTCCGTCTAGTCAAGGCTATGGATTTTCCAGTGGTCATGTATGGATGTGAGAGTTGGACTGTGAAGAAAGCTGAGTGCTGAAGAATTGACGCTTTTGAATTGTGGTGTTGGAGACTCTTGAGAGTCCCTTGGACAGCAAGGAGATCCAACCAGTCTATTCTGAAGGAGATCAACCCTGGGATTTCTTTGGAAGGAATGATGCTAAAGCTGAAACTCCAGTACTTTGGCCACCTCATGCAAAGAGTTGACTCATTGGAAAAGACTCTGATGCTGGGAGGGATTGGGGGCAGGAGGAGAAGGGGACGACCGAGGATGAGATGGCTGGATGGCATCACGGACTCGATGGACGTGAGTCTGAGTGAACTCCAGGAGTTGGTGATAGACAGGGAGGCCTGGCATGCTATGATTCATGGGATCGCAAAGAGTCAGACACGGCTGAGAGACTGAACTGAACTAAACTGAACTGACTAGATGGACCCTTGTCGGCAAAGTAATGTCTCTGCTTTTGAATATATTATCTAGGTTGGTCATAACTTTCCTTCCAAGGAGTAAGTGTCTTTTAATTTCATGGCTGCAGTCACCATCTGCAGTGATTTTGGAGACCCCCAAAATAAAGTCTGACACTGTTTCCACTGTTTCCCCATCTATTTCCCATGAAGTGATGGGACCAGATGCCATGGTCTTAGTTTTCTGAATGTTGAGCTTTAAGCCAACTTTTCACTCTCCTCTTTCACTTTCATCCTAGAGCTTAACATCTGATGATTAAGCTGAACCTAGGAAATTTCTACATTTTTATTTCTCTTCCAAAATTTCAATAAATTTTACCTATATCTAATATAAATTCATGGGGTGGCAAAGAGTCAGACACGACTGAGCGACTGAACTGAACTGAACTGAATATAATTATGTTTTAACTACTCACATAAAAATTTGAAATTTCCAGCATAGTTTTCATAGAAATAATAATCATGCACTTGCATGCTAACATTTCATCATTCCACATAACATAACTGAATGACAATACCTCCTCCAGACATAGCAATAGGGACCCCTGTTCTGAACCAATGCTTCAGAAATCCACATTTGATCCTGTTCTTGCCATGCTCCTCTCAATGGAACTAAAGTACCATGTCTGTCCACAGACCACACCAGTCTTTCCCAACCATATTCCAGGTACAAAGCCTGGAAATTCCCTGGTCAAACAGCATGAAAAAAAGTTTGGGTGTGAGCAAAGTTTGGAAGCATGGTTTTAAGTTGTTCATAAACTACCTCAGACCCCTAATGGTGTGGGACAGATTTGCAGTTAGAAGAAATAGCATTCCCAAAGAATGCATGTAAGAATTAAAGATTTTAAAATTTAAAAAAAATAATAAAATAAAATAAAATAAAAACAAAAAATAAAAAGAAGAGATGGCAGAAGGCTGCAGGGCAAGCTGGCGAGAGTGGGACTTCTTTACATCACCATGCTTTGAAACACCAAAGAGATAAAGACCTCCAGGTCTTTATGAAGATTTATTTACCAAGTAAGGATAGAACATACTGTCTTTAAGAGTTTGCTAGTTTAAATTATACCTTTAAATATTTAGACACAAAGGATATGGATCTCCCTTTGTACACTTATGCATGACCCCATTAATTTTAGGGTCAGGTTTGATTATAAGAAGACACATAAATAGTGTGGGAAACACACACAGACAACTCGTGGGAGGTCCACAGTGCTGCTTGTGGGAGCAATTGTGACCAGAGCAGGTACCAGAGCATCCTTGAAGTCACAGACATTCAGAAGTCACAGGCACCCACATGAGCTCTACAGATGGAATTTGCAGTTCAGGATAATCTAGAAAAGTAGTGAGGAAGAAGTTGTTTAAAAGAGCTTCTACTATACTTAAACTCATTAAACCTCAATCTTAGACCTCTGAAATTAAAATAATCAACTCTAACATGTTTATTGAGAGAAATAAGCAGATCAATCCATAGAGTGCTTAAAATGAGGGCCATATATATATATAATACATAGTAACAAGCACATTTTTTTTTCCTTTCTGTTTTTCCACTAATTTTTCTAGTTATAATATTAATAGTAATGCCAGATAATTATACACCCATCAGTTTGTGCTTTTGAGGATCCTCTCATTATCCCATTTTAACAGAGTAGGAACTTTAGGCATGGAGAAGATAACTTGCCCCACATACACAGGGCTAGTTAAATAGTGGCCAGAATCCAAGCCTGGGCATTCTGGCTTTACAGTCCCTGTTCTTTGATGAGCCCCTCCTTGTGTCTTTTATCTCTCTCTTACTTCATAATAATACCCTCTTCTATTTTTTATACCTCCTTGCAGTGGTATTGTACCTTAGATGAGCCTATTTAGAAAAACATGCTGGCTACATCAAGTGAATTAGTTAGTTATATGGTACAAGTGCTTCAAAAAATTTCAAGTTTTGCAGCATATATGGTGGATATACACATTTTTCTGACCCCTTCCTATACCCTAGCCTTCCCCAGGTCATACAATTTGTAAAAGATGACATTTAACTTCCAAGTCATTATGACTTCAAGGATATTTCCAGTCACTGTTTTTATATCCATCAGTTATTTTATGTTTACATTATAGGTGTGTGTTTCTCTTTTTATCTCTAGGTGAGCAATTCTTCATCACTGGAGCTTTAACTTGTTCCTTTCAGCTAACTTCTAACATTTATTATGGCAAAGCCTGAATTGCTTATGACACCCACCTAAGTCAAGGTTATCATGGAGCTTCTATAGCACATTATTCCCGAATATGAGAATTACAAATAAATGGATAAAATTTACTGATTCTAAGGTGCTCTCTCATGTATATATCCCCAAAGTAGGCCTGCACTCAGACAATCAAGAAGATATTTTCACTCCAATGAAAGAAAAGTTAAAAAACATCAGTGTGATTAAATTAATTTTCACTATCAATATCTAATTCAGATATTTCAACTTTGCGGTCCCTGAGTTAAAATAAGTATAACAGCTAACTAACTAGCTTACAGCATTTGAAACCTCTCATCAACTTATAAAAACCAGCGGATTTCACATTAAAAACCCGACTTCCAATTTCTCTTGAAAACTGTAAAATCTTTTCACTCACCCCAGATTTGCGCATGGTGATCATTGGCTGGAGTGGGGCAGCCACAAGAACTCTCCACTGTCACCGCTGTTCCCTAGAGTCTTATACCTTCTGGCTCAGTTATCCAGTTATCTAACTGCATCCATCAGGCTTTGAGTATGAAACTCCTAAGCCTGAAGGCTTGGTAGAGAATAGACAAAATTAAAGTTGATGTTTCAAGAAACTCCTTCATCATCTATAGATGTAGAAGCTAGCCAAGAATTTTTGATGATCAAATTACATGCGTTGAAATTAGATTAGATTATACCAACCTCACTGCCCTTTATTCTTTTTAAGTCATAAGGTTTTCTGTTAGATCATAGCAAGAAGTTACATTAATCTGACAAGATTTATTATTTACATTGATTGCTTCAATACAACTCATTCCTGTGGAGTTCCCCAGCTCATGACTCTATTCTCTTTCAGTAAGTAAAGATGATGTGTGATAGTTTTTGGAGTTGCCCAGAGCTCCCAGAGTGAGCACATTCTTCCTTTACATGATCCTAGTAATTCAAATGAGTTACTTCCATCATTATTTCAGCATTTGAAACAGATTTTACACAGGTGAGCAAAACTCAAGCAAACTTGTCATGAATGTAACATGCCATGCCTAAAGTTTATTTGAATTACAAATTATTTAAGTGACTACAAAATCTGAACAAATAGAGGCTGTGACTTTCTAATAGTAATACTGAACAGAAGAGGAAATGTAGTATTTTATTCTGTGATCATTAATCATATTCATAAATCAATTAAAATGTGTATTCTTAGAATCACTGACTTCTAGCCTCAGCTCTAAAAATTATATTTAAGTCACTTAACAAAACAATATCCCATATGGGAATTTTCTGACAGGAATTTTAGTCTGTGGAGTGGATCCCTTTTATAAATACGTGTTATAATTACAGTATTTTATTTTGAGATATAACATACAATAACTTGCTTGAGTATAATACAAAGAATAGAATGGGTGAGACACAATTCTACAAAAAATGCATTTTAATATGTTTATCCTCTAAACAGCCTTCCTCTTCTAATTAAGAAACAATTAAAAACCCAGCATTCTGGTTTTCACTGGATTATTTAGACAGATCGCTTATTACTATCACTAATTCTGCTTGAAGCCTGCTAGAATGCTGAGCAAAACATGCTACCAATAATATTTTTTTTTGTCTCCAGGATGCTAAAACAAAGAATGCATTCAGTACTCTGATTCAGTCGGTTTCATCTAAACAGCTGTCAACAAGAATCCAATCTGACCTTCTGTGGAAAGAACAAGGTGATTGGCTGAATTTTCCATCTTTTTATCAAGAAAACAAACCTGGGGGGAGGGTATGGGGAGTGGAGATTATGTCTGTTTAACCCATTAGGAAGTGAGTTTGGCAAGGTAAGGTAGAAAAACAGCTAACTAATTTTTACTCCATTTCAAGATACTAAGTAAACCATCAAACGACCAAATGGAAAGGCAAAAGCTCAGCCTTGTCCAGAGAATCCTGACTGTCTCTCCACCCTGTCCTATCTCCAGTTGTTAATGTGCAAACCTACCCACCCAACAGGGTGCCAGCTCCTTACGAAGAGTCCACTTGCCTTCAGAATATGAAAATCACATTTTCTAAAAATGCAGACCTTCACTTCAGGCACATATTCAACTATGAAGTGGAACCAAATGAAGAAAATAGGGCTGTGCAAAGGCAGATTGGGCTTATTTTCATACCTACACATGCCTCCAGAATTTTTTTCGTAATGCACAAGACCATTAAGCCCTGGGAGTCTTTTTACTGCCTCTTTGGATGTTGATCACACAGGATTTGGTTTCATACTAGGTAAAATAACTTGCCTGGATGAATAAAATAGATCTGAGGATACAAGCTAGAATACTGGTTTGGAAGAACAGGTCCTAGACAACCTGGAACTCAAAAACTCTTGTGTTAACTGTTACATGATTAATTTGGGAAGATAAAATGTGTGTGTGCATGCACACACACACACACACACACACACACACACACACACACACACATAAACATGCACACAAAGTATAAGAACTGTCCTAAATCTCACAATCAGCAAAGGTCCAATCTCCCACATGCTCTCTAATACAACACAACATGAAATAGTAAAGAAGAAATTTAATCAATGTAAATATGATGCTGAAAATAAAACTTAACTGGGAAAGAGAAAGCTGTTAGGTATGGTAGAAGCTAAATTTCTATAAGAAGGAGCACAGTGCAGAATACAATGGCTTAACCAACACAGAAGACTTCTTTCTTGCTCACATAGTAGTTTAGAGATTGGCAGGCAGTCCAAAGTAGTGAGAGTCATCCTCAATATGTGGCTTCTGTCCTTGGGTTCAAAATGACAATACCAGAAACTGTTTCCCAAAACAGCAAAATAGAAAATAAATCAGCAGTTAAAACTTCCTTATTAACAACATGACATAGAAGTTTGCCCATTGCTTCTGTCCATTCCACCAGTTAAAGCTTAGTGCGTGGCCATTGTATCAGTAGCTGCAATAGACACTTGGAAAAAACTGGTAGTCATTAAATGTTAATTATATTCAAAAAATAACTTCGTGGAGGAGGCCCTGCATCCATCAGGCTAGAAGAGGCTTTAGTTTCTAGCTCTGCCAAGATAGGGTGGTGGGAATTCTCTTATTCAAATTTAGAAGGGAAAATAGATATTGGAAGATGATTAACATAATCTGCTATACCAATAAATCCTCATATTCCTTCAGTCTCTTCTTCAAATTGCTAAAGGCACAGATACATTAGCATATATTCAGAGATATAAACCTTTGCTCTTTAAGCCACTGACATCTGGGGCTTACACGTTACCAAGAGAAACCTCACCTTGCCTGACTGATGCAAGCCCTCTCTCACACAGTAACTTTTGGGTTTAATGAATACTTAATAACTACCTGTTATATGCCAGGCACTCTGCTCATTTCATCTACACTAATCCTCTTGTACAAATGAGAAACTGAGGCAAATCTCCACAGAAAGTAGTTGCTGGATTTAAATGCTGAGCTCTGAGATTTTCCTCGTGGCCCAGTGGCTAAGATGAGGTGCTCCCAATGCAAGGAGCCAGGTCAATCCCTGGCCGGGGAACTAGATCCTACATGCTGCAACTAAAGATTTTAAATGCTGCAACTAAGACCAAGCACAACCAAATAAATAAATACATATGTTTAAATGTTTTTTAAAAATATCTGAACTGTGTTTCTAACATTCACTCCATCATTCCCACAATGCCACTTATTCAACCATGAAATCCTTTTTAATCAGTCTCAGATCCCCTCCTCCCATTTAGTCTCCAGAAACATCTACAGTTTCCCAATACTCCTATGCATTAGAGATATTTCCTTCTCCAAATTGGCACACCCTCACAAACTCTAACCTTTTAAAATCACTCTCCTCAGAAAGCACAGGAAGAGTTCAAAAGTAGGAGTTAAAAGAACAGTTTTCCTTTTAGTAATGTCTTTCCTCCCAGACAAGAGCAACAAAGGCAGCAGTCTGAATGATCGGCTCTCCTGGACTCCTTATTAGCTGTCTACGGCGATCTGCGGCCCAGGTTGGCCGCACGCTGCCACCGTCACTATAGAAGCACTCGTTTTCCCATTATGCGGCTGAGCAGGTGCCGGATGCAGAGCTGGACGGTGACCCAATTTACCACGCAGCAACAACAGAACCGCACCTCAGCTGGAGAGAAGACATTTCAGCTTTGCTCCTTTCAAAAATATTTGTATAGATAAATGGAGGGTTTTTGTGGGCACAAAGAGAATAGATTGTCCTCCTGACGCACATATGTAACTTCGATTCTGCCAGCAGTTATCATCATAATAAGTGAGGTTTATAGAAGGTTCTTTATCCAGAAGGATCCCAAAGAGAGTCACAAAAACTTCACAAATTGCAGGCAAAAAGCCGTCTTTCAGATCTACATGGAGAATCTCATGGTTAATATTCTGCTTTCCCCGCACAAAGCCTCCAGGTGTCAATGAGAGATTACCCACACATCAGGAGAATGAAATATTGGAGTCAAAACCTACCATGGGGCCAGGAAGAGGGGAATTTTTCTCTTGATACATCTAAAAACTGGGTTTCTGCCCACCTGGGGTATTGGAAATGACAGCTACTTAACAGTCACCTGCAAGCATGGCACACAAGGTTCAACGTTAAGAGTGAAACCCAACACTGCTACACCCGCTGGAAAATTTCATGGGGAGCTCAAGCAGAAAGAACTGGAATTTGGCCTCTTTCCTCTTGCCAGACATGCCACAGTCTCGCTCATTCCATTTTTAATAATGTGCACAAATTGAGTTGGAATAAAAACCAACAACTCAACTGTGAAATAATTCCTAAAACCAAAACAGCTCTGGTAATGACTGAATTGAGGGAGGTTCTAGTTGTTGGTTTATGATTTGGGTTTGGTTTCCTACTAGCCTCATAACTATGACTTGAATTAGAGAGAATTTAAATCTTGAAGATCTGTCTAAAGAATTAAGTCACATCCTCCTAAGGCACTTTGGGGAAATTCAGACTGAACTGGGTCATGTCTTAATTCAATTCTTTGAGGAAGGTACTATAGTATCCCCATTTCCCAGATGCAGAAACTGAGGCTTTTACTCACACAGCTGATAGATGGCAGGGTCAGGATTCAAACTGGTTTCCTTTAAGTTGAGCCCAAGATCTTAATGACTTCCAGTATTATGTGGAAAAGTATATATCTTAATACATACTAAATACATATCTTTTATAAAAATATATACAATTGAAAGATATAATGTGTGTTTAAAACCAGCCAATCCCTTGTGGCCCAACTATACTTCATTCTGCTGTGCTAAGTCACTTCAGTCATATCTGACTCTCTGTGACTTATGGACTTATAGCCCACCAAACAGTCTTATGGACTGTATAGCCCACCAAACTCCTCTGTCCCTGGGACTCTCCAGGTAAGAATACTGGAGTGGGTTGGCATTCTCTTCTCCAGGGGATCTTCCTGACCCAGGGATCGAACCTGTTTCTCTTATGTCTCTTGTACTGGCAGGCAGGTTCTTTACCACTAGCGCCACCTGGGAAGCCGCTATACTTCATTCAGTACATGTTAGTAGTTACTCCGTGTTTTATTCTGTGTTGTGTGAATTTGTGTGTTCAACCAACAAATTAGAATTTCTAAAGGCTGACCTGGTCTAATTATGACTAAATTGGGCTTCTCAGGTGGCACTAGGGGTAAAGAACCCACCTGCCAATGCAGGTGATGCCTGAGATAAGGGTTCAGTCCCAGGGTCAGGAAGATCCCATGGAGGAGAGCAGGGCAATCTCTACTCCAGTATTCTTGCCTGGAGAATCCCATGGACAGAGGAGACTGGCAGGCTACAGTCCACAGGGTAGAGAAGAGTTGGATACGACTGAAGCAACTTAGCACACACACACATGACCAAATCATATCAGTAACTTAGAGTCTTCTAAGAAAAACTAATTTCATATTTGAAGTTTTATATTAGATAATATAAAAACTAGAAAGCAAAAGAACTATATTATAGAGACTATATGAAAAGAACTAAATTGTATAGGTAATAATGAATATATTAATATCCTCAGCTATTTGGAGAATCAGCCTGGGGTGGAAAAGTTGGAATGTAAAAATTAATCTGGACCTTGAAGAATGAATACAAGAGGCAGAGTGACAGTTATCTAGAGCTATTGTTACCCGGCTGCCTTGGCTCCTGGGCCCGTGTATCTATGTACTTGTCTGGCTCCCATCTGCCTCCTCCTTCTACCCTCTCATCAGTAACTGCCTGCACCAAAGCCAAAAACCCTGATGTAACTAGAGGACAATCCTGGACAGTATGAAAGTAGCCTAAATTCCTTTTCCTCTCAAGTCTAATTAAATCTAATTTTTCAGATCTAAAAGAGATAGATCCAAACATTTGAAGTGCTGTGTTGAAACACTGAACTGACTTCTAATTCAAGATGGCAACCTGACAATCCTTACTGAAATGTTTTCTCATCCTCTTATAAATTACCACTGAGATGACTATAGAGGGAGGGGGGGTCATGTTTGGGAACGAATGTAAGAATTAAAGATTTTAAAATTAAAAAATAAAAATAAAAAATAAATAAAAAAAAACAATAGTGATAATGTGCTTCTGCTTTGAAAGTCATCTCAGAAATCTGAACTAAATGAAGGCTTCCTAAGCAAAGCATCAGTGGCAAATATATACATATATAATGTGTGTATATATATATATGAGGCTTCAATATATATACATGAGGCTTATATATATGTACATATACAAACATATCATATATATATTAGTAAATGTGACTACTGTGCATGAAAAAAATCTCTAGATGTAAAACAAAAACAACTAAATTATGAGCAAGATTGAAAACAAGGAATTAATAACATTATTTACAGCATTAGTGACAGAATAATGGAGATATGTGGGGCTTTTACAAATCAATAAGAAATTAGCAATACCCCACTGTAACAAATGAACAAGGAAATAACTGTATTTTAAAATGTTAAGCCTCATTAATAATCAGAGAAATGATTATTAAACAATGATATGCTATTTTCACCTGTCATACTGTTATTGAAAATATGTTCAAGTGTATGATATTATAATTGGAAGCATAAACTTCTAGAATCTTTGGGCATGGATGTTTGGAAATAATGAATAAACATTTCTTTATGCCATGTAACCTAAAACTTTAATTTGTATGAGTTTATCACAAAGAAATAACCAAGAACATTTGTAAAATATACTCCAAGAAGGTCCAAAAAAGTTCTTTTCATAACAAGGTAAAACAAGTGTCCAGAAATAGGGAACTTAGAGATCAAATTGCCAACATCCACTGGATCATGGAAAAAGGAAGAAGTTCCAGAAAAATATCTATTTCTGCTTTATTGACTATGCCAAAGCCTTTGACTGTGTGGATCACAATAAACTGTGGAAAATTCTGAAAGAGATGGGAATACCAGACTACCTGACCTGCCTCTTCAGAAACCTATATGCATGTCAGGAAGCAATAGTTAGAACTTGACATGGAACAAAATAATGGTGCCAAATAGGAAAAGGGGTACGTCAAGGCTATATATTGTCACCCGGCTTATTTAACTTATATGCAGAGTACATCATGAGAAACACTGGGCTGGAAGTAGCACAAGCTGGAATCAAGATTGCCGGGAGAAATATCAATAACCTCAGATCTGCAGATGACACCACCATTATGGCAGAAAGTGAAGAGGAACTAAAAAGCCTCTTGATGAAAGTGAAAGAGAGTGAAAAAGTTGGCTTAAAGCTCAACATTCAGAAAACGAAGATCATGGCATCCGGTCCCATCACTTCATGGGAAATAGATGGGAAACAGTGGAAACAGTGTCAGACTTTGTTTGGGCTCCAAAATCACTGCAGATGGTGACTGCAGCCATGAAATTAAAGGACGCTTACTCCTTGGAAGAAAAGTTATGACCAACCTAGATAGCATATTCAAAAGCAGAGACATTTCTTTGCCAACAAAGGTCCATTTAGACAAGGCTATGGTTTTTCCAGTGGTCATATATGGATGTGAAGGCTGGACTGTGAAGAAAGCTGATCACCAAAGAACTGATGTTTTTGAACTGTGGTGTTGGAGAAGACTCTTGAGAGTCCCTTGGACTGCAAGGAGATCCAACCAGTCCATTCTAAAGGAGATCAGTCCTGGGATTTCTTTAGAAGGACTGATGCTAAAGCTGAAACTCCAATACTTTGGCCACCTCATGCGAAGAGTTGACTCATTGGAAAAGATTCTGATGCTTGGAGGGATTGGGGGCAGGAGGAGAAGGGGACGACAGAGGATGAAATAGCTGGATGGCATCACCGACTCGATGGACGTGAGTTTGGGTAAACTCCGGGAGTTGGTGATGGACAGGGAGGCCTGGCATGCTGCAATTCATGGGGTCGCAAAGAGTCAGACACGACTGAGCAACTGAACTGAAAAAGTAAGTAATAGTAAATCTGTTTAAAACAATATTGAACAGTCTTTTAACCCATTGCTATATAGTAGTAGATTTTCAGAATAAAAAAATACTTAATGATGTTCATTTTGTACACATAGCATGATTCCATCTTGTTCTTGAAATATCATACACACAAAATTAAAGAGACCAAGAAAAATGTTAATATCTCTGGATGGTGAGATTACAGATTATTTTCTACAGTAAGCATATGTTTTACTCTTGTTATAAGGAGAAAAAAATGTCATTAAGTAAAAACCATCTAAAACTCTTTCAAAAAATTACAGAGAAAGAAACGCTTCCAAACTCATTCTATGAGGCCACCATCATCCTGATACCAAAACAAGACAAAGAAAACACAAAGAAAAAAAAAAAAACACTACAGTCCAATATCACTGATAAACATAAATGCAAAAATCCTCAACAAAATTTTAGCAAACAGAATTCAGCAACACATCAAAAAGCTCATTCACCAGAGTCAAGTTGGCTTTATTCCAGGAATACAAGAATTTTTCAGTATATACAAATCAATCAATGTGACATACCATATTAACAAACTGAAAGATAAAAACCATATGATAATCTCAATAGAGGCAGAAAAAGCCTTTTACAAAATTCCGCACCCATTTATGATTAAAATGCTTCAAAAACTGGGCATAGAGGAAGGGCATACTACCTCAACATAGAAAAGGCCATATATGATAAGCCTACAGCAAACATTATTTTCAATGGTGAAAACCTGAAAGCATTACCCCTAAGGAACAAGACAAGGGTGTCCACTTTCACCACTGTTACTAACATAATTTTGGAAGTCCTAGCTACAGCAATCAGAGAAGAAAAAGAAATAAAAGGAATCCAGAAGTAAAAGAAGTAAAAAAAAAAAAAAAGTAAAGCTCTCACTGCTTGCAGATGAATGATATTGTACATAGAAAACCCTAAAGATAATATCACAAAATTACTAGAACTAATCAGTGAATTTATCAAAGTTGCAGGATACAAAACCAACACACAGAAATCACTTGCATTTCTCTACGCTAACAATGAAAAATCAGAAAGAGAAATTAAGGAATCAATTCCATTTACCATTGCAACAAAAAGAATTAAATATGTAGGAATAAACTTACTAAGGAGACAAAAGATTCATGGGGTCGCAAAGAGTTGGACACAACTAAGCAACTGAGCTGAACAGAACTGAAGGAGACAAAAGAACAGTACACAGAAAATTATAAGACATTAATGAAAGAAATCAAAGATGATATTAACAGATGGAGAGATATTCCATGTTCCTGGGTAGGAAGAATAAATATTGTGAAAATGACTATACTACCAAATGCGATCTACAGATTCAATGAGATTCTTATCAAATTACCAATGGCATTTTTCATAGAACTAGAACAAAAAAATTCACAGTTCATATGGAAACACAAAAGATCCCGAATAACCAGTCTTGAGAAAGAAGAATGGAGCTGGAAGAATCAACCTTCCTGACTTCAGATTATATTACAAAGCTACAGTCATCAAGACAGTATGGTACTGGCACAAAAACAGAAATCTAAACCAATGGAACAAAATAAAAAGCCCAGAAATAAACCCATGCACCTATGGGTACCTTATTTTTGACAAAGGAGGCAAAAATATACAATGGGGCAAAGACAGCCTCTTCAATAAATGGTGCTGAGAAAACTGGACAGCTAATGTAAAAGAATGAAACTAGAACATTTAATACCATACACAAAGATAAACTCAAATGGATTAGAGACCTAAATGTAAGACCAGAAACTATAAAACTCTTAGAGGAAAGCAGAGGCAGAACACTCAATGACATAAATCAAAGCAAGATCCTCTATGACCCACCTCCTAGAGTAAGGGGAAAAAAAACAAAAGTAAATAAGTGGGACCTGACTAAACTTACAAACTTTTGCAGAGCAAAGAAAACTATAAGCAAGGTGAAAAGACAATCCTCAGAATGAGAGAAAATAGGAGCAAATGAAACAACTGACAAAGGATTAATTTCCAAAATATGCAAGCAGCTCGTACAACCCAATACCAGAAAAACAACCCAATCAAAAAGTGGGAAAAAGATCTATACAGACATTTCTCCAAAGACATATAGATGACTAACAAACACATGAAAAGATGCTCAACATTGCTCATTATTAGAGAAATGCAAATCAAAACTACAATGAGATATCACCTCACACCACTCAGAATGTCCATCATCAAAAATTCTATAAACAATAAATGCAGGATAGGGTGTGGACAAAAGGGAATGTTCTTGCTGTTGGTAGGAATGTAAATGGATACAGCCACTATGGAAGACAGTATGGGGATTCCTTAAAATATTAGGAATAAAACCACCATGTGACCCAGCAATCCCACTCCTAGGCATATACCCCAAGGAAACCAAAACTGAAAGACACATGTATCCCATTGTTTACTGCAGCACTATTTACAATAGTTAGAACAGAACTGACCTAGATGTCCATCAACAGATGAATGGATAAAGAATTTATGGTACATATACACAATGGAATATTACTCAGCCATAAAAAGGAGTGGATTTGAGTCAGTTCTAAAGAAGTGGATGAACATAGAGCCTATTATACAGAGTGAAGTAAGTCAGAAAGAGGAAGAAAAATATCATATTCTAACGCATATATACAGAATCTAGAAAAATGGTGCTGAAGAATTTATTTACAGGGCAGCAGTGGAGAAACAGACATAGAGAATATACGTATGGACATGGGAAGAGGGGAGGAGAGGGTGAGATGCATGGAAAGAGTAACATGGAAATTTACATTACCATATGCAAAATAGATAGCCAACGGGAATTTGCCATGTGGCTCAGGAAACTCTAACGGGGTTCTGTATCAACCTAGAGGGGTGGGATGGGAAGGGAGGTTCAAAAGAGAGGGGATATATGTATACCTATGACTGATGCATGCCGAGGGTTGACAGAAAACAATAAAATTCTGTAAAATAATTACCCTTCAATAAAAAATAAATTGATTAACAAAAAGAAAAAAAAAAACAGCACTGACCTATGTAATTCTGTTAGAAATGAATGGTCAACTATAACCTTGCTCCAAAGAAGCACGAAATTTTTGAAGTCCTTACTCTGACAAAGCTGCAGGTGGCCTGACTTTCCAAAGGAAAGTTATTGATAGAAAATCCAAGTCATTATAGGAAATCAATTTCCAAGAGCAATATTATCTCTAAGGCCAAATATTTTGGTATGAACCAAGCCCAAACTAGAGGGGTTATTCATTCAGTGTTATCTGAGTGTTATTGCTTCAGACTCTCAGCCTTATCCACTACTCTAAGACAATGTATGCCCAGCACCAGATGAATGTTTGGACATTAAGTGGGACGACAGTGTTAAAAGGGTGGTCAGATGGTGCAGTGGCAAAATGTTCCCTCTAAGAAGAGGAGGGGCATAAACTGAACATTTCAGGAATAGCTTTTTACTCAGTTGCTTCATTTTATTTTCTCAAAAGAAACCTCTCCTTTTAAAACTTCTCCACAGAAGTAACTTTTGCAATTTTTTCCTATTAGAAAGGCCCTGCAGACTTCAGATATTAAACATTAACCTCATCTGTAATGAAATCTCTAGATTGGATCTTCAGGAAATGTCTTACATTTATTTCCTTTATTCTTAATGAATAAAATGTCCATTTTTCATGGCTGGATTGTCAACTTTCTCTTTGAGAAATTTTTGTTTTTCTTCACAATTTTGGTAGACTTCAAAATAAATAAGCTCGATGGTTGAGTTTAATATTCTATTTACTACACACCCATGCATACAACAATCACTATTAAAAACTCATTACCTGAAAAAATGAACTAGAAATGAGTTGAAGCCACCTCCACAGCCAAAACTGCTGATAAGAGACACCTACTGGTGGTTTTTAAAAATTACAACAGCTGGGTCTGGAAAAAATCTTGTCTGTGGATAACTAGTTTGGTGGTGGTGGTGGTGGTGATTCAGTTACCAAGTCATGTCTGACACCTGTGACCCCATAAACTGAAGCCTATCAGGCTCCTCTGTCCATGAGATTTCCCAAGCAAGAATACTGGAGTGGGTTGCCACTTCCTTCTCCAACTGGTTTGCTCTAGGTCAAAAGGCAGAAGTAAGTTTTCATGGAGATGGACTTTGGACTGATTCTTAGGTTAAGTTGCTGTTGCTGTTAAGTCGCTTCAGTCGTGTCCAACTCTGTGCGACCCCATAGACGGCAGCCCACCAGGCTCCCCCATCCCTGGGATTCTCTAGCCAAGAACACTGGAGTGGGTTGCCATTTCCTTCTCCAATGCATGAAAGTGAAAAGTGAAAGGGAAGTTGCTCAGTCGTGTCCGACTCTGTGTGACCCCACGGACTGCAGCCCACCAGGCTCCTCCGTCCGTGGGATTTTCCAGGCAAGAGTACTGGAGTGGGGTGCCATCGCCTTCTCCGTAGGTTAAGTTAGTTAAGGTAAAATCTTGCACATTTCTACAAAAATGGAAGTTCACTGTAACAACTGTAATTTTTCCACCATCCAAATAGAAGGCAAAAGAAAGCAGACATTTAAAAATACATTTCATTACTTAGGACTAGCAAAAATTTGTTCAACAGTGATATCACTCTTTCTGAAGATCAGCATTTGGGTTAGATTCACTATAATGTAAATTCAGAACTTAGAACCAGCTCTACAAATATCCTCACTAGAGCTATTACAGACTTTCATTTTGTACTTGTGATTTATGAAATGTATCCATCCTTTTTGCACCTGATTTCAAATTAGGTTGTACCTCTTCACAGTTCTAATCTCACCGCCAACTGGTTATATATGGCACTTTTTTCCAATGCTGATCTCATTTTCCATCCATTCCCAAGTGTTTTTCCACTTCAGCCTCCTATTGAAACTCTCATTTTATTGAGTTTATTTGTATATCTGAAACCCCATTCCCCATGCATGTTTTCTCTAAAGAAAACTGAGTAACCCAGTGAAACCTGAGGTTCAGACAGAAATGATCTTCAATACCAGAGTATTTTTTCCCATATTCTTTTCCTTATGGTATAGTATAGAATACTGGATGTAGTTCTCTGTTTTATATAGAGAACTTGTTATCTCTTTTATATATAGCAGTTTGTATCTGTTAATCCCAGTTTATCCCCTCAACCCTCTCTTTGTTAACCATAAGTTTGTTTTCTACGTCTGTGAGACTGTTTATGTTTTGTGAATAAGTTCATTTGTATCATGTTTTAGATTCCACATGTAAGTGATATCGTACAGTATGTGTCTTTGTCTCTCTGGTGTATTCCACTAGTATGCTAACCTCTAGTTCCAACTACGTTGCTGCAAATAGCATTGTTTCATTCTGCTTATGATTGAGTAATATTCTAGAGTGTGTGTGTGTGTGTGTGTGTGTGTGTGTGTGTGTGTGTCCTGCGTCGCAGGCAGATTCTTTACCATCTGAGTCACCAGGGAAGCCTTATATGTGTGTATATACACACAAACTGCATCTGTTTTATCGATTCGTCCGTTTATAGA
The DNA here is from genome assembly GCF_016772045.2 of Ovis aries. NCBI lineage: Eukaryota > Metazoa > Chordata > Mammalia > Artiodactyla > Bovidae > Ovis > Ovis aries. Next base: position 58,120,097 of record NC_056055.1, read on the forward strand.
CATTTAATTTGCTTCCATGTCTTACCTATTGTAAATAGTGCTATCACGAACACTGTGGTGCATGTATCTTTTCAAAGCATGGTTTTCTCCAGATATGTGTCCCAAACTGGATGATATGGCAACTGTATGTTCAGCTTGTTAAGAAGTCTCCATACTGTTTTCCATAATGGCTGCCTCCATTTACATCCTACAAATACCGTACAAGAGTTCTCCTTTCTCTGCACCCACTCCAACATTTTTAATGGTGGCCATTCTGACTGGTGTGAGGTGATATCTCATTATAGTTTTGATTTGCATTTCTCTAACAATTAGTGATGGTGAACATCTTTTCATGGCCCTACTGGCCATCTGTATGCCTTCTTTGGAGAGATGTGTATTTAGGTCTTCTGCCCATTTTTTATTAGGTTGTTTATTTGCATTTTTTGTTATTGAGCTGTATGAGCTGTTTGTGTACTTTGGAAATTTAGCCCTTATCAATTGTATCATTGACTAACATTTTCTCTCTGTCCACAAGTTGTCTTTTCATTGTGTTTATGGCTTCTTTTGCTGTACAAAAGTTTTTAAGTTTGATTAGTTGATTATTTCTGCTTTTATTTCTATTACTTTGGGAGACTGACCTGAGAAAACATTGCTGCAATTTATGCCACAGAAGGCTTTCCCTATGTTCTCTTCTACAACTTTATTGTGTCATGTCTTATGTTTAAGTCTTTAAGCCATTTTGAGTTTATTTCTGTGTATGGTGACAGGGTGTATTCTAACTTCATTGATTTACATGTAGCTGTCCAGTTTTCCCAACACCACCTGCTCAAGACACTATCTTTTCTCCATTGTATATTTTTGCCTCCTTTGTTGGAGATTAATTACCCACAGGTGTGTGAGTTTCTTTCTGGGCTCTCTGCTCTTTGAACACAAGAGTCTTGACTTCAAGACTTTTAAGTGAGCCCATCTGAACTCAGCTACAACAAGGATTGAATAGCATCATTCAGGACTAAAACAGCACAGATATGAATAGAAGTCTGTGCTTCTGTGTGTGTGTGTGTGTGTGTGTGTGTGTGTGTGTGTGTGTGTGTGTGTGTGTAATACAAAAAATACATTTAAGTTTGATGTTAACATCAATCCCTTTTCACAAGGAAATTAGAAAACCACGTTAGGCAGTTCTAATGAGATCCAGATCTTCCAGAAACCTCCCCCAGGTTCAGTTCCATCCATTGATTCCTTTCTGTGCCAGTACTGTGTGCTGGAATAATGGCTTCCTTGCATTAGGGGTTATACTCCTTGCTAGAGAAATTATCAGTATTGGTCTTTAATTATCAAAAGTTTAGGATATCAGTGTAGATCCTTTATCTGCTTTCATACTACAGTTGAGCCACTAATGTTTGTAAGCTGACAATATACAGTTGTGCATAATATGAAAATTCCATGGATTGCCTTTTTTTCAATCCACACTTCCAATACACACTCTATAAAACACTTGCTATGCCTATCTCACTACTCTGGATAGCTTTTTCCACCACTGGGCACTACACATGTACTGAAGTCAGACCAGAGATACTTTCTAATATGAGCCCATCAATACCTCTAAGTCTCCCTCCCTGCGCAGATACCATATTCTTGCTATGTGGTCTCTTATCATTTGAGATGGGATTCTGAGAAAATCATATTCTGAGGAAGGAGATAGTAAGTCATGTGGTAACTTGTGGTAATTATGGTGTGACTCAGTAATCATTTCCTTGAGATAGAGAGATTTGTCAAATGTGATCACAATCTAAAAGAAAGAAAGCTGGCTAATTGGAAGTTGGGTCTTTGCATTTGCATTCTACTCTGCCTTCCAAAACCCGCAACGGCAACCCCAGAAGAAGCTTCATGTTTTGTGATAGACAGACAAGCATGCACACAGCTCAGGGCCCTGAGGCATCTATAAATCCTGAAAAGCCCTGACAGGACAACAGCACACCTGCCATCAGCTGCATCAGACTCTCCTAAGGCAAGATGAAGCCACGGCCTGAAGACACTATCTCCCTCACCCATCCTACCCCAGGGTTATCGTGGCTGCAGCCTTCTCAACACACACAAGGCATGGCAACAACAGTAGATGGAAAAAACAAAACAGTGAGGCAATATTACTTTTTTCTGTATCATTTCTCTCCCTGGTTGTAAGGAACTCATTCATTAGCTTCTACCAAAATGCAGGAAGAAGATAGGTAATGCAGTAGCTATATTGCATTTGTGTGACCAATTACATGGACGGGACATGCTTTCTGTGCAGAAAAATCTATGTACATGCTTTTCACAATATGCATATTTGCATTAACCTAAAACATAGTCTGTACGAAATGTATTTACCAAGATCTGAGTTGAAAGGTCAATTTAACCTCGTGGGCCAAGTAAAAGGGATATCATGTTGTTTACCAGTTTCCCATTCTTTCCTCTAATCCCCATAAAATAATGTTTTCTCCTAGAGTTTTCACACACTACCTTCAAGTTTCTCACAACGACCGACTAATAAACTATATAATCAGAAATGATGGTAAAATTAAGACCATCAGCCTAGTGAATCCTATATAACACACAGATCCAAAGGACACTCCAAGACAAGAGAACTTTTAACTTCAGGCCATCTCAAGGACCACCAATAAGATAAAAGTCTTTCACTGGTTGAACCCGCCTGCTTGAGTGACATTATTCCCTACAAATACAATTAAAAGCTTCAGTTCCTTTTTCCAGTTACTTGTCTCACATTTCATAAATCTCTATACTGCACTATCAGTCTCAAAAATCTTTAAAAATTGGCCATCTGATCTGTCCTATTAATAAGTGGAAATTATGAATTCATTGAAAATACAGCTCTAAAAATATCAAGAACACTATTACATTTGTTCATTTAAGATATTTTATTAGGAGTATATATCAAGAATACTATATATTAGGGAAGGATTTCTTTAAAACCCTATGAAATCATATGTATATGAAATACGCCTTATATGCTTATATGTATATACTTACACATATGTATTTAAATCACATCACAGACATCTAAACTAAGAAAGGACAAGGCGAATATCTAGAGACAATTTCATAACATATAACAGGAAAACATTAATGCTCAGAATACATGAGTATACTTTTTGTTTCTTTGATTAGTTACCCTTTCTTTGTGTACCGTATTACTAAGAATTTAAAGCAAGACAAAGTCACATCTGCCTTCTAATACAAGTCTTGAGGCTTTACACAAAATTCTACGTGAGCAGCCAACCCAGATGAATAACTATTTTGAAGGGAAAAAAAGGATCATTTAGTAACTACAGAGTATGGTTTTCCACTTAATCACTAGTATTTGCATGGCTATCAATAAAAGTCTTGAAATTATTTTCATGCTCAGAGTACATAAAGTTCCGTTAACAAATTAGAAGATAACCAAAATCTACTGAAATAATAAGGAGCGTCCCCAGTGACTCAGTGGTAAAGCATCTTCCTGCAATGCGGGATACACAGGAGACGCAGGTTCAGTCCCTGGGAATGGAAGATTCCCTGGAAGAGGGCATGGCAACCCACTCCAGTATTCTTGGTAGGACTATCCCAGGGACAGAGGAGCCTAGCAGGCTATTGTCTACGGTGTCACAAAGCGCTGGACACAACTGAAGTGACTGAGCATGCAATGGAACGGCAAACAAAGAAAATAATCGATATAGAGAAAAAGATGCCAAAATAGCTAAGAAAATGTTTTCTAAAAGACATTCAACCTCACAAACTAAAAGGAAAATAGAAATTAAAGTAATTTATATTAATGCCACAATTTTAGCAATAAATCAAATCTCTGCAACTATCAAGTGCTGGTAAGAATGCAGAGATGTGGAAGTCCTTGCAAAATGCTAGCGGAATTAATAAAAAGAAGATGAGAGGGACTTGATGAACAATTTGACCAATTAGGAAAATTTTAAGTATGCATGTTGTTTTAAAAAAAATGAGTACACATATACTACGACCCATTCAATACAGTTTAGAAAAAGTGAGAACTTGCTCAAAAAAGATAAAAAACCCTTTTACTGTGGTACTATTTATAATTGCAATAAAACTAAAAACAATCTAAAAGTTAATGGTTATGGGAATTTTACATAAAATATTGTTATATGCTAGACTAATATGCATGAAATAAAATGAATAATTTTATATGTTTATATCTCAAAAACATGTTGAGTCAAAAAGGAAATAACAATATTAAGTATAAGGTCATTTATGTAAATATATGAAAACATAAAAACAGAGTCTTGCTCACATAACTGTTCCTGATATTTATTGCTACAGAAAAAAACCAACCCAAAACTTAGATGGCTTGAAACAATATCATTTATTTTGCTATACTATAGACATAACTGTGTTTCCCTAAAAGCCGTATGCTGAAGTTCTAATTCTCAATGTGACTATATTTGGAGTTAGGAAGAAATTAGGACTAAATAAGGCCAGAAGGTAGGATCCTAATCTGACAGGAGGGTTCCAGAGAGTTTACCGGCTCTCTCCACAAGGAGGCCATCTACAAGCCAGGAAGACAGCTCTCACCAGAACCCAACTGTGCTGGCTCCCTGATCTTGGGCTTCCAGCCTCCAAAGCTGTGAGAAAATTAATTTCCATTGGTTAAGCCACCCAGTCTGTGGTATTTTGTTATGGCAGCCCAAGCTGACTGACACAGCTCACCAAGTGCAAGCTGGGTAGGCCTTGAAGGGGACATCTCATTTCCACTCCACTCAGCATCAGCTTGGAGAAGGCAATGGCACCCCACTCCAGTACTCCTGCCTGGAAAATCCCATGGACGGAGGCGCCTGGAAGGCTGCAGTCCATGGGGTCGCTGAGGGTCGACTTCACGACTGAGCAACTTCACTTTCACTTTTCACTTTCATGTATTGGAGAAGGAAATGGCAACCCACTCCAGTGTTCTTGCCTGGAGAATCCCAGGGACGGGGGAGCCTGATGGGCTGCCGTCTATGGGGTCACACAGAGTCGGACATGACTGAAGTAACTCAGCAGCAGCAGCAGCAGCAGCAGCAGCAGCCGGGAGGCTCAGAGGCTGGAGGTGCTAATCATCTGAAGACTCAGTCACTCACCTGTCTGCCACCTGGTGATGGAAGAGCTGGGGCTGCTTGGGGACATCTCTACCTCTATGTGGTCTATAGATGTGAGCTCTTTAACTCAGCCTGGTACCTTCAGCTTTTTTTTTTTTTTTTTTTTTTTGGTGGGGGGGGGGGGAAGGTGTGAAGGAGGAAGTTGAGCAACACAATTTATTATCTTAGAGTTCTGAATTCCCTAAGTCTGACACAGGTCATAAGTCACAACATGCTTCACTTAGAGTAATGGCAAGGATGAGTCCTCCTGGAGGCTCTGGGGAAGGATCCATTTTCTTGCCTTTTCTAGCTTCTGAAGGCCACCTACACTTCCTGGCTCATAACACCCCCTCATGTTACTCCAATCTCATATTCATCATCACATTTCCTCCTTCTTCCTCTGACTTCTGCTGCCACTCACTTATAAGGACCTCTTTGATTACACTGAGCCCACCCAGATTATCAAGGATAATCACATCTGCCAAATCTCTTTACCCATGTACCATAAAATTCACAAGATCTGGTGAAAAAAAAAAAAAAACATGGATGTATTTGGGGAGTCATTATTCTTTAGCTGAACTTCTTACCCATCAACTCAGAGCTCTCATCCCATAAGGGAGAAAGTCAGGTGGAAACTGCATAATTTTTGATGACCTTGCTCGACGTTGAAGTCATGCATTGTCCCATCCACTCTATTCTAATTGTCAGCAGTGAAGACAGCCAGCCTTTATTCAAATGTAAGGAGTATGGAACATTTTGCTGTTGTGTTGCTGTTGTTTAGTCAGTCAGTCATGTCCGACTCTTTGTGACCCCATGAACTGCAGCTCACCAGGCTCCTCTATGCATGAGATTCTCCAGACAAGAATACTGGAATAGGTGGGTTGCCATTTCCTACTCCAGGGGATCTTCCTGACCCAGGGATCGAACCTGCATTGCCTGCAAGTCTCCTGCATTGCAGGTGGATTCTCTACCACTGAGCCACTGAGAATAACCCAGTAAAAAAAAAAGATGAAACATTGCATCTTTTTTTGTTTGAGTATAGTTGCTTTACAATGCTGTGTTACTTTCTGCTGTACAGTGAAGTGAATCAGCTATATGTATACATATATCCCCTCCCTCTTGGACCTCCTTCGCATTGTATCCTCATAGGAGAAATATAAAAATTTTGCATATATTTTAAAACCATCAGTATACGTGTGTGCCAAGGAGGAGGTGTCTATATGTGTGTGTTTTGTATACATGCATAAACAAGATACCTTTAAAGATGAACTGGGCACACACTGAATTCTTGATAGTGATTGTGCCAGTGGAGGAAATGAACAGAACCTGCAAAATAACCCAAGTTTTTTCACATTAATCTTTAATATCTTAATATTTTAGTTGAAAGTTAAGAATTTTAGTGATGCATATTAATAAGTATCAGTCTGAGGAGGTCTGGAATAATGCAGCTGGTGGGTTAATTGCATTGACAGACCCAATTAAAGGTCTCCCTACATTCATACCTTTTAAACTAACATTTAATACCCCTCCCATCAAGAGGCAGAGTCTGTTTCTCCAGTCCTTGAACTGGACTGGCCTTGTAACTTGGTTTGTTTAATATGAAACAATGGGTTTAATGTGCTAGTTTTGAGACATGGTTTTAGGAGACCTTGCACACTTCTGCCTTCTTTCAGATGCCTGCATTCAATCACAAGAACAATCCTGAACTAGCTTATTAGGGGATGACAGGCCACAGAAAGCCTAGGTGAGTCAGCCCAGCTGTGGCTGTTATAGACCAGCTGATCCTTGCCCCTTATCAAGCTGATAAACCAGCTGACCACTGTGAAAACAGGACCACAGACCCAAAATAGAGTTTCTTATGCTAAGTTCCATGCCATCAAACCAAGACTTAATTACAGTTTCGGTTCTCCCAGAAATGGAATGGGAAATCAGTCAATCAGGTAATACCTGATGAGCACTAGTTATGTAAGTGACCTGATTGACCTCTGCCATCTCCTAAAAGCCACTAAACTTATAATAACCAACTTGCTTTTCTGTCTTGTAGAACTTCCTTGTTCCTGCTCTCTTCTGCTATTAAGGTCTTTCATTTTATTCAGCTCCTCAGAGTTCCTTTCTATCTGCTAGATTGCATGCTGCCCAATTCAAATCAATTTTGTTAAAATATGCTCTTAAAGTGCCTCAGTTTATCTTTTAACACCATACATGCATGAACATCCCATGTAACCCCTGTACTTCTTAGAAATAATAAAGGTTGTAAGCAATCAAATTTTGAATTGATATGTTACGCAGTAATACAACATGATATAAAATACTTGTTACTGTTCTCTAAGCTTTTCTATATTTTACATTTATTTATTATTACTTTTCCAAAATTGAATGGAAAAAAAGTGGAATAGAAAGAAAATTGAAGATGCATTGATGAAAGGTTCAAAACCTAAAATGACAATTGGTTTCTTATTTTGACTGCCACAAATAACAAAATTTCACAGGTACTTATAATGCTTTTTGTATTTAGAAGGAGGCCTTTGGGGGTAATTAAAATACTACTATTGAGTATAGCAAAACAACCAAAGCACATTAATATAACAAGAAAATTGCACACTAAAAAATGCATACTTGTTGATATGTTACTTTGATCCAAGAAACACAAAATAGTTACAGTAATTAATCTTCATTTATTCCCTGGGATGAAATGAGTATTTCATCCAATAATAGGCAATTGCTATTTTTATTTTGCCTATTAAATAATGGCAGTTTAAAACAAAACAAAAAAAATAGTAATGAAAGATCAATGAAGTAAGGAGTTCCTAAATTTTCTTAGCCCAAATCACTCACATTTTCCCAAGGAGATTCAATAATGGGAATCTTTTTACTCATTGTTATGGATTGAATATTTGTGACCCCTAACCCTGCCCCACAAATTCATATGCTGAAGCCCTAATCCCCAACGATGCCAATGTGATGGTATTTGGAGGAGAATATTTGGGAGATAGTTAGGTCATGAGGGTGGTGCTCTCATGAATAGGATTAGTTCCCTTATAAGAAGTGAAAATACCCAGAGCCTCCCTCTCTCTGCTGTGTGAGGATACAGCAAGAAGACTACCATACATTAATTAGGAAGAGATTCCTTCATCAGAATGCACCCATGCTGGCATCTTGATCTCAAACTTTCTAGCATCAAGAATTGTGAGAAATAAACCCCTAGTGTTTAAATGCCCCAGTCGATGGTATTAGTATACCACCTGAACTGACTAAGACACTCATCCAGTAACCTCTTTACATACTAATCCTTAAAAAATGACAGAACTATGTGAAGAAATTTATATTATATTTATAGTTTGGTGATTTATTTTTAAAAAACTACATGGACATTTTCAATATTGAAAGAGATTTTAATTGTTCATTTCACTACTAATGAGACAGTATGTGTTTATAATTTTGCACAACTACTGCAGTTTCACTTAATTTTATCCTTTTCAATAGATATCTTTCTGTTAATAACTAAAAATAATTATATTGCTTGGTGCAACTCTTCCTATCAAGAGACTCAGCAATGAGAAGGAAAATCTTTCATCAGACCAGGTGTCCTAACATTTGGTTTGAAAAAATATAAGAGTGTATACCTACATGCACACACTGACCTGGAAGTCATTTTTTCAAGGGTATCTGTAAGGCTCATCACATCAAGCAGATCAAAATTAATTGTCAAGGGAGGCAGCTATTATTGTTCTGTCTTCTTGGACCAATACACATAAAGACAATGGTTGAAAATCAATAATGTCACTAGGTCAAGGGCACTTGACAGTATAGAACCAATAAATGCTCTTCGTCCATATTTACACAGAGCTGATCTTCAAAAAAAAAAAGTGATTTCCAAAGTCATAATCTCTACTCATGTGAAAATGGCAAGGCTTTTGTGGAAGTTACTACCCAGTACATATTTCTGCTGTCAGACTACTTCTGTCACTGCATTTAAACCATGAAGCGCATTTGCTGCTGATTCGACTATTATGGCAGGAAAATGACCTGTAAAGTTCTTTTGAGGAGCCTGGCATTTTGCATATATTATAAAAATACAAAGAGGAGGAAAATGTGTTAAAAATGAAGTTTATGAAAAGTCATCTAACTGAACTTTTCATTTCATAGAATACAGAGACTGCCTGATTTGTCAGACTGAAAAGCGGGGCTGTGGGGGTGGGGGAGAAACCTGTCAAGGCAAAAAAAAAAAATCTCCATATTCTCATATTTTCAAGGGCAGTTGTCAACCTTTTTTTCTATCTACAAAATCTTGATGGTAAGTGACAAAGTAGAAAATGTGTCAAACTATATTATTTGACCTCTTTTTGGTGGTTCAGATGTGCAAAGAACTTAATAGATTGGAACATATGCTTTACTTGGGAGTGGGGGTGAAGAGTGATAAATGTGTGTGGACTGAGCTTTGAGAGCAATCTGACTTGAAAGTGATGACAAAAGCCTCAATTTTTTATAAGTTCTCTAAAGGAAGAGACCTTGGTTTCTGGGAAGGAGGTTAGAATTATGTCCCTCAAAGGTAGCGGTGAATATCTATGCTTAACTCACAAGCAATCAAATACTTGACTAAGAGACAAAATTTCTGAGTCTGTACCTGGTGCCAGAATATTTATCAACACCAAGTGTCTCTCATCACTGATACCATAAAATGAAAAAAAATCACTTGGGTGCTGAAAGGTGCTGGTATTTTCCACATCAAGACATTTTGCCAAGAGGTTGCACAGGCATAAAGGTCAGGAAGAGCCTTGTTCCTATTCTCAGTTTTCCTAAATTGGGGGATCAGAGGAAGGGAAAGCAATTAACCATTTCACTTTTGATCATTAATAAATGTGTCATTAAAGGGGTAGGGGTGTGTGTGTGTGTGTGTGTGTGTGTGTGTGTGCGCGCACACGCACACGCACCAGTTGACTGATCAGAAATCAAACCCACGGTCGTGTTTCCTGACCCAGAATGGGAATTTTTATTCCTTAATCATATCCCCCTGGCTGCTTCACTGACCAGCTTCAGTGTGAGATTCAAGGCAAGCACATTATTTACAAGAATTAAAGAGCTTGGGGAGTTGGATGGCGGAAGGAGGACATTTTTTTTCACAGCAGCAATCACAAGCATCAATACAGCTAAAAGTCAGTCTGCATTTCCATCAAAACCTCCTGATTTGCAGCCATTTATAACTTGGCTATAAAAATCACTCCTAGGCTGCAATTCGGCAAATAGTGCCTCAGCTGAGGGGAAAATTGTCCCCTCTTGGTAGCTGTTGGCCTGTTTGGATTTACCTTTTGTTTTAGTGATTTGAGGGAAATACACAGTTATTTGAAAGATGCTCTTTAAATGTAACCCTCAGGAGGAGAAAATGTTCGCACTTTAAAGTATTCATTTGTATTTCCACCTCTGGCAAAAGGAGTGACTTTGACTATACAATTTAATCCTGTTGTGGTCCCAATTATTTTTGGCATTTTCAGAAAGCGAAGACAATGGGCAAAGCCTTCCATTCAGAGGCAGTTAGTCAGCAGAAAGGCTTTAAATGCTTGTGAGGTTTGTATTCCCCGAGCCACCTCGAAGGACAGGCTGTTGACTGTTGTCTCAGAAGTAATTTCCTCCTATAAAGACCGAATCAGTATGATAGCACTGAAGAGCTCAGTATTTTTAATTGCCTCAAGGTGCTTATTTGCAGGGAAGGGATAAGCTCCGGAGGATCAAATAAGGAAGGAAAACTTGGCTCAGCCTCCCAGGTGAATCCGATCCTTTTCTCCTCTCATCACTTTCACATCTGTGATTTTCCTCTTTGCCCACAACCCACCCCCCACTCCCCGTGCCAAGAAAGGGACGTGCTCTTCTCTACCATTAAGGAGAGGTGATGACTAGGGCCCAAGTCAGATGATCCTGATCTGTTTCTGGAGCCCTGTTTGCCCTTGCCTTTGCACTTAAGAGGTCCGGCAGCTGGCAGCATTCTCTGCAGCCCCAGGCAAAGCCACCTGGCCAGCTGGGGTGCTCCTGAATGGAAAACCAGTAAGACTGAAAGTGCACTGGGGAAGAACAAGCCCTCGGTGCTTAAGTCACAGGAGGAAGAATGTGACAGTTGGCACTAGCATCTTGACTCTAAAGAGTAGCTGGGGTTACTGCTGGGAGATCTGTGGAATTCCTCGACACAGGGGCAGGTGGTCCTGGAACTCAACTTTCTGGGAGTGGAAAGATATTCATGTTATCCCCTCTCATTCATCAACTTGGGGTATATACTCCTTTAGGCTCTTGAAACTCAACATTTTATCTTTTTAAAATGTCCCTGGGAGAGGGGACTACTTCCATTTTGCCAATGAAGGAAAGCACAGATAGAAAAGCCAGCTGATGTGTTCTCTGAGCCAATGATGGAATTACATCTCCCATGTCCCCATTTGGGACTTTAGCCATTCTGGCCTGGGGAATGGGGAGGAAGGCCAAAATCCTCTTTAAATCATTTGTAAGTTCTCATAAAAAATAAAAGAAGACATTTTAAATCTTTGCACATGGAGTCCAGCACTCAGAGCATGACACAGGCCCCTGCCCTGGGACTCACACATTCGAGAGCTCATTCTGGAATGCCTCCTATAGTTATGGGCACATGCCCACCCAGAATCTCTGCCCTGCCCCCTTCAAGACCATTAACCCAGTATCTCCCAGCCAAGCAATTTCCAACTGCTCCAGACTTTCCCTCATCTGTCTTGCAGCATGAGGGAAGCAAACACATACATCCTTGGGGCCAAGCTGTGGAACAGGAATGGCTGTTTTCTGGAGATGTGGATAAAGCTTGGCCATGCAGGACGGCGTGTCCACACATGTGTGCAAACCCCTCTGCAGAGCAGGACAAGGCAAGATGGGGAGTGAAGAAGGGCTGGGGTGTACAGGGCTGTTCCTCTGTCACAGCACTGTGTTGTACACACAAGTCCAAGAATTCTCAATTCAAAGTTGGTCTTCTAGGGTGTTATGAAAGTACGTGTGCCAAAGTAGAAGAGAGATTGATATGAAAACATTTTACTCATCAATTTATGAGTCTGATACAAAACTTTATATTACTTATGTAGACCTATGGTATATGGGCCTCCACTTGGACACTTACTTTAGAATCTTTGAAGGTTTAGATGGACCTGAGGCAAAACCACACAAAGGATGAGCTGATCTGTGCCCAGAGTTGCCATGAACATATGTATATATGAGTCTCATTCTGCTTCACTTTTTTTTCATTCAGTTGAATTCATATGCATATACTCTACAATGATAATTGCCCAGAAGCATACCTGTCATCTTATTTCACTTTTATTAGTTTCTAGTTCCTCTGTATCTTTCTTTTCCTGCTCACTCACATTTCCTTTTTTTCTTAAATTTTAAATTACCATCAGAATACTATCAAGTGGTTATCCTTCATTCACATTTTTATTTATCCCTCCCATACTCTCTCTGGTTCATTCTGAAATTCTAAGATTCTTTAAAACTTTTCCAGTGGTATTATTCTATTTCCACAAGTCATAATTAAATTTATGCTGCTCCATGATTATATCAAAATGAAAACTAACCATAAGCACATACACTAACATGAAGCCTGTAAGAGGCTTTTGTTTTTTCACTCTTTTTCCTTGCTGGCCCATTTCCAAATGCAGGGTTTTGCCAAGTTATTTTAGTTTCAGGCTATTGAGCTTTTAATTATTGTATGTCCTTTCCAATCCAAGAATGCTTACTTACAGAATTGCATCTAGAAGACAAAAATCTAGCTTCCTAACCTCTCCACAGACAAAATCAGATTCCACTTGGATTAAAGATTAAGCCTATTGTGAATCCTGTTTATAACATCCTGACAAAACCTTTAAAACACTTTGTCAGGTGGAACTATAGACCCTGAGAGAAAGGAAAGAGAGCAGTGGCTGGGATGAGGGGACACAGGATGGAGGCCAAAAATACACTAGAGGGCAGGACAAGCAGAGAGCTGGGGCTCAGGGCACACAGGGAAGCCAAACACAGCAGTAGGGAGGTGTCCATCCCCAGCTAGGGGTCATTCCAAAACCAGATGTAAGGGAAATGCAGCCAAACAAAGCTAGACAAGTGGGAGGACAGCAGAAGCAGTCAGATGAACTGGCACACTTCTATGTGGAAGCCAAGAAGAAAGCAGAACCTCAGTTTCCACCACTGGGACATCCCTGGAACTTCAAAAGCAGTGGGCCCAGATGGATCCCCAGTCATGGAATCCACATGCTGCAACTAAAAGACCCCATATGCCACAATTAAGATCCAGCACTGTCTAAATATTTTTTCTTTTTAATTTTCAGCAGAGAGCAAAAGACACTAATTCCTCATATCTCTATAACACTTGACAGGTTACAAAGCACTTTCATGTAGAATATGAAGTTTAATCCTCATGCATGATAAATTATGGATTATTAACCCCATTTACAGGTGAAAAAAAACTGAAGCTTACAGAGTTTCCTTGTCTGACACAGTGTAAACCTAAAGGAGGGACAGGCAGTTCTTGAGGCTGGGTCTTCTGATGCTCAGTGCAAAGGCATGCTCTTCTATGACACCGCAAGGCTTCTAACTCAGCATGCACACCACACATGGGTTATGATGACAGCTCTCGGCTCACAGAGTGATGTTCAGACTTTCTGGATGCCCTTTTGTTACTTGCTGCAATTGGGGTTGGAGGAGTGAGAAGAACCTTAATACTCCTTCTGGTTGTCATTTCCCCAACAGCCATTTATGGCAGTTCCATGAGTCTGACCTCTGGCAGGACCCTAGACACATCATGCCAGCATTGAATTTATGACAATCCTAACTACTGCCATCCAATCTGCTAACCTGTGCAGAGCACAGACATCAGGAAATATGTCTCTCTGTAAATACAATACAGGGGAACTTATTTGTTGTGGCAGCAAGGAGCAGAAAAGGACATTGCTCTCAGGGCCCCAAGGGGAGAAAAAAGATGATGTATGATGTAAGGTAAGGTATTAATCATGTCTGACACCTCTGGATAATCAGCTGCAGTTATCCTTGGGAACAACTGCTTTTCAAGGATGGAATGAGAGAATAATAAATGGGGAGGGACTTATCAAATGAGATGGCCTAACCTGATAAGATACTGAACTCTACAGCTCGGCATCCTTCCTGGAAATCTGGCTGGCAATTAAATTCAAGAGTTGGAGGGCTGTCAAGCGGTTGTTAATGTTTTGTTTAACATTCGTCTCATCTGCACCAGAGTCATCCCAGTAGAAACTCAAAGTCTGAGTTCAGGAGACCTACCATCAGTCAAAATTATTATCCTCAAGATCTGTAGCTTTGTGAAACATTTCTTGTGTTTCCTAGAAAAGGCTGCCATCATGGGCACATCTCCAAGCCAGCTCAGGCAGCGGTGGAGCTTATTTCTGCCTGGGTAGAGATTACCGCACTGAAGAATGCCTGACAAATGATGAAACACAAGCTCCCAGATGGCAACCTCGTGCCACACAAAGGACACAACAAAACGTGATCCATGAAGAGTCTAGTCAAACTGCAACTACATCTATCATTTAGAATTAATGCCAAAGTCCACCTATACTCACACATCTGAAAACCTTACTTACCCAACCCTCTTGAACTTGAAAGGATTAAAATATATTTAAAGTAGAGTCAGGTCTTTCACAGAATTCATTTCCTTTGCTACGAATCAGTTGTGATTTTTATTTTTAATAAAAAATGATCTAGAACTCTGTAGTCCTCTACATTTCACCAAGAGTTTTTGTCATTTCAATTTTCACAACAATGCATTTTATTTCAACAAGCCCTGACTGATCACCTGCTTTGTGTCAGTCTCTCTTCCAGGCACCAGGAAATGCAAAGATGAGGAAGTTAAGAAAGCTGTCTTGAAATACCCAGAGTGTAAAGAGAAAGGCAAATGCGTAAGTAGTTTATCATGTTATAAGGGCTGTGACAAAGATATGGGCATAATAATACGTGAACACAGATGGGGTCAAGTGACTTTGCAAGGTCATATCTTTGAAATGTGGTAGAGGATAGAAAGGAACCATGACTTCTAACTTAAATCTGGAACAATTTCTACTGTACCAAAGCTATCTTCTTATGTCAACCATACTCTTAGCCTTTCATTGAACTTCCTTTCAGTGACTTATAAATCATGATTTATAAAAATTGTTCATTTGCTCTCTTTTGCACCTGTCCCTCAGAGTCCTTTCTCCACTTAAATCCAAACACTGATTTTATTTCTCAGTCTTAGCCACTAAGTCCCAGTGGCCATGCTTGACTTTTTTTGCCCTTCAGGTTTTAACAAGATTCAGCAGCTTCACTGAATCAAGAAATCCTCTTCTTCTCACTTGCTCTCTACCTTCTATGCACTATATTCTATTTGGGCTCTACCAGGTGTCACCCTTCTTGAACAAGCACAGCTCAGCCACAGAAACAGAATTCTTTAAGGCAATCACCATAAAGGAGGTTATACATTCATTCTAATAGTGCTGTGATTGTTCAGAGTCATATCATATTAGGAACTTTTCTTTTAGAACTACATTTGGCATTTGCAATTCCTTTTGCTTTGAATAGTTGTAATGGTGGCAAAACTTCAGCCTTCTGATATTGGCTATGATTTTTGCAGAAAATCAAAGATACAGCTAGTTAAGATAATTCTATTTGTACTCAAAACAAGTTATTACCTTAATTAATTGATATTTGCTCTCAATAGTGGTTCATACATGGACTCGATGAGTAATTCTGATATTTTTTGAGCAACATTACTATGACTGGAACAGAAATATAACCTTCTATGGTGATTTATTTATGGATGTACATCAGCCCAAGTGAGGCTTCCCAGGTGGCTCAGTAGTAAAGAATCCAACTACCAATACAGGTTCAATCCCTGGGTTGGGAAGATCCCCTGGAGGAGGAAATGACAATCCACTCCAGTATTCTTGCCTGTAAAATCCCATGGACAGAGGTGCCTGGAAGGCTACAGTCCATGGGGTTGCAAAGAGTTGGACACAACTGAGCACACACACACACACACAGAAACCTAATTATTAATATTTATTAGTAATATAAATAGAACATTAAGATTTCTCTCCTTACATTTTTGATTGTATTGCTTTCAACTGTAAAAAATGTACTGAAAGAAATGTATAAGTTTCTAAGATATGTTTTTCAAGTAACACCTATTTGGAAATATGAAATCTATTCTGTTTGTCAAAGTATGTGTTATTATCTTAGATTAATGCTTTATGTACAACATTTATGATATCCCTAGAAGTCTGAGGGACATCTTGGAGCCAAGAATGCTAAAAATTGGGAGATTGCTTCTTAGGAACAAACCCAAGTCTCCACTGTACCCTGCCCACCCTGAAGCTATCAACACAAGATGCTCTGTTTTATTTCTTTTTCACACTGGCATTCTGGTTACATT
This sequence comes from Ovis aries, assembly GCF_016772045.2. Taxonomy (NCBI): domain Eukaryota; kingdom Metazoa; phylum Chordata; class Mammalia; order Artiodactyla; family Bovidae; genus Ovis; species Ovis aries. The sequence continues at coordinate 58,136,624 of NC_056055.1, forward strand.
TTGTTTAAAGATAAAGTTTGCTGCTAAATCAATTTTGAAAGGCACTACTTTGCATATAAATACTGCTTTTTTTGCCACCCACGTATCTCATGTAGTTACACTTTTTACTTATTTATTTCACTTTATTTTACTTTGCTAAGTTACTTCCCTGGGGCTAATGCTGATTTAAAAGTGATGAGAATGTTCTGGGTTTCAACCAGATTAAACATGTAAAGATTCAAATGCAAAAACGTCTGTTCTGATACTGAAGAGTGACAGAAATCAGTTTAACATCTCACTGAAGATTAAGAATTTCAGTAAAAGGCATTCAGGTTATATGGTAAAGGTATAGCAAAATAGTTTCATGATTAAAAGATGATTCAAGCCCAAACACCAACTAGACTAGCAATGAGGTTCTTAAAGTCTTCTGGATACTACTTACACACCTACTAGATTGGACAAAATTCAGAATTCTGTCAACAACAAATACGGAGCAATAGAAACTCTCATTCTCTGCTGGTAGGAATGCAAAATGGTACATCCATTTTGGAAGACAGTTTGGTGGTGTTTTGTTAAACTAAGCCTGCTTTCACCATACAATCAAGCAAACATGCTTCTTGGCATTTTCCCAAAGTTGAAAACTTCCATCCATATGAAAATCTACACACCAATGTTTATATCCGCTTTACTGATATATGGCAAAACATGGAAGAAGCCAAGATGTCCTTCAGAAGGTGAATGGATAAAACAACTGTGGTACATCCAAAATGGAATACTCAGTTCAGTCACTCAGTCATGTCCGACCTTTGCGACCCCATGAACCGCAGCACGCCAGGCCTCCCTATCCATCTCCAACTCCCGGAGTTCACTCAGACTCACGTCCATCAAGTCAGTGATGCCATCCAGCCATCTCATCCTCTGTCGTCCCCTTTTCCTCCTGCCCTCAATCCCCCTCAGCATCAGAATCCTTTCCAATGAGTCAACTCTTCGCATGAGGTGGCCAAAGTACTGGAGTTTCAGCTTTAGCATCAATGTTGATTCTGGATTATAGTAAAAGTTGTGTTTTGAAATCTTTAGTTGAAAGATAATAAAAAGGACTAGGAATATTGATAGGATTATTGTGAGCCATGTTGATGTGTCTAGTTGTGGCATATCACCAAGGAGAGTATTATGCTCTCAATCTCTAACTTAAAAGGCGAGTGCTGATATAGCTTCTTAATGATTTTATAGTATTGATGCAGATCATTTTTCAAAGTATTTTAGTGGGCCTAGTTCAAGAACAATGGGCATGAAAGTATGATTCGATCTGCAGATCTCTGAACACTGACCATAATATAAGCCTGGTCAGGTTGATATGAGGGTTATTTGATCTAGACGACCCGGGATTGCATCTGTTTTTAGTCCTAAGGAAGGCACAGTTCATGAGTCCAATACATCTTCAGAGGAAATTAATATTTGTATTGTTATCTCTATAGGTACCACAATTCAGTTATCTACTTCTAGTAGTCGTAGTTTGCCTGGCTTTAATTCCAATGTTGGAATTATAGGGGAATCGAAGCTTAAGTCTTCATAGTCTGTGTACTCATAACTTCAGTATCATTGATGTCCTATAGTTTTTACTGTAAGGGATGGATTATTAATCTCATCTATTATATATAGAATTCTTAGAGATGGAATTTTTTTATTTAATTAAAATTAAAATAATGGCTGCCAGAATAGTTCAAATTGTTTCCACCTCTTGTGCATCTATTGTGCTAGTATGGGTTAGCTTTGTTGTTAATATTAGTGAAATAATGTAAAGTACTAGCGAGCTAATTAAAAAGACGATTATTAGTGTATGGTCATGAAAATGCAGTAATTCTTCTATAACGGGTGATGTTGCATCTTGAAAGCCTAGTTGTATGGGGTATGCCATATGAGATGTACAGGGCTTTCACCTATAACTTAACTTCAACAAAGTTATATAATGTTTTACTGCTGCTGCTGCTAAGTCACTTCAGTCGTGCCCGACTCTGTGCGACCCCATAGACAGCAGCCCACCAGGCTCCCCCGTCCCCGGGATTCTCCAGGCAAGAACACTCTCATTAATTGAGAAAGACATAGTGGCTATGAAGTTGGCTTGAAACCAATAACAAGGGGTTTGATTCCTTCCTTTCTTATTTTAGGTTGACATATGTAGGCTCTTCAAATGTATGTAACGGTGGGGGGCATCCGTTTAATCACTCTAAATTTGTTGTGGTTAAATCTATAATCAGGACTTCTCGTTTAGATGCGAATGCTTCTCAGATAATGAAAATTATTAGTATAACTGCTGTTAGGGAGATGAATGAGCCTATGGATGAAATGGTGTTTCATATTGTGTATGCATCTGGGTAATCAGAGTATCGTCATGGTATACCAGATAGTCCTAAGAAATGTTGTGGGAAGAAAGTTATATTTACACCTACAAATATGATTGCAAAGTGGATTTTGGCTCATGTGGTATTGAGGGTATAGCCTGAGAATAATGGAAATCAAAGCACAAATCCTCCTATAATAGCAAATACACCCCCTCTTGATAATACGTAATGGAAATGTGCGACTACATAGTATGTGTCGTAGAGAACAATATCAAGGAAAGAATTGACTAGAACAATTCTGGTCAAGCCTCCTACTGTAAAAAGGAAGATGAAGCCCAGGGCTCATATCATAGCAGAAGATCATTTGATATTGCCCCCATGAAGTGTTGCCAGTCAACTAAAGACATTTACTCCAGTTGGGATAGCAATAATTATGGTAGCTGATGTGAAGTAGGCCCGTGTATCAACGTCTGTTCCGACTGTGAACATGTGGTGAGCCCATACAATAAATCCTAGGAACCCAATTGATATTATAGCTCAAACTATTCCTATATACCCCAATGGTTCTTTTTTTCCTGAATAATAAGTCACGATGTGAGAAGTTATTCCAAATCCGGGTAGAATAAGAATATATAGTTTAGGGTGTCCAAAGAATGAGAATAAGTGTTGGTACAGGAATATTATTCACTGTTAAACAAGTTAGCAAGCCGGGGAAAGACATGGAGGAAATTAAATGCATGCTACTAAGTGATAGAAGCCAATCCAAAAAGGCTACATACAACACAATTTCAACTATATGACAATTCTCTAAGAATATGGAAACAGTAAAAATATCAGAGCTTCCCAGGGGTTGGAAGAAGAGAAGAATGAATAGATAGAGCACAGATGATTTTCAGGGAAGCAAAAAATAAAAAACTTTGTTTAATATCATAATGATAGATATATATTACTACGCATTTGTCCAAATACATACAATCTACAATGTGCATACACACTAAGTCACTTCAATCATATTTGACTCTCTGTGACTCTGTGGCCTGTAGCCCTCTAGGCTCCTCTGTCCATGGGGTTCTGCAGGCAAGAATACGGGAGTGATGGCCATGCCCTCTTCCAGAGGGTATTCCTGATCCAAGAATCAGATCTGCTTCTCTATGTCTCCTGCGTTGGCAGTCAGGTTCTTTACCACTATTGTCACCTGGGAAGCCCAACATCAAGAGGGAATTGTAATGTAAAGCATGATTACAATGTGTCAATATAAGTTCATCAGTTCTAACAAATGTACGTCTCTGGTGGGGGACATTGATAATGCAGAGGCTATGCATGTGAGCAGGCAGGGAGTATGTGAGAAATTAATGCATCATCCCCTCAAACTTCCTGTGAACCTAAAAGTGCTCTAGAAAGATAAAGTCTTAATAAAAAAAAATCATAGTAACACCTCCATCTCTGGAGGAATTCAAAATATGTGATAAAATCCAACAGCTCTTCCTGGGGATGAGGAGTGGGGGAAAGGGACCACTTAGACCATTAGGAATAGGAGGGAATATCCTTAATCTGCTAAAATGAATCTCCCCAAATCCTCCAGCAAGCTTAATGGTAGAAACATTTGAATTAATTCTTTTGAAATCACATTTCTATTTAACATCAATTTAACTGGTCAGTTCAGTAAAAAAAAGAATAACAAATAAGGAATAACAATTGAAAAGAAATAAGTCTGTATTCACTCATTGGTCAAGCTCATTAATCATAGTGTTCAGATTCTAGATTTCCTTCCTGAAGCCAATATTAAAAATCATCATCTGTTTAATCTCAGCAGTGGGTACCCAAGACTCCATTATATAAATCACTATACTTTATGTTTGGGGTCATTTTTAATTTAAAATTTAATATGTTTTAACTTGAAGGAAGTTTAAGAAAAATACTTGCATCTTACTTAAGCAAAAATAACTACCAGAGTATACCACTCTTTAACATATCCAAATACAACTAAGGGAGAGAAATAATTTTTAATCAGTAATTCTTTAAATGAACATTTAGTAATAGTAATAAAGATCAACTAAAAGAGCATGTGCCACAGATTAAAATAATGCCTAAGAACATTCCCAAGAAAAAGATCAATTTCATGTTTCATGAACTGTCCCTTTGGCCTATGGTTTGTGACATAAAAGCCTAGAACAGAGCTGTCCACATTTGAATATGTGGATTCAGCTGGCTTTAAGATACAGAAAGCATGGCTTGTTTTCAGTAAGATTAAAGACAAGTTTTCATTTTTTTGTGGACACTAAAAAATGCAAATAAAGCTAAATCTCTTACAAAGCACTTGGGTCATTAGAATTAAAATATGAAGAAAAGAATAATCTATGAGTTAGCTAACTGCTTTTTCTTCTTAGCAGTCATATATAATTTTATATATACACATGTGGAATATGGAAATGTTTTACTAATAGACAAAACACCTTACAAATACATTACTACCTCACTGACTTCTAGAGCTTCTGTGGTTCACAGTCTAAACTGGAGTGGCTCCTCCATGATGTGTGGCAGGTCCTTGAAAGGAAACTTGGCATGCCCCATTCCCACAGCTAATCGCGTTACCACAGTCTCCAAATCTACAGCTAATCATGTCACCACAGTCTCCAAAGAGAGCACTACCTAAGTGATGCAATCCTGAATGAAGGGAAACATTAACCTCCAGCCCGAGGAAAGGTCAAACCCTCATGTCTGAAACACTATCTAAGTTATCAAATTATTATTGGAAGAAATGTGGCCTTCTGCTGCTTCGAACCAGAGATGATTACAATGGGGTAGACATCTGAGTGAGTGATGCTATACCCTCATTTTACATGACTTGGCTTGCTGCCAATGTTTGTAGTAGTCAGATTTAATTTTCATGACACTATGAAATGTGTGCGGCATGTAAAATATTAATGTAGCACATAATTGGGCCATCTGAAATATCCAAGTTTATGTACACTGATAAATACTGACTTGGTGAAATGCTCTGTCATTCATAGACCACCCCCCCAAAAAAAATTAAATTTTACTATCTATTCTCATTCTAACTTGCTCAAACTTCCTCTGATGTTTCTGTTCTATTGATGCATATTAGAAGAACCCAGCCAGTTTATAAGAACAAATGCTCTTCTTAGCCATAACCATAGAGCGGATCTAATAATATAGGACTAGACATATTAAAACACCTTATTAGGAAACAGCAATAAAGCTTTCCCTATACTGTAGTTTCTTTGATCCAAAGGTCATCTATCTAAGGGAGCCTACTCTCTTCACCCAGTCTGTGTGGATTTATAACTGACCTGTGAGTTTACACTAGATTTTCTCAAATTTGTGAATAAATAACTATTTCATAGAGCCAGAAGAAAGGGAATGATCATAAATAACAGGGTAGTAACAAGAAACTTTCATCAAGTAAGTAAATTTCCCAACCCTTTCTCACTCTCTGGTCTGAGAATTGTAAACATGCAAGAATCAATTTCAGAACCCTAAAATCTATAAAGAAAAAAAAACACAATATTGTGGTAGGGCCTTGACAATTTCTGAGGTTTTCACTTGGATGTGGCTCTTCTTATAGGGTTAAAATTTTCTCATTGATCCTTGATTGGCTTAAGATTTATCTTTTCTATTGTTTTGTTTTCTGCTATCCTCTTTACACACACTTAGAGCCACATCTTGGTAGGCTTTTTACTTGGTGCTTGGGAATTCCATCTAGAAATGTCTCCCCATCCAGTCAGTGTCTTCACAGCACATGGGGACACTTGGAGTCCCTGCGCACAGAGCACACTTTACACAAGCTTCCATCCCGCCGTGCTCAGTTTTCAATTGTGTCCATCTGTTTGTGACCCCATGGACTGTAGCCCCCAGACTCCTCTGTCCATGGAATTTTCCAGGCAAGAATACTATATTTCCTATTCCAGAAGATCTTCCGAACCCAGGGATCCATCCCGTATCTCTTGCGTTGCCTGCATTGGCAGGCAGGTTCCTTCCCACTCCGCCACCTGGGAAGCTTCGATTAGCAATACATACATGCTGTGTAAGAAAATGCCAAAGAATTTTCAAACTATTGCACAATTGCATTCATCTCACACGCTAGCAAAGTAATGCTCAAAATTCTCCAAGCCAGGCTTCAACAGTACATGAACTGTGAATTTCCAGATGTTCAAGCTGGATTTATAAACGGCAGAGGAACCAGAGATCAAATTGCCAACATCTGTTGCATCACATAAAAAGCAAGAAAATTCCAGAAAAATGTCTACTCCTGCTTCAGTGACTATGCTAAAGCCTTTGACTGTGTGGATCACAATAAACTGTGGAAAACTCTTAAAGATATGGGAATACCAGACTACCTTACCTGTCTCCAGAGAAATCTGTATGCAGGTCAAGAAGTAACAGTTAGGACTGGGCATGGAACAAGAGATTGGTTCCAAATAGGGAAAGGAGTATATCAAGGCTGTATCTTGTCACCCTGCTTATTTAACTTATATGCAGAGTACATCATTAGAAATGCTGGGCTGGATGAAGCACAAGCTGGAATCAAGATTGCTAGGAGAAATATCAATAACCTCAGATACGCAGATGACACTACCCTAATGGCAGAAAGAAAAGAGGAACTAAAGAGCCTCTTGATGAAAGTGAAAGAGGAGAGTGAAAAAGCTTGCTTAAAGCTCAACATTCAAAAAATGAAGATAATAGCATCTGGTCCCAACACTTCATGGCAAATAGATTGGGAAAAATTGGAAACAGTAACAGACTTTATTTTCTTGGGCTCCAAAATCACTGCAGATGGTGACTGCAGCCATGAAATTAAAAGATGCTTGCTCCTTGAAGAAAAACTATGACCAACCTTGACAGCATATTAAAAAGCAGAGATATTACTTTGTCAACAAAGGTCTGTCTAATTAGTCAAAGGTATGGTTTTTCCAGTAGTCATGTATGGATGTGAGAGTTGGACCATAAGGAAAGGTGAGCACCGAATTGTTGATGCTTTGGAATGTGGTGTCAGAGAAGACTCTTGAGAGTCCCTTGGACTGCAAGGAAATCAAACCAGTCCATCCTAAAGGAAATCAGCCCTGAATATTCATTGGAAGGACTGATGCTGGCTGAAACTCCAATCCTTTGGCCACCTGATGTGAAGAACTGACTCACTGGAAAAGACCCTGATGCTAGGAAAGATTGAAGGCAGGAGGAGAAGGGGATGACAGAGGATGAGATAGTTGGATGGTATCACTGACTCAATAGATATGAGTTTGAGCAAGCTCGGGGCGTTGGTGATGGGCAGGGAAGCCTGGTGTGCTGCAGTCCATGTGGTCACAAAGAGTCAGACGTGACTGAACGACTAAACTGAAGTTAAGAAAAATCAGAGTGAAGGGTCGAGTTCTCAGAAATAGGCCCCCTATAGTTACGCATCAGTTCAGTTCAGTTCAGTCGCTCAGTCGAGTCTGACTCTTTGCGATCCCATGAGTCGCAGCATGCCAGGCCTCCCTGTCCATCACCAACTCCCAGAGTTCACTCAGATTCACGTCCATCAAGTCAGTGATGCCATCCAGCCATCTCATCCTCTGTCATCCCCTTCTCCTCCTGCCCCCAATCCCTCCCAGCATCAAAGTCTTTTCCAATGAGTCAACTCTTCGCATGAGGTGGCCAAAGTACTGGAGCTTCAGCTTTAGCATCATTCCTTCCAGAGAAATCCCAGGGCTGATCTCCTTCAGAATGGACTGGTTGGATCTCCTTGCAGTCCAAGGGACTCTCAAGAGTCTTCTCCAATATGCATAGTCCCATGTAAATAAATATAAAATTGTATAAGTTCTCACTGGCAGCATGGCATAATCAACAAACAGTGGTTCTAGACTTTCAAAACATAAATTCCAATACCAGGCTTACCATTTATGAGCTGACAACCTGCCAAAAACACTTTCCTCTTGAGTTTTCCAAAGAGATATTTTCAACCTTCTCCATATCCTCAATATCATAACAGCAAAACTCCCTTCCCTCTCAGACAAGACCCTGTCTCAGACTTCTTAGAGGAAACAGACCCCTCAGCTTCCTGCCCTGCCCCTCCACTAAGTCACTAAAAGATGTACTTTTTCTATCTCTGCTTTCCTGTTGCAATGGAAGATGCTGTGACCTTTGGTAAAAGTACATGACCTTGGCCATGAGACCTATTTACATCCTCTTCTTTTGAGAACTTCCTCTATCAACTACTGTCTTTTTATGTATGTCTTCAAACCTTTCTCTTAAGTATTTTCACATTAGAATGGTGTCACTCAGACTCTTCCTTCTTTACCGAAATACATCACAAATATCTCCATCTATTTATTTTTTCCATTTCACAATCCTATTTCTCAAAAAAGAGATGTCAACCCTCATACCTTACCATCCTCCTCAATTCATTATAACCTAGATTTCTCTCCTATCACTCCTCTGATAGTGTTTCATCTAATCATTGACCAAAAAAACCAAAGGACATAGCATTAGATACTGTGGGTTTTCTATTTCTGCATCTTCCATGACATCATTTCTGGTCTCTATATTTCTCAGCTCTCTTCACAGAAATTACTTCCTCCTCCTCTTAGGTATCAGTGTCCCTGTTACCAAACATCACCATGTCCATGTGCCCGACACACAGCAAGGCCAAACAATACTAAAACATTGGCATCTGAATCAGAGAGAGGTTTAGTACAGGATCATGCAAGGAGATGGGTGGTTCATCCTTTAAGAATCCCAAAGTTGCTGAAAGCTTCCAGCAAAGCCCTTTTAAAAGCAAAAAGATGAGGGAGGGGTGTGGTTGGTTGTTGCAAACTCCCTGATAAAAGATCCTTTGTTCTTGAAGTCAGGTCATGTTCAGTTAATGATATTCCTGTAAATCTCTACCAAACGAATGTTATTCTGTCCTGATAAGAAAGGGCAAGGTCCCAAGGTACAGTTTTCATCCTCCAAAGTTCCAGTCCTGGCTAAGACAATGCAGAGCTCAGTTGGTGGCTCCATCAGGGCCAGGACCCCAGATTCTGCCCAGCTGTCATCGCTGAGGGAGCCAGGCGCCCAACCCAACTGTCCCTCACATGCCTCAGGCCGCCCAAAATAGGGAGATCAGGTCCCACAGACTGTCACACAGGCAGACTGTCATTGCTATTAGATCTCAGAGACCAGGATAGGGGAGAGGTTCACCAAGGCCACAGGGCCTAGGCCAAGGTGAGTAGGTGGCCTTGGTGAGGACTCTGAAGCCGTATGGAACACAGCCCTAAACCTGTTCTCTGGGCCCCCCAGCTTACCTGCTGGCCCAAGGCTTAGATGATCTAAAGGGCCTTGGGAAGAAGGCCGGCATCCATCTCTTACCTCTCTCTCCGTCTCACGACCACCTTCAGTATTGTCTGAATTCCCTCACTAACAGTCAGCTGCTTGTGGGTGGGGCCCACTGCGGTGCTGTCTAAGGGCTGAGCAGGACCACTAATAGTCACTCAATGACAGTTGGTTGCCAGGAGGTGGGGCCCACTGAGTGAAAGTCACTCATTCATATTCGACTCTTTTCAACCCCATGGACTATATAGTCCATGAAATTCTCCAGGCCAGAATACTGGAGTGGGTTAGCTAACACACTATTGGAACACAGTGATGTCCACATGTTTACTTATTAATATATTGTCTGTTGCTGCTTCTGTTCCCTTCTCCAGGGGCTCTTCCCAACCTGATCTTCAACCAGGGATCGAACCCAGGTCTCCCACATTGCAGGCGGATTCTTTACCAGCTGAGTCACCAGGAAATCCAAGAATACTAGAGTGGGTAGCCTATCCCTTCTCCAGTGAATCTTGGAGTCATACTGGGGTCTCCTGCATTGCAGGTGGATTCTTTACCAGCTGAGCTCTCAGGGAAGACCAAAGAGTGAAAAGGATCCATTTTCTAGTAACAGGGTGCAAGAAAATGATGTAGAGCAATGGCTGCTGCGCTAAGGGGCTGAGCTCACTGCACTCTGTTACATCCCCTGAGCTCCCATTCCCAGTCCTCAGCAACTCTTCTTCCCCCTACTCTTTATGGAATATTCAATCATATTTCATATATGTTGAGAACTAACAAATCTCGTGGCAAGCTTGAATTGCTCTCCTGAATACCTAAATTTAATATGCCCACTTGTCCACTGAATAACTCCACCAGGATATTAATATTTTTATTTGTATTTTTTCCCCACTTCAGTCTCCCAACCTGCTCTTCCAATTAATGCTGTCCTCAGTCGGAACACAGTTATCTACACCAAGGTCCATAGATGTCTTAAATCTGCCTACTTCTTTTCACTTTCATTAACTCTTTATTCTTTCAAATTGCGACCAATGCTTGATTGGCTTATTATAACAGCCCCTTGTCTTTTGATTTTCACTTCCTTTCAACCCAGAGTTCAGCAAACTACACTGTAATGGCCAAATCTGACCTCTAACTTTGTAAATACAGTTTTATTGGAACACAGTGATGTCCACATGTTTACTTATTAATATATTGTCTGTTGCTGCTTCTGTGCTACAATAACAGCAGCAAGATGAAGACCATGTGACTCACAAAGCTGAAAATATTTAGCTTAGAAAAACTTTGCCATATCTGGCTGTAAGTCATTCTTTACCGCTTTCAAAATAGAAATAAATAATTCCTCTGTCCAAAATGGCTCCCCAATTCTTAGTAAGCAAAACTCAACTTTCTTAGTACATCAACTAATGTGATTCAAAATTGTTGTCTGAATGTACAAAGGTACATACAAAAATGTACGTTTTCAGATTCATCTCTCACCATCCCCATGAGACCCCATTCTCAAACTTCATGGAAGATATCGTGTTTGCCCTAGGCCTCAAACACGTGCATGTGGTGGTCCTTTTCTCTTTAAGTCTTGCCTCACTCCCTCCTCCTTTACCTGGCTGTCTCTTATTTTCTTTTTAGTATTTAAATCAGAAGTTACTTCTTCAAGGAAATCCTCCCTAACTGCTCTATTTATGCTCCCATAATTCCCTGTGCTTCCCTCATGTTCTCATTCTAGAATAATGGCCTCTTTCCTTCTTTGTCTTCGTCCCTTAACTACTATCGACTGAAACTATAACTCGTGCACCCTTGTATCTCTAGCAACTGTCCCAGTGTCTGGCAAGAAGGCTGTATTTAAGAAACATTTGCTGACTAACTGAATAAATGAATGAATGGTACTTATCACCTCTGAACTTTTTCTCAACTGTGAAATGGAGATCATAAAATCTAATGTATAAGGTTATTTGATGATTAAATAAAATATCACATATACACCCCCAGAGTATGCCTATTACCTATCATTACTCAGCACTTAATAGTTTGCTAGCTATCTATCCTATAAATGAGCCAGAGTTTCCATTGGCTTATTAAAATATAAGGATAAACAGCCTCTGTGTTTAAGAAACTTACAAACTGATAGGTGGGGAGAAATCACCACAGCACAATTTATGATGATGCCTTGACACATTCAAATAAAATACTATGCAGCAAGGTGACTACTTTTAAATAATATGTTATAGCCAGATCATCACGTTTTAAAGTGTATTGGGTTAATACTGAATCACTACCTTCTAGAGTTATAGCAATAAAAATAAAAATGATGGTGAGGTTAATTTACAAATAGCAGTGGTAGCTTTAAGAGTAATTTTAAGAACTATGTAAATTTAACTTATATGCAGAGTACATCATAAGAAACACTGGGCTGCAAGAAACACAAGCTGGAATCAAGGTTGCCAGGAGAAATATCAATAATCTCAGACATGCAGATGACACCACCATTATGGCAAAAAGTGAAGAGAACTATAAGAGCCTCTTGATGAAAGTGAAAGAGGAGAGTGAAAAAGTTGGCTTAAAGCTCAACATTCAGAAAACTACGATCATGGCATCCGGTCCCATCACTTCATGGCATATAGATGGGGAAACAGTGGCTGACTTTATTTTTCTGGGTTCCCAAATCACTGCAGATGGTGATTGCAGCCGTGAAATTTAAAAATGCTTACTCCTTGAAAGGAAAGTTATGACCAGCCTAGACAGCATATTAAAAAGCAGAGACATTACTTTGCCAACAAAGGTCCATCTAGTCAAGGCTATGGTTTTTCCAGTGGTCATGTATGGATGTGAGAGTTGGACTAAGAAGAAAGCTGAGTGCCAAAGAATTGATGCTTTTGAAGTGTGGTTTTGGAGAAGACTCTTGAGAGTCTCTTGGACTGCAAGGAGATCCAACCCGTCTATCCTAAAGGAGATCAGTCCTTGGTGTTCATTGGTAGGACTGATGTTGAAGCTAAAACGCCAATCCTTTGACCACCTGATGCGGAGAGCTGACTGATTTGAAAAGACCCTGATGCTGGGAGGGATTGGGAGCAGAAGGAGAAGGGGACGACAGAGGATGAGATGGCTGGATGGCATCACCGACTCAATGGACATGGGTCTGGGTGGACTCCGGGAGTTGGTGATGGACAGGGAGGCCTGGCATGCTGCAGTTCATGGGATCACAAAGAGCTGGACATGACTAAGTGACTGAACTGAACAAGATTTTCACAACTATTTTTATTGAAATTATGAAAAACAAAATATACAGTGGGCTAAACTGTGCCTTTCCAAAAGACACAAATCACAAGTACCCCAAAAAAGAAATGTCAATGACTCTTATGTTAAAAGAAATTTCAAGTTTAAGAACAGCAATTCTGAATTTAGATGGAACAAGGCTGGAATCTTTCTTATTGACTTGGATGACTGCTGAACTTCTGAGCTTGAATCTCATCATTTGCAGAAATGAAATAATAATATAATAAGAGCTGGGATGTTTGTAACCTCAAGAAACAGAAACACCCACCCAAATTAGATTAAACAATTAGAAACACAACATCATATTCAGCTATGTCTACAGGGAAAGGAAGAAACAGCCTCTTCTTGGGCTTCTTTATTTAGGATCACAGAATCTTTCCAGAAACTCCAAGCCAACTCTTCTTCATGTCTCATTGTCCAGGATTGAGTAACCCTCACATTGCTGAACTAGTTATTACTTGTTGTAATGGAATTATTCTTATATCAATCAAGCCCATCCCTAAAGATAGAGATAGGATAGTTTTCCTGAGATGTAGGTTGCAAAGAAGAAAGGTGGATACTTTTAAAAGCTGCAGTTCTAGTAGGAAGTAAGGAAGGGAAATAGAGACTTGACAGATGTTCAGCAGTATCTCCTATGAAATTAACTTTATGCATTTGACACAGAGATGAAATGAAAAAAAAAATGCACCTAAAGTATTTTGTATAAGACTTAGTATATATCAGTTCAGTTACTCAGTGTCTGACTCTTTGCAGTCCTATGGACTGCAGCATGCCAGGCTTCCCTGTCCATCACCAACTCCCAGAGCTTGCTCAAACTCATGTCCATTGAGTCGGTGATGCCATCCGAACATCTCATCCTCTCAACCCCTTCTGCTCCCACCTTCAGTCTTTCCCAGCATCAGGGTCTTTTCCAGTGAGTCAATTCTTCACATCAGGCAGCCAAAGGATTGGAGTTTCAGCTTCAGCATCAGTCCTTCCAATGAATATTCAGGACTGATTTCCTTTAGGATAGACTGGTTTGATCTCCTTGCAGTCCAAGGGACTCTCAATAGTCTTCTTCAACACCACAGTTTGAAAGCATCAATTCTTCAGTGCTCAGCTTTGTTTATAGTTCAACCCTCACATCCATACATGGCTACTGGAAAAACCATAGCTTTGACTGGATAATTGATAAATTCTTGATAAATTCTCAGTAAATACTGGCTACCTAAAATTTTTCATTATTCAAAGACTTGATCTCTGTATCATTCATGAGTTAGATTTCCCTCAGGCCTCTTATATCTCAGAAAAGAAAAAATATATGTTAACTCTAATAATAATGATAGTAACAGTACTTATGTATAGAGACAATGTGAAAGTATATATACTAAAATATTAAAAATAGTTTTCTCTAAGAGGTCAGATCATAAATGGTTTTAATATACAATTTTATTTTTGCTACCTTGATTTCAAGCATTCTATACTGAAAATATAGAATGGAATGAAAAATGGAATAAAAAATGTTTTTAAAATGTTCATTTTCCCTTCCTCACAGATCCTAAAGTTGTGTGTATTAACAATTGGTCAGCTTATCAAAATGTTAATATATGTTTATCTCCTCCTGATTTTCATTTCCTATGTTTCAAGCAAATAGCCAGGCATTTAGTATTTCCTTGCTCTGGTGATATTTTTTATGTGAAGCAAAAGCTGCTTGAAGATAAAACTCTTCCTATCCTTTGTAAAATATAAAATTCTTTTCAGAGATTGTTTGTCTTCTAGATAAACCTCTGGAGACAGTGAGGGAAAGACGAATGTCTTTCAGAATTACTAGAAAAGATAAAATAATGTTAATCTCTTGGATTGTTGAGAAAGACAAAAGTGTAAGTCCCATGACAGCAGAGATGCACTATGGTAGCTTCTTGGAAGGTGTCCCAGAAGGAAATGGCTTCATGATGGAAGAAGGACTCTAGACACAGCTACCAGCCTCAGAATAAGAATCTATGCCTTAGGCTTGATCCTCTGAAACCACAGGGAACTGTGCCTTCACATCAGGAGACATAGTAGCATCCTGATGTTGGCTAGTATATATAGCCCAATAACTGATGAAAGGAAGGTCTGCTGATATTCTGGCCCCAAATACAACACTGAAATATAACCATATTTCTGCGTGGGAAGTGTTAATACCAGTAACATCTGAGATGGAACTTCATCTTAGACAAATGAGAGCTCAGAGTCACATTTAAGTTGATTTAAATTAAAAAGACGAAATTAGGTATTACATAACTGGTTTTGTGAACTAAAAGGGATTCCTTTCATTTAAACTTTTGTAACCTGGTTATAGAAGTATGGAGGTGGGGAAAAAACTGATCATCAGGTATACAACCCACTTGCCTTATGGATAAGAATGCTGATTGAGAAGGAGGTCATATCTTGCCCATAACTGCACAGTTTATTAGTGGCATTGCCAGGGCTGAAGCTCAGGTATCCTGACTCCCATTCCAGAGTACTCAGCATTACATTCAAATGCCTCAGACCTGACAAAGATAAGTTATAACAGAAAATGTGTGCATTCTCTTAATGTGTACACTTTTTTTTTTTTTTTTGGCTAACAGATTACTTACTACTCAAATAAGTGCTCAAATTAGATCTATAATTGTCTGTTCTATGCTTTTGATGACAAAAGCATTTTCTCACTGTGTGGATGTGGAGACATCAGAAGATCTCATCACAAAGATGTCATAGGAAGGAAAGGATATCACTGAATGCTTTTCATTCTGTCGCCAGTTCACTTTCCCCTCCCAGCATCAAATGGCCTCTTAGGAGATGTAGCTGCTCACAGGCTGAAACCACAGGAGCCAGACGCCTTTGCCTTCTATTCTGGGATCTGACACACAGACTGCCTCGGTGGCCTTGGTCAATCCCTTCACTTTCCTGCTTGGTTCATCCTGGACTTTACAGTAATACAGGCTGCAGAGGGGTGGTCAAGGGATAAGAGGTATCAAGAAGGGTTACATACCATCTCCCTTTTGTCCTTTAGGTAAATACATTCTTCAGTGTTTAAATTAGAATTATCAGACAGGGATATTTGTCCCATTTTCAGGCTTTTGAGTAATCATTTTTTATGCACAATAAGAGTCCAAGACTTTGGTATTGGAAGGCTTTGTATATCTCAACAACCATTCAGATGTGTTCTACATGATGGCACACCACATCTTTGATTCATATGTTGATTGTATGGGATCTGTTGTATGGCAAACAGTGCACATTTATCTGTGTTGTTCCAGAAGGCAGAGATAAGAGGAAGAGATTCAAGTTATTAAGCAGCAGAATTTCTTCAATATAGGTGTCTGACATTTACAACAATATTTACCATAGTATGTTTCTCAAAACACTATCCCCTAAGTCTTATTTGGAAAATACTGCATAGCATAGCACTCTTCTAGAAAATCACAATGTTCATGAAAATATGAAGGGCTCTAAGAAGTTGTATATAAGAAAAAAAAAATCCTGCATTACTTTGTCAAAGTCTATAACTTTGAAAACTTCTTTGGCCATAGAATGCATTTTTCCTCAAAAGTGAGTGAACCTTATCGATAAACTGGTACTCTAAAAATGCAATTCTGGGTTGAAAAGGACTCTCTCAAAAAGGAAGGAATTTTTGTCAGTAGAGTTTCATGTGAATGATTATATAACCAATTGCCAGGAAGTTTCTGGGGATTTCTACATTGGATAGGATAATGGAATAAGAGGCTTCTAAGATCTCTTTCAACTCCCAAGCTTCAGTGAATCTACTCCACTCTCAATCAGTAGCATTATTCAGTATCTTTTGTACCTCTTATTCCTCTTGTTAGACACAAAGAGTTGTATCTTTTTTTGTCTACTATTAGACACAGATCCACGAATTGTACTAGAAAGGCTCCTTAGGTTCCCTATTTCATTTCATCTGTGTGATAACTCTGAAAGGAAGGTATTATAATCCCCAATTTATAGATGAAAAAGAAACTGAGTGTCAAAGAGTTTAAATAAATTGCCCAAGTGACATATCAAGGATTGCAACCAAAGTCCAAGAGTTTTCTACTATGTAGCACACTTCCCTAAACGATACCCGTCACAAAGGAGACCATGGCAGATATGAGTGGACCTGGAGTCCTGATGACTCAGAGATATGAAGTGATACTGTTGGCATTAGCCTTGTACTCATTAGTGATAATGTAAAAACAAGGCACTATCGTGGCGCTAACTACCTTTGCCAACTCTTATTTGTCATCTCTGCTGCTGCTGCTGCTGCTGCTGCTGCTAAGTTGCTTCAGTCATGTCCGACTCTGTGCAACCCCATAGAAGGCAGCCCACCAGGCTCCACCATCCCTGGGATTCTCCAGGCAAGAACACTGGAGTGGGTTGCCATTGCCTTCTCCAATGCATGAAAGTGAAAAGTGAAAGTGAAGTCACTGAGTCGTGTCTGACTCTTAGCGACCCCATGGACTGCAGCATACCAGGCTCCTCCATCCATGGGATTTTCCAGGCAAGAGTACTGGAGTGAGGTGCCATTGCCTTCTCCTATTTGTCATCTCTAGAGTTTAGCAAAGAGCAGTTCACTTATTTTGGATCCACAGCCTTTGCACTGGCTGTTACCTCTTTCTGGAATGTTTTTCACAGAGCTGGCTGTTGCTCATCCATAGAGTCTCAAATCTCATGATGTCGCTGCAGACCAGCTTTTCCTGCTTCCCTGTTTTACTTCCTTCCAGGCATATGGAAGGGCTGTCCTTCCTGGGTTCATTAGGATTAGGTACAGCCACGGGCGCAGGGCTTGCCTGTTAACTGTGGACAGCAGTGATGTGTCACTTTCGGATTGGAGTGTTTAGTTGCAGACCCTCCGGGGTTTTTTGTGTTCCTCATAACAACCAACGATGTTCAAGATAGTAGTAGTTGCTGCAACCCGGACAACAGAAAGATTGGGAGGAGCAGGGTCCCTTGCTGACCCATGATGGGAATGAAAATGAAACTGGAATCTGGAGGTTACTGCATAACCTAGCACAGTGCTTCTCAAAATATAGGTGCATAAAAATCACCTGAAAGTCTCCTTCCCCAGAGATAAAAATTCAAAAGAGCTTGCAACGTTAGATCAAATTTCTAGTAGATCTTTAAAAATGTGGATTTCTGAAGTTTCTAGATGATGCTAGTGCTCCCAGGCCACACTTCAAGTAGCACTGACCTGCCAATTCTGACTCTCATAACCTCTAAAGTTGTTATGTCTCTGTTCTCCAGTCAGGTACCATTTCATCACCATCTTCATTTGCTCCATGTATTATAGCTGCACACAACTATTATTATCTGTTTGTTAGCTTACATATTGTCTACCTCCTCCATTATGACATAAACTCCATGCACATTGAAACTTTGTCTTCTTTTTTTAACTGTGTATCACCCATATGCTAAACAGGGACTAGAATTGTGAAATGAATAAATGAATCAGTCAATCAAGAAGTGGGCTTTGAATGTCTACTGCGCATTTTAACTTCTATTCAGGCTCTAATCTCCCAAGTACTTTCTTTTGATAGTAAAACATGGGATGGAATAAACATATGAACAGATTGGGCCAAATGAAGCCTCAACTCCATTCATCAACTTACAGAAGCAGAACCAATTTGAAAAGGCCACTAATTTAGGTTGCTTAGACTCTGAGTGTAAAATACTGCTCTCCTTTGCCCCAACTACAGAGCCATGAGGGCAAGTATATCCACAGAAGTAAGGACTGCAGGAAAGTTGGATTTCTCTTTTCATATTTTCCTTCCTCAGCTCTCCCTGGGGGAGGCAAGCCTCTGAGGACACAGTGCTGAGACTCAGAACAAGAGCCGCCCCTCAGAACCGTGTCCCCTGGTAGCCTGATGTGTATTTAAATTACAGGAAATATTCATGAGCTTGATCGAAGCGACTTCAACCTATTATCATCACATATTCCCTTGTGGGAAATACATTCCTCCTGGGAACTGGGGAAGATGGCAAAGGAGAAACCAGGGTCAAGAAGAGCCAGCATGTGGGCAGTCCTTACCACTTATGGGCCCACAAACAGCACTTCTTTCCAACATCTGGCACAGAGAGAATAGCATAAAAAGGCACAGGGTGGGCAACACAAAAAAGCCCAGAGCACGCTCACTGCTTACTCCTGGAGGTCTCTGAATCATTTCCTAGAATTAATGAGGAAAAATAATTTGAGTACCTACTACTCATAGGAAATATTTTCTAAAATTGGAATTAGAGATAACTTAAAGTTAGACACAGATTTGCATACAACGATATGTTTAGGGTTTTGCTTTAAAATATTCCATTTCTCTTTAATCACCTCCCCACCAAAAAAAAAGGAAAAAAAAAAAAAACCCCCAAGGGAGCAAAAGAGATAGAACAAACAGGACTGGCCCTGAGTTGATAACTGTTAATGCAAAGCAGATACTGAGGGTCAACTATAAAATTCTTTCTACACTTGTGTATGTCTGGACATTTTCCATAACAAAAAGTTTTTTGACAGAGAGATTCTTATCCAGTGTACCACAAAGAAAAAAATCCCAATGTAACCTGTTAGGTGGGAAAAAAAGCAGACAGTACATGGCAAAGGCAGCCTTGTGGGGTTCCTGGGATGGAAACACATGGATATGATATGTTTTAACATCATTTACACTCTAAATGATAAGACAGTGTAATGGAGCAAAGTATAGTCTTAATCTGCAGTCTTAACGGCAGAGTTTGAACTTGAACTTTGGAAAGATACATGGCAAGTGTGTTGTTCCTGAATTCTCACCTAAGATAATTAATAATGTAAACATTATTACAAAGATTTCATGTCAACTGCAAATTTTATTAGAACTAACATAAACCTAGATGGTGACTTTATATTTTTAAATTTTAAAAATGTTTAAATTGAAAAAAATCATGAAAATGTAACAGATAAACAGATGTTGCAATTTAGTTTCATGATACCACATGCTTGCCTACCATGCCTTCAAATTGTCCAGGCTTTACCCCTCAGTGGAACTAGAGAGTTGCCGTAAATTTATAAGCTACCCTTCATAACTCCTTTGTGCCTGGGGAAGAGAGCCAGAATGGGAAAGAAAGAGGCTGGTGCTAGGACCAGACAGACTCAGAATGGGATTCTAGCTCTATTTCTTCCTAGCTGTGTGACCTTGAATGGCTTATTTTACCTCCTTAAATCTCAGCTGTAAAACGGGGAATGATATTACCTCTTCATATCATTGAATCCTGGTAAAGTATTGATCAGAGAAGAATCTATGGTCTGGGAGGAGAGGAGATTATTCAGGAGAAACTTTGCAGGGCAGCCTGTCCTTAGGGGGACAGGGGGTGAGAAGGAGACAAAATAAGGAAAGAAAACAGGAAAACAGAAGGGTAGTTTACATTTGCATTCTTTTATCTCCAGAGGAAGAATAGACAAGATCAAAAAGACAAGACCCTGTCACATTAAAGTTCTTGGTTTAGTCTGTACTGAACATACTCCAACACCCAGGTGCCCTGGCAAGATGCCTCTGATGCACAGTAATTGCATTATAATGAGGCACCCTGTGAAAATAAAATAAGCTATAATTAGAGGTGGCACCAGAGTCTATTTACCTCCACCTGGAAAAGAATCTGGGGAGAAGTTTGTGAATGTTATAAAGACAAACAAAATGAGTTATCTAGTAAAATGTTAAAATTAGGCTATACATCTAGGAGAGAGCTTTATCTGCCATTTACCTGTAACTACTTCTACTGACAATGTTTAGTCAGCGTTGGGGAATAAATTTATGTTCTAGTGTCAAGTCTGTGCCACTGGCATTACTTAGAAGGAAATGCCAAAAATAAGCAACCAGGATCTGGAGAAAGAGGTTTCTCTCTCTCCTGGTGCCCTGCAAAGGATTCAGAACAATCTAGAGGGCTGGATGAAAACAGGGATAGATCAGGACACCAACAGTTTCAGTTCCACAGAGCTGTTATGAAAATTAAATTTAATTAAACTTAATTTTAAAAAGTATGTCACAGGGTCACTACCACCATCATCAATGTCACTGTCATCATTGTCACTGGCGCTACTGCTGCCTTCTCAATCCAGGTAGTCTTTCTTCTGCCCAGATACTCTATTTTTTACCTTCGACATTAATGCCAACCTCAGCACCTCCTCACAGGCTGCAAACGTAATGAAACACACCCCAAACAGTCAGGAACAATGGAGAACTACCAAAGACATGGCAAATGAGAGACTTTACATCACATTACTGAGAATGAAGTCTGCAGATTCATTCAGACAAATCTGTTTTCCCCAGTCTGGTTTCTTCCGCCTATTCAGCTGCCTCCTCCTTTGCCTTTCCCTAAACTGGGTCCAGCCTTCCCAGTTTTATTCCCATTCCCGAGGCGCCTTGGTATTTCTCTTTCCTTCCCTTCTCTTAGGAACCTCCACTGCTTCCCTCCTTTATTATGCAGAGCAAGCCCTCATTTGCCCAAACTTCTGAATCTAATTTGCATCTGATTTCTTTGCTATCCAGCAGCAAAGAAAAGGTTTCCAGCAATAAGAGACTCTCTTCGAATTACAATACTTTAAAATAGAATGCTTCTCAACAGCAGCACTATTTACAATAGCCAAGACATGGAAGCAACTTAAATGTCCACTGACAGATGAATGGAAAAAGATGTGGTGTAATAGATAATATATGGGATTCAATATATTCCATATACATATATATACGGAATAGTACTCAGCCATAAAAAGAATCTGGTAATGCCACTTGCAGCAATGTGGATGGGCCTAGAAATTATCATAATAATTGAAGTCATTACTAAATGCTGCTGCTAAGTCGCTTCAGTCATGTCCGACTCTGTGTGACCCCATAGACAGAAGCCCACCAGGCTTCCCCATCCCTGGGATTCTCCAGGCAAGAACACTGGAGTGGGTTGCCATTTCCTTCTCCAACGCATGAAAGTGAAAAGTGAAAGTGAAGTTGCTCAGTCGTGTCCGACTCTCAGTGACCCCATGGACTGCAGCCTACCAGACTCCTCCATCCATGGGGTTGTCCAGGCAAGAGTGCTAAACTGGGTTGCCATTGCCTTCTCCACATTACTAAATGAAGTAATATCATGTATCATTTATATGTGGAATCTAAAAAAAGAGATATAAATGAACTTATTTACAAGATAGAAGTAGACTCACAGACATAGAAAACAAACTTGCCGTTTCCAGGAGGGAAAAAGAGTAGGGGGGAGGGATAAATTGGGAGTTTGGGATTAACAGATACACACTATTGCATACAAAAGAAACAAGAAGGTCTTACTGCATACCACTAAAAAGGGAACTATTTTCAATATCTTGTAAGAGCCTATAATGGAAAAGAATCTGAAAATTTGAATATATATAAAATGTATATATTATATAAGAATATGTCACATGTATGTACTGAATCACTTTGCTCTATACCGAAACAACTCTATAAATCAACTACACTTCAATAAAAAATAATAAAATAGTATGTTTAGTTTCATCATGTCATTGTATTAATTCTAATCTCATTCCACTAATCACTCAAGCTTAGAGAAGATTCTTTCACTCTTCTGTCCTCTCCTCGTAACTACTTATTCAGAAAACTTTGATCTCCAATCCTATTCTAAGCGGTGTTCTAGGCCTGTTACGGCTTTCTCATGCTGTCTGTGTCAGTCTTCAACCATCAGTCCTGTGGATTAACTTTCTCTCCATGCAGGGTGTCAATTATCTAGTCCAGAGATTGAATCTCTGTCTTTAATTGTTGTGAGAAAAGCCAAGGCAAGAAAACTTGATAATGGAATTAAGATACTGCCAAACTTGAAACTATGCACCAAGTAAAGGCTTACCATTTTCTGTTCCTCAATGATGATCAATAACTTGATGGCCTGCAACTGAATTTCTAAATACCAACACTCATGTAAACCAGTAGACACATTCACTTAAGCGTGCAAAACAGAAAAGGCAATCATGAGGGCCCAAGTTGAGGTTGAGGAGGGCCGGCTCTTCTGAGTAAATACATAAATAAGTACTAGCCTGTAATCTATGCTAATGGATCTTATATATCTAATCTATGCCATTAATAATGGCATTTATTGAACTTTATTTTATTTATCATCAAAACACAATATTCTTTCCCATGGAATCTCCGTGTCTTCTTACTTTCCCACTAAAAAAGATTCAATTCTAAACACAAGAGGAAGAAAAGGAAAAATGAGAACAGACATAATCCAGTCAAAAAACTTGGATTTATGGAGTTCAACCTTGAAAATAATTTTTTTTTTAAACATCAAGCATGTGAATTAAAGCTCCCACCAGGCGGCTATAATTTATATAGCAAGCACTTGGCAGGTAATCCGAGCACACTGTGATATGGGTAGCAAGGAGATAGTCCCGCAGAAAACCAGACTCTCTTTGTGACAGGCCAGGGGGTAAGAAGTACGCTTACTTTGCAGCTATAACAGGGAGCTTCCTATTTAATGGACCTTCAAGAATAAAAGGAACAAGAAAAACCTAAGAAGAAAACGTGCATCCAGCCAGAATGTGAGCACGAGCCCGTGAAACTAAAAAGCAAAGGGAGCTGGCCCCAAATAGTGACCTCCACACGGTGACAAAACTGCAGGCAAGTGAAGTGCAAGGGAGAGAAAGTGCAATCCGAAAGAAGGCTCTGGTTGTTTCAAGCTAATTATTTCATCTGACTATTCATTTTTCAAACAATTCATTGTTTTTGTTAGAAATAGGATAAATACATTTATCTTCAAAGTATGCTTATATTTTTATTTCTTGTTCGACTCCAAGCAATAAGGATTAATATTCTGTTTCTGAAGACTGATACTATATTTCACAGCTAGTCTTGAGTCAAACCACACTGCCCTTAAAAAAAAAAAAAAAAAACACTACTTCACAAAGAAAAAAGGTAAAACTCTCATCCTTGCTTTATAAAGGAGCATAAGGCAAGTTTCTCTCTCACTCTACTCTCAATAGATAGACACCCAAGTATAGGAACACTGGGGAATCCCTGAAATTGAGGATGAGACTCAAATGATACCAGCTGATTTCATGCAGGCAGTAACAATCATAAGCAGCAACTCTGAACCTGCAGCCTATTTTCTGTTTCTATGATGACCTGGCTTGATAATGAATTCTTCTTGACTAGCATTTTTCCCCTATTCATAAGCGTGGTCTCTAAGACCATGAAGTTACTCTCTCCTGTTCTGTTCAGTATTCTTTCACAGGACATGAGCTCTTTGGAGCACTGACGCCATGTAATTCTCCAGGTTTGGGATTTTTCTCTTCCCTTCTGCTCATTGCTTTTCTTGGAGGAAGCCAGCTGAAGTTTCTAGAGAATCAACGGCAAGAATCAACCATTAAAACAAGGGAAGCGCACCAAACAAGGAGTCAAAGCTGTAGGTTCTGGGCTGCGCTTTAGGATCAACATAGCTGCATTACATGTAGGGTGCCAATCTGCACCACTGAAGGGGTAAAGGCTCTTAGCCTCAAACAAGAAAAAAAGGCAACAGCAAAGTTATTATCACAAATCAGATGGCATAAACTGGCAGCCCTGCACTCTTCCTGCTGTAGTGCATTTGGCCAACAAATATGCTAATTTTTTTAATCAGGAGTTTTCAAGTAATACTGCAGATTTACAGATTCTCTTGAAAATTTGCCAAATCAGTAAAAATGCAGATTTACTGAGTCTCTTGAGAATCGGTCAGATCTTATGAAATAAACCTACATTTGTGCTTGTTGAGAATTGTTGTTTGTCAAGAGAGTACAGGCTCTCCAATTTGCTGCATCCTCATCACTCAGAGATGATTCATCTATACTTATCTTAACTCACTTCCCTCCTTAGGTTACCTGCCTGGAAGGTGAATTAAGGCATTTCTGTTGGCTGCCTCTAATCTAGAAGAGTCCAAGGTAGGTAAGGAGGTGCTGCAAGGTAACAAAGAACATGGAGTAACAACAGACACACATCAAAAGTTGAAGGCTTGAATGTGTAGGCACATTTACAAACGGATCACAGCTCCCATTAGTTAGGCAATCTCCCCCTCACTGCTGGATATACAATAGATAAATAAATAGCACGAATACGTGTGTGATATATATTTAGATTGCACATTAGACTTTAAAATCTGTGCCTAACTGAATGCATTAGCCTGTGTTTTCTGTTTATGTCTCCGCAATGCCATGGAAACACAGTGCAGCATCCTAATGGGTCTCTCCTGGCAATAAATAAACAAAGTCTTTGTCTATTCATGTTTCAATTTCTTTTTTTTATGTAATTTACAATTTCAAAAAAAGAAAACAGCTTAGTGGTTTTTTGTTGTTTTTTTTTTTCCCCTTACTGCCCCTTCCAGTTTCCTCTCTTGCAAAGTACATCTGTAAGAAATGCAAAATGCACCTTCTAGTGGTTGCTGAAATCCACACCAGCATCGTCAGCACTCAGAAAATAGGATTCTCCCAGTCAGACTCATCTTTGCTCTTTATCAAATGCCATGATAATTAAACTTTGTAATGAGGTTCTTCAAGCATTTCAGTCTAACCCAAAGAGCACTTAATATAGTTATTTTAAGTTGAAAGCTGATACAAAACAGACATAAAAGCTGGTAGGGTTTGCTCCCCTCCTTCAGACTAAAATGCAATATGCAGTCCATTTTCATAGAGATAGCAACGAATCAGTCACAGCCCTTAAATGGCTCCGCTATGACAGCCACACGCTGTCGCCTCCCTGGCTCCACAGCTGGCAGGAGCAGACAAGTCACTCACCCCACCGCCATTGTCCTAATGTGCAAGGGCAAGGTGAAACACAAGCTCCAAGTGCCAGGGGTACCACGTCTCACAGGGCGGCTCTCTCCTGTCTGGCACCTGCTGTCCCCTAGCCAGCTGTAACCCAAGACTTCAAAAGGTTGATTATTATCTGCATGGAGAAGTGGGCAGATTTAATTAGGTTGCTCAACTCTGAAGAATCCCCTGAACCCAGGTGCAGTGGCCTCAGTCACAGGGGAAGAAGAGGTGGACAGACCAAGCACCTCTCTGGCAACTGGGCACGTGGGTTCCTGCAGGGACCTTTGATCACTGACTTTACAGCTTCCCCTTACAGGGTCTGACAATTCAGCTGGCAGTGTTCACTGCCCTGGAATCCTCCAGCTACATCCCAACCACAGACCACGTGCGGTAAACCTCAGGGCCAGGATCTGGCAAGCAATGACTATTTTCATTAGTCATGAAAAGCAGTCCATGGACCAGATTTCAAACCATTCAGAAAATAGATCTGTCATCGCAGCTGTCCAAGGAGAGACTTTTTTCATCTAGAATTGCCAGGTGCTGAACTTTTAGTCATAAGGTAAAGTATCCATAGAAATGCCTTCCTTAGGTAGTAATCAAGTGTTTAAAGCCTTTATTTTTCTAAAGTGGCATATAAGAACCTATACAACCAAACTATATCGCCATGTCTTTTGCAAAATAACAATAATATTAAAATATAACATTACTAGGTATTTATCATGTGCTTCTGAGTAGTTTCTATTATTATCCCCTTATCACCAATGAACTAAAGTTTAAAGAGGTGAGTAACAAGTCCAAGGTCAGAATGCTAACAGCCAAGCTGAGATGAGAACTAGGTCACCTAACTGGAAAGCCTGTATTTCTTCCACCTCCATTTTTGAGTATATACTATGATCCCTGCACAAGGCTGGGATGTTTCCTCCCTAGGATCTCAACTTGTGAATACCTGTGATTCATTGAATCCCCAGATGAAAACTCCATCAGTACTCATTTTTCCTTTCTGTCTTGGGTTCTAAGAGAAAGAGTTCAAGGACTGCCTAGTTTCATTTAAAAGGGATGCCAGTTTATGACAATTTTGTGTCACTGTTTTGTATGTGCTGTTCATACTATTTCTAGGCTCTGCTACTATTAGATGATCTCTCTTAAGCTCTTTTTGCTTTGCATCATGTTTACCTTAGAAACAACTCCAAGTCATTTACAAATGAGCAAGGTATAAACACAAGTAGTTTTGCTTTATTGTTATACATGTATTCTGGAAAGAGCTCTCATCCTGTTGCAGAAACCAGTAATTGCGAAATCAAGCACCACAGTCAGGTTTGTTATGCTGGTGGGCCCAGAGGAGTTAACACTCCAAGCTCTGAACCCCAAACAAAGGGGCTAGAGTTTTTATAGAGACTGTAGTGGGCAGCCCCACTCCAGTACTCTTGCCTGGAAAATCCCATGGATGGAGGAGCCTGGTGGGCTGCAGTCCATGGGGTCGCTAAGAGTCAGACACGACTGAGCGACTTCACTTTCATTTTTCACTTTCATGCATTGGAGAAGGAAATGGCAACCCACTGAAGCATTCTTGCCTGGAGAATCCCAGGGACAGGGGAGCCTGGTGGGCTTCCATCTATGGGGTCGCACAGAGTCGGACACAACTGAAGCGACTTAGCAGCAGCAGCAGCATAGTGGGCAACACTGGCTGTTAATAGGCTGGTTTAACCTAAGGGGTTTCACAAACGCAGGAACAGCAGTCAAGATGGGGAGGCGGATGCCTGACCTTTACACGGACAGGCACGATTAAGCAGGTTTGTGGGGGCTGGGCAGTTGCAAAGAGCAAGACAAGAGTGAATGAGATAAGCTCCAGTTCCTAGTATTGTAAGTCCCCACTTTCTGAGCCTATGTGACCCATGTGATCCAGACTTTGCAAGGAGCAAGTTGAGTTACAGAGGAAGAAGGAGCAGGAAGTTATGTAAAATCTTCACTTTTCCTCTTCATCCCCTACTCTTGATGCTCTTATCACTTGTAGAAAGCATTATTTCATGTTTTGGTAGGACATTCAGAGCTCCCCATCATTTGGAGGGCTATATCGAGCTATCAGCATTTGT
Source organism: Ovis aries (assembly GCF_016772045.2). Lineage (NCBI taxonomy): Eukaryota > Metazoa > Chordata > Mammalia > Artiodactyla > Bovidae > Ovis > Ovis aries. The sequence goes on from NC_056055.1 coordinate 58,164,376, forward strand.
AACTTTATGGATTTAATCCAAAAGGTCATGAACTGGGTAATTGTATTGAGACTACAAGGGCCAAACAAGAGCGCCACAAAGAGCATGAAGAGAGGACCTGTTAAAGGGAGAAGCCACGATGCCCAGCTCCAGATATTGCTCCAATTACCCCAGGAATTAGCTAGTTTCTCTCTCCTATTTATGATTTGTTCCCTTAGCTGTTGGGCCATGTCCCTGACTATTTCTGAATGGTCTACATAAAAGCAGCATTTTTCATTCAAGAAGAGGCAGAGTCCTCTCTTTTCAGCTGTCAGTAGGTCTAGCCCTCTCCTATCCTGTAAAACCTCTTCAGCCAGGGAGTCTAGCTGGTCCTATAACAAAAAGCACAGCAATAATACTGATTAGGGATAGAGGCCAGGGTTGACAATGAAAATGCATCAATATTTCAATAGCTGAATCCTCAAGCTTCCATTGTGTGTTGACCAGTCAGCTGCCAGAGCATGGCTGGAGCAAGGCTGAAGAATCCTCAAGCTTCTGCCGTGTGTTGACTAGTCAGCTTCTGAAGTGACTAGAGCAGGGCTCAGCATCCTTCGTGGGTGAGAGCTGTTGTCTTGGGAACCGGACCTTGAGGATGTTTTGGGGTCCCGAACTGCTTTCCGGGTATCCTCATCACAGGAAACCGCTGCCTTCTTGACTCAGGTGTGGGGGATCCAAGGGATGGCTCCTGTAACTTTAACAGAAGTTGGAGTTGCCAAGACAACTGTGTGGGGGCCTGTCCAAATGGGCTGAAGTGTTTTTTGTTTTTAAACTTTAACCCATATCTCAACTCCTGGCTGATAGGGATGAACCCAATTGCCCAAAGGAATGGGTGCCCTTTCTAAGGTTTCTTGGATGATACGGCAGAAGACTTTTCCAGGGCCCGGAGATGTCAGGACATCTCCAGGTCAGCTAGTTGTTGGTGGTCTCCCTTGAGCTTTTTTATCATTGTAGGTGGTCTCCCACATAAGATCTCAAAGGGAGAGTAGCCTGAGGACCTCGGGGTGCATTTATGGAGGGAGATGAGTCCACAGAACGATAAGGCAGCTTGTTTCAGCATTGTCTGGATGTTGGCCAGGGGATATTTTTATCATACTACTACTTGGAGAAACAAACCTAACAAGACAGTTAAAGATAATATGGCCCAAAGATTAATGGAAGTAGGAAAGCTGCTGAGGCGCTAGCTAGGAGAACCAGGTCCAGACATGGCTTCAGAACATTAGTGTTTCTCTAGGTATGGGAAGATGCAAGAATTTGGACTCATAAAAATCTTTACCTGAAAATATCTAACTATCTGAAGGCCTGTTTTTCTGGGTTTTTCCCAGAGCACAGAGTGCCTTATTTTTTTGTCTCTACCTTGAACTCCTTTCAAGGGGGTGTTGAAGGTCAGCATCTTGTAATGGTCATGATTTAATCTTTGTAGAGACAGCTGGCAAGGGCCAACTTCCAGTCAGCAGGGCCCCTTCATAGTCACATATGTGACCATGTTTGGGGGGCATTTCATGGTTATTGTGTCCCATGGTGCTAGGAAGGCTCATTCCCTGGTTTAACAAAGATTCCATTGACAGGCCACTCAATGTGTTGTCACTAGACCAGCCCTTGTAAGTAGCAAAAGTCTCTGGACCATACCTGTCTTGCCTCCTCATCCAGGAAAATATTTCCTCTTGTTGCTTCTTCCCATATCTAGAGTTACGTTATTATAATTATTGATTTCAAATGGAACTGCATATCAGCATTTTATCACAGGCTCAGTCACACATTTGGTAACTTAAGAAATAATCTTCTGAAGCAAGCTTCATTGAAAATAATATAGCTAGCAGTTATTAGTAAGGTCACAAGCAAGAATTTAAGTCGAGAACTTTCATTGTGTGTAGCCTGGTATACCCCAGGTCATCTGACTCAGTCAAATGATTATAGCCAAGTGTTAATGTCCTGGTTGTACATCATGAAGCATCTGACCTTTATCCAAAGATTGGTTATTGAAATAAGCTTTAGAAACAATCTTAGAGTGTCCATTTTAATAACTTAATTAAACCTTTTAGCAATTTAACATAACAAGGAACTATTTCAGAAGTGAGTCTTAGTAAGCACAGACTTTAATTAACAAAACTAGTACTTAATATTCAGTGAAACATTATTTTTTTTTTGAGAACTCATTGTGAGGGCATTAACACTGTAGCCAGAGGAGGCTTTAACCCATCAAATAAAAATGACATCTTTCAGGGAGCCAGGAAAAGCCAAGTGGCCAACTTGGATTTCCCATAGCCCTGACTCTTTGATTTTTAGCTGTTGTTTACCCACTTTTAATTTCCTGATTTAGGAGTAGACTATTGCCATGTTTTAAGGACATCAAGATAGCAAAAGTCTAGCTGGGAGGGGTTATATTTTGTAGAAGCAGAATGAGCTTTGTCTACATGTACTGTAATCTTAAATAATGCACTTACTTTAAAAAATTACCAAAAAGATTTTTAAAACAAATATAAATCATTTAAAGGCAAAGAAATTCATAATCTGTTATCAAAAGCTGCATTCTAAGAAAACTTTGTTCTCTAAACAGAAAGAAGACCAAATTCCTGTCTGGTACCAGCTTACTGTTAATAACAAAATTTGTTTATCTGCCTAATCTTAGAGAATCTTTTCCATAAATTTTGAAGAACTAGCAGTGTTGTTCTAAAGGCATGAGAGTCAAACCATAGAAGGCATGTTTAAAATCTGATTCTATTCCAATTGACAAAGAAACCTGGTCATAGTGCTTTAATATGATAACTAAAATTATAATTGATTCATTTTATCGGGGCATATCAGGTCTTTATGAATTTCACATAATTCTAGGATATCTATATTAGTAACACCAGCCATACAGTATAACCTGAAAAGATTTATCACCCCTTAAGCAGTATTTAACTCATGTAATTTAACATGTCCAATGAACCCATAGCTTAATAGCTCTTTGGGATGTCTCAGGGGCCCTATGAAGTATCCAAAGTTAGCTAGAAGTCAAGTTATTTAGGAAGCTTTGTTAATAAACATCAAAAGGGTTTGTAACACTCAGTCAGGTAGGATTATATAAGTTACTATGAAATAGTTATTTACTTAGCCAAAGTTAACAAAATATTTCAAAGGTAAATATAGAACAGATCAATTAAGAGGTAAAGAAACTTAACTCTATTATTAGAAGCAGTTCAACATCTGAAGAAAGTATGTCCTCTTAACAGAGAGAAAGGCTGAATTCAAGTTTTGTACCAGCTTACTTTAAACTCAGTTCAGTTCAGTTCATTTCAGTCGCTCAGTCATGTCCGACTCTTTGTGACCCCATGAACTGCAGCACGCCAGGCCTCCCTGTCCATCACCATCTCCTGGAGTTCACTCAGACTCAAGTCCATCAAGTCCATGATGCCATCCAGCCATCTCATCCTCGGTCGTCCCCTTCTCCTCCTGCCCCAAATCCCTCCCAGCATCAGAGTCTTTTCCAATGAATCACCTTTTCGCATGAGGTGGCCAAAGTACTGGAGCTTCAGCTTTAGCATCAGTCCTTCCAAAGAAATCCCAGGGCTGATCTCCTTCAGAATGGACTGGTTGGATCTCCTTGCAGTCCAAGGGACTCTCAAGAGTCTTCTCCAACACCACAATTCAAAAGCATCAATTCTTCGGCACTCAGCCTTCTTCACAGTCCAACTCTCACATCCATACATGACTACTGGAAAAAACATAGCCTTGACTAGACGGACCTTACTCGGCAAAGTAATGTCTCTGCTTTTGAATATACTATTTAGGTTAGTCATAACTTTTCTTCCAAGGAGTAAGCATCTTTTAATTTCATGGCTGCAGTCACCATCTGCAGTTATTCTGGAGCCCAAACAAATAAAGTCTGACACTGTTTCCACTGTTTCCCCATCTATTTGCCATGAAGTGATGGGACCAGATGCCATGATCTTCATTTTCTGAATGTTAAGCTTTAAGCCACCTTTTTGCTCTCCTCTTTCACTTTCATCAAGAGGCTTTTTAGTTCTTCTTCACTTTCTGCCATAAGGGTGGTGTCATCTGCATATCTGAGGTTATTGATATTTCTCGCAGCAATCTTGATTCCAGCTTGTGTTTCTTCCAGTCCAGCGTTTCTCATGATGTACTCTTCATATAAGTTAAATAAGCAGGGTGACAATATACAGCCTTGACGTACTCCTTTTCCTATTTGGAACCAGTCTGTTGTTCCATGTTCAGTTCTAACTATTGCTTCCTGACCTGCATACAGATTTCTCAAGAGGCAGGTTAGGTGGTCTGGTATTCCCATCTCTTTCAGAATTTTCCACAGTTTATTGTGATCCACACCATCAAAGGCTTTGGCATAGTCAATAAAGCAGAAATAGATGTTTTTCTGGAACTCTCTTGCTTTCTCCATGATCCAGCGGATGTTGGCTTAGGTAAACTTAATTAAATTTATTTTAAACTTAGTCCTAACTATGCACAAAACTTTTCCAGGGTCCACTTTCCACAAACCTTTTAATCACTTTCTGTAATAGCCACTTGTAAGTCAGACCTACTTCATTTTCCCTTTATAAAATGTAATTTTATTTTTTATATTTTTTAATTAAAAACATACTTCCTTATTAGATTAGAAAACAAACATTAATACTAGATATTTAATATTGAATATTTCTCAGTTGACATGAATCTGAAATTTATTTAGGTTAATTTTTCTTGTGTTTAGAATTGTTTGATTTGTAAACACTTCCTTTTCTTTAGGCCAATTAAATTAGAACTCATTTACAACTTCAACAATATTATTAGAAACAACCAAAAGACATATACTGAGACATACGTAAATACAGACAGACTGACAGAGATCTTATAGTTTTCTGTTTGAGATTTTAAATATCTCTTTCACCCCTCTTTTTCTCTTTGCTTGAAGTCCTAATTTGCCCATGGCTGAGATCTCAGACAAAGTTGGCTGTGTATTTCAAGGACATGGAAAGGGTTAACTTCAAGCTTTTTCCTAGGCAGGCCTTTTAACAAGCTAGCTGTTTTTAATTGCATATGCAAAAAGAATTGGTTTTGCAGTTTCCAAAAAGAAAAGGTTCTCTCACTGTTCAGTCAGCAATCACGCACTCATAATCATTCAGAGGCTATCACAATGCCTCCCTTCTCCCAAGTCCCCAGTTCTCCCTATCTGATGCTCCTTTCCTGGGAGCTCCAAGGAGATAATCAATCTCCTCTTCTACCCTTTGGGGTAGGACCTGACTGGGGACTGGCCCCAGGGCCTTACCTGATCCTGTGGCCATTCCTGGTGAGTTGGTCCATCCCTCCAATGAGTACAGTTGGGCCTCGGCTGTCTGGAGAGTCAGAACACTGGTCTGACTCTGAATACTGTTAGTGGTGTGCATCGTCGTTCGTCTCGGGGTTCCTTCGCTGTAGCCCAGCCAAGCCACCAGTCCCATGCCTCAAGGGGCTGGCATGGTTGGAATCTCACTAGGGCCGTGCCGAAACCAGTAATCAAGGAACCAAGCACCACACTAGGAGAGTTGGAGAACTCAGTTTATTACACTCGCGGCCCCAGAGGAGTTAACACCCCATGCTCTGAATCCCAAACAAAGGGGTTAGAGTTTTTAAAGACAGACTACAGTGGGCAACACTGACTGTTAATAGGCTGCTTTAACCTAAGGGGTTTCACTAAGGGGTTTCACACACGCAGGAACAGCAGTCAAGATGGGGAGGGGGACGCCTGGCCTTTACATGGACAGGCATGATTAAGCAGGTTTGCAGGGCAAACCTTTGGGCAGTTGCAAAAAACAAGATAAGTGTGAGTGAGATAAGCTCCAGTTCCTAATATTGTAAGTCCCCACTTTCTGAGACGATGTGACCTATGTAATCCAGACTTTGCAAGGAGCAAGTTGAGTTATAGAGGAAGAAGGAGCAGGAGGTTATGTAAAATTTTAACTTTTTCTCTTCAACATAATTATGCATTAAACACAATAGGGTTGGGGAGAATAAGACAGGGCCAGATGATTCAAAAGCTCTGAAGTATTGTACCAAATGCCCTATTCCAAACAACAGTGATACCAGTACAGTGCTAGCTCAGTTGCCTTTCACGTAACTGAGGCATGTACCTTAGCTCACCTTTCTTTTGCATATTTACTTTTTGGGCTTCTATATTCTCCTTCAAGATGTCAGCCTTTGGCAATGCTCTATTCTACCAAAGACTAACTTCACTCAAACCCCAAATATAATTCAACTATAATGGTCTTTGTCAATCTATATTTTTAGAGGGGGATGTGGAAGGGTGTTAATACAGACAGGATTATTTTCACAGCTTTTTCATCTGTATTTGCAACTTTTCCTGAGAGTTTAATTTTGAGAAAGTAAAACCAGACACTTTTTCACTAAAGGAAAGAGCATCTATGTATCAAGGGTTTTTTCCCCCTTAAATTCTTAACACATTCCTAAAGATTTTACTTTTATTGAGAAAAAGCTTGCTCTTTGCTTCAAAATATTAACATACTAGGGAATATCCCATATAAGCCAACTAGACTTTTGAGTTATTCTGGATTCAGGGACATATCTACATTTTATGGAACTTGAAGCTTCTAGACTTTTGAGATCCTTCTTTAAGAAAAAGAATACAAAATTATAAATGTAAAATTTGGTTGAAAATGGCCATTTATAATACCAGGCAAATAAATCACAAGAATTTATAAGTTTTTAATTCCTGATAATTGCCAGTAACTTCACAGATCTAGAAAAATTATATAATTTTACTAATTAACAGTCTGGACCACTTCTATAATACTGTGCTAATTATATTTGTTTGTGTCCACTTTCTCTTTGCATGCCAAAAAATTTAATCTTTTCTTTAGAGAAAATAAAGTTCAGTCCCTCTTCAAGCAAGATTGGCCAAAATTTTATTTTCCTTATTGAAAGTTTAGAAATATTTTTTCAGTCCCATAATTTGTTATTGTAATATCTTATATATGTTCAGTATTCTTGCCAACTTTGGGGAAATATAAAATGTTTTTATCCATGTAGGATGAAGGGCTCTTCAGGTTTCAGGTACAATGATGACTCAAATACTCTTGGAATTTTAAACATCCATTAATAAGTTAGTTGTCATCTCTCTAGAGCCCAGATTACGAGTATCATATTATCTTTGTCAATGATCACCTTTTGTGTTGCAGGAAATTTAAACATTTCTCCAATGTTTCATATTATTTCTTCCTGGATTATCAAACAACTCAAGAGCCAAGTCATTAATTAAGAAAATTTATCTCTAGCTCTCATTGAATTGTTCCTGTCAGTATTTTCTAGATCAGATCCACCAAACCTCATTGGTTCTTTACAAAGGCACTAACTCCCAAACTTCAGCTATTGCACATTTCAAAGAAAAGTCTAACAGGGAAGAGCATGAGAGGGAGGAGAGACAGAGAGAAAACTTAATTTATGAAGGTTAAACTATGTACCTTGTTTTACTAAGTCCTATAAAAACACACCATCATGTGAACACAAAACTTCTTAACTTTAGAATAAATTTGTCTCTGCTGACATCATTTCTTTATTTACATAAGAAACCTAAGTTGTAGTCAAAAACTTATATCAAAAAAGTGAACTAACAATAAATCAACACATGCCATATTGCCATAGTTATGTCCTTTACTAAGACAAAAACTATAAGAAATAAATCTTAATGCCAACTACTAATTAGCTCATTAACAAGAACAATAAATATAAAATCAAGATTTTGGCTAGTTAGCTAAGCAGGTTGAGAGGGTTCATTCAGCAATCTGGGTTCTCTTTGAAACTCAGATTAGCCCTTTAACTGAACTGCACAACTATTAAATTAACTTGTGTGAGTTTAATAATATAAATTAGAACAGGGGATAGACTTGACTAAAACCTGAGCAGATAGTTTTGTGGGTAGTAGAATCTGACATATTGGGAAAATCTCTCTCCCTCTCGACTGTCTGGACTGAATTTGCTGCTTTATTAATTTTTTAAAATTAATAAACTGTAGACATGCTAGAAATCAACTATAAGAAGAAAACTAGAAAATTCACAAATATATGAAGATTAAACAACATGCTAGTGAGTAACCAAGGGGTTACAGAAGAAATCAAAGGAGGAATCAAAAAACACATTGAGACAAACAAAAATGGAAATACAATGTATCAAAATTTATGGTATGAAACAAAATTAGTTCTAAGGGGGAAGTTCATAGAAATAAATGCCTACCCCAAGAAACTAGGAAAATCTAAATAAATAACCTAAATTTTACACCTTAAGGAACTAGAAAAATAAGAACAAATAAAGCTCAAAATTGGTAAAAGAAAAGACAAAAAAGGTTGAAGTGACTTAGCAGCAGCAGCAGCAATAAATTAAAGAGACTAAAAAGATAACAGAAAAGATCAATAAATTAATATTTTTTGAAAAGATAAGCAAAACTGATAAATCTTTCACTAGACTCACCAAGGGAACAAAGAAAGAACTCAAAATAAAAAAATGAAAGAGGAGATATTGCAACTGATTACCACAAAAATACAGAGGATCATAAAAGATTACTATGAACAATTATACATCAACAAATTTGATAAGCTAGAAGAAATAAATTCCTAGGAAAATGCAACCTTCCATAATTGATTCAAGAAGAAATAGAAAATCTGAACAGACCAGTTACTAGTAAGTAGATTGGATCAGTAATCAAAAGCCACCTAACAAACAAAGTCCAGGACCAGATGGCTTCACTGGCAAATACCAAACATTCAAAGAATTAATACTAATCCTTTCAAACTCTGCCCCTGCAAAAAGAAGATGGAATGCTTCCAAATACATTTCACAAGGCCAATATTACCCTGATATCAAAAACAGACAAGGATGTCACTAGAAAAGAAAATGACAGACCTACCAATATCCTCGGTGAACACAGGTACAAAAATTCTCTACAAAATTCTCTAGAAAATCAAATTCAATAATACATTAAAAGATCATACATCATGATCAAGTTGCATTTATCCTTGGGATGGAAGGATGGCTCAATATCTATAAGTCAATCAATATGATCACCAAATTAATAAAATGGAGGATAAAGATAATATAATCACCTCAATAGATAAAGAAAAAGCACTGGACAATATTCAACATTGATTTATGATAAAAACTCTCAGCAAAGTCAGTATAGAGGGAATGGACCTAAACATAAGAAAAGCCATACATGACAAGCTTCAAGCTAGCATCATTCTCAGTGGTGAGAAGCGGGAAGTTTTTCCTCTAAGAAAAGCAACAAAACAAGAATACTTACTTTCACCACTTTTATTCAATGTAATATTAGAAGCCCTAGCTAAGGTAATTAGGGAAGAAAATGAAATAAAAGGAATCCAAAGTGGAAAGGAAGAAGTTGAACTGTCACTATTGGCGGTTGACATAATATTATATATAAAAAATTATAAAGACTTCACCAAAAACTGTTAGAACTAATAAAATAATTCAGTAAAGTTGCAGGATAAAAAATCAGTATGCAAAAATCTGTTCTATTTCTATACACAAATTTTTAAAATTATCAGAAAGAGAAATTAAGAAAAAATTGCATTTATACGTACATCAGAAAGAATAGAATACTTAGGAATAAATTTAACCAGGGACATGAAATACCTTCACACTTAAAACTATAACCCATTATTGAAAGAAATTAAAGACAATACAAATAAATGGATAGTCCATACCCATGGTATAGAAGAATGAATATTGTAAAATGACTATACTACCCAAAGCAATCTACAGATGAATGCAATCCCTATCAAAATTCCAATAACCTTTTTCACAAAACTAGAACAAACAATATTAAAATTTATATGGACCCACAAATGACCACAAATAGCCAAAATGATCTTGAGAAAGAGGAACTAAGTTGGAAGCATCACACTTCCTGATTTTAAATTATATTACAAAATTTTAGTAAACAGTACAGTTTTGGCACAAAAACAGAAACAAAGATTAATGGAACGAAGAGACAGTTTAGGGAAAAAAAGCCCCACACATACACAGTCAAATGATGTACAATAAAAGAGTCAAGAATAAACAATGGGTAAGGTCTCTTCAACAAATGGTGTTGGGAAAACTGAAAAGCCACATGCCAAAGAATGAAACTCAACCACAATCATATATTATATATCAAAATTTACTCAAAATGTAGTAAACCCTTGAACATAACACCAGAAAACACAAAACTCTTAGAAGAATACACAGGCAGTAAGCTTTTTGATATAGATCTTAGCAATACTTTTTTAATCTGACATAAAAACAAAAGTAGTAGAAGAAAAAATAAACAAGTGAGTAAACATCAAACTAAAAAGCTTTTGCACAGCAAAGGAAACCATCAACAAAATGAAAAGTCAACCTACAAAATGAGAGAAAATATTTGCAAGCCATATATCTGATGAAGTTAATACCCTCCCCCATATATTAAGAACTCATGCAACTCAACAGGAAATAATCTGATTTAAAAATTGGCAGAGGATCTGAACAGATATTTTTCCAAAGACACACAGCTAGGCAACAGGTACAATAAAAAATGCTTAACATTTTTAACTATCAGGGAAATGAAAATCAAAACCACAATGATATATCACTTCACTTCTGCTAAAATTATTACCAAAAACACACACAAAAAAAATAACTAAGTATTGGTTGGTAAGGATGTGAATAAAATGGAACTCTTATGGAACTCTTATACAATGTTGGCAGGTATGTAAATTGGAACAGCTACTATGGAAAACAGTATGAAAGTTTCTCAAAAAAAGAAAAATAGAACTATCACAACACAAGGGAAGACCCTACACATGGACATCACCAGATGGTTGACACTGAAATCAGATTGATTATATTTTTTGCAGCCAAAGATGGAGACACTCTATACAGTCAGCAAAAACAAGACCAGGAGCTGACTGGGACTCGGATCATAAACTCCTTATTGCCAAATACAGACTGAAATTTAAGAAAGTGGAGAAAACCACTAGACCATTCAGATATTATCTAAATCAAATCCATTGTGACTATACAGTGGAAGTGAGAAATAGATTTAAAGGACTAGATCTGATAGACAGAGTGCCTGATGAACTATGGATGGAAGTTTGTGACACTGTACAGGAGGCAGTGATCAAGACCATCCCCAAGAAAAAGAAATGCAAAAAAGCAAAATAGGTGTTTGAGGAGGCCTTACAAATAGCTGTGAAAAGAAGGGAAGCAAAAGGCAAAAGAGAAAAGGAAAGATATACCCATTTTAATACAGAGTTCCAAAGAATAGCAAGGAGAGATAAGAAAGTCTTCCTCAGTGATCCATGCAAAGAAATAGAGGAAAACAACAGAATGGGAAATACTAGAGATCTCTTCAAGAAAATTAGAGATACCAAGGGAACATTTCATGCAAAGATGGGCTCAATAAAGGACAGAAATGGTAGGGACCTAATAGAAGCAGAAGAAATTAAAGACATGGTAAGAATAAACAGAAGAACTGTACAAAAAAGATCTTCATGACCAAGATAATCAAGATGGTGTGATACTCACCTAGAGCCAGACATCCTGGAATGTGAACTCAAGTGGGCCTTAGGAAGCATCAGTATGAACAAATCTAGTGGAGGTTATGGAATTCCAATTGAGCTATTTCAAATCCTGAAAGATAATGCTGTGAAAGTGCTGCACTCAATATGCCAGCAAATTTGGAAAATTCAGCAGTGTCCACAGGACTGGAAAATGTCAGTTTTCATTCCAATCCCAAAGAAAGGCAATGCCAAAGAATGCTCAAACTACTGCACAAATGCATTCATCTCACACGCTAGTAAAGTAACGCTCAAAATTCTCCAAGCCAGGCTTCAGCAATACGTGAACTGTGAACTTCCTGATGTTCAAGCTGGTTTTAGAAAAGGCAGAGGAACCAGAGATCAAATTGCCAACATCTGCTGGATCTTGGAAAAAGCAGGAGAATTCCAGGAAAACATTTATTTTTGCTTTGTTGACTATGCCAAAGCCTTTGACAGTGTGGATCATAATAAACTGTGGAAAATTCTGAAAGAGATGGGAATACCAGACCACCTGATCCGCCTCTTAAGAAACATGTATGCAGGTCAGGAAGCAACAGTTAGAACTGGACATGGAACAACAGACTGGTTCCAAATAGGAAAAGGAGTACATCAAGGCTGTATATTGTCACCCTGCTTATTTAACTTATATGCAGAGTACATCATGAGAAATGCTGGACTGGAGGAAGCACAAGCTGGAATCAAGATTGCCGGGAGAAATATCAATCACCTCAGATATGGAGATGATACCACCCTTATGGCAGAAAGTGAAGAGGAACTAAAGAGCCTCTTGATGAAAGTGAAAGAGGAGAGTGAAAAAGTTGGCTTAAAGCTCAACATTCAGAAAACAAAGATCATGGCATCTGGTCCCATCACTTCATGGCAAATAGATGGAGAAACAGTGGGAACAGTGTCAGACTTTATTTTTCTGGGCTCCAAAATCACTGCAGATGGTGATTACAGCCATGAAATTAAAAGACGCTTGCTACTTGGAAGGAAAGTTATGACCAACCTAGATAGCACATTCAAAACAGAGACATTACTTTGCCAACAAAGGTCCATTTAGTCAAGGCTATGGTTTTTCCAGTAGTCATGTATGGATGTGAGAGTTGGACTGTGAAGAAAGCTGAGTGCCGAAGAATTGATGCTTTTGAACTGTGGTGTTGGAGAAGACTCTTGAGAGTCCCTTGGACTGCAAGGAGATCCAACCAGTCCATCCTAAAGGAAATCAGTCCTGGGTGTTCACTGGAAGGACTGATGTTGAAACTGAAACTTCAATCCTTTGGCCACCTGATGCTAAGAGCTGACTCATTTAAAAAGACCCTGATGCTGAGAAAGATTGAGAGCAGGAGGAGAAGGGGATGGCAGAGAATGAGATGGTTGGATGGCATCACTGACTCGATGGATGTGAGTCTGAGTGAACTCTGGGAGTTGGTGATGGACAGGGAGGCCTGATGTGCTGCAGTTCATGAGGTCACAAAGAGTTGGACACGACTGAGTGACTGAACTGAACCTAACTGATGATCTAGCAATTCCACTTCTGGGTATTTATCTGAAGAAAATGAAAACAGTAACTCACAGAGAAACATACTCCCAGTTCATTGCAGTGCTGTTTACAATGGGCAGTATACAGAAACAATCTAAGTATCCACTGATGGATGAATGGATAAAGAAATTGTGGTATGTACATATATATAGTGGAATAGTATTCAGCCATTAAAGAGAATGGAATTTTGCCATTTGCAACAACATGGATAGCACTTGAGGGCATTATGCTAAGTTAAGTAAGCCAGACAGAGAAAGACAAATACTATGTGATCTCATTTATAACTGGAATGTAAAATAATAAAAATGAAAACTATAACAAAGACAAGTTCTTAGAGAACAGACTGATATTTGACATTGGTGGTGGGTGGAAGGTGATGTGAGAGAAATGAGTGAAGGGGTTAAAATGGACAAACTTGTAGTATCAGATAAGTAAGTCATGGGAATGTGATATACATCATGGTGACTATAGTTAATACTACTGCTGCTGCTAAGTCACTTCAGTCGTGTCCGACTCTGTACGACCCTATAGACGGCAGCCCACCAGGCTCCCCTGTCCCTGGGATTCTCCAGGCAAGAACACTGGAGTGGGTTGACATTTCCTTCTCCAATACATGAAAGTGAAAAGGAAAGTGAAGTCGCTCAGTCGTGTCTGACTCTTAGCCACCCCATGGACTGAAGTCCGCCAGGCTCCTCTGTCCATTGTATTTTCCAGGCAAAAGAGTACTGGAGTGGGGTGCCATTGCCTTCTCCGGTTAATAATACAGTTATTGCCTATTTGAAAGCTACCAAGAGAGTAGACCTTCAAGTTCTCATTGTAATAAAAAAGAAAATTGTAGCTATGTAAAGTGATGGATGTTAACTAGATTTTGTGGTGATTATTTCACAGTATATATAAATATTGAATCATTATATTATACACCTGAAATTGATATAATGCTATGTACCCTTTATTCCTCAATAATAAAAATGCAAAATAAAAATCTTAAGCAGTTTGGAAAAAGCAAAAAAGACCAAAAAAAGTATTTATATTTAAGAGTTGATTATTTTATCAGGGAAAAGTCACCAATTAAAAATTCTAAGCAAAAGAAACATGAATAGCAAGCTTCAAATGAGGATGGTAACCCAAGTTCTGCAGAATGAGACTATTTTGAGCAGCAGGCCCTGCTGTGAGGTGAAGTGGTCTGGGGTAGTCATATGAATTCAAGAAGACTTTGGGTATCTCTGGACCAAATGCAGATGGAACCCGTTATTCTAGTAGTTAAGGGAACCATTGAAAGTGAAAGTGAATGTCGCTCAGTTGTATCTGATTCTTTGCGACCCCCATGGACTAGACAGTTCATGGAATTCTCTAGGCCAGAATACTGGAGTGAATAGCCTTTCTCCAGGGGATCTTCCCAACACAGGCATCAAACCCAGGTCTCCCACTTTGCAGGCAGATACTTTGCCAGCTTAGCAACCAGGAAAGCCAAAGGATACTGGCATGGGTAGCTTATCCCTTCCCCAGCCGCTCTTCCTGACCCAGCAATCGAACCAAGGTCTCCTGCTTTGTAGGCAGATTCTTTACCAGCTGAGCTACCAGGGAAGCCCATTAAATGATAACAAAATTGTTTCAGTTTTGTTTTCCAGGAATGTTTTCTGCCTGTAATAAAATAGGCATAATGAAAGCAATAAAATCTTGGAACACAGGTTCTTTATAGTTTACTAAGACTTTACTATTCAAACTGTAGTCCACAACCAAGCAATGCCTGGGAGCTTGTAAGAAATGCAGAGTCCCAGGCCCCACTTCAGACCTTCTAAATCATACACATATGTACATTGGTGATTCATATGCCCATTAAAAATGGTAAAGCCCTAGTCTTTTTCCAATAGTAATGGCCAGTGGGACTTCCAAGTCAATGACAGTTAACTTGAATTAGAAGTGTTTTTATCAGATTGTGAAAATAATATATGCTCATTGTAAAAACAACAACAAAAACACAAAGATACTGCAAAATGTCACAAAATTCTGAAGTGAAAATCACCTAGAGAGCTGTCACCAGATAAACAGTCACCAACTGATGCAGATCTTTCCAGCCACTTTCTATATGTACCACAAATTAAAAATAAGGTAATCTATATGTGCTGGAAGACATCCTTCCATGTCAATTAATAAATCTCTAACCCATCATTTTAATTTTCAAGTATTATCCTATTTAATACAGTGAAATGTATTTCAAAAATCTCTTATTTTTGGACAAAGAATGTACATATACTATTTCTTTAAAATAAATTCCCAAAGTAAAATTTCAGAGTCAAATGCTAGACACATTCAAATATTTATGTGCTCTGCAAGACAGCCTTCCAAAAATGTGAGTTGTATCAATTTCTGCAATCTTTGTCAGTCTGATAGTGAGATAACTGTATCTTATTGTTGTCAAATGCCTTTAAATCATATTCTAAATTTAAGTGCTATAGAGGTGTCTTCATTATGTGTTTTCAATATTAATTAAAAACATAAAAGTGTTCAATAATTCATATTCTTTATATTTTCACATTAAGTAATATTTAACTGTGTACCTATTCAGAAAATTGGTAACTTGAAAGATAAAACCATAGGATGTGATTCAGTCTAGATTTTCCAAAATGAAAAGTTTGATTATTAAGTTATCATATCACTCTCAGTTCTCTTTCTACCTATGTGTACCTTTCAAGTTTTCTTTGTGAATATCTCTTTCCATGCCCACTAGTTAGTTATATGCAATTCTATCCCCCAAATAGATTTAGCATTTGTGTTCTCACTCTAGGTTGAATACGTTCCAGGTCATTGCGTTATCTACATGTTGACAGTATCTGCATCTCTAGCCCAGATTGGAACAGTCCTCCTAGCTTTATTTCTTAGTTAGCAACAATCTTCTCTATATTTTAACACTATGTTTTTTTTTTCAAGACCCAGCACAAAGATCACTACTTCTTGAAACTCTGCCTGAGCACCTGGCAGATTCTTTGATTCCACTCTGCACTGCCCAGGTCTCCATCACTGCCTCACTGCAGAGTATGACTGTGTATGAGCAGGTAATCGTTGAGTCATGTGCCCTCTTTGGAAAAGGCAATGGCACCCCACTCCAGTACTCTTGCCTGGAAAATCCCATGGACGGAGGAGCCTGGTGGGCTGCAGTCCATGGGGTCGTGAAGAGTTGGACACAACTGAGCAACTTTACTTTCACTTTTCACTTTCATGCATTGGAGAAGAAGTTCTTGCCTGGAGAATCCTGGGGACGGGGGAGCCCGGTGGGCTGCCATCTATGGGGTCGTGCAGAGTCGGACATGACTGAAGCGACTTAGCAGCAGCAGTGCCCTCTTCTAATGGGCAGAGCTTATTTTCTCACCTCATGTCTTCTCGAGTACCAACACTAAACCTGGCACAAAGTAAATAATCCAAACCACTGATGAGCAATCTATAAATGAAGTTAGAAACTGCTTCCTAGTCACCCTCACTCCAAGTTAACAAGAAAAAAACTGAGGCCAAACAAATTATACAAACAAAAGAAAGAACAAAACTCTGGGTAAAAACATTTTAGAACATTTAGAAAAAAAATATCATTTGCTAACTAAATAATTTTCTTAATGAAAGTGCTTAATTTCTGATAAAGAATATAAATGGAGAACATATTTTCAGAGAATAGAAGAATGCCAAAATTTTCTACCTATAGTTCCCCATAGCTAAGGCTGAGTAAAATCAAGCATTTTTCTTTTCTTTCTTTTCTTCCATTTTTCAAAAACACCAACCATTATTTAAAATTTTCTGCCTATCACTCAAAGAAACAGAGACAGTTGTTCATTCTGAGTTAGGTTTTTGCTTATCTGACCAGCAGAGTCAAGATAATAAATCACTCAACCCCTAGGAAATAAAGAAATGCTTAATGCATTTGTGCAGTTACCAAAGAGGGGGCAGAGAAAGAAAAAAACTCTCAGGATTCAATTCATTTTCAAATACTGCACAGTACTTACAAAAAGGCTGCATGAAGATCATATATAGGTGAAGCAGATGGAAAGGAAACAAACCAGAGAAGTGGCATTTCCACTGGAGAAAAATATATGGTCCATTTTTCAAATATCCCACAAGAAGAACCTTGTCTTTTATCCTTCCTGTAAACAAATGCTGTACATTCTGCCCAACCCCATCAGAAACTCTCTGGCAGTTGGCTGGTAGCACCTTTTGCTTAACTAGTTGCTCAGAGAGCAGTAAAGAATCTGCCTGCAATGCAAGAGATACAGATTCGATCCCTGGGTTGGGAATATCTCTTGGAGAGGGAAATGGCAACCCAACTCCCAATGCCTGGGAAATCCCATGGACAGAGGAGCCCAATGGGCTCCAGTTCAGAGGGTTGCAAGAGTTGGACACAGCTTAGCGACCAAACCACTCTCACCACCCTTTGCACTTATGATGGTTGTTGTTGCTGATCAACCTGAAGACAACCAATAACAACCCCAGGCATCTCTTACAGGCTTTTCTTGATGCAGAAGCCATAAGCAGCCAGGCCAAAGGTCCACTGCTCTGCTATGGAGCACCAGGTGGGATGTGGGGGAGTTTAGGAAAGGACAACACAGTTCTAGCAACACTCATATCACTATTCTAATTTGACAAAGGCCAGAAAATGCACTAGGCTTTGCTTCCAAGAGTCCTTCAAGAAAAGAACTAAGGTAAAGCTATTGAGTAATTTAAAGTTTCTTATCTGAGGTGAGGGAAGAACTGCTTCACTGAGTACTCATCACACAGAACAACCTACACTGTAATATTGCTTAAGTATCAGAGTATGAGGAGAAGGCAAAGGCACCCCACTCCAGTATTCTTGCCTGGAAAATCCCATGGACGGGGAGCCTGGTAGGCTGCAGTCCATGGGGTCGCGAACAGTCGGACACGACTGAGCTACTTCACTTTCACTTTTCATTTTCATGCATTGGAAAAGGAAATGGCAGCCCACTCCAGTGTTCTTGCCTGGAGAATCCCAGGGACAGGGGAGCCTGGTGGGCTACCATCTCTGGGGTCGCACAGAGTCAGACACGACTGAAGTGACTTAGCTGTAGCAGCATCAGAGTATAAATTGTCCAAAAAACTTAGAAATACAGCTGACACTTACAAGAAAATATTTACTCTGAATGAGAGTAAAATAGTTTTTCCTGCCCTACTCCAGACCTGCTGTGTGATCTTAAGCAAAATACTTAACACTTCTGTGTCTCAGGTAGCCTGTCTGGGGAAAATAGCTTTTGTCTCAGCTTCAGCCTAAGAACTAGTGAGGATTTCCCACTCCAGAATCAAAGAGGTTACACACAAGATACAAATTATACATTATAGCAAGGAAACATATGTGAAGCTCCTAGCATTGTGCCTGGCACAGTTATTCAATAAATATTATTTACATCCTCTTTCTTCACCAGAGAAAATTAAACATCTTTTGTGTTCAGTTAAGACAAAATAAGTTAGAATAAAATTAAGAATTTTCTCCCCAAAGACATGATATCATTCTTCCTCTCATTTTTACCTTTTTCTAATATATATCTGTGCACATGCAACACTCATCACTATAGAAATAATTAAAGGATTGATGTATGCACCTACATGTGGAGATTAGCAGCATATTATAGAGGAGTCTATTTTGAAGTCATGTTAGAAATTCTGTCACCTCTGAGCAGGAACTTCAGATGGAAGACCCAGAATTACCCTACGTGGTAGGACTTGGGTCTAGGTATGCTGCAGTTTTGCCTCAGCTTGCCTGACATCCAAGCATATGACAACATTTTTGCTTCTTTTACAAGATTTCCTGGAGCTTGCACTCCCTTCATGATCTTGGCAGAGATTTTGCTGCTGAAATAACATACAGAATCCTCACCAAAACCGTGTGCTGCTGAAATGCCAGAAAACTGCCGGCGTGGGCAAGATCTGAGAGTGACAGTCACCACCTCCTACCTGGCCAACCTTGTCTTCCCATAGTTTCCCAAAGTGTTCTTGGAGGGAGTGTTATTTTTCCGCCTAAAGTAAAAATGCTTCTTCAATTCCCTGAATTATTTCTAGAATATTTTCTTACCTTCTATCTATGAGCAATGTCTATAAATGACCTTGCTCAAAAATGGACTGGTTTCAGAAAAATTCTTAGAGACTACCCCATCCAAATCAGAAACCCTGAATGTAACTTACTTTCATGTCTTTAATGTTAAAATTAAAATGCCCCTCATACTAATGTTAACCAAGTGCTTTTAGTCTTTGAAATCCAGGACCAAAAGACTGTCTGATCTATTCAGCCAACATCAATTTCACATTAAGAACAGGAAGTTGAGTCTTTTTTACTTTTCACTAACATCAGTCAGTGTTAGTGGTGGCACCAGTGATAAAGAACTCGCCTGGCAACGCAGGAGACATAAGAGAAGCAGGTTTGATCCCTGGGTAGGGAAGATCCCCTCGAGGAGGGCATGGCAACCCCATCCAGTATTCTTGCCTGGAGAACCCCTAGACAGAGGAGCCTGGTGGACTACAGTCCATAGGGTCGCAAAGAGTCAGACACAACTGAAGTGACTTAGCATGCAACGTCAGTCAGCACATGAATGCCTGACCCATACTTAAGAAACTCAAAACTTAACAGAATCATATTCCTTCTAAAGATATTGAATTAAGGTTTCCACCAGCAGATATTTACTGAGCACTTTCTATGTGCCCAAGGGCTGTTCTTAATGCTGGGGATCTGGCTGTGTATATGACACTCTCTGCTTTTCAGGAAACTACCATTTCGGTGAGCAGAGATAGACAATAAATCATAAATAAATAACACACCAAAGTGGTCTTTATTCCAGATGGGATCAGAGAAGGAACGACATGTGAGTAGATTCCTAAAAGGAACAAGAAAGCAAAACTTTAGATATCCAGGAAGAGGCATTCCAAGGAGAGATTCTGCAGCAGAAGCCAACTTAGCGTACTTCCCGGAAGCAAGAGGTCAGGGATCTAAAGCACAGTGAAGGGAGATCAGTGAGAGAGGGGGAAATCAGAGAAACACTCAGGGCCACAACACGCAGGGCCAGTAAGGCCTCAACATGCAGGGCCAGTAAGGCCGCAACAGTGACTTTGAAAGAAATTCTGAGTGAGATGGGAAGAGAGGGCTCAGAAAAGAAGAATGAAACAATATGACATATATTCTTAAGGATAACCCCATCTGGTGTGTGGAAAACATATCTCAAAACTGAGAGTTGAATTAAAAAGAGCAGTTAAGGCATGTGCTTCATAGGAAAGTCCGGATGGAGGGGGTGAGAAACGATCACATTTGGAATGTGTTTCAATGTATTTCACATCCCACCAAATGTGGAATATGAAAAAAAAAAAGTGAGAAATTAAGAATGACCCCCCAAGAACCTTGGAAGCTAGAATAGAGCTGCCTTTCACCAAGAAGTAGAGTAGGCTGGGATTGGGGCAGGAGAATCACAAGCTCAGGTTTGAGTATGTCATATCCGAGCTGCCTATTACAGATGTAAGTAGTTAAACACGTGAGAATGACATGCAGAGGAGATTTCCAGGTTGTAAAGGTAAACTGAATAGCACGTGTTGGCTCTGGAATATATCATAATCCAACTATGCTGGCCAGCTATTTCTATATTAATGCTTTGTAACAAACCACTCCAAAACTAGATGGCCACCAACAAAAAAACAGTTATTTTTCTGGTTTATAGGTCTGTAGGTTGGCAGGGAAGACTATCTTAGGCTGCAGTGTGGTTGCACTGGGTTAGGTTTTTATAGGTCTGTAGGTTGGCAGGGAAGACCATCTCAGGCTGCAGTGTGGTTGTACTGGGTTAGGTTTAGCTTTGCTCTGAGTGTCTCATTCCTAGATTTATAGTGCAGGAGCCAAAGACAGATGGGGCATGCCCTTATCAAGATGATAACATGAACCAGAGACAGCCAGAGGAAACATATAATCCTTTTAAGGGTTTTTCACAGAACCAGGTACACTATCACTTCTGCCCATATTCTACTGCCCAATGCAAGTCACTTAGTGAAACCCAATATGAATGGGACAGGGTAGCATACTTGACATATAATCACAGGAAATACAAAATCACACAGCAAAGGATATGTATATTTCTAATACAGGGAAGGCCTGAAGAATTGGAACATGATCCAATTCACCTTTCAACTCATATTGTACCCTTAGCTATACCTACGGCTCATGACAAAAGACCTTTTTAAGATTCTGTAAACTCTCAACTCAAAGAGTTTCCTCAAATGTCTATTTTTGAAAATCATTTTACAAATATATTTGAGGCAATTATACTTGGATTTTTTCACTAACAGGAAAATAGGTTGGCATTTTCTAATAACATGGTACACATCATATATTAAAAGTCATTTCTTTAAAAAAATATCTTGATCATTGCTTCTCAAACTATTGGGGAGTGGGGCAGCGGGGACAGACACTAGTTCTTCATTTCAACAAACCAGAGATCTATATATCTATTTTTAAATACAGTAAAATTAATTGCTAAGTTTGACTTTTTCAAAAAGAAAAGTTATACAAATTTCAAGTGCATGCTTTTTGGAAAATACTTGGTCACATTGCTGTAAAAGTGTCTAAATAAATACTTATTCTTAATTTTTGCACCTACCTTGCTGAAGATAACAGCATATAGAACAGCATCAGCCCATGGACCACACTTTGTAAAGCACTGTCCTAGATGATTCCATCATAATCAGGTCCCTTTCCCGCCAAATCTTATCATTACTGAATAATAGCAGTTTGAACACAAAACTAAGTTGCTAAAAATCTGAAATTGGATTTGACTTGTACCCAAGTTTACTCAACTACTAATTCAATTTGTTAGGCTTGTTTGGTCCCCAGGATTCCATGCTTCACTTAATAAGTAAAAAAGGAAAAAAAAAAAAAATAGGGCTTTGTCAAATAGCCATACCCTAACTTTGTGATTTTTACTATGTATTTCTTGATTCTCATGGCAATGCCTTTTAGAATTTCCATCCATGCTGTACACACACAAATTACTAAAATCTCCTGGCCACATCCTGAGGCTACCTTAATTGACTGTTATCAAGCTGTGCTTTTTAAATGTTCCAGCATTTGATCTTTTTAAAATGCTTCTGAGATTTAACTGGTGTCAAACTGGCTGGGCTAATTTCCTGCGATGTCTTTAGATCCTTTTTTAAAAGTAATTGGGTGTTGAATTAGGGCTTTTTTCTTTCTTTCTTGAGGGATCAGTACTAAATTTAGTTAAGTTCTGACCAACAAAAACTAAAAAATTCTATTCTGTCCTATTAATTTCCTGCACCTTGACTTGCCATCTCTCCAGCTGTACACTACCCTAGAGTCCAGAAAAAAATTAAGCCATGCTTGTTGAGCCTTACTGAAAGGGGGCCGAGTGGACCTAGAGACATCTCAGTTAAGTTCAGTTGCTGAGTCATGTCCGACTCTTTGCGACCCCGTGGACCGCAGCACACCAGGCCTCCCTGTCTATCACCAACTCCCAGAGTTTACCCAAAATCATGTCCCTTGAGTTGGTGATGCCATCCAGCCATCTCATCCTCTGTTGTCCCCTTCTCCTCTCACCTTAAATCTTTCCCAGCATCAGGGTCTTTTCAAAGGAGTCAGCTCTTTGCAACAGGTGGCCAAAGGATTGGAGTTTCAGCTTCAACATCAGTCCTTCCAATGAATATTCAGACTGATTTCCTTTAGGATGGACTGGTTGGATCTCCTTGCAGTCCAAGGGACTCTCAAGAGTCTTCTCCAACACCACAGTTCAAAAGCATCAATTTTTCAGTGCTCAGCTTTCTTTATAGTCCAACTCTCACATCCATACATGATCACTGGAAAACCATAGCCTTGACTAGATAGACCTTTGTTGGCAAAGTAATGTCTCTGCTTTTTAATATGCTGTCTAGGTTGGTCATAACTTTCCTTCCAAGGAGTAAGAATCTTTTTATTTCATGGCTGCAGTCACCACCTGCAGTGATTTTGGAGCCCAAAATAATAAAGTCTGACACTGTTTCCACTGTTTCTCCATCTATTTGCCATGAAGTGATGGGACCAGATGCCATGATCTTCATTTTCTGAATGTTGAGCTTTAAGCCAACTTTTTCACTCTCCTCTTTCACTTTCATCAAGAGGCTCTTTAGTTCCTCTTCGCTTTCTGCCATAAGGGTGGTGTCATCTGCATATCTGAGGTTACTGATATTTCTCCTAGCAATCTTGATTCCAGCTTGTGCTTCTTCCAGCCCAGTGTTTCTCATTTTGTACTCCTCAAGAGGCATCTAGATGATGCAAATATCAGATTTGAAAATGGGATTTGCTGAATCTTGCCTGAATAAAGAACAGCATCCAGGAGTCCTTCACGTGGTAAAAGAGTAGTGAGATTAATATTAATGATGAAACAATAACACCTTTCCAGAAATGTTCTCAGAAGAACATGGACAATGCGCATCCGACATACCATCATCAGCTGAGCCATTTGGACCCTATACTGCTGAAGCAACACTAAGAAGCACTCAAGA
Source organism: Ovis aries (assembly GCF_016772045.2). Classification (NCBI taxonomy): domain Eukaryota; kingdom Metazoa; phylum Chordata; class Mammalia; order Artiodactyla; family Bovidae; genus Ovis; species Ovis aries. The sequence goes on from NC_056055.1 coordinate 58,188,004, forward strand.
CTTGAGGCAAATTTCTCAACTGATCCTAAGTTTTAATTGTTGTTGTTGTTACTATTATTATTATAATCATCATCATAGTTGCTAATTTAAAGTCAAATAAAACTCATAAATATTGAATCACTTCTATTGTCTCTTGGAAATTCTTTCTTCTCAAATGGTAATGAATAGCCTAAACTCAACTTCTTTGGAGCAAGATACTGTTTATTTGAGATCACATTTATGCAATGCCAACATATCAATTGCTTACTCAAAGCTATTGAAGAAAACATAAAATCAGTCTGCAGCTGAGCCAAACTGTCCAGTCAATTCAGACAAAAGAGTCCATCCTATAAACAATGGCAATACAACCTTTATAACATGATGTTGTCATTCATTATACTACTCTTGCTGCCTCATTCAGGGCAATATCTAATTTACATTTTATCTCCCAGAGAACCTTGCATTAACAGGAGCTCAGGTAAATTCTAAACAAATTATTTAAAAATTCACTGGCCTTTTTAAAAGGTGTTTAAAATATTTAACCAAAATAGTGCACTTGTAGTTAGAAATCACCTTAAGAAAATGTTTAGACATTTTGTAGAATCAAAATGCTAAGTAGTTATATTCAGTTCTTGGCTTTACATGAAATGATAACAATTGCAAACATCAACTCCTCCATCTTAGCTTAGTCAGATTTGCCTCAGAGACTAGGCAAAGAGACTAAGGCTTTCCTCCTCATCTGCCTCATCACTCAAATTTTCTAGCTCCTAACACAAGGAAGACGTGCTAAACTCTATGGATCCCTTACATTTAGATGAACTAGGAAATGCTGGTTTATAAATTCTGCTCCATGATGTTTTGTGTTAGATATCACAGAGAAACTCAGAAAAACTGATACACCATATTTTAAAGTATAATTTTACAATCTGAATAAAATATTAGGTAAAAAAAGAGCAGACTATACTCAAAATATAAAATAGAAACAATAACCAAATTTGGTTGTGATGGCACTATATGTTTACATATATATAAGTTGAGACTGCTCAGTTCAGTTCAATCACTCAGTCGTGTCCGACTCTTTGGAACCCCATGAACCGCAGCATGCCAGGCCTCCCTGTCCAACACAAACTCCTAGAGTTTACTCAAACTCATGTCCACTGAGTCAGTAATGCCATTGAACCATCTCATCCTCTATCAACCCCATTTTCTCCAGCTTTCAATCTTTCCCAGCATCAGGGTCTTTTCCAGTGAGTCAGTTCTTCACATCAGGTAGCCAAGGACTGGAGTTTCAGCTTTAGCATCAGTCCTTCCAAAGGAACTCAGGACTGATTTCCTTTAGGATGGACTGGTTGGATCTCCTTGTAGTCCAAGGGACTCTCAAGAGTCTTCTTCAACACCACAGTTCCAAAGCATCAATTCTTCAGTGCTCAGTTTTCTTTATAGTCCAACTCTCACATCCATACATCAGTTCAGTTCAGTCACTCAGTCGTGTCTGACTCTTTGCGACCCCATGGACCACAGCACGCCAAGCCTCCCTGTCCATCACCAACTCCCAGAGTTTACTCAAACTCATGTCCATTGAGTCAGTAATGCCATCCAACTATCTCATCCTCTCATTCCCTTCTCCTCCCACCTTCAGTCTTTCCCAGCATCAGGGTCTTTTCAAAGGAGTCAGTTCTTTGCATCAGGTGGCTAAAGGATTGAATCTTTAGCTTCAGCAACAGTTCTTCCAATGAATATCTAGGACTGATTTCTTTTAGGATGGACTGGTTCCAACCAGTCTCCTTGCAGTCCAGGGGATTCTCAAGAGTCTTCTCCAACACCACACTTCAAAAGCATCAGTTCTTCAGTGCTCAGCTTTCTTTATAGTCCAACACTCACATCCATACATGACTACTGTAAAAACCATAGCTTTGACTAGACGGACCTTTGTTGGCAAAGTAATGTCTCTGCTTTTCAATATGCAGACCTCTACTAATAGAATATATTAATGGAAGCAACTATAGATCTTTTCTTAAGAAAAGATCCCAGTAAGTCTAAGAATGTTACTGTATTAGTCTACCCAGGCTGTAATTACAGAATACCACAGACTAGGTGGCTTAATCAACAGAAATACATTTTCTCACAATCTCGCAGGCTAGAAATCCAAGATCAAAGTGTCATCAGTGATGGCTTGTAGTGAGACCTCTAGCTGACTTTACATGGTCACCTTCTATGACCTATTCTCTGTGAGCACAAAGAAAGTGAGATCTATTGTGCTTCTTGCTCTTCTAGTAAGGATATCAGTCATATCTAATTCAGGCTCCATCCTGATAACCTCATCTAATGTTACCTCCCTAAAGCCCCTATCTCCAAATACAGTTACACTGGGATATTATAGACTGAGTTGTGCCCCTTCCACACCAAATGCATATGTATTCATACCAATAAGCTAAGCTAAGTCACTTCAGTCGTGTCCGACTCTGTGCGACCCCATAGATGGCAGCCCACCAGGCTCTGCCGTCCCTGGGATTCTCCAGGCAAAAACACTAGAGTGGGTTGCCATTTCCTTCTCCAATGCATGAAAGTGAAAAGTGAAAGTGAAGTCGCTTAGTCGTGTCTGACCCTCAGCGACCCCATGGACTGCAGCCCACCAGGCTCCTCCATCCATGGGATTTTCCAGGCAAGGCTACTGGAGTGGGGTGCCATTGCCTTCTCCATTCATACCCATAACATTTGTAAATCTCAAAATGTAAAAACAATCAGCATATTTAACAAATGACATTAAGAAAACTGTTTTAGTCCACATCAAATTCTAAACAAATTAAAATTAAATCACAGGAAAGAAGGAATAGTGTTTATCACAACTAAGGTAATTAAAATAAAAGGATAAATTAGAAAAGATAAAATGGGTAAGATTAAGAACATTAAAACATCTGTGTAATAAAAAAAATGCAGCAACATTTAAATAAAAAGGAAAGTAACAGATAGGTGGAAATGTCACAGATAGGAAAAGAGATAGCAAAAGAATAGAGAGAAATGTATTTTTATATATTATATACTGATATACAATGTATAAAGACCAATAAATTATTTAAGTTGCTAAGATTTCATTAGAGAAATACTTATGAAAATAAAATATACCATATATGAAAAAAAATGTATCCCATTTGTCAAAAAAAAAGAAAAAGTCATAATAAATAACATTTCTACCTAATAAATAACCAGTTTTTTAAGAAATCTAATGCTGGGGAAAATGCAGGAATCATGTTCTAAACATTACTACAAACTACGCAAATTTTAAGTTTTTAAAAGAAACATTTGGGAAATACATATGAAAAGTGTTGGAAATTATTCCCATCAATTGAACTCAATGATCCATTCTTCGAAAAATATTGTTATTAAAAACACCAAAAAGGGGACCCTGGGGTGCGGCAGGGAGTGGGGAAACCAGGCCCAGGTCCTGGGGGGAGGAGGGCAGCTGTGCCTCTGCCCAGAGCATGACTCCTTCTCTCAAGGCCTTCAGGATGTGCGTCAGCTTCCTCAAGGAGTACCCGTTCCAGCCCCCCAAGGTGAAATTCACCAAAAAAAAAATAAAAAATAAAAACACCAAAAAGCTACACAATGATGTGCCCTACCTCTGAAGGGGACACTTCCGGCACCTGTCTGCTGCTGCTGCTGCTGCTAAGTCACTTCAGTCATGTCCGACTCTGTGCAATCCCATAGACGGCAGCCCACCAGGCTCTGCCGTCCCTGGGATTCTCCAGGCAAGAATACTGGAGTGGGTTGCCATTTCCTTCTCCAATGCATGGAAGTGAAAAGTGAAAGTGAAGTTGTTCAGTCGTGTCCAACTCGTCGCAACCCCATGGACTGCAGCCTACCAGGCTCCTCTGTCTGTGGGATTTTCCAGGCAAGAGTACTGGAGTGAGTTGCCATTGCCCTAGCCACTTGTAATACTTAGTTTCATGTACCAGCTTGACTAGACCATAGAATGTACAGATATTTGGTCAAATATTAATCTGGCTATTTCTGTGACAGTGTTCTTGGGTGAGATTAAGATTTAAATCAATAGACTAAGTCTTTAGATTGCCCTCTGGAATGTGGGTGGGCTTTGTCCAATCAGTTGAAGGCCTGAATAAAATAAAAGGACTTATTCTTTCTGGTGTAAGAAGAAATTCCCTGTTTAATAGGCTTTGAACTGGAACACTGGCCTTTTTCCTGCTTTTGGACTTGAACTGGAAAATCAGCTCTTCCTGGTCTCAAGACTGGTACAACACCACTGGTCTTCCTGATTTTCAGGCCTTAGGACTCAGAACTAAGTGTCAGCTCTCCTGGGGCTCCACCTTGGTGACCCACCCTGCAGATCTTGGGACTTGTTCATCTCTAAAATTCTGTCAGCCAATTTCTTACAGTAAATCATAGATAACAGGTAGATACATAGACAGTTAATCTTACATTCATTCTGTTCCTAGAGAACCCTAACTAATACACCACCATCTCTACTCCTTCTTTGCCAGACAAAGTTCATGGTGGTTTGGGGAGCAATGCACCCAGCCCTAGAAAAAAAGTTTGTCCACGCCAATCATGACAATCCTGTTGTTCTTTATAGAGCTGAGACTTATTTGGACATATCACACGACTTTGGATATTAAAACCTCGAGTAAACTCTGTTGAAAGCTTCTGAGAAGGACTTTTCTCTTGAAAAGAGAGAACCATGATGAAAGGCTCATTTTTCCTCCCACTCTATTCTATCCAGTTTGGAGACTACCCTGTAATGATATGATATTCAAAGCAGCAGCACTCATCTTGTGATCATGAGGAAAACAATCACCAAAAAAAAAAAAAAAAACTGACTCAGGTCCAAAGTAACCTACTGGTCTATTATGTAAATAGCAAATTTCAATATAATAGAGCTTAAGTCATAACTAATGAGGCTTTCTCTTAACTTCAGATAAAATATCCTAAATTTTATCATATACTTACTTCACTTGCTTATTTTTAGTGTCCAAAAAAATATGGTAATTATATGAACTATGGGAGAAGAATAATACAAACTAAGCAAAAGATATTAAGAAGAGGTGGCAAGAATACACAGAAGAACTATACAAAAAAGATCTTCATGACCCAGATAACCAAGATGGTGTAATCACTGGACTAGAGCCAGACACCCTAGAATGTGAAGTCAAGTGGGCCTTAGAAAGCATCATTGCGAACAATGGAATTGATGGAACTCCAGATGAGCTATTTCAAATCCTAAAAGATGATACTGTTATAGCGCTGCACTCAATATGCCAGCAAATTTGGAAAACTCAGCAGTGGCCACAGGACTGGAAAAGGTCAGTTTTCATTCCAACCAATCCTGAAGAAAGGCAATGCCAAAGAATGCTCAAACTACTGCACAATTGTACTCATCTCACACACTAGCAAAGTAATGCTCAAAATTCTCCAGGCCAGGCTTCAACAGTACGTGAACCGTGAATTTCAAGATGTTCAAGATGGATTTAGAAAAGGCAGAGGAGCCAGAGATCAAATCGCCAACATCCATCAGATCATTGAAAAAGCAAGAGAGTTCCAGAAAAACATCTACTTCTGCTTTATTGACTATGTTAAAGCTTTTGACAGTGCAGATCACAACAAACTGTGGAAAATTTTTAAAGAGATAGATATACTGGACCACCTTACCTGCCTCCTGAGAAATCTGTATGCAGATCAAGAAGCAACAGTTAGAACCGGACAGGGAACAGACTGGTTCCAAAACTGGGGAAAGGAGTACGTCAAAGCTTTATATTGTCGCCCTGCTTATTTAACTTCTATGCAGAGTACATCATGCGAAATGCCAGGCCAGATGATGCACAAGCTACAATCAAGATTGCCAGGAGAAATATCAATAACCTCAGATATGCAGATGACACCATCCTTATGGCAGAAAGCAAAGAAGAACTAAAGAGCCTCTTGATGAAAGTGAAAGAGGAGAGTGAAAAAGTTGGCTTAAAGCTCAACATTCAGAAAACTAAGATCATGGCATCTGGTCCCATCACTTCATGGCAAATAGATGTGGAAACAATGGAAACAGTGACGGACTTTATTTTTTTGGACTCCAAAATCACCACATTTGGTGACTGCAGCCATGAAATTAAAAGACACTTGGTCCTTGGAAGGAAAGTTATGACCAACCTAGACAGCATATTAAAGAACAGAGACATTACTTTGCCAATAAAGGTCCATCTAATCAAAGTTATGGTTTTTCCAGTAATCATGTATGGATGTGAGAGTTGGACTGTGAAGAAAGCTGAGCACTGAAGAAGTGATGCTTTTGAACTGTGGTGTTGAAGAAGACTCTTGAGAGTCCCTTGGTCTGCAAGGAGATCCAAACAGTCAATCCTAAAGGAGATCAGTCCTGGATATTTACTAGACGCACTGATGGTGAAGCTGAAGCTCCAATCCTTGGCCACCTGATGTGAAGAGATGACTCACTGGAAAAGACCCTGATTGTCAGGGGACATTCAACTGTAAGGGATCCAATGTTTTCTTCCTTTGTGTGTCGTTTATCAAGGACTCTCTGTTCCTCATCAGGTCCTGGAAAACAGGAACGAGCAGAGCTGCATGCAGTTCTCAGGACTGAGGTCATGGGAAAGGGCACCTTCTTGGATTCCCTTTAGTGACTCCCTTCATTGACTCTCTTCAGTGACCTTGTACTTAAAGGACTATCCATTTTGTTGCAACTGCTGAAATTTCGTTCTTTTTAATGGCTGAGTAATCATTTTATTGAATATATATAAGGATGCGTTTCTGCAAATAAAGTACCCTTGTTTCACTCGAGACTTAGGTCCCCTGCATCCTGTTTCTCATCAACTCCAACCCCCAGGTCCTGGTCTATGAAGACCTGATGTTATGAGGGAAAATTGAAGGTGGGAAGAGAAGGGAACGAGAAAGGATGAGATGGTTGCATGGCATCACTGACTGAATGGATTTAGTTTGACCAAGCTCCAGGTGTTGGTGACAGACAGGGAGGCCTGGAGTGCTGCAGTCCATGGGATTGCAAAGAGTCGGATACAACTGAGTGACTGAATTGATAACTGATCACATGGCAGCTCAGTGGGACATTATCCAGGCATTATAAAGGGTAAATAATAAAAACCATGCAGCAACATGGCAAAATGCCTCTCAAGTAAAAGATGTTTACAAAATGATGCTAAATATTGCTCAATAAAAATAAAATAGGAAAAGCACTGCAAACACATAATGCAACCATAAGTCAAGTGTAAAAAGACAAAACTGCATAGCATTATAAACTGTATCAGTTAAATACAATTTGTTAAATGTATATATTTTGAATATAATTCCTATACCATCAAAGCAAATGATAATATGGTTTGGATACACATCAACCTCATGACAAGAGAGTCTTTGTGGAGAGTTTGAAGAGACTGGATCAGAGGTAGGGTTTCAAGCAAACATGAGCATTAACATTCATTCATTTTAAGTGATAGACACTTAAGTCTGTTATTTTTATTTTGTAATTTTCTCTATTAAATATTTAGTAAGCTAAATATAATGAAATAGTTAAGCAAGCATGGATAACTTTTATGTATTATTGCAAAGAAAGACTTGGTAATTTCATTTCCTAACATTAAAAAAACTTAATTACAAGCTAATATTTTTAAACTATTATTCAAAATACATGTCAAAAGTGTTTTGTTCTTTTCTGTGTCTAGACAGACTTCCTTTGTTTCTTTAATCTACACGGACTGAACAATATGGTCACGTATAGCTTACATACTGTATGTCTAACCTCAGAAGGAGAAGGAGGGGATGAGAGAGTAAATTTCTTGACCTCCAATGTGAAATTTCCTAGGAAAGAAATTCAATTAGACTGACTGGATCAGCAGTCTTAAGATGAACCCATACACTGTGGCAAAAAACTCTGGGATCACACAAAAATAATTAGAAGAGGTAATATTCTTGAAAATGTTGCTTCTTTTATTCCTTTCTGGTGAGTCACAGAGCTTTACAAAGGCTCTGACAAGAACTGCAACAAAAAAAAACTTAGTAATGTTGTTTAAAAAGAATGTCCAAATATTATGTGACCATGGAAATATTTTCGAGGGACAACTATTATCTGCAGACACTTTGGGAATCACTGCACTTTATTGTTTGCATAAACCTACATTTCAGGTCAGAAGCACTATGCTTCTGTAAGAAATAAAATTTTTAAGAAAACAACTGTACCACAAATCATTTTTGTTAATAATTGCTCTCTACCACATGTAGAAAGCTCTTTAAAGTAAAATTGCCCAAATAATTTTTCTACTGAATTTGTAGGAACGTAGGATAATCTTAATTTAATATAAACCTTGCTATACCTTTCTTTTTCTAGTAGCAGTTCTCTTATTGTTGGCAAAATTATAAAGAACACAGACATGAATTTCCATCCACTGTACCAGTAAACAGGATTCAGAAGGGATCTAATGCAGGAACTAGAATCAGGCAGCAATTTCTCATTGAAATTGATATAGAGTTTAGACTTCAGGGTGCCTATTGGTATTAACCGGAGATTCTACTGTAAAATAACAATGTCCTTTTAGTGCTTTCATCTGCTGTCAAGTTTATATTTAAAACTTATATAGAGCTTCCACATCTTCCAAGTGATGAATTAGTGGAGACTTTAGCTTTGCTTTGCACGGGTAGCCAACCAATACATTTAGCTCTTTATTCCTAGGGGGAGTCTCCAGTCACTAACTTTATTACAACACTTTATTGAAAATGTGTAATTTTATCTCCAAGTTTCAAATTGTGTTTTATTAGTAAAAATTATTTGCTGTTCCCTGGAAAGTTATTTGAAGCCTGAGATAATTATAGAATGATAGAACTATCAAGCACATCCAGAGGTCACATAGTCCATGTTCTACTCTCAAAACAGATCCCTGCCTTAGCTAAGCAAGGTATATTTCTAGCTACTGAGCCTTAGAGGAAATGATAATATATTTTCCAAATGTAGTTTAAACCCATGTTTGAAAATATTGACCAATCAGTACGGCCTGTCTTTATACTGAGTAAATAGAAGCCCTGCAATCTGATAGGAGACTCTTTTCCACACCCTAATCTTTCTTTCTACCAATCTTTCTAAGGGTTTGGGAGTTCATACTACTAATTCAGTTCTCAGAGTATCCAGTCTTTTCTTTCTTGAATCAAAGTCACTCATCTAAAACCTAATTATTACAGCTATCTTTGGGCACCAATAATGCTACCATTCTCCTGAATACCTAGACTTAAACTTGAAAGTCATATTGGACACCTTCCTTTCCCTTCAGCCACACATCCCTTCAGTAATGGTCTCATGATGTCTATTCCCAAAGTATCTCCCGGTTACCATTTTTTTCCATTTCTACTGACATTGCCCCATTACAGTCCAGCTCCCCATTGCTTCTCATTTCCTTCTCACCCTTATAAAGCTTTCTAATTGGGGCTTACTTCAGCGGCAGATTGAATTCAGATGTATATAACACAAAACAGCCATATATGCAGCATCTTTGAAAAGAGTGGGAATTCTTTTTCTCTCACCTGACAATAAGATTGGCAGTAGTCACTGCAAGATGGTGAAACAGTTCCATGAGGTCATGAGAAACCCAAGATACTGCTGGCTTTCCTTACTTGTATTCTTAGAGTATTTTTGTGTATGTGTTAGTCGCTCAGTCATGTCCGACTCTGCGACCCCACGAACTGCAGCCCACCAGGCTTCTCTTTTCATGGAATGCTCCAAGCAAGAATACAGGAGTGGATTGCCATTCCCTTCTCCATAGAGTATTTTTAGAGCGGTTGTATTGCCTTAGGCTGTCTCCTAATTTTAAAGCACATTCGCAGAACACCCACCCTATGATTTCAGCTTACATTACATTGGCCAAAACAAGACAGTGCTGCCACTTGCTTCAAATAAGGATGGCAAATGTGGTTGCATTTTTTAAATTGTTAGTTTCCTGTCCAGGCTGCTGTGTCACCATCCATAACAAAACTAGAGTCCTGGAAGCAAGAAAGCAATGACTGTCAGGTAGAATATAGGAGACTCTGCAATAGCACCCTTGTCTTCAGACTTGCCGGGGTTATCATGGATCTGACTGCCAGACTGATTTTCTCAGTTGTGCTCAGAAGAGTTCCTGATCACTCCTATTCTACCTCCCCTTATTGAAACTCTAAAGATAGCAACACAGACAGGAATTTTATTTCACACATCTCTATGCTAAACTCTTGAAGCATATTACCTCATTTAATATCAACACATTCCCTGGAAGATATATTTTATTATCCCCATTCTACCAAGAAGACACTTGAGACTCAGTCTAAGAAAATGCTCAAGTTCATATGCTAATAAATAAGTCAAGAGTCAACTTCAGGACCTTGGCCAAGAAGAGGCAACACATGTGTTCTTATTGTGTGTCAGGGTAATGACCTCTACTCAGAGAAGGCACTGGCACCCCACTCCAGTACTCTTGCCTGGAAAATCCCATGGATGGAAGAGCCTGGTAGGCTGCAGTCCACGAGGTCGCAAAGAGTTGGACACAACTGAGCGACTTCACTTTCACTTTTCACCTTCATGCATTGGAGAAGGCAATGGCAACCCACTCCAGTGTTCTTGCCTGGAGAATCCCAGGGACGGAGGAGCCTGGTGGGCTGCCATCTGTGGGGTCGCACAGAGTCGGACACGACTGAAGTGACTTAGCAGGAGCAGCAACAGCAGCAGCAGCAGCAATGACCTCTACTAAAGTACCAAGCTTGTGGTCTGAAATTTTCTATGGTTATTTTTATTCCAAGGAGCTTATTGTATGGATCTTCCTAGTCCCTATATCTAGAAAAGGCATCACCATCATAAATTGAATGTCCTCTTTAAAAAAAAAAAAGACAAATACCTCTATAACTCTAAATATTTAATGGTATATCTGGAGATTCTGCTTTGAAGACATTTTTAATTCTGTTAACCTTTGTTTAGTCTACTTCTATGACTCATCATTTTATGGATTAAAGAGTTTTGGAATACCATTTTAAATAGCACTCTTAGTTTTCAAGAATAATACCATGAAGATTTTTTTTCTACATTTTATTAAGAAAATTTTAAAACTTACTGAAAAGTAGAGCAGAGTATAATGAATCATGTACGCTCATTGTCCATATTTAACTATTCTTAACATTTTGTAACATCTGCTTTAAGTATTGCTTTGATGGTGTAGTAAAAAGTAAATAAATATGACATTTCCTTACCTATATATGTCAGTATGCATTGCTTAAAAATATAATAAAAAAAACCACTAAGGACATCGTCCTATATAATCATAATACCACATCACATCTACAAAATTCACAAGAAATTCTTAATCAAATCTAATGCCCAGGTTGTGCTAAACTTTCACTGTTTCTCAAAGATATTGATTTGATCAAACTAGGATCCAAACAAGTACCACATGGATTTTGCTTTGCATTTTATGTCTCTTAAGACTTTTAATCTAGAAAATTCCTCTCCTTTTCCCCACTCATTCTCCTCACAACAATAACTTTTTGAAAAGATTAGGCTACCTGTCCTTTAGAATGTCCTGTTTTTACAAATATATAATTGCTTCCTTTTTTAACTATGTGTCCTGTGCACTAGAGTTTAGGTCTAAAGTCTTCATTCAATTCAGGTTACACATCTTTGGCAGCAATGCATGAAGACAGTGTTTATTATAAAATAGACTGACAAAGCCAGAGATCGTCTGCTGTGATACACTGAGCAAAATGTTTGTATGCTCCTTCTTTAAGGGTCTATAGAGATAAATTAGGAGTTTGAGATTAATAGATACACAGTACTATATATAAAATAGATAAACAAGGGCCTACTGTATAGCACAGGGAACTATATTCAGTATCTTGTAATAACCTATGATGGAGAAGAATCTGAAAAAGAATATATATATAGCGGAATCACCTTGCCATCCGCCTGAACCTGACACAACATTGTAAGGCAACTGTAATTCAATTTTAAAAAAGAGTCTATGGCAATAATAGCAGGGAACACGTGGCTGTGATTGCAAATGTTTTAATTTAATTAGGGAATTGTTTCTATCTTTTTCCTATGTGAACAGAATTTCTGAGAATATGTGCGTATTTTCCAAGCATTGCAGTATACCGTAGATCTCAATCTTATCTGTTCTCCTCTGTAACAAGTTACCTCAAAGAAAAATAAAAGAAAAAAAAAGGGAAAGAAAACAAACTTCCCATCAAGTATTATCTTCCCACGTGATCATTTATGACAGCTTGGGAATGAAGTTGAGCCTAAACTGCCAACAGCTATATTTCCATAAGTGAAGGCCCCACACTGATTGCCAGTGGTACAACAGTACAATAAAAAAGGAACGCAATGTGAACTGCTCACACAACACAAAGCAGCTTTTCCAGTTTGCTTTATTTAGTCTCTCTGACAGTGTTGTGGAAACAACAGTTCAATTCTGGTTGAAAGGGCTCTGTTATTACAACACAATGCAGTTTTTTTCATAGTGACTTGTGTATAAACGGTGGGCCACAATCTTTTAAAAACATACTACCCACATTCCAGATACAGCATTAATAACATCCAAGTGAGAAACATTTAATGGCTAACCACAAATGAAAGTCTGACTTGTGACAATGGGCTGGCAGACGATGGTGGGGCACAATGGCTTTCTGACTACATAAGGCTTTCTGTCTCATAATCACTGTGTATCAGAGAGGTTGGTGTTCATATTGTGACCTCACATGTATTTCAGAATGTTTTGCTCATACTAGTTACTTGGGATATCACTGCTACTAACAAATTGTAACAGTTAACATCAACCTAGTGGTTACTGTATGCTTGGCTACTTACTTAAGTATTGATACTGTGCAAGCATTATCTCACATTTCATTTAATCCTCAAAAAAAGACAAGGAAATTACTCTATAAATATTATACTCTTTTTGCTATAAAGAAATTAGGACTTGTGAACTCATAGAAACAGAGTAGAATAGTGGTAACCAGGGGTTGGGTAGTGGGGGAAATGGAAATATATTAGTCAGAGTACTACTACTTTTCATTTATAACATGAACAATTTCCAAGGATCTAAGGTATAGCATGCTGACTGTAGTTAAAAATACTGTATTCTACACTATTGATACTATGTATAAAATAGATAATCAATTACAACCTACTATATAGCTCAGGGAACTCTATTTAATGCCATGTGGTGACCTAAATGGAAAAGAAATCCAAAGAATAGGGGATACATGTAAACATAAAGTTGATTCACTTTGGTGTATACCAGAAACATATCATATTGTAAAGGAACTATACTCCAATAAAAATTAATTAAAGAAAAGAAAATTCTAATCACTATCCCCCTCTGTTAAAAAAAATACTGTATTATATTCTTGGAAGTTTTTAAGAAAGTAGATCTTATAAGTTCTCACCAAAGAAAAAAAAGAGTAAATACATTGAGTGAGGGTGATTAATATATTAATTTGGTTATGGTGAATATTTTATAATGTATAGATATCACATATCATCACATTATATATTTTAAATGTATACAATCCTATTTGCCAATTATATCTGAATAAAGTTTCAGGGAAAAAAGTAGGACTTGAAAAGTAATAGTCAAACCAGTCCAATTCCCAAAACTATGCTGTTGAAACTTCTCAGAGTTTCTCTCCTAAGTGATACCATGGAAGAGATGATGAACACAGTTTCTGGTTCAAGAAAGTATCACCTATGAATTCTCCTGAGACCAGAGAGAAAATGAGTCAGCCTCTTTTCCATACTCACTTATTTGACCTTGTCATCCAGAGGCCATCATCCCCATGCCCAGAGACTGCAGATGGACAAAGTAAGTACTCATTGCTAAGGTGGTGTAATCAGGCTATTTTCATCAGCTTTCCAGACTAGAACAGCCTAAAGTGAGCACACTTTCTCTTGACAGAATCACCATGGATGCTTCCACACTAGGTAAAGTTCACCTCTCCCTGACCTCAACACCTTTCAGAGTCAACATCTAAGTTCATGTACCACAAAGGAGGAAAGGAACACTGGCGCATCTGAACAGATGTTAATACAAAAGCAAAAATGTAACTTCTGTTTCCAATCATTTGATGACTGAAACAACCAAAAATTTCATATCTGTGGAAAAACATGTAAGCTACAGATAAAATGTAACAAATATCTTCTTAAATACATGCCTGAATTCAGACACACACACAATTATGTAAGAAAAAGCCCCAGAAAAAAACACAAAGTACTGATTACCAGAGCCTAAATATCTAGATGGTTTGGGATGGGACACGAGATTAGATACCAGTTTAATTAACCAGAGAACTTGCATTTTAGAAGCCATATAAATAGGATATAAATTTTAGGTCATGAAAAAGTAGGGAGCTGTAGCTGAGAATTCCATCTAAAACCAGAAGCTTAGAACTCACAAGAAGTGAGGTCTACCAACAAACCCAAAGAGATGACAGTAAAGTTTGTTTCATGCTAAACTCTCAGTGGAAAAACAAGTCTACTCTGAGAATTCATAATCATCCATGTGTGTTTTGGGTATGAATTTCCACTCCATGTGAATTAATACCTCTTGTTAAAACTTGTTCTAACTCCAGTTAAGATTTAAGAAACCCAGACGAAAGATGGAGAAGAGGTGGGCAACTAGTGCTCAGAGTCTGGCAAACTATCTTCCTGCTTGCAACCAAGCAGAGATCCTAGTCAGCAGCTCTGCCCATCTGCAAAGCTGATTTGGTGACCCCACCTGGCTAGCTCAATTGGCAATTCTACTGATTAGGGCAATCAGCCAACAGTCCATGCCATCCACAGGACATGTTCTGTGGGCCTGCCTGGGAAGGGAAGCAAATGTGCAGCCCTGCCAATCTACTGAGCATAACCTCAGTCTCACCCAACCAGAAATCCTAGCCAAACAACCTGGAATATCCTACAGCCCTTCACAAGCAGCAGACCAAGATAGAATCTCTGCCCAACTGTTGAACATATCCTTTGGCCCTGGGTAGTCTCAAAACCCAACTGATGGTACCAACAACTTCTGAGCCCAGCCTACAGTCCTGCCTGATTGCTGAATACAGCCTGTAGCTTTGCCTATGCAGCAGGGAAGCTTTGTCCGTGGGAAGGGTGGAGGGGGGTTGGTTGGGGAGGTGGGGGTTGGAAGGTGGTCCAGATAGTGACCTCCTCCCCATCCCATGGCATAATCTACAGTGCCATCCAACCCAACCAGGAACGCTAGATAAGGATCCAGCCTGACAGCAGAGCATCAGATCTATGAAATACAATTGGAGGCCCTGCCTGGACAGACAGCCAGGCCAGCCACCTTACCAATAGCACAGTGCATCTGAGCCAGCAGCCTACCAAATCACAAAGCCCAGCATGAGAACCCATGTAACTTCAAAGCAAAACCTGTGGCCTCATCTGATTATACAGCACAACTTGAGGCCTCAAACAACCATGAAACCCTGCCTGCTACTACTCCTGAACACACAGTCCACCCAGCTGCACCCCTTGGTCAGGGAGCACAGCTTGAGGCACCACTCAACCAGGAGAGACTGCAGAGCTCTAACAGCTGTACTCAATCACAGAATCCAACCAGGGGCACTGCTGTAACAGGGAACAGTCTGCAAATTCACTCAACCAGAAGTGATTTCAGAGTCCGCCTAGTGTCCCCATTTAACCTCAGAGCACAATCAGTAGCTCTGCCCAAACTGGGAGCTTACCCAGTGGTCTCACTTAAATGAGGAACCTGCCAAGAGAACCTCCCCAACCTCAGAGCACAGGCAGTAAGTAGCCTGGCCCAACCAGAGGCCCTCCTAGCAAGCCCTGCCTACCCATAGACACTACTAACTGACCCATCCATTACTTCAAGTTGATCTGTTGGATGAAGGTCTTTCACTGCCAGTACAAACATGTAAATTCTAGAAAAGGAGACCATTTAATTATATGTGGGAATACCGATATAAGGATAGAATGATCACAAAAAATAAGGTAAACATGATACCGTCAAATGAAATTATAATTAAGTCCCAATGACTGACCCTAAAGAAATGGATATTTGCAACCTGTTTGACAAAGACTTCAAATAGTCCTCTTTAAGAAGTTTGGTTAACTATAAGTTTACACAGAGAGACAACTAAATGAAATTGGGAAAATAAGAAAGAAATTATTTTAAAAAAGGATTTCATGAGCTGAGAACTACAATGACTGAACTAAAAAATTCAGTAGAGAGCTCCAACAGCAGACTTAACTACGCAGAAGAAAGAATCAGTAAATTCTAATATAGGTCATTTAAAAATTATCAATCAGAGGACCAAAAAGAAAAAAAGAAGAGTGAGAAACTGTGAAGAAAGCCTCCTGAGCCTTATGGAACATCACAAAAAATTAATATATGCATTATATGAGTCCCTGAAGAAGAGAAAGAGAAAGGGACAGAAAGTCTATTTAAAGGAATAAAGACTGAAAAAATCCCAAACATGGGATGAAAAACCGATTCCTAAGGCCCAAAAGATCCCAAATATGTTGAATCCACGGAGAAGGCAATGGCACCCCACTCCAGTACTCTTGCCTGGAAAATCCCATGGACAGAGGAGCCTGGTAGGCTGCAGTCCACTGGGTCGCTGAGTCAGACTCGACTGAGTGACTTCACTTTCACTTTTCATTTTCCTGCATTGGAGAAGGAAATGGCAACCCACTCCAGTGTTCTTGCCTGGAGAATCCCAGGGACTGGTGGGCTGCTGTCTATGGGGTTGCACAGAGTCAGACATGACTGAAGCAACTTAGCAGTAGCAGTAGCATGTTGAACCCAAAAAGGCTACAACAAGACATTATAATTAGATTTAATTATTTAAAGTCAAACACGAAGGGGAAATACTAAGAACAGCAAGAGAAAAGCAACTTGTCACTTATAAGGGAGTCACCCCAACTCCATAAGACTATGAGAGACTTCTCAGAAGAAACTTCCCAAGAGATAGTGGATGACATATTCAAAATACTGGGAAAAAAATAGCTCCACCTGGCAAACACTATACCTGGCAAATTTGTCCTTCAGAAATCTTTCTTATTCCAATGTCTCTATCTGCTAGCCTATAACAAATCACTCTTCTGACTTTGCATACATTTTTGTCAATCCTCACATTTTATTTCATAAACTGTGTTCATAAGCAATGTATAATATTTATGCATATCTTTAAATTTTACCTAAATGCTATTTTAATATAATTTTTTTCACTCAATCTTATTCCTTAGATTTTTGTCAAATTGATATGCAGAGTTAATTCATTCCTTTTACCTGCTAAACAGGATTGAACTGTATGGTTATACCACAAATTCATTCTCACATTAATTGAGATTTAGATTATTTCTAATATTTCTGACATCACCAAAGAGCTGTAAGCAAGATCCTTGTCATAACTACTTGCAGAGCTATATGAAAGTTTTGCTAGGGTTGTTGTTGTTTAGTCACCAAGTCCTGTCCGACCCTCTGCGACCCCATGAACTGTGGCACGCCAGGCTTCCCTGTCCTTCACTATCTCCCTGAGTCTGCTCAAACTCATGTCCATCGAGTCAGCTAGGGTTGAGCAGGTATTATTTTATTTTTCCCAATTTGTGCAGAAAAGGGCACTAAGGCTTAGTTGAATAATATGTCTAATTTACATAGATGTTGCATGAAAAAGCCTGGATTCAAATTAACGTCTGATGCCTTCAAATTCCATTCCTTTTCCTTCTTTTTTTTTTTTTTAACAGTAAGCAACAGTCTTTCTCTACAAAATGCAAAACAATGCTGAGACTCCCATTTGTGTCTGATTCACTCTATACAGAGATACTAGGGAATCAATACTAGACGTGCTGTGTTTTAGAATTATGGTAGCAAAATAAAATAAAACCTCTATGAAACTAAAAGTTCAGTCATGGCTAATTTCAAAAGAGACACAGCCAAGCATATTTACAAATAATCAAAGTATCATTCTGTCTCTAGCTGTATGAGAGATTAAAGACAAACCACTGAGTACTATGATGGTTAATTCTATTGTCAATTTGACTGGACCATGGAAGCACCCAGACAGTTGGTCAAATGTTATTCGGGGTGTTTCTCTGAAGGTGTCATGGATAAGAGTAACATTTAAACCAGCAGCCTAAGTAAAGCAGAGTGCCCTCATTTTGTGAGTGGGCCTCATCCAATCAGTTGAAGGTCTGAATGACACAAGTAAGGGAGATTTTCTCCTGTTTCACTGTCTTGGGCTGAGACATACTTTTGTTTGTTTGTTTCTTTTCCCTGTCTTTGGACTGGAATCACATAATAGCTCTCCTGAGTTTCCAGCTTGCCAAGTACAAATGTTGGTACTTGTCAGCCTTCACAATCGCATGAGCCAATTTCTTACAGTAAATTATTTAAGATACATGTATATATCTTCTTTCTTTGGAGAACCCTAATTCAAGCACCATTGCTTTTAGGGTTAAAGCTGATGAGTGACTACAGCTAGATGTCTGAAATCAATAAAAAGGAGTTGAAGGCAAAGGAGATGTAAGAATTTCACTTACATTCAAAGATCTTCTCTCCTCAAAGTGTGAAAACTACCTAATGTCACTAAATTCATAGCAAATCTTGCTTTAAAATAACTATAGAGAGGAGAAAGAGAAGCAAATTTAAGAACCAGCATCATGCTTTAGTTCTATAGAACTTTATTAAATATTGTTCCACTCCAGTTTTCATAAGAAAGGAACACTTGCTGGATAAACATAGTAGGTTAGATCAGGAGAGCCTTTTCCATCCATATTTAACATGAAGTGACAAGAAGATAGGCTTTCCAAAAACAGAGGATTGGTGAGCATCCAATTCATTCACCACCCTCCAGGAGCCTGGCTGCTGCCCAGTTTCGGATAGCAAGCGTGCAAATAAGGTAAGACAATGGGAGTTACCCCTGACCCTGGGGAAGAGAGAGTGCAGACTGACCACTATTATAACAGCTATGAGATAAATGGATAAGAAATGAAAGTGCAAAAGATCTTATAGGAATTACAATCTGGAGCAAATCCTGTAGCATTTGGGATTCTTAGCAGAACAAATGGGTGACATTTAATCTGTGTCTATATTAGAAAGTCTTAACTCAAAAAAAAATTAACTTTTAACTTAATGCTGCATTTAAGCAGTGCACATACACAAAAAAACGTTTGGGGGTTATTGTTATTTTTGTTTTAAATATTATTTTTGTTCCTGTTGTGATTTGGTGAAAACAAATGGCAGTCTGACAATTAACAGCTATTTCTGAATATGACTTTTATTGAAAGAGAAACACTTCCCAGACTGGAAAATAATACATTTATAGCATGGAA
This sequence comes from Ovis aries, assembly GCF_016772045.2. Lineage (NCBI taxonomy): Eukaryota > Metazoa > Chordata > Mammalia > Artiodactyla > Bovidae > Ovis > Ovis aries. Next base: position 58,207,316 of record NC_056055.1, read on the forward strand.
AACTATATATTGAGTTGGCCAAAAAACTGTATATTGGGTTTTTCCATAAGATGGCAAGAAAAACCTGAATGAACTTTTTGGCCAACCCAATAAAATAATGGGCTTGAAAGAAAAGGATTTGTATCTCTGTTTTGGCACTTCCTATTTGTAGTGTCAGCTTCCCTGGTTCAGTTGGTAAAAAATCTGCCTGTGACACTGGAGACTCGGGTTTGATCCCTGGGCCGGGAAGATCTCCTGGAGAAGGAAAGGGCAATCCACTCCAGTACTCTTGCCTGGGAAATTCCACTGACAGAGGAGCCTGGCAGGCTACAGTCCCTGGGGTCACAGGAGTCCAACAAGAGTTAGTGACTAAACCACACCACACCATTTGTATCACCATGGCCAATAATAGCACTAAAAAGAAGGTACCATTTATCGGGAACTTACTGTTGGCAGCTCAGTACTATACATACATCACATTAATTCTTATGACAACCCTTTGAGCTAACCGATATGACAATCCTATAGGCTCCTAAATCGCTGTGGATGGTGACTACAGCCATAAAATTGAAAGACACTTGCTCCTTGGAAGAAAAGCTATGACCGACCTAGAAGCATATTAAAAAGCAGTGACATCATTTTGCCAACAAAGGTCTGAGTAGTCAAAGCTCTGGTTTTTGCAGTCATCATGTATGGATATGAGAGTTGAATCATAAAGAAGGCTAAGCACCAAAGAATTGATGCTTTTTAACTGTGGTGCTGGAGCAGACTCTTGAGAGTCTCTTAGACTGCAAGGAGATCAAACCAGTCAGTCCTAAAGGAAATCAACCCTGACTATTCATTGGAAGGACTGATGCTGAAGCTGAAGCTCCAAACCTTTGGCTATCTGATGAGAGCAGCCAACTCATTGGAAAAGACTCTGATGCTGGGAAAGATTGAAGGAAGGAGGTTAAGTGGGCAACAGAGAATGAGATGGCTGGATGGCATCATTGACTCAATGGACATGAGTTTGAGCAAACTCTGGGAGACAGTGAAGGACAGGGAGGCCTGGAGGGCTGCAGTCCATGGGGTCACGAAGAGTCAGACATGACTGAGCAACTGAACAACTGAGTTAGATACTATGATTTGCTTTGTAATTATAAATAAGGAAACTGAAATTCACAAAAATCAAATGCATTTCTTTCCCAAGATCACTTAGCTTTTCAGACCTTGGGTTTCTTATCCATAAGGTTTAGGAATTGGACTAAACAACCCCATAAAATTTCTTTCAGCTCTAACACCTACAGTTTTCTTTGAGAGGCTCTTAGAAAAGAAGGACTCTATCATTATTAACATTCAAAGTTAAAGAAATATTCACAGTACACCAAGTAAGATCTAGGATATAATTACGACTTTATAACATTTGCACTTATTCAGGGTTACAGTCGTGATTCACTTACAGCAGAATTCTCTTAGAAAAGAGTACTGGAGTATTGTCTATAGCTATTTTTTTTTTAATGTTTTGCTTTGGGTGTTCAGCAAACAGAACTAGTGGTTTTGTTAATATTTCTTTTTTTTTTTTTTTCTGAGTAGATTTGGGGACCTTCATTAGGAAAGCTTTGGCCTTGATTCATTTGTTATTGTCACTCTCCACTACATTTAAGTCCACTAGGACCCAGCTAACAAGGTGCTGGATTTATTTGGGAACATGGAGTACTGAACAATGACCTGAATGTGATACATAATCCTTGAGGAATGGAGGAGAGAGAGCCATTGAAAACCAAAACCAATGTCAACATTCTGTGAAAAGAGTGATAAAAGTGCAAATCTGAAGTTGTCTGGAAAACCAAAAGGTAGAGTCATAAAACCAAAAGGGAAAACAAAATATGTTTCCCAGAACTTGATGTCCATATGATGGAAAGACAAAAAACCAAAAACTTCAGAAAGTAGTGAGAAATGATAGATACATAAAAAAGGAACTAGAACAAAAATGAGTAACAGAGAAGCTCTAATTTCAGACGATGTTGTAATTCCAGCACCACCCCATCCGTGGGACCATGATACATTACATACTATGTATCAAAAAGAAAAAAAAGAAAAGAAAATTTGAAAATAGCATCTGAATTAGATTTATAAACTACTATATATCTTAAAGAGAAATAAAGAAAATATTATTTAATTATACTATTGAATGTATTATTTATAACATATTGCTTTCTCAGTTTTTAAAACTCTTTTGCAAAAATGTAATTCTAACATTTTATTTACCAGTACAATTTTCAGAGTCATTCTAATCTACCTCCACCATGGCTAAATAACAAAGAAAATAATATCACTCAATTTGCAAATACAGTAGTCCCCCTTTATCTGTGGGGATACATTCCAAGACCCCCCAGTGGATTCCTGAACTGCGGATAATACTGAAATCTATCTAAAGTAGGTTTTATTCTATATGTACATACCAATGATAAAGTTTAATTTGTAAATTAGGCACAAAAAGAGATTAACAAAACTAGTAATAAAACAGAACAAATATAACAATATACTGTAATAAAAGTCATGTGAATGTGATCTCTCTCTCTGTCAAAATATCTTACTGTACTGTACCCACACTTTTTCTTCTTCTTGTGATGATATAAAGTTTATATCCTGTCTGGGATAAAAAGGGACAGCTCAAAATTCCATCAAGCTACACAGAGCATTGTGTATAACTTAAAACCCATGAATTGTTTATTTCTGGAATTTTTCATTTAATCTTTTGAACAGGGACTGACCATGGGTAACTGAAATCACAGAAAACGAAATGCTGGGGAGGGGAGGCAGCTACTGTATACTGAATACACATTGCTAAGCATCTTGTAAGCATTGGGAATAAAAAGATGAAATTTCACATTACTGCTTTCAAGTAATTCCCAATCTGTCTAAATAGGGGAGATAGATAATTATAAATTGTTAATTTCAACACAATTTTAAAAGTGCTGTGATAGATGGGACATGGTATCATAACCAAGTGTGGTAGTAAGAGTGCTGAAAGAGGTAGAGACAATCTGCTACTTTACTTTTTCTTTTAAGCTTTGTAAAGACATTAGGATCTTTACAGCTCTCCATCATGTGCTAAGCATTTCCCTACATGGTTTACATGTATTAACCTCCCCCCAGTCTATGAGGCAGGGACAAGTATTAGTTCTGCTTTATTTAAATGAGGAAACTGAGGCACAGAAAGCCAAAATGCCCCAGAGCACACAGCAAGTAAATAGTGGTGACAAGGTCCTAACTCATGGCACACCCACAGTCTGTGTGCCTAACCACTGCTCCATACTGCCACCCCTGCCTTCTCTGTGGCTTTTTGGTGACCAAGGGGATTAATGATGTTCATTAACTGCATGACACCACTACCATTAGGCGGTGGGGGTCTGTGAACCTTCCTTTTGAATATGGGCAGGTTTTGTGACCACTCTGACCAACAGAATATAGCAGAAGTGACATGTGCCAGTTTCCAGATCTTAGGAGACTGCTGCTGCTGCTAAGCCGCTTCAGTCGTGTCCAACTTTGTGCAGCCCCACAGACAGCAGCCCACGAGGCTCCCTCCCCCTTCCCTGGGATCCTCCAGGCAAGAACACTGGAGTGGGTTGCCATTTCCTTATCCGTGCATGACAGTGAAAAGTGAAAATGAAGTCACTCAGTCGTGCCCGACTCCTAGCGATCCCATGGACTGCAGCCTACCAGGCTCCTCTGTCCATGGGATTTGCCAGGCAAGAGTACTGGAGTGGGGTGCCACTGTCTTCTCCCTTAGGAGGCTAGAAGCTTCCAGTTCCTCTCTTCTGGGATTTTCACTACTAAGATGTTTTATAGTCAAAGGCAAAATGTTTTAAGGAATATATTCAAGAGTAGTGAGCCCTAAGATGTCATTAAGAGATGAGTAGGTAGAGAATTCTTCAAGAGATGGGAATATCAGACCACCTGACCTGCCTCTTAAGAAACCTGTATGCAGGTCAGGAAGCAACAGTTAGAACTGGACATGGAACAACAGACTGGTTCCAAATAGAAAAAGGAGTACGTCAAGGCTGTATATTGTCACCCTGCTTATTTAACTTCTATGCAGAGTACATCATGAGAAACGCTGCACTGGAAGAAACACAAGCTGAAATCAAGATTGCCGGGAGAAATATCAATAACCTCAGATATGCAGACGACACCCTTATGGCAGAAAGTGAAGAAGAACTAAAAAGCCTCTTGATGAAAGTGAAAGTGGAGAGTGAAAAAGTTGGCTTAAAGCTCAACATTCAGAAAACGAAGATCATGGCATCTGGTCCCATCACTTCATGGCAAATAGATGGTGAAACAGTGGAAACAGTGTCAGATTTATTTTTCTGGGCTCCAAAATCACTGCAGATGGTGACTGCAGCCATGAAATTAAAAGACGCTTACTCCTGGAAAGGAAAGTTATGACCAACCTAGATAGCATATTCAAAAGCAGAGACATTACTTTGCCAACAAAGGTCCATCTAGTCAAGGCTATGGTTTTTCCAGTAGTCATGTATGGATGTGAGAGTTGGACTGTGAAGAAAGCTGAGTGCCGAAGAATTGATGCTTTTGAACTGTGGTGTTGGAGAAGACTCTTGAGAGTCCCTTGGACTGCAAGGAGATCCAACCAGTCCATTCTGAAGGAGATCAACCCTGGGATTTCTTTGGAAGGAATGATGCTAAAGCTGAAACTCCAGTACCTCATGCGAAGAGTTGACTCATGGAAACGACTCTGATGCTGGGAGGGATTGGGGCCAGGAAGAGAAGGGGACGACAGAGGATGAGATGGCTGGATGGCATCACTGACTCGATGGACATGAGTCTGAGTGAACTCCAGGAGTTGGTGATAGACCAGGAGGCCTGGCGTGCTGCGATTCATGGGGTCGCAAAGTCAGACACGACTGAGCAACTGAACTGAACTGAACTGAACTGATGCCCTGTTGAAGAGACCACAATGAGAGATGCTGCATTTTTACGAGACCAGGTGGTGAAAGGGAGGAAACAGCTGAGCCCAGCTTTCCAGTGAGCTCCTCCAGGGCAATAAGAAAAGCTTTCTTAATTCCTCCAGATAATCCCTACCTTTTGCTGTCTGTCACTGAGTGATCCCCATTGGTGTAAAGTGGATCAGAAGCTGATCACTACCCAAAATGCTAACCCTCAAAATCACGACATGTTTTTTAAAAAATGTCATTTTAAATGACTGAGGTTTGGAGTTGTTAGTAATAAATAGTCAGGAGAGAGACACTGGCTTGGAAGTGAACATAACGTAGGACATGAGGGAGATATGGAAGAAAGGCAGGACACTGGGATCTGGTGCCCCACTCTTCCCACTAATAAAAGAGGAGTCTCTGGAATCAGTCAGGGATTTAAGAGAAAGAGTGCATTTAAGAGAAAGAGATCACCAGAGAAAGCATATCTTTGCATCTAGTGGTTATTCTAATCTAAACTTTTCCACCTGTGAGTCTTTCCTATTGTCCTTAAGCCTTCAATAAAGTTTTAGAAAATGCTGTTGCTAGATTAGAGCAAAGAAAAAGTACAGAAGGACAGGGAAGAAATAAGCAAATAGTCACACCCTAAACTCCATATTTGTTGTTCAGTCTCTCAGTTGTGTCCAGCTTTTTGCGACCCCATGGACTGCAGCACGCCAGGCTTCCCTCTCCTTTACCATCTCCTGGAACTTGCTCAAACTCATATCCACTGAATCAGTGATGCCATCCAAATAGCATGAGGCAAATGGCCTATGGATCTTAAGTCTGACTGCCCAGGGTCAAATTCCAGGTCTACAAATTCCTTGATTTATCTCCTTGGACAAATTACTAAAACCCTTTGGGCCTCAGGTGGCCCATCTATAAAATTAGAGTTAGTACTGACTCCTTTATGCCTTCTATCTCTGTCATCAGGGGAGAACAGGGAGCCTCAGAATCCTTTCTTGTCTTTGCCCTCAACACTGATAGCCTTACTACGGATATTTGCCTTGAGTATCAACTTGGTTTGAGAAGGGAGAGAAGGGCTTAGAAACCCAGAGAGTGACTCAAATGCCACCAGACAATAAGCATTTTAGATATACAGCATGTCATGAGAAAATAACAGGGGTAAGAGGATGCAGCGTGTCTTTGGAGAACCATGAATAGATCAAAATGCATTATATCTGGTGTGCAGAGTAGAAGGTATGGGGAGTGGAGTAGATAGAAGAATATGAGCTGGAGAGAGAGACAAAAGCCAGGTCATGAAAAGCCTTTCTCTCCCACACCAAATAGTTTGGACTTTGTCACAAGAGCAAGAGGGGAGTAATTAATAAAGTCTGAAGTGGTAGACACTTTATGCTTATCACACACTAACATTTAAAGTTCATAGAAATTCACAAGGCAAATAGGGAAGGTACTTTTATTCCATCACAAATAAAGAAACTGAAGGCTAGAGGTATAGCCACTAAGCACTGATTTGTAGTCTCCTTGGGCCCAGGCAGCCTGAGGCAGAAAATAAAATGTTGGTGGTAGGAGCAACTTAGCATATACACATGTTAAGAGAAGGTTACTTGATAAGTCCTTTTTCTTCACAACCCTGGAATTTCACTGTAGGAAAAATAAACAATAAATATATTCCAGGCAATCCAGCTCATATACCTAAGTTTACCTCCCACGCTACAGTAATAAAACCAAACACAAGTGGGTGGTCAATTACCTATGCCAAGCTTTTCCAAATGATTCTTTTCAGCAAAACACATCTGTCTTGCAACCTTTGCTCCACCAGACAATATCCCCATTGTTCATATAAATAAACAGCAAATGACTTCGATGGGTAAATCACACATCAGGGTTAAGGGTGTAAAAACTTACATTACATCCTAACAATAAGGTATCACAAATTGGGTTCATGATCAGCTTATCTTGGCCTCTGTTGGCAATATGAAGGAAATTCACATTCTTTCCTGAGCAAAGAGACTTCCAAATCCAAGTCTACTTTGCTCTGAATTTTTGTGTTTCAATTTTATCTACAACGCTTTACTCAAAACTATTAAGGAATAAAAGAAAGTCTCTCTACAATCATTAACCTTTAAAGTTTCTAACCCAGAGAGAGCTCACTCTCAAGACTTGGAATGCTTTACCAGTTAGGAATATTGGAATTTTTCACTAATATGAGGCCTGTGCTTTCAACAGTATCCCGTTATTTTTTAGATATTAAAGCTCACCGAAAACTGGAACCTTTGCTAACATTAACGACACAGGAGGAAACAGTAGTATTCAGAGGCTCTCTCATCTAAGGGAGAGAGAATTTTTAAAAAAGACATCTACCTCTGTTATTCGCTGGTTGTCAGAAATCCAGTAGATGAAAGGAAATGGAGTTTTAGACCATTCCAGACTGTCTTTATTTTAAGACTTTCACCATAACAAAACAAAAAAAGAAAAAAAAAAAAAACACCATTTTTACTTTTCTAGTGTGTCTCAGAAAATGAGCATTTTGTAATTACTACTTTCTTTTTGGGAAAAGGTGCCATTATTTTGCCATTCCTCCCAGACGCTCCATCTCTCTCACCAAACCCTCTTGCCACCACCACTATGGATTTCTTAAGTCCTTAGATACTTCCTTAAGTTTTATAGACCCCTGCACTCCATCCTTATTGCCTGACTTAAACAATCTAAACCTGATTTGACTTCTGTCTGTTCAATTCATTCTCCACTCAAATAATCAGCATTGTCCTTCTAAACAGTAAACCTCATTATAAACCTTCCCATCTCAACATTCCTCTAAAATGATTCTAAAATTCTTCAAGATACATGTTAAATTCCTTAATATGGTCCCCTCTTACCGCCTATGACTTAGCTGTAATTCTAGCCCCAGGGTAAAGGGTGGGGTGATGCAGTCCACAACTGAAAGAAATCACTCCTCACATGAAGCCAGCAGAGGTGGTCTGGAAGCAAATCCAACCAACTATTTAGGTTGAAGTCTTTTATGTTCCAGGCCTTAAGAGAGAAGACAGGCAGGTCCTTCAGCAGGCCTGAAGTCCTGAGTCTGGAATTCTGGGGTATCACATAGGGTTACATGAAGTGAATATTATGGGTGCCTCTCCAGAATGTTTTCCTACTGGAGAGTATTTCTTCAGTTCTCAATTTATTCTTTCTCCTTTTGGGAAACAACTTTGATCCTTGAGCTGGATTGACCCCCTAGAAGGCTCTGATTGGTCTAAAGCAAGCTAGGCCATGGGGAATAGGTCAGGGAGGGGTATATAACTGAGCCCTAATCCAAATAGCCCAGAGCATTCCTCTGGCCCTAAAACTGCTTCAGAGGAGGCACATAATCTAAGATGTGCCAATCACCATGAAGCTCTGGGCTTTGATAAATGTAGGGAAACATCCCATCTCTTCCGGCTGTAAAGAAGGAAGCCTGTGACCTGCAGCTGCTGGCAGCTACTTTGCCACTATGGTAAAGTCAGACGAAGGATAAATTCAATACATGTGTGGGTGGAGAGCAAGGCAGAACACTCAAACAATCACAGAAAAATGGAGCTTCACTCCTGAGGTCACTGAGGACACTTAGCTTGTTTATTACATTAGCCAATAAATTCTCTTTACTGTTTAAACCCAGACCTACCACCCAAACCATCCTAACTGATCCTATACCCTCTCCAACACAGTCCCTTACTCCTTGTAAATTCTTTCCTCTTCCCACCCCCATTTCACCTATTTTATCTCTGGGTCTACAGGAGAGGTTGTCGGAATTTAACTTCTTCCTCTGAGCCAGTAGGGACTTAGAAGTGAATTTATGCTTCCAACTCTGTGGACAGGAGGTAGGGGGCTCTTCTGGCACCCTGATCTCAAGGTTAAATAGCTTGGAGACAATTAGACATTTCTTCTCCAGATTTTCAGCACAGCTCTCATGCTAAAAATGTTTAATCTTTTGCCAACTTGAATTGCACTCCCGAAGGTCCCCTCTGTTAATTTGACTTCAGTTTGCAGCAAGACCTGGGAAAGCCAGAAAGAGAGCAGTGGGGGAAGGGGGAACTCATCCTTCTACAGTGCACACTGAATTGCTCGTGGTGTCCTGAAAAGATTTCTGTCTTTCCATATACCCTCCTTCTGCCCAGAATCCCCACATCAGGACTCAGGCCTTACAGATGTTGGCCCACCTTTTAAGAGTTAGCAAAAAAAAAAAAAAAATAGAGGTTATAAAGCCAGGAGTACAACTGAGCATCCTCTCCATCACACTTCCCATTATGGTACAGACTTCTGTCCCAGCTCTTGTCATTCCTTTTCACACCTACTTATGTTCAATTCTGACTCCCTTACCAGACCTAGACGATAAACGCCACTTGAAAGCAAAGTCCCTGTCATACAGTAAAGGCTCCAAATTTTTTTTTACATTGTATCTCATCCATGAGCTAAAATACAGAAACGACCAGCTTTAGACTTCTTCTATAATTGAAGTCTCCAGTGAATCTTATAGACAGCAGGAGAAGGAAAAAGAGCTTTGAAGAAGGGAAGGTCTGAACCTTTATGGGAATGAAAAAAAGAACTTTTCACTCATGCCAGAGACACCAGACCCTTGTGCTCAATCATTCAGACTCAGCAAACCATCCAGTAGACCTCTTGCCAAATCCCAGTTAATGAATTACTAGCCTTAACTACCTAACCCAATTAATTACTTCACCAACACAATGCTGCTGCTGCTGCTGCGTGCTACCTCATTTAAGAGTAACAAACCCTATCCCTACTGGGAACTCTTCATAAACCCTGACTTTTTTAAGAGGGTGCTTTGATGGCTACTGTTCTCTCTCAGTCAGAAAGAAATAAATTCAGTCTTTATCTTTCAGATTTGAGTTCGAGGTCTTAGGGACTATGATTCCTTTTAAAAGTTACAGTCTTACTTAGAGACCTGACAACATACCCAATCTATAATGAACATGTTAACTTTCAGGTGGGTGAAATAAACTTTCTCCCACCTAGAGTTCTTACACAATTCCCACATTCCCAGCCCTCCATGAGTCTCTCTGCAAGTATTTTATTTCCTATTTTACCCATTCAATAAAACAAAAATGAAATAGGTTCCCTTCTTTTCCACTCAATAAAGCTCAATGCCAATTGCTTAAAGTTATGAGTTACTAAAGAGATCTTAAGATAAATAAGAAGAACCATATGGATCTAAGACACAAGTTATCCAAAATACAACCACTTAATTGCCCAGGTGCCCAACAACATTAAGGAGAGATGGTTCCAAAGTGTCTTGAGTTATATGAGATTTAAGTTTCCATGTAGAACTTCAAATAAAACTTCTGTATAGATTTCCAGCAACAAATTAATATTTTCTAACAGGAATTTTTTCATTTTACTCTGTTATATTAATTCTTAAAGAGATTTTACTGGTATTTTTCTTCTAATATACTCTCCTTTGTAATTTCACTGAAGCTAATCATGTAATATAGTAGCACTTTTTAATATATTTTTTAAAAATTCAATGCAGGGCTTCAACGAGTCCCAAAAAGTGACGATGAAATCCAGCCTATGTGTTTGGCACTGACATTTCACTTAAGCTGGGTGTGGCAGATGGGGAAGTGGGCTGCAGTCTGTTTTAGCTAACTGGTAATAAAGAGGTTCCATCTCAGGAATCTTCCTTTTTATCCTCTTGCTGATGGTGAGAATAGTGTGAGAAAACACGAGCACATCAACCATCATACAGGAACCACACAGTAAACATTTTGTTCAAAACTAAAATTCAGTGTAAGAAAAATAAATATTGCGATAGCTCTTTGCCCCTAAAATCTCTCCCCCTAGCTCCAGTGGCACTATCCTTACTTGCTCTCTTGTGGCTGGGTGAGATGGAGCAGAAGAAGAGGTGCCAGTTCTAGAATATTTAATTACCCCCTGAGACTCTCCAGAACCTTGTTTATCTTCCCATGTGGAGACTAACTGATCTGTCAGACTGGACCCCTGAATAAGTAAAGCTGAACAAAACTTTCTAAGGATCTGTAATGAACACAAAACGTGAGCAAGAAATAAATCTTGTTATTTTAAGCCACAGAGAGTACCAGGTTATTTCTTACTCCAGTAGAACAGAAGTCTATCTTGACTGATTCAAATGTAATATAATCCCTCCAAGGAATCGAAGCCATTTGGGTACTAAAATACATCTTGATAAAGTGACTTAACCTAAAAGTAATCTTCCTGGATACTAATAATATGCTAAGCAGAGATTATATGTCACACAAGTCTCATAATTAAGAAATTTCAAGATATGGGGAGATATTACTTTGCTCAAAGGATACAAACTTCCACTTATAAGATTAACAAATTGGGGGATCTAATACAGCGCATGGTGATTGCAGCTTATAATACTGTATTATGGGGCTTCCCTGGTGGCTAAATAGTAAAGAATCTGCCTGCCAGTACAGGAGACACAGATTTGATCCCTGGTTTGGGAAGATCCCCTGGAGAAAGATATGGCAACCCACTCCAGTATTCTTGCCTGGGAAAACCCAAGGACAGAGGAGCCCAGCGAGCCACAATCCATGGGGTTGCAAAAGAGTCTGACGCAACTGAGTAACTAACAAAAACACTGTCATATTATAATAATACCAATAATACTGTATCATATGCATGAATGCTCTAAGACTGCTGCTGCTGCTGCTAAGTCGCTTCAGTCGTGTCCGATTCTGTGCAGCCCCATAGACGGCAGCCCACCAGGCTCCCCCGTCCCTGGGATTCTCCAGGCAAGAATACCAGAGTGGGTTGCCATTTCCTTCTCCAATGCATGAAAGTGAAAGTGAAGTCACTCAGTCGTGTCCGACTCTTGGTGACCCCCTGGACTGCAACTCACCAGGCTCCTCTGTCTGTGGGATTTTCCAGGCCAGAATACTGGAGTGGGGTGCCATTGCCTTCTCCAAATGCTCTAAGACAGTAGACCTCAAATGTTCTTACCACAAAAAAAGAAAAAAAATGGTAACTACATGACCAGATGGAGGTGGTAGCTAACACTATGATGGTAATCATTTTGCAATTTATACATGCATCAAATCTACTTGTTGTAAACCTTAAACTTACCCAAGGTTATGTGTCAATTGGATTTCAATAAAGCTGGGGGAGGGGAAGAAATTTTAAGTAAATATAGCATGAAAATGGTTTCTCACGTCACCTTAAGTTAAAATCTCAACTGACAAACTAAACTCTAAAATTAGAGGCCAAAGTGAAGCGAAGAGAGCTCACATCTCTACCATACACTTCCTGCTTTAGCCCTAGTAGGGGCCAGAGCTGCCAGCATAATGACTGCTGTTACCCCAGATGCTGTTGCTGATAATTATAACCAGGCCTTTCCCTCCTCTTTTCTCGTTTCCTTCTTAGCATGAGTCAACAAACTTTAAGCTCTGTAAGGGGCCCTGATCTTTCTTTTGTTCTTGGCAGAAGGAGGAATACTTTTAGAAAATTACCTTACTATTTTCCAGGGGGGTCATTATTGGCCACAGAACGAGAAGACTGTGTGTCCCTGAGGGCTCAGATACCCAGTTACTGAATCCGAGCTCTCTGACTCCAAACCACAGAAGCCTCACCATTCTGTATTAGCTCTGGTTGCAGAAGCAATTTAGAGAAGGCAATGGCAACCCACTCCAGTACTCTTGCCTGGAAAATCCCATGGATGGAGGAGCCTGGTAGGCTGCAGTCCATGGGGTTGCGAAAAGTTGAACACGACTGAGCAACTTCACTTTCACTTTTCACCTCATGCATTGGAGAAGGAAATGGCAACCCACCCTGGTGTTCTTGCCTGGAGAATCCCAGGGACAGGGGAGCCTGGTGGACTGCTGTCTATGGGGTCGCACAGAGTCAGACACGACTAAAGCGACTTAGCAGCAGCAGAAGCAATTCAGGATCACACCTCCCTTCTTAGGCTACCTGGGCCTCAGTTCCTGGGGAGCAAATAGGGCTTAGATTTTTAGAGTTAAAAATAAAATCACATCCAGGTTGGGAGTCCTAAATCTTCACTTCAGCTGATGGGTACACTACCACAGACTTCCTGGAGATCAGCTAAGTTCTTATGACAGAAATGTAGTGCACTGTCTCTCTGCGGGGGACAGTACAGTCATGAAGTCAACTTCTTCAACTTGAAAAACACAGTCCATGCCACTGATGCTATGTGCTTGGACACCATCAGTGTCTCAAAGAGAGAAAGAATATGCAAATGTTCTCCATAGATTTGTACCTTAGACTCCTGGAGTCCTTCCAGAGAGGACCCCTCCCCACCCCTCCTCCCCTTCTTATAATTGAAGCAGCACTCTGAATGCAAACTCACCCTTTTCCAGTCTTCGTTTACATTTTCTCAAAGAATAGTCCTAATAATTCCTAAATTGAGCTTGCCTTCTTTTACCATCGTGGCAAAGTGCAATTACAGTTTAAAGGGAATATTTATGTCTATTAGTTAACAACATCATTGCAACTTACGGCTCACACATCAACACTTAATTAGTGTAAGCATAAGTGACATAATTGCTACAAGGCATGCATTTGCTAGTAATGTGAGGTAATTTCATGCACTGTGCACATTTTAAATATCTGCTTTATACTCTGTCAAGCTGAATTTTTAAATCAATAAGGGATATTTACATGGATCAGAAAATGGTCTTCTTCCCTATTATAGACAAATATACTGTTTTGGCCTTTTGAAGCATTTAATACCCTACAGGATTTTTAAAAGCAAAAAAAAAAAAGGTTAAAAATGGGCTGAAGACCCTGCCTTCAGGAATAAAGAGAACCTCTTAATGTGTATAGGCTCATCCACATTAATTATATGTGTTGTCCTCCTTCATTTACAACTATTTACCAGGCATTTAAATGTCTCTCTGAGCATCACAACTTGTAGCTTAGAAATATTTTTATTAAATACAGTGCTTCTATAAAATGAGGCGTTCCAAAGCTCCCCTCAAAAATCACAAGTACTCCTAAGAAATTAGGAAGAGAGGCCTTTCTAAAATGCACATTTTTTTCAAAGCAGACAATTCTCCAGCAGCTGCTCCTATGCTTCCTTGTCAAGTCCAAACCCCAGGCTGAGATAGCACCAGCCCCTCCTGATGGGGCTCCCATCTACCTTCTAACCCTCCAATCACTCTGAGGATGGGGCTGTTTCCTCTCCCAGGCTATGATCTCTTCCTGCCTGGGGTCCCCGCTCTCCTTCCAGTGTCAGCTCATCACAGGTCCCGACTGCACGCTCCTTTCTCACCGCTCATGGCAAGGATTACACGGTTGGTGACTCAGGCCTCTGTCTCCTGCACTAGATATCCGACAAGACTCAAATGATGAATTGGATTCCACTTAGTTAATCTCCATGTAACTATGGTGAAGACAGTTTCCAACAGAGACAGGGCAGTGTAGTCAGCAAGAACCTGGGCTTCAAGAGGAAAACAGTCCAAAATTTAAGGTGATTTTTGTGAAAATGCCTCTCTGTGCCTCAGGTTCCTCATATGTAAAATGGGGAGAAATGGCCTAAATGCCAGTCTCATAGACTGGCTGACCCAAGTTGCAGACTCTGGACTCTGGACATGGATTTTTCCCACTTGGCTAGTTTTCTGCCAACCAAGACTACCTGTCCACCTGATTCTCATCTACAGGCTTGTCCTACCTCACACTCTCTTTCCCCACATCTCAGCCCCAGAGAGCAACTAGGCCCCCTACTGCTTCTGGAGCAAAGTTCCATTCACAGCAACACTATACTTCTAAATTACCTTTGTACCCCCAGGAAAGCAATCAACACTCCATCTAAAGAAGGAAGTGGCCTAGATTTAAGCTCTACCTCAGCTTCTATGTAAGTTATTTAGCAACTACTTAAAGTACCAACTATAGACATGCCTTGGAGATATGGAGGGTTGGGCTCCAGAGTGCCACCATCATGCAAATGTCAAATAAAGTTAGTCGCATGGATTTTTGGTTTCCCAGTGCATGTAAAGGTTGAGTTTACACTACATGTAGTCTCTTTGGTCTATTAAGTGTATAATAGCATTATAACATCTCTTTGATCTATTGTATAATGCATTTTTTATGTCTAAAAAAAGTATGTATCTTAGTTTAAAAAATACTTTATTGTTAATAAATGCTAACCATCACCTGAGCCTTCAGCAAGCCATAATATTTTTGCTGGTGAAGGGTCTTGCCTCAGTGTCTATGGCTGCTGATTGTTGCTGAAGTTTGGGGTGGCTCTGACATTTTTTTTATTTTGACCACACTCCATGGCTTATAGGATCTCAGTTCCCTGATCAGGGACTGAACCCAGGACACAGCAGTGAAAGCACCAAATCCTAACCACTAGACCACCAGGGAACTCCCAGGCAATTTCTTAAAATAAGACAACCATGAAGTTTGGCTGCATCAACTGACTCTTCCTTTCACAAACAGATTTCTCTATAGCAGGCAATGTTATTTGATAGCATTTTACCCATGATAGAATTTCTTTCAAAATTGGAGTCAATCTTCTCAACCCTGCCACTGCTTTATCAAATAAGTTTATGGAATATTCTAAATTCTTTGTTGTCATTTCAAGAATCTTTATACCATCTTAACCAGGAGTAGATTCCATCTCAAGAAACTACTCTCTTTGTTCATCCACTAGAAGCAACTCCTCATCCGTTAGTTTTATCATGAGACTGCAGCAATTCAGCCCCATCTTCAGGCTCCACTTCTAATTCTCAGTGTCTTGCTCTTTCTAGTACATTTGTAGTTCCTCCCTCCACTGAAGTCTTGAAGCCCTCAAAGTCATCCATGTGGATTGGAATCAACTTCTTCCAAACTCCTCTTAGTATTGATATTTGGACCTCTTCCCATGAATCACAAGTGTTCTTAAAGGCTTCTAGAAGGGAAAATCCTTTCCAGAAAGTTTTCAATTTCCTTTGTCCACATCCATCAGAAGAATCGCTATCTATGGCAGCTATGGCCTTACAAAATGTATTTCTTAAATAATGAGACTTGAAGGTCAAAATGACTCCTTGATCCATTGGCTAAAGAATGAATGTTATTTTGGCAGGCATGAAAACATTAATCTCTTGGTATATTTCCATCAGAGCGATTGGGTGACCAAGTGCATTGTCAATGAGCTGTAGTATTTTGAAAGGAACCTTGTTTTCTGGGCAGTAAGTCTTTAAGAGTTGGGCTTAAAATATTCAGTAAACCATAATGTCAGTAGTGTTAGTCACTTAGTCATGTCAGACTCTTTGCAACCCCATGGACTATAGCTTACCAGACTCTCTGTCCATGGAATTTTCCAGGCAAGAATACTAGAGCAGTTAGCCATTCCCTTCTCCAGGGGATCTTCCTGACCCAGATATTCCCAGGGATATCTTGACCCAGGGATCAAAGCTAGGTTTCCCACACTGAGGGCAGATTCTTTACCATCTGAGTCACCAGGAAAGCCTAATGTCAACAGATGTGCCATCCTCCAGGCTTTATTGTTCTGTTTATAGAACAAAACCAGAGTAAATTGAGCATAATTCTTAAAGGCGCTGGGATTTTCAGAAAGGTAAATGAATACTGGCTTCAATTTCCTCTGAAGCTTTGAAGCCAGGAATAGACTTCTCCTCTCTAGCTATCAAAGTCCTGGATATCATCTTCTTCCAAGAGAAGGCTGTTTTGTGTACATTGGCAATGTGTTTAGTGTAGCCGCCCTCATTAATTATCTCAGATCTTCTGGATAATTTGCTGGAGCTTCTGCATCAGCACTTTCTGCTCCATCCTGTAACTTTTTTTCCACTAGAGGATAATTGCTTTATAATGTTATGCTGTTTTCAGCCATATATCAACATGAATCAGCCACAGGTATACATATGTATACATACATCCTGTACTTTTCTGTTGTGGAGAAAGTTTCTTTCCTTAAACCTCATGAATCAACCTCTGTTAGCTTCAGAGCTTTTCTTCTGAAGCTTCCTCACTTATCTCAGCCTTCATAAAATTGAAGGGAGTTACAGCCTTGCTCTGGATTTAGATTTTGGCTTAAGGGAATGTTGTGGCTTGTCTGACCTTCTATCCAGACCATATCAGCAACAATACTATTTTATTTTCTCATAATTCACATGTTCACTATAGAAGCAATTTTAATTCCCTGCAAGAACTTTTCCTTTGCATTCATAACTTGGCTTAAATGTTTGGTGCAAGAGGCCTAGCTTTCAGCCTGTCTCGGTTTTTGACATGCATTCCTCACTAAGCATAATGATTTCTAGCTTTATGTTTGGGAATGCATGTAAGAATTAAAGATTTTAAAATTAAAAAAATAAAAAACTAAAAAAAATAAATAAATAAAATAAAGTGAGAGACATGTGACTCTGCATTTTACCTGAATGCTTAAAGGCCACCGTAGGATTATTAATAGGCCTAATTTCAATATTGCCATGTCTCAGGAAGTAGGGAGGCCTGAGGAGAGGGAGAGAGACAGGCAACAATGGTCAGATGGTGGAGCAGTCAGAACACACACAACATTCATCAATTCAGTTTATTGTCACATATGGACGTGGCCCGTGGTACCTCAAAACAGCTACAACAATAACAGAGATCATGGATCACAGGTCACCATAACAAATACAATAATAATAGAAAGTGTGAAAATAGTGAAAGAACTAGCAAAATGTGACACAGGGACACAAAGCGAGCAAACACTACTGGGAAAATGGCATCAACAGACTTACTTGCCACCAGGTTGCCACTATCTTCAATTTGTAGAAAATGCAGTTATCTGTGAAGCATAATATAATAAAATGCAACAAAATTATGTACTCCTGTTTGTTTATTGAGGATGCAGTGGTGAGTAAAAGTCACCTTACAAAGTGCAAATGATTCCAGCTGAGCCTGGGGCAGGTCTTGAACCTGTCCGAGGCTGTTTCTTTAACATGGAGACAATAACTACCACCCACTAATAGGCCTATGATGAGGATAAAAAGAGAAAGTGGGGATATATTATAAACTGTAAAATGTGATGCAAATCAGGATTATATCTTATCCCTTCTCAACTGTTTTCCAGTTTGAAGTCCATATGAACCTAGCAGTGAACGTTGCTTTGCTAAATGATCTTTCCTCTACAGTTTCTATCTCCGGAGCAGGCAGTATTCCCCATAAGTTCAGATCTTCCTGCTTGACAGGCTAATGTGCTGCTGCCATCCCCCTGATATTAGTCTAATTCTGATTTGAGGCTACAGAAGTGACAAGTGAAGCTATTTTAGAGGTGCCTGGGGTCGTAAAACATTTTGAAAATTATTTTGCTGTCGAAGTCACGTCAGAATAGATCTGCATGAAGATTCTGCGGTTCTGAACTGAACATGAGGTGCCTTTCTGCTTATGCTCTGGAGAGAGCTGGCATGATGAACAGTGCCATCATCAGTCACTTTTGCTGAAAACCAGAGAGGCCCACTCTGGGCCCACAGAGCCGGAGCCCTGGGGATTTGCTCAGCAGCTCTGAGGAAGCTTTGCAACCAAGAGTGCCTAGAGGATCCAGGAATAGGACATAAAAAGTCTCTTGCTACCAAACGACACACTTTTTTAAGTGTCAGAAATGAATGTCTTTTTTCAACAGGAGAGATCCAGCAGCATCAAGGGGTATTATCCATCTTGTACTTTCTCAAAGAATGATTGAGAAAACTTGTAAAAATCAGAATTGAAATTCTGTAGCTATTTATTCTTTTCTCTCTGTGCATTAAGCTGAGCTTTCCTCTTTAAATAATGATAGTTATAAGTCCAGTGAATATGGGAGGACATCGACCAAAAAAAAACAAAAAGATAACTAACCATAGCTTTGAACTATGAGCTTTCAAATAGAGGAAGCCAGGAGGTATCTATCATAGAGGTGTGTCACTTATGACCATAGATGGGAGAAGAGCATACAGAGAAAGCAGGAGATGGGGCCAGAGTCTGTACTACAAACCTCAAGCCCATGAAGTTAACAACTTCACTTTCATCTATGTATCTTTACAGGGTAGGAGATGTATATATACAAAAGATAAGCTCCACCTCCAAAATACTGAAATGACTGAAAAGACAAAGGTAATTTCTAAATGTTATCTTCTAAGCCTCACAAACCAGGGTGTGACATCCTTCAGGATTAGAGCCCTATGTTATCCACTTCTGTATCCATCACATCACATGGTGCTCTATTCACAGAACATCATCCACAGGTGCATGTGGAATGAATGAACAGATAACTATGAGGGAAATAGGAGAAAGAAAGAGGAAGGAAATGAAGGAGATAGAAATGAACAAAGAAAAGACAAATTGCATAGAGAATAATTAGCACATAAAATTCATGGATAACAATTAGAAAATATGATAGCTTGTTCAGCTTAAGTTGCTTAGCAGATAAAAAGCAACAAGGTGAGTCAAGTGCTTCATCAAAGGAAGAGAAAATTACTGCAACTTGTTCTTGTTCCTGTACCTTGTCTATCTTCCTTCCCAACTGTAGACCCTCTCTGGACACAAAGAAATGGAAACAAAAGTACCTTTCAGATAAAATTCCTCTTGCATTTGATTAAGTCATCTCAATGGCCTGGTTCCTGCAACCTTCTATAGACCCATAATTCTAGAACACAGTGGCTGAGATTATTCTGCCTATTGCCATCACTTAATTCTATGCACAAAGGTCATTCAAACATAGCGCCACCATCACAGAAGTCTGCCCCACTAATGCACTAGAAGGAGTCAAAGTGGTCTATCAGATTCAGCAGCTTTCAGACAAAGAATATTATTTTTAATGCACTGTGGAAAAGTAAGCATCAATGGTGCTTTTGACCTTAATTATTTGTGATAATAACTAGCTGAATAGAACCACATGGTTCTCAGAGCTGAAAGAGCATATTTCCACAAACCTCCATCAAGTAACTATTATTGATGAATCTAAACTTTTTAAATAAATATTTCAGAATATGGCAGAACCATGGTGTCAGTAGGAGACACACTCAGAATGTCCTCCTGCATAGGGGCTATTATTTTCCTAGTTATACAAATGAAAGAGGTTTTATCCCCTTCTCAGCAGCCTGATCTATTTATGTCACAGACCTCCACTCAAAGATTTAATAGCTAAGAAACTGTTACTCATGTCTTCTCTCAAACACATGAACAATTCTTGCCCTCCATTTACCTCATGTATATCAGATTATATCTGCCCACATCTTCAAAAGCTCTATATCTAGGCCCTAGGGAAAATCTGCATTTGAACAAGGATGGGTCTAGATCTGGTATAGACTAGAAACTCTTAAGTTTCAATAAGTATAGATAAACTTTAAAATAGGGCCAGCCCTTCTTGTATAACTCATCTGACCAGTTGGGCTTACCACTGGGTTTTCAAAACTCAGATTTACAATCACAATAAACATCTGTCAAGTTGCTTATAGACAAAATCAGACAACTATTTTATAAAAGTAACAACATGGTAACAATAAAAATAACAATACTTATACCTATTTTACCTGTAACTTGTGGGTATCTTTAGGCTCTTCAGTGGTGAAAATAAATACAACAGAATTTAAACTAGAAATTATTTCTAGAAGACAAAGGCTTAGGTCAAATGTACTTTATCTCTGATGGATCCAGAATCCTTAAAAACAAACGCTGGATATTTTGTTCTCTTCGTTTAGCCATGCCATGCTTCAGTAAATAGCGAGTGCTCTATAATCCTCACTGGCCATTAGTGCATAAAGAATAAAACGTTCTAGCCAAGCTTTTCAGGAAAATTGAGAAATGAAGCCAAGTTACAAAAGGAGAGCTACTGAATCACACAGAGCCCACCTTCAGATTGGCTCTCTCACAGTTCTGCACTTCACTCCTGCAGGCCTGATTCAGATGAAATTATCACTGCCGGGCAACTGCTCTTGCCTTCAAACAGCTTCCAGGAGAGTGAACCAAAATATGCTTCATCTACAAAACACTTAAGTAGATACATAATCAGACTGACATCAAACCTTTTACCAGCCAGCCTGAATGCTAGAAGATAAAGATGCATTCAAAGTTGCACAAGATTCTGGACCTAAAATTCTATGGTAATACTAAATAACACTCAAAGCACAGAGAAAAATATAAAGGTGTATTTGGATTCTGTGTAGAATGTTGATAAACCAGCACTGTTCATGAATCTGACAAAAAATGAACATGTACTACAAACACAAAATGAAGCTGAAACTGAAAAAGGGAAGACACAGGATTCCAAAAGAAAAAAGTTACCCCAAGAGTACAAGACACTTTGTGGGCTAACAGCTTTGAAGTTGTAAGCAGATTAAAAGAACAACCAGCCCAGATACAATAGGGAGTCAGTATGTTCTAGGAGGGTTTTCTTTGAGAAGAAAGTATTGCTTATGCACAAAATGAGATTAGATAATTTTGGTAACAGTATAAAAAGTCACTTTTATTTCAATAACCACTGGGCGAAAGAATGCAATAAGATAATAAATTCATTTATTAAAAGTCAACAAAATGGCAAAGACAGAAGAAAGAAGAGCTATCCAAAAAAGCCATTGTTTAAATACGAGTCATGTTAAAAATGAAGCAAAACTGTAATAAAAGCAAATCCATTTGACTTTGACACTAGAAACATTCTTCCTCAAATGGCAATAATGTTATAATGTTGGACATAAAAAGAAGGAAATGCAATCCAACACCTTTATTTGAATTTGCGGTGAATAATATGTACATAGCCATAAAAACAAATAATATTTATTGGTTTTCAGCCTTCAGTAAAAGCTAAAGACCAAGCTCATAATAATTATGGTTTCAGAAAGGAAGGTAAATGTTTCACCATGACTATGTAAAATTAAAAGAAGAGCTGCCAGAAATTGGGAAGTGAACGTGCAAAAGAGGTAATAGAAGGAAGAGCAGGAATATAAGTACGTATACACACACACACACACACACACACACACACACACACAGATATATATATGAAATTAATCACAGGAGGGAGTAAAAAAGAGCAGTGTATAAAAGCAGTTGGTTTGGGAGAGTGAAAATGAGGTTGAGGAATAATAAGGAGAAAAAATTCTGTTTTTCATTTCAAACTCACCTCTGCTTACAAAAACTAAACAATACATATATCAAATAGTCACGCTGTACACCTTAAATGGGGAATTCCCTGGTGGCCTAGTATGAACTTGAGCAAACTCCAGGAGATGGTGAGGGATAGGGAGGCCTGGGGTCCATGGGGTCTCTAAGAGTCAGACATGACTGGGTGACTGAACAACAGTAGCACCTTAAAGAGGTGCAATTTATCAATTATACTTCAATAAAGCTGGGAAATAAGTGAACACATATACACTGCATATTTCTTTTAAATAAATGATTTAAATAACACAATTAACATGAAAAGAAAAAGCACAGCATGACCTCAAATATATGTTTATGTTGGGTGTACATGTGCTTAAGAAAAAGTCCCAAAAGATATAGGACAACTCATTCGTGTGTGTACATCTAGAAAATGGATTACTTGTGGTTTGTCACTCCCTTCTTTACATCTTTAAAGACTCTTTTTTTTTTTTACAATGAGTACATATCTTAAAAATAGAAAAAAATTTTTACTCTCAAAATTAAATTTTAAAACTGTTCTTAATCCTATAATTAGTCAATAATAAAATACCAATATACTGCTTCTAGATTTAATATTTTAAAATATTTTAATATTTGAATATATTAAAGTGGAATTATTACACTATATATTAATGTTTTATATAAATGGGATTATACAGAATGTAACTTTTTTAAAACTATTCACCACTCATTTATTTACAACACATTCATGTCTCCATGTATCACAAACTAGCCAGAATGTTATTTTGCCCAACATGTCTGCTTTACCCAGAGGAGAAGATACTGAAGCCAAGAACCAGGTTTTAATAATCCTATAACCCCAATTTCTTACACATCAAAGACATGTAGTGTGAATCAATCAATCTGAGAAAAAGTTCACCATACTTTCCTGCTGTGTGCATAGTTACCAAACATTTCCCTTCATAAACACTGCGTTTGTGCACACAACAAAAGAAGCAGGGCAGCTATTTAACAACACAAGTCCCTGATGTTGTTTCATCTTCCCTTTCTGACCACCTGGACAGCTAAAAGGGCATTTCTTTCCTGCTTGATCATTCCACCTTTGCTAAAAGGTAACTTTCCAGCAGAAGGGCTTCTGTGGGTGTTAAAGGAGGCTCCAGCAGAGGGGACAGCCCTTCCCAACAAAGATCTCTGAGATTGTAGGAGAGTCTCTTTCCAAGAAGAGGTCCCCTTCCCTTCTGCTGTCAGGGGCCCATTGTGTGAGATTCACTCTACAATATTCCTCGTTTTCGCAATGAGGTAACAGAACAGTCCCCCAATTTTAGCGAATGCTCACTCCCCAAATGCCTGCCCTCCTGACAGCAGCAGAGCGGACAGGCACTGTACTAGGCTCCCCTGAGTGACAATTACATCAGAAGAAAAGAGCTCAGGAGCTAGGAAAGAAAGAACGTAGGGAAGAAACAATGTCAGACGTCACAGTTTCTTCTACAGTAAACTGTCAAATGACTCCAAAACTGTACCAACTTTCCTATTAAAATCAAAAACACTGCATGGTTCTTTGCTTATAAAGCAAATTAGGACTAAATTTCCTACCCAGTTCTCAAGACTACTCAGAAAAGAATATGGGGCATTTTTAAAATATCATAAGAAACTGCCTATTTTAACTCTGGTTTCAGGAACTGCAGTTGAGGCAAAGAAAATTTTAAAGGTGGTCAAAATATTTGTAAGTCAACATTTTACTGAAATGCAAACTTGGAGATCAATGCACAACCTACCAGATAAGGAAGAAAATACTACCAGCATTTCAGAAGCTACACTTTCATGACCCTATCCAGCCAAAGGTAAATACCATTGCTGAAAATTTATCACTATAGATCAGTTTTGCTTCGTTTTGAAAATTATGTAAATAAAATATAGAAAAGTACTCTGTAAATAGTAGCTATCACTGAATCATGAGTATGAAAACATTTTGCCTAATCAGGAAAAAATAAGGACTTATTCCCTCACCCCAAATAAACTCTAAACAAACTTTATGAGTAATGATCGAACCTGCATCCATCCACCTTGAAGATGGAAAAATGGGACTCAAAGAGAAGTTACGTAACAAGCAAAGATCACATTCTCAGCTGAGTAAGGAGCTAAATTGTGGAGTGGAGCTAGATGTTCTCACACCAAAACAGATACTCTTTTCTCTATATCACACGGCCAGATGAATAAGTATGATATTACACTTCTAAAAATCATCACCCCACTTATGGTTCAAAAAATTTAGGATACTGAGTTGAGCAAATACTTGGTTGTCTTTCTTTGGAATGCATCATCTATTGGTGGCATCACAAGGCAAGATCTTACCTGGCATGTGTGCAATCCTGCATACAGGTATAGGTCATCTTTATATTATACATTTTCTCCTATAATAAGAGTTTCGAGTCATTGGGCTATAACCAAGAAATTACTTTATTTCTTATCATCACTCTTTCCAAGTTCACCATTGTTGAGTTTTCCCTCCCCAGTGCTTAAGGACATTGAGGCACATCCATAGTTTTCTAGGTACTTATAAAAACCCAGGGAAGCCTGACGCGCTGCAGTTCACGGGGTTGCAAGAGTTGGACATGACTAAGTGACTGAACAACAATAATAAAAACCCAGTCTAGTTAATATTTCATCTCATATTTAATACAAAACTAACTACTTATATTGCAGACTAGATCAGCGGTTCAAGGAACCTAATAAGGAGAGGAGGACATGATCTGCTTTCATATTCTTCCTTCTCCACCAGGTCCCTGAACTGCAGAATGGGAAAATGTGGTGCACTTCTGGTAACTCCTTTCCCTTCTTTCCCCTTGATCTCAGTCCTTAAGGTTGAGTCCTAGGAGGAGAAATAAAGAAGGCAAAAATATTCTTATGTAATGGGTCACCTGCCAGCAATGAGGAGGCATCGCTGGTCTCCCTCTGATGCAGCCTGGTTCTGTGAAATAACGATGGCCCATGCCAATACGGTAGCATACGCCAATGTGGGGTTCACATAAATCAGGGTTCTCAACAGCAGCGCTATTTCAGTTTTGACTTGGATACCTCTTTGTTGCATAGCCTGCCCTGTACATTGTTGGATGGTTAGTAGCATCTTTGGCCTCTACCCATTAGGTACAGAAGTGCTTCCTCTCAACTGTTACAACTAAAATTTCTAATTGTATCCTAGAGGACCCACTTACTCTTGTTGAGAATCATTAACAAAGATAGTATGTGTATGATTTAAGCAGCCCAACCAATGATGCTTACCTTCAAATCCTTCCCTGGGTTGTGTTATCCACTAGCTTGCCTAGATGTCACCTGGGCAGTCCAAGGATATCTGATGTATCCTTTAACCTCTATAGTCCTTTATGTGTAGCCATGCTAACAGTTGTGGTTCTCTTTTGATCTTTCCCAAACAGGTGAAAGTTAAGTAAAAATGCAGTCTTTAAAAATTCCAAACAACAAGGCAACTTCCTCTGTATTCATATGTGCTTAGTCGCTCAGCCAACTCTTTGCGACCCCATGAGCTATAGCCTGCCAGGCTCCTCTGCCCATGAGGCTTCTCCAGACAAGAATACTGAGCAGGTTGCCATGCCCTTGTCCTTTCCCCATTGCTCTGGGTTGGCCCAGAATTTGCACACTAAAGCCCTGATACCTATGTCATACAGACTATGACTATATTTAGATATAAGGTATATAAAGAGATAAATTAAGTTAAAATGAGGTCATTAGGGTGGGCCCCAATCTAGTGAGACTGGTGTCCTTGTAAGAAGAGGAAATTTGGAAATAGGTACAGTACAGAGAAAAGGCCATGTGAAGACACGGGAAGAAGACAGCCATCTACAGGTCAGTAAGAGAGACCTCAGAAGAAATACACCCTGCCAACGCTTAATCTCAACTTTCAGCCTCTAAAAACTACGAGACAATAAATTTCCATTGTGTAAGCCACTCAATCTGCAGTACTCTGTTATGACAGTGCTAGGGAACTAATACACACAGTCTTATTCTTACAACTTGGGCTGAGGAGATGGCTGAATGAGAAGGGCAGGTTGCTTCTTATTAAGTTCTGGAGAGGTTTCTAGTCCAGTGTTGGGTGTCTCCATTTAAATAAGGGATACTTGGACCCTCTTCAACACTGAGCCACATTACCAATTCCAGAGTAACAGAAAAAAAAAATCCCACTCACTAACATGTTACATATGCATCTATTTGGATTTTAACAGCACGCAAAAATAAAGCCAGACTTTCAACACTACAAAGAGAAAAATAGCTCCTCTGTTGTCCACTGCTGCCATACATCTCACCTATGTGAACCGTGAAGGTTCTATGATGCAGTGACATGTCTGCCTGGTGATTTCATGGATGATATACCAGAAACATGGCCAACTTGTGGAATTATCTATTTGCATTGCTGGCTGGGAAATTGTTTTCAAACGCTGGTCAAGGTCTGGATGGCATCCTTCTAAGCCAGCATAAATCACTACCTGAGTGCTCTTAATGATTCTAGGACAGGAAATGATCTTGGCAATCACCTAACCTAATCCCTCATCTGATGTTTCAATGACTTCTTTTTACCTATGACCATGTTAGCCTATAGACAAAGCAGAATGCTTAAGCAATATAATGCTAGGATTCCATATGCATAAGCCCTATCTGGAGGGTAAATGAAGCCATATGCATATTCATACGTAAAATCCTATTTTTAAAGAAGCTGGTCTTCAAGTTTCCTGGCTGAAAAGGAAAACACTGTTGACATTCCTAGCTACTTCCCTCAGCATTTTGCTGGTCTATGCTTCATCACATGACTGGGATCAATGAGGTGTAAATAGAACATAGAGTAAAAAGAGGACATCACAAAAATCTGGTTGATCAATCTTAGCCGGAAACAAATACTTAACTGGATATTTCACCCTGGGCAAGTTCACTGGCAAGTTGATTTTCAGTTTCTTCGTCTTAAAACAAGGAGATAAAAGTAGACTCATAAATGTTGCTTTAAGTTTCAAAATTCCTCATATCTCACTATATGTAGATGGAGAATATACTCTCCATCCTAGCCTTTCCTGCTTATATAATGTTGACTCTGCATCCTTCTGATAAGTTTCTTCATACTCCTAAGTCTCTACAACTATCTTACATAGACCTTTCCTCTCCAGGTGATCCTTTGAAATATCCTTGAAGTTGCAGCCAACTGTCACAGGGTCTGCAGGGGGGTTGGGTAGTATGTTAGTTTTCTCCCACTCTAACAAACTGCCACAAACACAATCACTGAAAACAACACAAATCTATTATCTCACAGTTGTACAGGTCAGAAGTTTAAGCTAACTCAACTGCTTTTTCTCATCAAGGTTTCACAAGACCAAAATCAAGACGTTGGCTAGTTTACACCCTTTCTGACTACGCAAAAAAATTTTTTTGCCTTGTAACTTGATACATAGGTTCTAGGAATTAAGACATGGACATTTAGGGGAGCCATGATTCTCCTGAGGTGGCGAGAATGAAAAGGAGATTGGAGGCACAGAAAACACTTTCTCCATAGTACTGATCTGCCTAGGGGTTTTTCTTTTCTTTAATTCAACCAGACACTTAAAATATTAACTCACATATAATGTGCACTATTACATGCATGGTACTTTACTTGTATTTAAATGTATTAACTCATTTAATCCTCATAAAGTTAAATCCTATTGTTATCCCCATCTGACACTGGAGGCAACTGAGGCTCAAATTTTAAATACCTTGTCCACACAGTTTGTTAAGTAGAACAGCCGCGATTTAAGCCCAGTTTCTGTGACTCCCCGAATTATACCCCTTGACATTTTATAGCTGAGAAGTCAGAGGCTCACAGAACTCTTTTAGCTTCCCCAAAGACACGTAGATGGTTAATGAAAGTGTCCAGAATGAAATCGGATCCACACAAGTCTGTATATCTGGCTCTACTGGGCTAGTGGCCCACATGAGCCCGATGCCCTAAAGTCAGAGTTGATCTAACCATACATGTGTCCTTACTTCACTAGCTTTTATTAGTCTTTTCTCCACATCTCTGAAAGTACAGGTTCTTTCATGGCCAAAGCAGCTTTTAAAATATCAGCAGATTTTTTAGTACTATAAATGCTATACTTCATAATGCTAAAATATAAATTCGATAGAACCAGGATTTGGAGCTTGGACCCCCATAATCAACTTCCAGCACAGTAGGTAGGAAAGAGGGTAGCTCTCTGGGCCAAAAGGATGTGGAAGAAGGATAACTCACCAAGAACTGTGTATGAATGACTAGAGTCTGTAATATCCACTCTCTGTTTTATGTTTCTTGCTCAAGCATGTAAATATGCAGGTGGTCCTAAAACTGCTATAGCCCACTGTGTAACTGGTGATACACAATACTAAAGGTTTATTCATGTTCCCAGGGCTGGATATTAGTATAGAGAACAATTAATAGCTCTTTTCATAATTCAGTGATGGAGCATTTTGAAATTTTACTGAAGTTTCTTCCAAGTATGGATGTTGAGATCGTGGTCAATTCTGTGAAGAGTATGCTTTCAGACAAATTTAGAAAGCTCAGGAAGCTACTGTGTAAGACTCACTTATTCGATATCTTTAAAGAATAAAATATTGGCATAAATTAAGAGTTCACAATTAATATTTGACATAAATTATTTGTGATTATTCTCATATAGTTAATAAGTTAAAAATAATCTTTACATAGATTTCCTCATATAATCACCCAAAGCAGTTCTTTTGAGATAGGTGTTATTATGTCCAACATACACATGAAACTAGGGTCTAGAAAGTGATAAATAGCTTACCCCAAATCAGACAATGGAAGAGGCAGAATCCAGAATTCCAAACTGCATCTCTTTGATGCTAGAGCCCACATCCTTAGTAATTTCACTGATGCTTAATCAATATCTTCTTCAAAGCCAAAAATTTTAAACAAGCTTCAAATTTTTTTTTAATCTCAAATTCCTATCTTTTGAAGCAATGGCTCTCGAACATAATTTAACAATTGTAGTAATATATCTAAAGGTGTGGATAACAGTCTTCTGTTTACTTCCAGGTTTGGGACCATTTTCTAGTAGGGATTGCTAAAAAGTTGATGACTCCGTAAAATGGAATGCTTCTGCATGTTAAAGACTTTAAATACTTCTATTTTCTAATCGCTTAACATTCATATGCCTCTTTGCACTCAGTCACCCGGTCATGTCTTGACTCTTTGCAGTCGCATGAACTGCCAGCCAGGACTCCTCTGTCGATGGAATTTTCTGGGCAACAATACTGGAGCGGATTGCCATTTCCTACTCAAAGGATCTTCCCTCTTGCATCTCCTGAGTTGGCAGATGGGTTCTTTGTCACCAGCACCACCTGGGAAACCCATCCTTCTTTACCTAATCTTTTCAAAATGTCTTGTCATATTCTTTTTAATTTGCCAAACAGAACTAAGATTCACTGCAACCAAACATGCCAGGAGGTCAGACAGAGAAATTTGATGAAGAAATATGGTTTAGCCAAACTTTAACTGCTCCAAAGAATAAGGTGTGATGAACTATTAATTATAAAATGCTGATATCATTGCTCTGTTATATCTAGAATGACAGCATTAGGATAAAGTTAAATAGTATACTTCAAATCAGCTACCTTAGCAGGAACTAAGAGATCTGTCCAAAGTTTAGTTACCTGAGACATTCTGTTTATTCATATTTATGCACAAATGTGTATGTGTTCTGATTTTATAATAGAATCTGCTTAGCAAAGATCTCTCTCTCAATTTACCACTAAAATACCTTTTTAAAGTGGAAAAATATAAAGATCTCATGAGTGCATCAAAATTAAAATGGAGCCGTAGACTACTGGCAGAATCTTAGGAGACATTTCACTTATTAATAGCAATGAATGGAAAATTTCCAATGGTAGCTGACCTAGACTGGCAGAAGTAAAGTTGACTTGCAGAAGTGGAGAAGGCTTTATTTCTTCCCCATAGTCTATCTGGTTTAGAACCCCGAACCCAGATATACCAGGATATGAATGGATTGGTGTCAGTCTGCTCAAATGATGGGCTTTGAGGCTAGTGTACTGTTATTCCTTCCCCATCATCAGCAAAAGTCTCTGCTGTAGCCATTCAGTATTTGTTATTCCTCTAAAACAAGACAGAAGTTAAAGGAAGATCAGAAGGTTAGGCCCAAAGAAGGGAAGAAGAGGTCCCAGCATGAAAGGGCTGGGTCAGACAGAGCACAGGTGAAGACAACAAAATCTAAGGCTTGCTGGAGAAAGGGGAGGAGACGAGATGGAAGATCTGATAATGGACTGCTGCTGCTAAGTCACTTCAGTCGAGTCCGACTCTGTGCGACCCCATAGACGGCAGCCCACCAGGCTCCCCCGTCCCTGGGATTCTCCAGGCAAGAACACTGGAGTGGGTTGCCATTTCTTTCTCCAATGCATGGAAGTGAAAAGTGAAAGGGAAGTCGCTCAGTATCTATCCACTAAACTGACACTTTTCAATTAATCAGTTTTTCCTTTCAAGAATGAAAAAAATTTTGCCTCCCATTCACCTTCTTGGAAGAGGGGGAGATACAGTGGAATAAAGTTGTGGCCTCATGAAAAAGGAGTACAAGAAAAAAAAAAAGCTAACCCAGCAAACAATTAAAGTTTATAGCAACTGCTTCAAAATTAACTTTAAAAGTCAGTATTCTATAAATAATATGATTAAGGAATCGGATAAGTTTGGCAACATAGTAAAGAAATGAGTACATCAAGAAAATTAGAAATTCTAGGTAATACAGAGTACACTCAAGAAAGTTACAGTATACATATGTTGCAATCAAAAACACATGTCACAGTTTTGAGCAATTAATGCTGCTGCTGCTAAGTCACTTCATTCGTGTCCGACTCTTTGCGACCCCACAGACTGCAGCCTACCAGGCTCCTCCATCCATGGGATTTTCCAGGCAAGAGTACTGGAGTGGGGTGCCATTGCCTTCTCCATGAGCAACTAATAGCAGATAAGAATTCATTTGACCTTCTGAGGAATTTTCTCCTTCAAGCAACACTGTTTCAGTGGCATAGGGTGTCATCTCTTTCTCTAGGAATGGAATTATGCTAACTGGTTCCAAACTGCAAAATATTTACATGAACAAAATACTTGAAATCCTATTTAGTGGTTTTCAATGTGCAGAATTAACCTAGAGAGTAATTACAGAAGACCTAATTATAGACACACATTGTAAAAACTGACAATGGAAGAGCAATGGCTTAACTGACAGAATTAGAGATACGTGGTAGAGAATGGAGGGGCTGAAATATTTTGGTCTTAAGAAGTGGGGGATTATTGTGTCAATTACAGCTCAGCAAAGCTGGAAAAAAAGTGGAAGATTCAAAGGAATTCTAATTGTGGTGGATTAAAAGACAAAATAAATTCTTTACAGCAGTACCCCATAAAATAATATAAAATGTAATTAATAAAACAATATATAAATTTAAAAACACAGAATAGTATCAAAAGTTGGAAGAAGACAGGAAACATAGGAGGAGATGATATAAATAAGAAAGATCCCTCATCTGTGGCATGTAGTCAATGGTTAGTGCATTAAAGCTTTACTTCAATGTAGAGTTTTTATCTCATCTTAGAAATGTGCAATAAGCATTATTAAGTTGGAAATTTAAGTTGCTTTTAGCATGTCACAGCTCTAAATAATGCCGTGATGAAAATTTTTGGACATAAGTATGTGTATCATTTTTATTATTTCTTCAGGATTTTTTTTTTAGAAATTATCAGACTAAAGGAATATGACCCTCATGGTCATATTACCAACTGAGAGAAAATTATATTTATACCTGCATATGGCTACTATGGAAAGACTAAAGACAATTTTTTTATGCTTTTTAAACTTTTTTTTTTTTTTGAGATATTTGACTCACATACAGCTGTAGGAAATAACAGAGAGATTTCGCACATTCTTTACCCAGTTTCCCTCAGCGGTAATACATTGCAAAACTACAGGACAATATAAAAACCAATCAACACTGATACAATTTACTGACATTCACTTTCAGTTGCACCCCTGCATACGTGTGTGTGTGTGTGTGTGTGTATGTGTGTACTCAGTTTCATGCAATTTTATCACAGATGTAGGTTCAGGGAAGCACCACTACTGTTAAGACACAGAACATCCCACCACAACAAGGATTCCTCGTGTTACCCTTTATATAATTACACTCACCTCCCTCTCTCCTTCCTTTTACCTAACTCCTGACAACCACCAATTTGTTCCCTGTTGCTATCATGATGCCATCCCTGGTGGCTAAATCAGTAAAGAATCTACCCACAATGTGAGAGACCCAAGTTCGATCCCTGGTCAGGGAAGATTCCCTGGAGGAGGAAATGGCAACCCACTCTAGTATTCTTGCCTGGAGAATCCCAAGATAGAGGAGCTTGGAGGGCTACAGTCCATAGGGTTGCAAAGAGTCGGACATGACTCAAGCGACTTAGCACGCACACAAGCATTGCTATCATGCTGCCATGTTAAAAATGTTATATAAATACAATCATATAGTATTTAACCTCTCGGGTCTGACTTTTTACACTCAGCATAATTCCCATGGAGATCTATCCAAGTTATTGCATGAACTGTTTTCCCCTTATCCCTGAATAATATTCCATGATACAGCTATAAATCAGTTTATTTAACCACTAACCCATTGACTAAGAGCCAATACGAAACACTTATTAGAGTGTTTGAACTTGTTCACTTTGTGAAAAAAAGATTTGTCAACCTGCCTTTTACTTTGGCCAAGTAAAAGAAGTTCAAAAGAATGGAAGTAAGTTCAAAAGAATGGAAGGAGAAACTGCTAAAGCATTCGTTGAATGTTTATCATTTAGTTTTCTAAGTAACCCTAGACTTGATATTATACCTATTATACTATTAACAAAAACAAGGCCCACAAAGTTTAAATGAACTCCCACAGCTCCTAACTAGTTGATCTATGATTGAAACCTAAGTTTTCCCACCTTAAATCTATTCCGTCTGGCCTCCATTACACCACACTGACTATGATGTCACAGGAAGACACCAATAGGACACGCTGGATAAGAGATAGTACTCATCTTGGACGAGTAGTAAAGTCAACACAACTGAGCTGGGAGAACAAAAATTCAATTGCCTTCCTGCCCGGTTATCTTGACCACTGTGATTTTTCTGTCCCGATTCTTTTGCCTAACCTCCTTGAAACCCAGATTTTATGCCCAAAGTTCTCCTACTCCTAAAAAGGCAAAAAATACAAATCAAAAAAAAAAGAAGAATACAATGAATAAAGATGTTAGAATCAAAGGGGGTTATTGTGGCAAAAATGGTAGACCA
Source organism: Ovis aries (assembly GCF_016772045.2). Taxonomy (NCBI): domain Eukaryota; kingdom Metazoa; phylum Chordata; class Mammalia; order Artiodactyla; family Bovidae; genus Ovis; species Ovis aries. The sequence continues at coordinate 58,240,635 of NC_056055.1, forward strand.
AAGACATCTCTGTTAACTCGTGCTCCTGGAAGGAATTAAGCACTTGAGGATAAAATAGTCACCCTTCTACTCCTCCCACGTGCTGCCATGGTAGTGCTCCATCTTTCTTTTGTCACAAGCATCCAGATAAATCACTGAAACCACTACCTCTCCCATCAAGTTGATTTCAAATGACACGAGAGCACTGAGCTGGGGTCGCAGGCCTGTCCCTCTACTAGCTTCCTCTGTGTGGCCATGCCGCCACCCACCCTCGGAGGAGACTGCACCTTGCTTACTAGACAGAGATAAATTCCTCACTGGCATGCTCATCAGACACTAAGCCAGACCCATCTCTTTCCCCCTCTCCTTTCCTTCCTCACTCCGGTTATTTATAGAGATCACAGGTGAATCGGGGGAAATTATTACAGAGCAATGACTGCTGAAAGGCTGGAAGCTAAGGAAGATGGATTATCGTGGCTCTGACATGATTTGTATGGATTTCCAAAATTAAGCTGTTCGCTTTAGAGTGACCACCTTCCCCCGCCCTGGGCTTCGCAGCTGCCCTGGTGATAACCTTCATCTGCACTTGTGAGCCCAGAAAGCTGAGCACGTTTCCCATTACCTTTCAAGCGAGTGTGTAGGGTTCTTCTGGCCCCTTAGTAATAGCAGGGCTGTGAGTGAACAGAGTGATAAACACCTACTGTGAGGGATGTAGCATGAACAGATCTCATCACCTGCCATTAGCTCCCAATGAATAATGCAACACATTCTCCATGGCAGGTGTCAGGGGTGGGAGGGAGACTTGCTCCCGTGAATGCTCCGGTGAGCGTTTCAGCACAAAGTAAGAGATGAGAGCAACAGATACATGTGACAAAATTACACAAGCTATTGTATCTTAAAAGAAAGGGGAACTTTTTACTTTCACAAATACCTGACAGGTTTTCTTTCTTTCTTTCTCTACCCTTATAGTTAGGGTAGGGTAATGCTGCCTTTTCTTAAATTTTTACCTTTCTAATATGGACCCCTTGCAAAGGGGTAGTTTCTCTTTGATTGCATTGCTCAGATAATAGCACATTTTTCTGTCAGTTCCAACACTTTCTATGCTTTGTATATCTTGGTCTTGATTTGCATAGGTGAACCTCTACTGAATTTTTATTAAACTTTATAGGTTTGTGTTAAATAGACATATCAAATATGAGCAAATGCAATCATTTCTGCATATATTTATAGCTCCATGTGCATACACACATACACACACACATTAAAAGTGGTAATTTTTGGCCCAAGGAATGGATAGCTAACAGGTTTGTTGCCTTTGAGAATCTGTCCAAAGGGAATAATATAATATCAGACCAGCAGAATCTAAGACAAAAATGGGATCCATTATCGGTTAATCACAGCACACAAATTCATCTATCTGAGAGCCACAAATTGAGGTAATTTGTAGCCTCAGATCCCAACATGGGGAAAACTTCTGACTAAATTTGGTCAACTTTGCTCAAGACTAGCAGTTTCAGAGCATCAGAAATAGTTTTGCCCTTTTCAGCCAGCTGTCTTATAGCTTCCAATATGACCAGACATGAGAATTAAATTCCAGGACTAATTAGCCATGACCCTTACCCCTAAATTTCACATTTTCTGAGGCCAAAATGCCAAATCTTCTTGTTGTATTGACCTTCACCATTTTAAGTGAGAAGGAACTTTTTTTTTAAGTCCTCTGGGTAATATTTTGCTAGAGATTTTTTAAATGTGGTACATACCACTACCACTAAAATAGTCACCGAAGAACACATAGCAACAAACTTTTGCCACACCTAATTCTGTACCTGCCCTTATCAATGGAGCAAATGAAGCCCCCAGACTTCCCCTGCCACTGCCACAGTAACGAAGGGGAAAGGTCTGGGACAAACCAAGCACCATGGGAAATTAAAGCACACCTTGCCTTTGAGTCTGATAGCCATTTTTCTTTTCAGAGTAGAAGAGAATAGTGCCACTTTTAGGTATCATATAAAGTTATAAATCTAAGATTTTCATATTAACTCCCCTCTATAACTTATTTTGGTTGTTGACACATAATCAAAAAGCTATTTCTTGGGTGAAATAGTTACCACTTAAACATTTGGGGAAAAGAAATAATAAATCACCTAGTAATCTCCTGAAAGTAGGGTTTCAAATACAGAAATTCTAAATTCTATATGGATTTCATGAAGGAAAGTAACAACAAAAATTAAGGTTTTGGTATGTAAAGTAATATATTAAACTATAAGACTTCAAAGACTATAGAAAAATAAAGATAACAAAATAAAAATTATACTGTGTTCATTCACCTGTTGATATTTTAGTGCATATCATTTTGAATTTATATGTGTGTGTGTGTGTATACACACAGTCTTTTAAAAATAATTATACTAGGAAAAATACTTTCATCATATCTCTAATTCACTGGAGAATACCTTTCTTTTCAATAATTATTCATAATTTTTTAATTCAGTTTATTTAAATTAAAAAATGAAAATAAATAGTTCACCCACTTCTACCACCACCAACCCCTTAACTGTGGCAACACCAATCTGTTCTCTGTAAGCTTGGTTTCTAATTATTGTTTTTATTTCACACATAGAGATCATATAGCATTTACCTTTCTCTCTAATGCCCACTGTATGTCATTTTGGCCACTATTTTTCAGAATCAACATCTTGAAAAGGGTGATTACACTTAGCTGACACCAATGGAGCTACTCCAGAGAAATGGGTACATACAGTCAACAGCTAGGGGCGTATTTCTTCTACCTGGTTAACCCCAGAAACTGGGGTCCATGTGCTGCCTTCAACTGCCCAGTAATATCTAGCTTAGTCTTGACCTCCATGCCTCCCAGGCCCTTGTAAGAAAATATATCAGAATCCATTGATTCATTTGACAATATCTTTGAAGCACATAAGATGTGCCAGGAATGCAGCTAAGTGCTGGGGCTGATCATGTCCCTGCCCAAAGGAGGACTACATTCCAGTAGGGAAAACAGGCAGTAAATAATTAACCAAATAAATAAACAAGTATGTAAGCATTGTGATCATCGCTATAAAGGCAATAAAAATGAATTGCTAATGAAGAGCCAGGAAAGGAGGCTACAGTAGTGAAATCTATCAGAGAAGACCTTGTAGGAGTGGGCATTTGACCAGACAGTAAGGAAGATACACAACAGACTGGTTCCAAATAGGAAAAGGAGTACGTCAAGGCTGTATATTGTCACCCTGCTTATTTAACTTATGCAGAGTACATCATGAGAAACACTGGGCTGGAGGAAGCACAAGCTGGAATCAAGATTGCCGGGAGAAATATCAATAACCTCAGACATGCAAATGACACCACCCTTATGGCAGAAAGTGAAGAGGAACTAAAAAGCCTCTTGATGAAAGTGAAAGAGGAAAGTGAAAAAGTTGTCTTAAAGCTCAACATTCAGAAAACTACAATTATGGCATCTGGTCCCATCACTTCATGGCAAATAGATGGGGAAACAGTGGGAACAGTGGCTGACTTTATTTTTCTGGGCTCCAAAATCCCTGCAGATGGTGATTACAGCCATGAAATTAAAAGACGCTTGCTCCTTGGAAGAAAAGTTATGACCAACCTAGATAGCATATTCAAAAGCAGAGACATTTCTTTGCCAACAAAGGTCCATCTAGTCAAGGCTATGGTTTTTCCAGTAGTCATGTATGGATATGACAGCTGGACTGTGAAGAAAGCTGAGTGCTAAAGAATTGATGCTTTTGAACTGTGTTGTTGGAGAAGACTCTTGAGAGTCCCTTGGACTGCAAGGAGATCCAACCAGTTCATCCTAAAGGAAATCAGCACTGAATATTCATTGGAAGGACTGATGCTGAAGCTGAAACTCCAATACTCGGGCCACCTGATGCAAAGAACTGACTCACTGGAAAAGAGTCTGATGCTGGGAAAGATTGAAGGTGGGAGAAAGGGACGAGAGGATGAGATGGTTGGATGGCATTACCGACTCAATGGACATGAGTTTGAGTAAACTTTGGGAGCTGGTGATGGACAAGGAAGCCTGGAGTGCTACAGTCTATGAGGTCACAAAGAGTCAGACATGACTGAGTGACTGAACTGAACTGAACGAAGGCACATGATAAGCACTAATCAATTCAGAAAACCATAAACCAGTAATTTATGAAATTACTCATAAATCTTTCGTGCATCAATTTTATGTGGAACAACCCATTCATTTAATATCTCTTAGAAATGAGAACTAGATGGCTGGGAGTGGTTGGAATTCTGGTAAAAAGTGTCATTGGTAATGTCTAAATATCCTTCCTCCTGACTGTGGTTCCAGTCAATGTCCAAATTGGTTTTCAGCCTTCTAATCAATTCTATAAACCATATGTAGTAGGAAGGTTCTAAAATGGATCCTAATGACCGCCACCTTCTCATATTAATGTCCCTGGGCAATTCCTTTCCCTCATATACAGGTTAAACCTTGGGACTTACTTCTAATGAGCAAAAATGGCAAAAGCAATGGGATATTACTTTCTAAATTATGTTATGTAAGATCATGACTTCCATCTTTCTCCCACACTCTGTCTCTCTGTCTGCCTCTCTGCACTTCCTCACTCCAATGGAGCAAGCTGCCACCTTGTAATCTGCCCAACAGAGAGGCCCACATGGCAGGAAACTGAGGGGGGCCACAGCCAGCTGAGAATCTGAGGCCCTCGACCCAACAGTCCTTCAAGAGCTGGATATTGCTAACAGCCATGCAGCTGAGGTTGAAAGCAGACTCTTCCCCATCTGAGTCTTAGGATTTCTGTGTGCCTGGCCAGCACCTTGAACACAACACTGCAAAGAGATCTTGAGCCAGAGAATCTTGCTAAACCCTTCTCAGGGCCACCGAATCTGCGAAAGAAACAATGCAGTGGCTCCCTGGAGCAAGTTATCTACTCCACATGTTGCATTTGAGGATGCAGGCTGAAGAAACAGTGGCTACTGGGGTATATTCTCCGTACATCAAAACCTGAAAGACCAAGCCCAGACACACAAGTACATTTCAACCTTTGGCTAATATCATGATTGCTAACATTTCATTGGATGAAACAAGTCACGTGTCCAGCCCAAAGTCAAGAGGTAGGAATGTACAACCTGTCTACCATAGGCCATGGCAAAGTTATGGACACATATAGCTACTCCAAGGCCATAAATTATTAGGGTTAATTCTTCAATCCACCACACATCCAATAACTTTTCTTAAATTATCTAAGATTGCTTTCTGTTTGTTTACAACCAAGAATTCTAACTGATACAATGTATCAGAGTAAAAAGAAGCCAGCAATGGGGAAAAACTATAAACAGTCTGTGGGCCCAACAATAATGACCATTTAAACCATGGCATATTCATGAATGACGTCAATAATGTGAAATTTTTTAAAATACATTTAATGTACAGTATTATGCTAGTTTCAGGTGTACTACATAGTGATCAGAGGCTAATAGAGTTCTGCCAAGAGAGCGCACTGGTCATAGCAAACACCCTCTTCCATCAACACAAGAGAGGACTCTGCACAGGGACATCACCAGATGGTTGACACCGAAATGAGATTGATTATATCCTTTGCAGCCAAAGATTGAGAAGCTCTATACAGTCAGCAAAAACAAGACCGGGAGATGACTGTGGCTCAGATCATGAATTCCTTATCGCCAAATTCAGACTGAAATCGACGAAAGTGAAGAAAACCACTAGACCATTCAGGTATTACTTAATGAAATCCCTTATGGAATCCCTTATACAGTAGAAGTGAGAAATATATTTAAGGACTAGATCTGATAGACAGAGTGTCTGATGAACTATGGATGGAGGTTCGTGACATTCTAAAGGAGACAGGAATCAAGACCATCCCCAAGAAAATGAAATGAAAAAAAGCAAAATGGCTGTCTGAGGAGGCCTTACAAATAGCTGTCAAAAGAAGGGAAGCAAAAAGCAAAGGAGAAAAGGAAAGATATACCCATTTGAATGCAGAGTTCCAAAGAATAGCAAGGAGAGATCAGAAAGCCTTCCTCAGTGATCAATGCAAAGAAATAGAGGAAAACAACAGAATGGGAGAGACTAGAGATCTCTTTAAGAATGCTAGAGATACCAAGGGAACATTTTATGCAAATATGGGCTCAATAAAGGACAGAAGTGGTATGGACCTAACAGAAGCAGAAGATATTAAGAAGAGGTGGCAAGAATACACAGGAGAACTGTACAAAAAAGATCTTCATGACCCAGATAATCAATGGTGTGATCACTCACCTACAGCCAAACATCCTGGAATGTGAAGTCAAGTGGGCCATAGGAAGCATCACTACAAACAAAGCTAGTGGAGGTGATAGAATTCCAGTTGAGCTGTTTCAAATCCTGAAAGATGATGCTGTGAAAGTGCTGCACTCAATATGCCAGCAAATTTGGAAAACTCAGCAGTGGCCACAGGACTGGAAAAGGTCAGTTTTCATTCCAATCCCAAAGAAAGGCAATGCCAAAGAATGTTCAAACTACCGCACAATTGCACTCATCTCACACGCTAGTAAAGTAATGCTTAAAATTCTCCAAGCCAGGCTTCAGTAATACGTGAACCGTGAACTTCCACGTATTCAAGCGGGTTTTAGAAAAGGCAGAGGAACCAGAGATCAAATTGCCAACATCTGCTGGATCATCAAAAGAGCAAGAGAGTTCCAGCAAAACATCTATTTCTGCTTTATTGACTATGCCAAAGCCTTTGACTGTGTGGATCAGGATAAGCTATGGAAAATTCTTCAAGAGTTGGGAATACCAGACCACCTGACCTGCCTCTTGAGAAATCTGTATGCAGGTCAGGAAGCAACAGTTAGAACTGGACATGGAACAACAGATTGCTTCCAAATAGGAAAAAGAGTACGTCAAGGCTGTATATTGTCACCCTACTTATTTAACTTATATGCAGAGTACATCATGAGAAACACTGGGCTGGAAGAAGCACAAGCTGGAATCAAGATTGCTGGGAGAAGTAACAATAACCTCAGATATGCAAATGACACCACCCTTATGGCAGAAAGTGAAGAACTAAAGAGCCTCTTGATGAAAGTAAAAGAGGAGAGTAAGAAAGTTGGCTTAAAGCTCAACATTCAGAAAACGAAGATCACGGCATCTGGTTCCATCACTTCAGGGCAAATAGATGGGGAAATAGTGGGAACAGTGGCTGACTTCATTTTTCTGGGCTCCAAAATCACTGCAAATGGTGATTGCAGCCATGAAATCAAAAGACGCTTACTCCTTGGAAGGAAAGTTATGACCAACCTAGATAGCATATTCAAAAGAAGAGACATTACTTTGCCAACAAAGGTCCATCTAGTCAAGGCTATGGTTTTTCCAGTGGTCATTTATGGATGTGAGAGTTGGACTATAAAGAAAGCTGAGTGCCGAAGAATTGATGCTTTTGAACTGTGGTGTTGGAAAAGACTCTTGAGAGTTCCTCAGACAGCAAGGAGATCCAATCATTCCATGCTAAAGGAGATCAGTCCTGGGTGTTCATTGGAAGAACTGATTTTGAAGGTGAAACTCCAATACTTTGGCCACCTGATGCGGAGAGCTGACTCATTGAAAAAGACCCTGATGCTGGGAAAGATTGAAGGCAGGAGGAGAAGGGGATGACAGAGGATGAGATGGCTGGATGGCATCACTGACTCAATGGACATGGGTTTGGGTGGACTCTGGGAGTTGGTGATGGACAGGGAGGCCTGGTGTGCTGTGGTTCATGATGTCACACAGAGTTTGACACAACTGAGCAACTCTACTGACTGACATAACGATCTGACATTCACACATTTTATAAAATGATCACAATAACTCTAGTAACCAACTATCACCATACAAAGTTGTTACAATACTATGGACAGTATTCCTTATACTATAGATATGACATCCCCTGCCATGATTTATTTATAACTAGAGGTTTCTATCTCTTAATTCCTTTCATCTATTTTACACCCTCCACCTATCTCTCCTCTAGCCACCTCCTATTTTGTCTTCTGTACCTACAATCTGTTTTCATTTGGGGAATTTTTTTGGCTGCACTCCATCACATGTAGAACTGCCCCCAAGCAGACATCAAACCCATGCCCAGTGCAGTGGACATGTGAAGTCTTAACCACTGGACCACCAAGGAAATCCTATTGTCATTTTGTCTTGTTTTGTTTGTTTTAATGTGTATTTTAAACTAAGGAATTTCTACATACACACACCAGTCACATATACACTTTACTCCCATAGTAACAGTTCCAGGTTGGTCAGGTTTAAGGACACTAGCCATACTGCTAGTAAAAAGAGTATATAAATGTGTCAGCAGAGGAGCTAAAAGTCAAGTACACATGTAAGGGTACAGAAGGGATCTCTTTTTTATTGGACCAGCATTTTTCTGTGGGAAAGTAAGACTTATGAGACTGAGAATCTGGTGCCCTAACTAAAAATAAAGGAATTATGAAACCAACTAAGGGAAGATCACGCTGAAAGACAGAAGATTAAGCTGTAACAGAAAGTGAGGTAGTGAAGAAAAATCTGATCCATACTGGATGTTTATGAGCTAAGCTGAAAACAGAGATGTCTCAGAAGCTTAACTACTTGAACAGAGGCCACCAAGCTAACTTTCTCTAAGTGGGACTGGCTTGGAAAATGGTACAATGGTACAATCTGGGTCATGATTTTATACATCAATTTAAAAATAATAACAGAAACAGATATCTGTGGTTTTGTACCAATAGGTTAAAATCAAAATGTGTATCTTACTTGTTTAATTATCCCCAGATCTTAACACTGTTGTTTGCTTTTGCTAGGGATCAAAGATCTGTTTCTAATAATCAATTTTAGTGAAGAAATTTCTTAAGAGAGCAGCATTTGGGCTTTAGTGAATACACAGGGGAAGAAAGAAGTCATGTGAGTTAAAACAGGGCTGTAGGGAAGAAATAAACCATATCAGTTGAATCATGTTCCCCCGAAGATCTGTTCAAATCCTAACCCCCAGCACATCTGAATGTGACCTTACTTAAAATAGTTTTTGCATATACAATAAAGATGTTACAATGAAGTTATACTAGATTAGGACAGACACAGAGAGGGACAGAGACAGGGGAGGTCATAGGATGATGGAGGAAGAGACTGCAGTGATGCAGCCACAAGCTGAAGGATGCCAAGGATTGCCAGCAATTACCAGAAGCCAGGAAAAAGGACACAGAACAGATTCTTTCTCAGGGCCACCAGAAGGAACCAACATCGTCAACCTCTTGATTTTGGGCTTCTAACCTCCAGCACTGTGAGAGAACATATTTCAGTTGTTTTAAGCCACCAAGGTAATGGTAATTCCTTATGGCAGCACTAGGAAACTTAATAATACACCAACTGCATTTCACTCAATCTTTGATTGTATTACAAAGTGCTTAACAAATAACAACAACAACAACAACAAAAAAAAAAAACCACTAACTTTTATAAAGGGTTACATTGAAAGAATCCATGTAGACTGGAGAATGTCACATCAACATGAGTACCTCTTATTTGAATGAGGTCACACCCACCACAGATACCCTGTGCTACAGGAGGGTTGAAGTCTATTAGCACAGGAGCACACAGAGCACAGACAAGGTCCAGGCGCCTTGTTTTCAAGGCCCTATGAGATGAGCAATGCACCATCCATAATGCTTGGTGAATGTGGCCTTGATGAGTGGTATTCAGGGAGCCTAGAAAATAAAACCAGGCCAGCCTTTCAGCAACTTTGAGCAGCTGTTGGGAAGCCAACAAGATTGGGCCATCTGAACATGCCCTCACCAAGTTCATTAGGACATGCCAGTACACATTATTATAACTGAAAAGCATAAGCCAGAAAAGACTCTTTAGGGAATAGGTTGTTATCACCATGCTGTTCAATAACATAGCTTCTCACAGATGCTGTTAACTATATCACTATCCTTGGACAAATCTGAACTACAATGACCCTCTTTTCCAATTATAACAATCACATCTTTGCATGCAATTTTTCTTGAAATGTGATGAATTCACAAGTTTGTCAAAAGCCTAGTCTCAAAAATGAAAGCATTTCTTTTAGCAAACACTAAGTATAATTTTACAGGGAATTTCCCAGTATTAGGAAGAAGGAATACAACATTTTTAAAGTAATTATTTGATGCCATTTATTGCTATTGGGGGAGGGGGGCACTTTGTAAATTACCAGGGAACAAAACTGCATGTTCTCTTAAATTTGAGCGAAATGTAATGTTTTTAAGAGTCAGTCTTTCTAAAAAGATATATAAAGGGTTTAAGGGTATATAGGGAAAAAAAAACTAAAAGAACAAGAGGAAAAATAAATTTTTTAAATCAAGTGTATTTTGGTATTTCTGTTCAGTTCAGATCAGTTTCTCAGTCATGTCTGATCTTTGTGACCCAATAGACCCCAGCACGCCAGGCCTCCCTGTCCATCACCAAATCCCAGAGTTTACCCAAACTCATGTCCATTGAGTAAGTGATGCCATCCAACCATCTCATCTTCTGTCATCACCTTCTCCTCCTGCCCTCAATCTTTCCCAGCATCAGGGTCTTTTTAAATGAGTGACCTCTTCACCTCAGGTGGCCAAAGTATTGGAGTTTCAGCTTCAACATCAGTCCCTCCGATGAACACTCAGGACTGATCTCCTTTAGGATGGTCTGTTTGGACCTCCTTGCTGTCCAAGGGACTCTCAGGAGTCTTTTCCAACGCCACAGTTCAAAAGCATCAATTCTTTGGTGCTCAGCTTTCCTTATAGTCCAACTCTCACATCCATACATGACTACTGGATAAACCATAGCCTTAACTAGATGTACTTTTGTGGGCAAAGCAATGTCTCTGCTTTTTAATATGCTATCTAGGTTAGTCAAAACTTTAAAAGAGGAGTAAGCCTCTTTTAATTTCATGGCTGCAGTCACCATCTGCAGTGATTTTGGAGCCCAAAATAATAAAGTCAGCCACTGTTTCTACTGTTTCCCCATCTATTTGCCATGAAGTGATGGGACCAGATCCCATGATCTTAGTTTTCCAAATGTTGAGCTTTAAGCCAACTTTTTCACTCTCCTCTTTCACTTTCATCAAGAGGCTCTTTAGTTCTTCACTTTCTACCCTAAGGGTGGCATCATCTGCATATCTGAGGTTATTGATATTTCTCCCAGAAATCTTGATTCCAGCTTGTGCTTCTTCCAGCCCAGTGTTTCTCATGATGTACTCTGCATATAAGTTAAATAAGCAGGGTGACAATACACAACCTTGACATACTCCTTTCCCAATTTGGCACCAGTCTGTTGTTCTGTGTCCAGTTCTAACTGTTGCTTCCTGACCTGCATACAGATTTCTCAACAGGTAGGTCAGGTGGTCTGGTATTCCCATCTCTTTCAGAATTTTTCAGTTTGTTGTGATCCACACAATCAAAGCCTTTGGCATAGTCAATAAAGCAGAAATAGATGTTTTTGTGGAACTCTCTTGCTTTTTCAATTATCCAATGGATGTTGGCAATTTGATCTCCGGTTCCTCTAAATCCAGCTTGAACATCTGGAAGTTCACGGTTCCTGTATTGCTGAAGCCTGGCTTGGAGAATTTTGAGCACTACTTTACTAGCCTGTGAGATTAGTGCAATTGTGCAGTAGTTTGAGCATTCTTTGGCATTGCCTTTCTTTGGGATTGGAATGAAAGTGACCTTTTCCAGTCCTGTGGCCACTGCTGAGTTTTCCAGATTTGCTGGCATACTGAGTGTGGCACTTTCACAGCATCATCTTTTAGGATTTAAAATAGCCCGACTGGAATTCCATCACCTCCACTAGCTTTGTTCGTAGCGATGCTTTCCAAGGCCCACTTGACTTCACATTCTGGGATGTCTGGCTCTAGGTCATAACATTCCTTCCAAGGAGCAAGCCTCTTTTAATTTCATAGCTACAGTCACCATCTGCAGTGATTTTGGAGCCCCCAAAATAAAGTCAGCTACTGTTTCCACTGTTTTCACTGTGAGTGATCACACCATCGTGATTATCTGGGTCATGAAGATTTTTGTACAGTTCTTCTGTGTATTCTTGCCACCTCTTCTTACCATTTCTATCCTTTATTGAGCCCATCTTTGCATAAAATGATCTCTTGGTATCTCTAATTTTCTTGAAGAGATCTCTAGTCTTTCCCATTCTATTGTTTTTTCTCTATTTCTTTGCACTGATCACTGAAGAAGGCTCTCTTTTCTCTCCTTGCTATTCTTTGGAACTCTGCATTCAAATGGGTATATCTTTTCCTTACTCCTTTGCTTTTTACATTTCTATATTCTGAAGTAAATTAAAACTCCCATTTTCAATCATTGGTGAAATGCAAATCAAAACTACAATGAGATATCATCTCACATTGGTCAGAATGGCTGTTATAAAAAAATATACAAACAATAAACGCTAGAGAGAGCGTGCAGAAAAAGGGAACCCTCATACACTGTTAGTGGGAACATAAATTGGTGCAACCGCTATGAAAACAGTATGGAGGTTCCTCAAGAAATGAAGAATAGAGTTGCCATATCAACTAGCAATCCAACTCCTGGGCATATATCCAAAGAAAACTATAGTTTGAATGGATACATGTAACCCTATGTTATCACTATTCACAATACCCAAGACATGGAAATAACCTAAATGCCCACTGACAGATGAAGGGATAAAGAAAATAAGTACATATATACAATGGAATGCCACTCAGCTATAAAAACAATGAAATAATGCCATTTGCTGCAACATGGATGGATCTAGATATCATCATACTAAATGAAGTAAGTCAGAAAGAGAAAGACAAATACCACATGACATCACTTATCTGTGAAATTTAGAATACGACACAAATGAACGTATTTACAAAATAAAAATAGCCTCACAGACTTACAGAACAGATGTGAGGTTCCCAAGGGGGAGGGATGGTAGAGGAGGGATGCAATGGGAGTTTAGGATTAGCAGATGGAAATTATTCTCTATAGAAAGGATAAACAACAAGGTCCTACTGTCTTGCACAGGGAACTATATTTAATATCCTGTGATGAACCATAATGGAAAAGAATATGAAAAAGAATGAATATATAACTGAATCACTTTGCTGTATAGCAGAAGTTAACACAAGAATGTAAATAAACTATACTTCAGTAAAATAAATTTTTAAAATTAAAAAAGCTTTCAACTTTAAGAACGTCAAAGAAATGTTGCATTTTAAACATATATTTCACTTTTATATAAATGATGCCAAATAAATTGCTGAGATATCAAATCTATGTAGAATCATTCCTTTCCTAATGAAGAGGATTCATTTCTGTGATATTCCTTTTTGTCAGTAAATCTGTTAACCAAAAGCAAAACAACAAAAGAACCAGAGAGTTGCCTTCTGCAATACAGATAACAGGAAAAATAAAGGGATTTATTTACCAGTACATAAAATATTGTTAAATGTGACAGTACTCATCAAATATATATGTAGGTATCTTGAGGCTAGAGAATAGCATGCCACCGTTTAAAAAAAAAAAAGCTAAAAAAGAAACATGTACTCTAGAGCAAATGCTTGAGTATCCACAAATGCAGATTAAGGTTGACTTTCCAAAAGAACATTTCTCTGGATTCTAGGATCCTACAGTACGGTAAATATCTGTATGTATATATATGTATATATCCTAAATTCTACAATTTGGTAGTATTTAAGACAACTTCCAGCTAGCCTACATACATAAGCTTTTTATATTCTGGAAAGTTCATCTAAAAGTAAAGCAATATAGGGACTATCTTCCATAGCAAATGGGTAGATGCAGCCAACACTTACTTGTCTATCTAAATTCTACCCATCAATTCATGTGCTTACAGCATTGGTCCCTCAGAAGACATGCCCTTAAAATGCATCATTACTTGTCTGGCCTGGGTTGAGATTGTTTGGTTGTACCTGAGTTGGGTCCTTTATCCCAGTAGGACAGTGAGTTTCTTCCCAGGGGACTTGGAATTAAGCCCACAATGTAATAAACATGGTTTGGCTGGTTTCTTAAATGAACAAGATATAAGCTTAAGAGCAACAAGAATTATTTCTTGCTATGTATATTAAGTAATTGGAAAAATAGAAGATTGAAAATAAGAAGGGAAAGCAGGAGATGCATGCAAAGAAAGAAAAATCAGAGAAAATCTTATCTGGCATTCACATTTCTGATTCCAGTTTGTTTCTGAGGACCAGCTGCAATCTGTATTACAAAATGATCTTTAAAAAAGTTTCCACCTTTTATTTAAGATATTTGATAGGATTTTATTATTTTCAATTAGAGAATGCCAAGAATATAGAAATTGGTAGCAAGATGAGTCAAAAGAAAGAGTGACATGGTAGAATTTCAACAATCCCAGGTTGAGTCACCCACAATTCTTGCCATGCCTTATAATACAAGAAAAACTAGACCTATGAGTATCAGAGTAAAATAATTTAAAAATATATAAAGAACAACAACCAAAAAGAAGACCTTAAAAGCAGTCGAAGATAAGAGACACTTTACCTTTAAAGAAGCAACAATATGATTGACAGCTGACTTATCTGGAAATAATACAAGCCCCAGGATAATGGAATGGTGGCTTTTTTTTAAAGTTTTGAAAGAAAAAAATTGCCAACCTCGAATTTAAAACACACTGAGGAAGGGAGGGAAGAAAACTCTTCTTAATATGCCAACAAATGTGGAAGCACTTCAGGATTCTGAAGCTATCACCCCATTACCACACAGATTGCTTATCAATGATAAAGGGAAAATAGTACCCATATAATAAGAGATCTGGCGATCACCATCTCAAGCAAATGGTCAACCTGAGAATCACTAATATTAAGCAACCCCACCTTATGTGCCTCTCAATGTACTACAATATCACCTATAATATCATAATATCATAATATCAAGGATACTATGAAGTATCCTTATAAAAGAAAATACTAACCTGAATAAAAATCAAGTCTCTAGACATAACTAACAAGTTACTAGAATTTCACAAGTTAGAGGAACAATTAAATGAGATCATGTAGGGAAAAGCAATCAAACAAATTCAAAACAAAGGGCAACCTTACTACTACTAGCCTGGATTCTTGAAAAGTCCATGTCATTTTTTTTTTTTAAGTAGGAAATGGTTCTAGACTAAAGAATAATCATAGCCAGTATGTGTAACTTGGTTGAAACATCATTCTGTTAAAAAAAAAAAAAATCTATAAAAGGTATACTTGGGAAAATTGGAGAAATTTTGGACTGAATATCAGAATATGTTGAATTATTTTAATGTTCTTACGTGTGATGATATCATTGTATATTGTAGCAGAATTCTTTGTTTTTAGGATATATCTGCTGAAATATTTAGGATAACATGTCATGATGTCTAAAATATACTTTCCAATGATGCAGGAAACATAGATTGAGTTGCTGAAATCTAGGTGAAGAATATATTTAAATCTATTTTGCTATTCTTTCCCTTCATTAAATGTTTAAACCTTTCCCTACTTAAAAAAGAACAGGGGGAAAATAATTTTTTAGCTCCTTTTAAAGAAACTTAACCACAGGTAATTATTTGATATAAATGGCAAAATCCAATACAAAATGTTTGGGACTGGGGGAGGCATTTATTCATTCTCATTAGTAGAATAAATGCAATTTCAGATATGAAACCTTTCTGTCCCATCTCTTGGCTCTGTTTACACTGAGGTAAGCTTACAAGGTGAATGGAAATCACTAGAAATTTCCCATTTACATCCTACCTGTTTAGCAGTCCTGACAAAAAGAATGCCTCTTTCAAGTAATTCCAGCAAAATCCCTCAGCCTAGTTTATATCACACCTCTGATATAAACCATTGTATTAAAAGGTCAAAAATGCCAAGGGGCAAGATTTGAGACATGTGCCTAACCTTTACAATCATGGGTGGGGTTAGCTCTACTGACTGAAAGTGATTAAGGGTGGTTATTCACAGGTTAACAGAAGGAAAATATGGTAAATCTGGTTATTATAATCAGAAAGGTTTTTTTTTTGGGGGGGGGGCAGGGGGAGGCGGGTAGATATATGAGTAAAATAATGACCATCTGCAGATTCTTTCTTCTTTAATGGGAGTTTGAGGAGTGCAGAGATTTGGACTATACCCGACATCCAAGTAGGGATTAACCTCCAACAAGGTAGGCCCAGAGAGGGAAGACTGGTAACAGAAAATTGTTTTAGCACATGTATCAAATAGGCAGATTTCAACTAAAAGACACAGAAGAACTGAATAAAATATGTGCAAAGGAAATTTCTAATGCTGACATCTTTGAGGCACCCGCGAATGCAAAGTCTCTTCCACATATGGCCTTAAAACCTGCCTCTCATCACCTGGTTTTTGGGGTCTTCTCTACAGAGACTCTTCTCTTAGAGCCCCACTGCCTTTCCAGGTGGCCCTTTTGGCAAACCCCCTTATATGTTCCTTCCAGGGACGGGCAGCTCCTTCTCCTGGATGGCTCCATCTAGCTCAGGCAAAACGTCCATGCATTAATGGCACCAGAAGGTCCATGAGAGCCACACACTGCCACCATGCTATCTTTCCTTGCTCGGCTGTCAGAGTAGCTTGTTAGCCAAAGCCCTTGGCCTTTCCATTTCTCAGAAAAGGGTCAAATCCTAGTCTCTTCTGCTTTTCCAACCTCATGGGGACCAACAACAAGAGATCCATGCTCCTTTCAAAATCCTCTCCGTTGGTGTAAACTGAGGGGCAAGTTCCCCCCACCATGAGTAAACAAAATGCCATAGATCCTCCAAAAGCTTTTCTAAAAATACTCTCTCTCTTCACTTTAATATCAACCTTTTTTTCTCATAAAGGAATGTTGAGTGAGAGTTTATAAAACTGAATTTTGTGATACCTCTTTCACAAATTGGGCCATAGTGACTTAGCAGGACCCTCCCTCCTTAGGAATGATAATTTGCCATCTATTACTTTTCCTGAGATGTCAAGAATCCCATATTAACATCCTATTACATTTGACTGGTTTAGCCCAATAACACTTTATCCTGAGAATAATATCTTACCAACCAAACAATGGTGGAGCTATGGTTTTCAGGGAGAAAGGCCATCTGGTAGATAACTGTGTATCTCAAAGCAGAATTCACATTTTTACCTAGGACAGTACCTATTTACATTCAAACAACTGGGGGAAATGGAAACCATACTAGGAAGTTTTATTGTCTTGGAGGGTGTTTGAAAGTAAATAGGTGCTGTTAACATTTGAATTTTTGTACACAGGCCACTAGACTCTAAGCTGCTAAGCGGCTAAGCATTTCTGTGTTTCTTAACTGCCGTATTTCCAGGACCTGGCATGCAGCCCAAGGTCTATAAAAACTTATTGATTGGCTGACTACAGACCAGTTACTTCATTATACAAGAGTTTGTTCTCAAAGAATTCATTAATGCCAATATCCTTGCATATGTGATTGCATAATATAAACATGAACAATGCATTCTATACATTTTAACTCCTGTTCTCAGAATGTTCTTGCCATGCTGTGTCATTTGTCAAGAGTTAAATTTTAAGAGTTTCTGCATAAATACAATTTAAGTCTGCAATCCAATTAACACATTAAAAGTTGACAGATTTTTTGCTAAAAAAATAACCATTTGTCATGTATTCTGTGCCCTGATATTATCCCCACAGATATATAAGGCTAAAAAAGGCCACCTATTACTGGAGAGATGTATCTAAAAAATCTCTCAGGCTGCCTGTAATAATCTCCATTATGTATAATGACCATTTTGATAATAGTCTTTAGAAGAGGTAATGGCCCTGCTGAACGGTTATTACCTGTCTGTTCATGCTGGAAGCAAGATGCAGAAGCCAGAGGGGACAGTCAAATGGTCCTTGTGGTGTATTCTGAGGAAATAAGAAATATTTAACAGAATGCAAGAAACAGACAAGCGAGCGCCTTTTGCGGCAGAACTAGCCGCCTCTCTGCCACAAGCCTTCCTGAATTTCATAATTTAAAGCAAATGCTCCCAATAATGGATCTGCTCTCAGCCTTCAGACCAATTTCATCTGAAGCATCACTAGCTGGTCTATTAAGACAAAGGGGAAACGGCAACTGAACATTATCATATTCCTTCCTGTATTATCGTTAGAGGGTAGACTCTGGATGACAGTGACTCTAGTGGGGATAAGGCATTGTTTCTGACCAGCCCTGAAAAGGAATACCTATCTGTGGCTTAGGTCAAACTGAGGGACCATATTTGATCCAGCCTCAGCCACAACTGTAACTGGAAAACATACTACCCCACCTCTCCGTGAAAGGTAATTTCAGAATCTCAATAGCTTCATGCTCATGGGGCAAACATCAGGCCCCATTCTCCTGGGAACAGATTTTATAAAGCTCAGAGAAGGCTCCCCTTTATCTCTACTTAAGCCACCTTATGTTTCCACTAACATAGAGGAGAGAATACATTTGGCTTAAGGTGCAACATAGGCTTTGGATGGGATAGATGGTCTGAATGAGACTTTCTCTGAGAGGGTTCTGCAGAATGAGGTCATGAGTTGTTCACAGACATTATTAGTGAGGGAGGGGGAGTGTGAATTCCATGGTCCAATGAAATGGGAAAATTCTGGGTTAAAGCAATGTATATATAAACAAATTGTTTTGTTTTTGCAACAATACTTCTTAGAGGGTTTACCATGTTTGTGAACACTGTGAATCCACAAAAGGGGGATGATATAACATAGGTAGTGTTTCCCAAAAGAATTTACCTAAGGGCATTTTATTTATTTATTGAAATATGTGAGATAGTATCTGCCATTGTTCTGAGTCTGCACTTTCCAGTATAGCAGCCATTAACCACACATAACTACTTAAATTTGAATTAATTAAAATTAAATCAAATTTAAAACCCAGCTCCTTGGTCACACAAGTCAGAACGCAAGCACTCAATTAGTCACAAGTGTCTAGTGGCAACTATACTGAAAAGTGCAGATATAAAACATTTTCACCAGTGCAAAAAATTTTATTGGGCCACACTGTTCTAAATAATAGGTGACATTTTGAACTGAATTTGAAATGCAGCTTTTTACCGCTCAACTAATATTTGTTGGAAAACATATACTCATTCTCAAAATAAATTTTCCCTCCCCCCGAAAAAGAAAATGGGAACTAGAGCTGATATTCTTACCCATCTGAAATTTACACAAATTATAGCACTTATGGAGATAAAATATAAGTAGCCTGGAAAACTGAAGAAAGTTGGGAAGGTCTGAAATCAGAGAATCCTCTGAGGATAGCAAGCAAAGAAAAGCTCGAAGGTAAGAAGTGGAGAAAACTGACTTGGGGAAGAAGTGCTTCTGGAACAAAGGCTAAAAGAATCCATAAATCTGTTCAAACCAATCACGGATCTGTAACTGAAGCATTCTCTGTGAAATTCCAAATGGTGACTATTGCTCTCTTCTAAGGACTATAATTTAGAAAATTTTCTTTTATTGATTTTTGCTGGGCCCAAAGAGGGAAATTGATTTGAATTACATAATGCTTAGCATAGCTCTTGGCACACTGTAAATATTCAAGATATATAAGTTGGAGAACAGAAAAACTTCAATATGACAAATATTTTTAAGAATCTTATATGCTAAATAGTATGCTAAGGAGTGATACAAAGATACATGAGATTTCACCACTGCTCTCAAAATGCTCATACTTGTTCAAGCAGAAAAACAAATGTGCCAACAATGTAAGACTATATGAAAAGAGACATAAACAAAGCATGTGGAAAGTGAAATGAGGTTGAGGCCACTTCCAGACAAGATTTTTAGGAAAAGTTTCATGGAGAAGGTGACATTGGAAATACATCTTTAACCATTAGAATTTTAACTAGTTGAGCTGAAGGAACAAAAAATGTGTATGTTATAAGAAAACCCACAAACATGGGTTTATATCAGCTCGATAAAGGTCAGAAATGGTATGGATCGAACAGAATCAGAAGATATTAAGAGGTGGCAAGAATACACAGAAGAACTATATAAAAAAAGATCTTCATGACCCAGATAATCATGATGGTGTGATCACTCATCTAGAGCCAGACATCCTGGAATGTGAAGTCAAGTGGGCCTTAGAAAGCATCACTATGAACAAAGCTAGTGGAGGTGATAGAATTCCAGTTGAGCTGTTTCAAATCCTGAAAGATGATGCTGTGAAAGTGCTACACTCAATATGCCAGCAAATTTGGAAAACTCAGCAGTGGCCACAGGACTGGAAAAGGTCAGTGTTCATTCCAATCCCAAAGAAAGGCAATGCCAAAGAATGCTCAAACTACCGCACAATTGCACTCATCTCACATGCTAGTAAAGTACCGTGAACTTTCTGATGTTCAAGCTAGTTTTAGAAAAGGCAGAGGAACCAGAGATCAAATTGTCAACATCCGCTGGATCATGGAAAAGGCAAGAGAGTTCCAGAAAAACATCTATTTCTGCTTTATTGACTATGCCAAAGCCTTTGATTGTGTGGATCACAATAAACTGTGGAAAATTCTTCAAGAGATGGGAATACCAGACCACCTGACCTGCCTCTTGAGAAATCTGTTTGCAGGTCAGGAAGCAACAGTTAGAACTGGACATGGAACAACAGACTGGTTTCAAATAGGAAAAGGAGTACGTCAAGGCTGTATATCGTCACCCTACTTATTTAACTTATATGCAGAGTACATCATGAGAAACGCTGGACTGGAAGAAACACAAGCTGGAATCAAGATTTCTGGGAGATATATCAATAACCTCAAATATGCAGATGACAACACCCTTATGGCAGAAAGTGAAGAGGAACTAAAGAGCCTCTTGATGAAAGTGAAAGAGGAGAGTGAAAAAGTTGGCTTAAAGCTCAACATTCAGAAAACGAAGATCATGGCATCTGGTCCCATCACTTCATGGGAAATAGATGGGGAAACAGTGGAAACAGTGTCAGACTTTATATTTTGGGGCTGCAAAATCACTGCAGATGGTGATTGCAGCCATGAAATTAAAAGACGCTTACTCCTTGGAAGGAAAGTTATGACCAACCTAGACAGTATATTCAAAAGCAGAGACATTACTTTGCCGACTAAGGTCCGTCTAGTCAAGGCTATGGTTTTTCCTGTGGTCATGTATGCATGTGAGAGTTGGACTGTGAAGAAAGCTGAGCGCCGAAGAATTGATGCTTTTGAACTGTGGTGTTGGAGAAGACTCATGAGTCCCTTGTACTGCAAGGAGATCCAACCAATCCATTCTGAAGGAGATCAGCCCTGGGATTTCTTTGGAAGGAATGATGCTAAAGCTGAAACTCCAATACTTTGGCCACCTCATGAGAAGAGTTGACTCATTGGAAAAGACTCTGATGCTGGGAGGGATTGGGGGCAGGAGGAGAAGGGGATGACAGAGGATGAGATGGCTGGATGGCATCACTGACTCGATGGATGTGAGTCTGAGTGAACTCCAGGAGTTGGTGATGGACAGGGAGGCCTGGCGTGCTGCGATTCATGGGGTCGCAAAGAGTCAGACACGACTGAGTGACTGAACTGAACTGAACCAATCTTTATAGTGATATTCAAGCTTCAACTTTTCCACAAAGCCTATGCTAACTATCCCAATCTTCACAGGTATAGTAAAGTGGAAAAAAAACTTTAGTCACTTGCCAGGTCTGGAATTGGAAGTAGCTACAACTTTCCTGATGGAGCCTGCGGTTCATGGGTACTAAGTCACCTCAGTCGTGTCTGACTCTTTGCAACCCTATGGACAGGGGCCCACCAGGCTCCTCTCCCTGGGATTCTCCAGGTAAGCATTCTGGAGTGGGTTGCCTTGCCCTCGCCCAAAGGATCTTCCCGACTCAGGAATCTAACCCCCATCTCTTTTGTCTTCTGCATTAGCAGGTGGGTTCTTTACCACTAGAGCCACCTGGGAAGCCCATAGCCTGTGTCTTGGAATCCAAAACCTACATTTTTCTACTGAGAACAAGACATAAGATCTACTAAAAGGGATTGCAATAAATCTCTGACCACAGAAATGGAATTCTAGTCTATAGAAATCATCTCATTCCTCATATTGACACTTTCATGAAAATAACCTAGAGTTTGAATGACTACAAATTCTCCTATTTTCTAGAACAATGAAAGCATCATTATAAAAATAAAGTCTCTCTCTGCTTTATGATTGCTCATAGCCACCAATGCTCCACCTCCACTCGGCCCTAACTCACAGATGAACTCTTGTAACCACAGTCTGCTTTTTCCCCCTCAAGGCCCCCACATGTGTATCTCCTACTTGGGATATCCTCACAAAATAAACTATTTTGTAAAGGATGTAACTGAGGCACAAAAGGTTAAGAATTTCCAAAAACAAAGACATCAAGTCAGTGACAGCATTAGACCTAGACTTAAGGAGACCTAGGTTTAGGGTTACCTAATGATATTCTAGTCCTAAGACTAAAATTACAAAGATAATTCAAATAATACAATATGTAAAGGAAATTTTGCATTCCCTTCCAGGGTCAGGATTTTGAAAAACATACAATTTAAATGGATTTCAGATTAACTGAAAAAATGCAAATTTGTAACACAAAAACTGTATCTGTAACCTTCTGAGGTTCACATAGGTATCATTTCTGGAAGTGGAACTAATGTTGAAATGTTTGAAACAAAAATCTAAATTTTATATAAATCAAATGTTCATGAATTGTTCTGACTTTAGTTTATTTATTTAATATGATTCCATTTTAAGAGGAGAAGAAAGTTTTCTTGCTCCTTAAAAATAATTCTTCATTAGCTTACTAATTGCTCTAAAATTGCACCTCTGGCATTTTATTTCCTTGACTCAAGATTATAATTTCTGATAAAAACGGAAATGTCCTAAGAAGTCTAAGAGTTTTAGCTGTTGTCAGGTTTTTATACTTTTAGCTGCCATAAGGGTACAGTCCCTTTTTTGAGAACAGATTTGGAAAGTGAACTTGAAGCAGAAGGAAAGAGGCTTCTTAATAAATGGCTGGGTCTTCAATAACAAGTATCATCTGCCTCACACTTTTTCCTAGAGCCAGTATGACACATGTCACCACCAGAAAAAAAACACAACTTGGCAAGACCTTGTAATAATGAGGGGTTATTTACAAGATGCGCTCCCGCTCAGCATCAAAATCATAACTACAATTGGCAGGTGAGATGTACCTGTCTACCTGTTCTTTTCTAAGCAATCTGAGCTGTAATGTCATTTTCCTAAATCAAAGCTTTGAATAGTAGCGGCAAAAAATCTCAGTCTTGAATTCTGCAATTTCTCAAAGACTTTAAAGACAACTACAGTTCTACCGTTGCAGCTATCCAAGCTTCTGTAATACACTGCACAGAACTGTGTACCTGCTAGAAATGTATATATACATTTGTACACCATGCCTCTCCTAATCTCGGGGGAGGGGAGCGTGTCTTCTGCCTACTCTCACTATTAGGAGTCTCTTTATTGTGTGACTGCTCTTGGCTTTTGAATTTGAGAAGAATAGTGCAGACTGAGAACAATGGGAAAAAAATTTTTTTCTCAATGCCTAAAAGTCATAAAATTTGTCATACTCTGAGTCATATTATTGAAACCAACTTTTCTGTTCATTGTCTTTTCCGTAATTTAAACAATTTTTAGCATGCTCTCTTTATGAAGGCCACACTAATAGAAATGAACAGGAAAAAAAAATGGTGATGAATGGAAATCTTGGTTGGCATAAAAGACTAATGCATTCATGAAGGAACTCACAGCTTAAATTCAGACTTAGCTGGAAACACCCTCCGCTCTACCTGCACGAGGTCAGGTCCCTTTAGGGTAACTTCTCATTCATTTCGCATGGCCATTTGGGGTGAATGCTCATTTCTGGGGATTTGGGGTTGAATGCATATGCTTGCAAATCAACCAGGTTGTTTCAATTCTCTGTCACTTCTGAGGAAGTCAGTGTCGAAAATGTCATTGTCTACAAGGATGAGAGTATGTAACAAAACGATTCAGATACAGATGGGAGCTCCCTTCAGCCTTAACTTTTCCATTTATGAAATGAAATAAGATCTCTCTGAAGAGAGAGTAAGGGAGTATTAGAGGCACATGTTGGTCATTACCAAACACTAGTAAATTATCATGGAAAATAGGATGATACAAGAATTAAAAGCAAGATACAGTGTTGAAGTACTGTTTACAGAATATATTAAAATGATACTAAAATTTTAATTTCTGAGGCTATTATTTGAAAGCCATAAATTCATTTTAAATCTGAGTAGGAACAAGTAATTCATCTTCTTATAAGGCTTTTTTATAACATAAATTATGAAATCCATAGAGATAACTCAATTGCAACACACTGAATAAATTAAAATGCATTATACATGATGTAAAAGGTATTACACATAGTGAAATAGATGCAATGTAATTAACATATAAACAAATGGCTAAACATTTTTGTCTAATATATCTGTGACATTAATTTTAAATGGAATCTAGATTGTCATTATAAAGTTTCACAGAATTGGTAATTTTTATCCTAACATTCATGATTAGGTAATTTGAAAAGATGTCTTAGTTTCTTTCCTGGGTAATGAATTTTTTTTTTAATGTTGTATCTCAGCCCAGTCAGTGAGAGTCTGTATAATGCTGCCTTGCGTGCAAACTTTAGCTGGAAATTTTTCTGCAGAACCATGAGAAAACTTTTCATAATAGAAATAAAATTAAGGCAACTGAAAGCAGTGTTTTCACTTTTCCTTGGGACCAGCCATACAGTCATGACCAGACTCTTGCCCCTTCCACATCCTATGAAGCTCTCCCAACTACTTGGATTTCCAAAGCATTCATGCAAGGGAATAATGATTTGAAAATAAAAGGAGAAAGAGAACTAAGGAGTATATGATTAGTCTGACTTTAGAGAGTGCCAACAAAAGGAAAAATGAGTCAATGTTTGCTTCCAGAATTTATCTAGAAATTAAGAGATGGTTTGAATCAGTATTTTAAGAAAGGAAAGGGAAGAATTAATTTCTTATGCCTTTAAACTATTTGTGATTTTATTTCAAAGTCTGCAAACTAAAATTCACTTTACTGAACAAATACTAAATGATATATTAAACTATAGATATTTCTTGATTAAGACAGAAATCAAAATTTCTAACACAAGATAGTCAGAAGGAAATGAACAACATTTGGTTACAAGCCCCAGTTCACTGCAGTTTCATGATACTATCTCCCATTAAGATGTAAATTTATGTAGGAATACTGACACTATTTTGTTATAAAGCAGAGCAATTTTTTTATATGGCTTAACATTTCAGAATGTGAAATGCCTTTAAAATCATGTAGTACGACGACAAATTCAATGCTTGAATTCTCTTTAGAAGCCATTAAGTTCTAAATACAGAGTTGGAGGTGGGGTTGAGGATGAAGGTGGTGGTGACACTCTTCTAAACTTCTCTCCAGGTGTCCATGAGGACATCAATGACTACCAAACACAAAATGGAGAAGACTCTTATTTCTTATCTATATGCCCTCCCAGAATTTTATCTTGGATACAAAGATATCTTATTGGTAGGAAGCTGCCAAAGTAGTTGGAACTTATATATTTATTTTTAATCTGCTGGAGCATTGTAGTATAGCTCAGAGCAATACGCAATTATTGAGATTGTACCAAATATCAGGCATCATGCTGGCAAAGTGAGCTAGTAGAGACCATTATCACTTGACCAAGGGGACATCTTATGAGCAGTTATTCATAGCATCATGAATTTCATACCACTAACTCTTGAATTCCCATCTTCAGCTTCGACCTCACCACTGAGTTTCAGATTCACCCAACCACAACCTTGACAACTTCACTTTAAAGTGTAACAAGCATCTCAAAACTAACGTGGATAAAACAGAACTCTAATTTTCCCGTGCAATTATTTTCTGATCTCAGCTTCTCATATGCCCCAAAACAGTACATTCGGGTGAGCACAAAAGGTAGCTTTCTTGGTTTCTTTCCCTTGCCCCCCATATCCAATCCATCAGCAAGCTCTCTTGACTTGACCTCCCAGAATATACCAACTGTTTTCCATTGTCACTGCCGCTGCCACCACCCTTGCTTGCATCTGGACATCTGCAATAAACTGCATTTAGTCCCCCTAACAACTTTTTTTGTCTCGCCCCAATCCACTTCCCACTAGCATCAACCAGAGTGGTTTCTTTATAACACAAATGATGTGAAACCCCCAGCTCATACCAAGGCCTATAAGCTTATAATGATATTATGCTTGTCAGTTACCTCCCTTTCTGAACTTGTATAGTACTACCCTCCCCCTCATTGACTGTATTTATGCCGCACTGATATAAAAGTTTCCTTGAACATGGAAAATATAATTCCTGATGTCCTTTGAGCCTGTGGTTCACTCGTTCACTCTCTTTGGAGATATTGTCTTTGATCTAAAGATGGCTGCCTCTTTCTCATCATTCAGGTCTCAATTCAAATATCCACTCCTCAGAGACGCTTCTCCAACCATTGTTTTTGTTGTTGAGTCATTAAGTCATGTCAACTCTATGTGAGCCCATGCCAGGCTCCTCTGTCCTCCACTACCTCCCAGAGTTTGCACAAACTTGTGTACAATGAGTCGGTGATGTCATCGAACCATCTCATCCTCTGTCACCCCATTCTCCTCCTGCCTTCAATCTTCCCCAGCATCAGGGTCTTTTCTAATGAGTTGGCCCTTTGCATCAGGTGGCCAAAATACCAGAGCTTCAGTAACAGTCCTTCCAATGAATATTCATAGCTGGTTTTCTTTAGGATTGACTGGTTTGATCTCCTTGCAGTCCAAGGGACTCTCAAGAGTCTTCTGCAGCACCACAATTTAAAAGCATCAATTCCTTGGCACTCAGCCTTTTTTATGGTCCAACTCTCACATGCATACACAACGACTGGAAAAACCATAGCTTTGACTATATGGACCTTTGTCAGCAAAGTGATGTCTCTGCTTTTTAATACAGTGTCTAGGTTTGTCATAGCTTTCCTTCCAACCACCTCACCAGACAAACTTACCTTTACCCAAGTTACTGCCAAGCATGCTACTCTGTTTTAGTAACTTCACAGCACTTAAAAGCATCTGAAATTTCCTTTCATGTGTTTTCTTGTTTACTGTCTGCCTGTATTTTTCCCCTCGCTTCCCTGAGAACTTATTTGTGTATCACCTGTATTTCCATGGCCAAAAACATGACTGTCACCTGCCAGGTATTTAATACATATTTGATGAATGAGTGAACCAATGCATGCATGAATGAAAATGCTAAGAAGTATCAAATAGGCCAAGAGAAAGATACAGACTTTGTAACCTAAGTACAAAGTAGCCAGAATGAAGAGTTACTTTGTATTGACCCTCAATCCAGCTCAGTGAAAAAGAACCACAGTTACAATCTGTTTCAGACTCTGAGAGAAACTCGACCTCAAAACTACAGTCTCAATGTCAGGACATGTCAGAAACTCCTCCTTCCCTTCCCATCAGGAATCTTGCCCTCCCTCAAATTCTTCCTCCACATTGCCGCCAGTGTGATCTCTCTGAAATACAAATGTGAGCAAGTTACTCCCCTGCCTACATCACTTTGATATACACCCACTCCTGCAGTGCTTTCAGATAGAATTTAAACTCTCTGATATAAAAGACTCCCATGATCTGATCCCAGACTTTTTCACCAGCTTCATCTTTAACTACTCCTCTTCACCTCTTCCCTCCAAACTCTTACTCTCTATACTACAAACACTCAAAAATACATGCTGTTACAAAAGATCCTTCCATTGTGTGGCTCTGAGAATTCGTACACACTTTTCTTTCCACTTGGTGAAATACCCCTTATTTCTTTTCTTCCTAATGAATTTCCATTTATCCTTCAAGACTCAGCTTAAGAATCACATCATTCATATATATATATATACACATATATATATACATATATATATATACATACATACATACACACACACACACATTGCAATGTACAAAGTAGATAACTAATAAGAACCTACTGTATAGCACAGGGAACTCTACTCAGTGCTCTGTGATGACTTAAATGGGAAGGAAACCCCCAAAATAGGGAATATGTGCATATATACAACTGATTCAGGCTTCCCTGGTAGCTCAGCTTGTGAAATAAAAAATCCACCTGCAGTGCAGGAGACCTAGGTTCGATCCCTGGGTTGGGAAGATCCCTTGGAGGAGGCTATGGCAACCCACTCCAGCATTCTTGCCTGGAGAATCCCCATGGACAGAGGAGCCTGGTGGGCTACAGTCTATAGCATTGCAAAGAGTCAGATATGACTGAGTGACTAAGCACAGCACAGCATAACTGACTCACTTTGCTGTACAGCAGAAACCGACCCGGCAGTGTAAAGAAACTATACTCCAATTTAAGGAAAAAAAAGAATCACATCTCTGGCTAAACCCTCTTAAATTTCCTCTTTCTCTCCCAATTTTACTGGATTTGACTATTTACTTCTTTTTCACTTCTCATATATACTGTATGAGAAGAGCTTTGTGGTAACTATTTGGATATTTACAGAAAGCTGTGATATACTCTTAAATTCTTCTCTCCTCCAATTACTTCAACCCTTTCTTACATAACTAAGTTCACTCCAGACCAACTTTATTAAGGTTTGTGGATAGATTCGGAGAAGGCAATGGCATCCCACTTCAGTACTCTTGCCTGGAAAATCCCATGGATAGAGGAGCCTAGTGGGCTGCAGTCCATGAGATCACTAACAGTGGGACACGACTGAGCAACTCCACTTTCACTTTTCACTTTCACGCATTGGGGAAGGAAATGGCAACCCACTCCAGTGTTCTTGCCTGGAGAATGCCAGGGACAGGGGAGCCTGGTGGGCTGCCATCTGTAGGGTCGCACAGAGTCGGACATGACTGAAGCAACTTAGCAGTAGCAGCAGCAGTGGATAGATTTTACATTCTTGTTAATTCCCTTCAAGTCATATCCAAAGCCAACCACTGTACTTTTCATGCTTAAACAATAACTGAATAGAAGCCCATGTGGGCATACACAGTGCCTGTCTTATGACTATGTGTCCATCACTTACCTGACTTTGTAGATCAGCAACTAGTATTAATGAGTCAATGAAAGAGAATGAGTGAATAGGAAAGTGTGATGAGTAAGATAAATGAATGGATAAAAAGTACAGTTAAATAATTATTTCCTTTCCTCTATTAATGGATAGTACTGCTGCTGCTGCTGCTGCTAAGTTGCTTCAGTTGTGTCCGACTCTGTCAACCCCACAGACGGCAGCTCACCAGGCTCCTCCATCCCCGGGATTCTCCAGGCAAGAATACTGGAGTGGGTTGCCATTTCTTTCTTCAATGCATGAAAGTGAAGTCACTCAGTCGTGTCTGACTCTTTATGACCTCATGGACTGCAGCCTACCAGGCTCCTCCGTCCATGGGATTTTCCAGGCAAGAGTACTGGAGTGGGGTGCCATCGCCTTCTCCTAATAGATAGTACAATGCACTCCAATTAGTACATCATTGGATTATATCTGCTTTTAAGTATCCACATAATACAGAGGATTTATAAGTTTATAGTCACCTGATCATCCATATTTGGGCAGTTAAAGTACTGACCCAAACTTTATGGCATAACATTTTTGCCCGTTGAGTTTGGTCTTGTTAGATTCATTCCATCTTTCCAGATCTAGATATTTTTTAACTCTTTCATTGTTAAGTAATATTTTGTGAAAGCCACATAATTGATGTGCATGTATTTATGTTGGCCTTGATATACACATGGGCAAAGAAAAGGCTGCACCTACCTTAGACACCAGTGTCTTCTCACAAACATTTGTTTAGCCCCTTTTGGCGTAAAGTTCATTCTATTGGAAAGAAATGGAAAGAAAATTGGCCTTGGGCTGCTGTGCACCTTTTTATTTCATTCATTAACATAACAATATCTACTACAAGTTGTGACTCTATTGCAGACTTGATATTTTCTTACTGCTTTTTTTCCATGAAATTATAACCTTTTGTTAAACCAAAAATATAAATATCAATTGCTCAAGAATCTCTAACATTTGTAAAAGTTAACTCTATCCTCTAAAATACTAAAGACTTTTTAAAGAAATTCAACCACTGAGGCCTAAACTGTTCTCACAGCATTTGACAATTCTAACTATACATATATTTTTAATGCCTTTGTGATTTGAGTAAAATTTCTTTCCTCCAGAACAGTGTAGGCCCTTTTTCTCTCTTACCAGCCACTGTTAATTTGCCCTTAGGCCGTGTTGACTGGCCTTCTTGCTTTGCTAGTTAGTGCACAGAAGGATGCTAGACTCGGCATGCATCAGTTCTAGGAAACTCAAGTGAACATCTCTTCCCAATTCTGATGTCATAGTGGTAGCTTGCAAATGGCTCCCTCAGGAGTATTTACCCATGAATCTGGCAGAGGTTACAGTAATAGAAATCTATCAACATTCCTCAGTGCTTTGCTGTTTCTGACCACTGAGTCCCCTAAGAAACTATTTGTTGTCATTGTTTTTTCCCCCTTCATCTTCTATTTTTTTTCTTCCTTATCTGTCAAGGTGAAAATAGGAGTGGAAAATGCCTTAGCTTTTGGTACAAGAACAAAAGCAGTCATTTATTTTCAGCTTTATTAAAGTGTAACTGACAAAATTGTAAGATGTTTCAAGTGTATGTCATGGTGATTCAATATATATATACATTGTGAAAGGATTACCATCATCCTTTTTACCATCATTAATTACTATTTAATTAATATATCCATCACCACACATATTCATCTTTTGGGGGGCTGAGAAAATTTAAATTCTACTGTCTGTAGGTTTCAATATAGAGTTATCAACAACAGTCATCATGTTTTACATAAGATCTCAGACCTTATTCATCTTACAGCTACATGTCTACACCCTTTTATCAATCTTTGCCTAATCCCCACACACCCAACCCCTGGCAACTACTTTTTCACTCTCTATTTCCATGAGTTTGACTTTTTAAAAGATATATCCCATAGATAAATAATACTATGCATTTATTATCTGGATTACTTCACTTAGCATATATCCTCAAGGTCCATCCATGTTGCCACAAAAAGCAAGATTTATTTTTTTCTCAAGACTATTTTTTCATTATACACACACAGACACACATACTTCTATCCGTTTATCCATTGTTAGACACTTAGGTTGTTTCTGTATCTTGGCTACCATGAATAATCAAAAGTAGTCATCTTTTTAAAATATACCTTTGACAGTTATGGTAGACACATGATATAACAGCAGATTAAATAAGATAGTGATTCTTGCTGTTACATAAAAGTCCTGCTGGTATGACAGTGCTGATCCAGAAAGTCAAGAGCAGCCCAGGATCCTTCTATCTTACCGTTCTACCATCCCTGAAGTACTGACACAAGATGGTCCAAGACAACTCACGCTGCAGCCAGTAGGAAAAGGAAGAGGTGAAGGGGAGGGCTTCCTCCCTTGAATAATGAAATCAGGAAGTATAACTTTTTTCTGGTTACATATTATTAGCAGGACCTGATCCCTGCCTAAGAAGTGGGGATCAGGAGACTATGAGCAGTGTCTACCACGTGCCCATGTCTTTTAAAATTCTGTTTAACTATTTGAAAAACTAGCAAGTGCATATGATAAAAACTCCAAAAAGTACAAGAATCTATAGTGGAAACTAAGTTACCCTGTCACCAGTACCCTCCAATTCCTCAGCTCCCTGACCCAGAGATAACCAGGTTTTCATATCTTGACAGAAATAATCTATACATCAAATAAAATTTTAAATATTTTCTTTGTTATGGACCTTCCTATTTTTCTGTCAGTCTCAACCAATTCTAGTAATTTCTCTCTTGAAATTATTCTCACAGATTCCTGTTATTCTTCTTGGCCAGCAGTAGCTGAATGGCCTTCTTTCCATCACCTATGTCATCCTTATCCTCCATTTTACAAATTTATAGAGTTGGGTATAGTTTATGAAGAACTTTAAATAGTCCATTTTACTAATAGGAATCAACCCATTTGAGCCCATGTACAATCAGACTCAAAAAAGAGGAAGAGGGGCAACTTTACTTATGCAGTGGGCAATGAAGGATGTAGCCCTGATCCTTTCCTTTGTATTTCTCCATCTCTGGTTCCAAATCAAAAAAATTCTTACACAATGAGCATTTTCTCCCTTCAGAGAGTTGCTAGTCCCAGTTTGGAGCAAGTGAGAGAAATCACTTTGAATGATAATACATTATTCAAACATGATGAATCTAGAATTTGAATGCAGCCCTGCTCTTGGCTGGGTTGTATGCTTATTTCACTGTTCACTTTCCAATCCTGCTTCTGGGCATCAGAGCAGGGCCAGATCCTACCAGAAAATTGTCCCCAAGACTGCTGCATAATAAGAAGGAGAGCCTTCTATTGGCCCATTTACCCGTCAGATGAACTCTGAACAGTAGCAGTTCACTAATGACTGATGCATCTGCTTTTGCTTGTTTAGGGAGATAAAGTCGATCAAATACTACAAATTTTTATAGCCACACAGTGTTAATCAATATCAAGGTAAATGGGAATCCATTTACCTGAAATAAAAATTTTATACCAAAATATGTTATTTATCTTACTTCTTTTTCAAAGTGAAAATGATCGAAATACACATTGTGTTGTCAAAGTCCCTCATGGGATGATAAGAATCTAGTTTTCAGAACTTCATCTTGCTCATGTTTGTCCCTAATTTCTAAAATCTACTTTTCCTAAATCCAGGATCCTCTTCCCCCTATGTCCCTTAAAAATATGTTTGTCTCTTGATAATATGCCTATCACACACAATTTCTGGAACTCAGCAGGCAAGAACCTAATAAATAAATTATACTGTCACACTGTTCCTCTAATTTGATTGGGATTAGGTCTGTAGCGGTGATCTTATTGTCAGTTCTTTACTTGTGAAGAGATCATTTTACTGGGTAAGATAAGCCAAAAATAATTATATGGTCTGCTTTGGCTGAATGAGCCTTTCAAACAATATCCTGTTAAAAAGAAAACCATAGGCCCACGATGCAGATATTTTTGCTAGGCCACACCACAAAACCAGGGCTTAATACCTAACCTAACTGTAGCTTCCACCTCCCCCAAAAAAGCAGTCTTAGCCAGTCAGTCAGGAGTCTGGTCAGCACCAATGAGGTCATTTGTCACATGGGTCCACGCCATGCAACACAGGACGATGACGTAATCTACAGTATAGACTCTTTCCGCCCCTCATAGGTAGGTTCTCTTACCCTGAAATAGTTGTTTTCGTTTACAACTTCTTTCTGTGTATGCTCAGTCACTCAGCCACGTCTGACTCTTTGAGGCCCTGTGAACTGTAGCCCACCAGGCTCCTCTGTCTATGGAGATTTCCAGGAAAGAATACTGGAGCGGGTTGCCATTCCCTTCTTCCAGACCTAGGGATCAAACTCGCATCTCCTGCATTGATAGGCGGATTCTTTACCACTGAACCCCTAGGAAGACCATGACTTACTTCCTTGTCCTGCCTTTAAAAAAATGTTTCCTTTCTTTGGAGCTGCTCTCTGCTTGCTAGATAGGATGCTACCCAATTCATCAATTGTTCGATAAAACAATTCAATTATGTTCAATCATGTTTAATTATGTTCAATTAAATCTTTAAAATTTACTCCTTTGAATTTTTGTTTTTTTAACAGATTTGGTGACAGTGGCAAGATACAAAGCAAACTCCTGATGGCTTCAGGAACTACAAAGAATATGGGCATCAATCTAAACTGGCTTTCCAGGTTGGTTAGCTTGAACTGGGAGACAGTTCTATCTAGAACCTGAGGCCCTAGCAATAGGTTCAGTCCATAATTTCCCAGTTGTCTGAAACCCCTTGACCCCGCTGTAATGCACAGTCCCCAGCTACTGGGGCTTGCTGGTTTAGTCCTTTTCCCAGTTTCAGTCCATAGTTTCCATTGACTGGAGTTTGCCAGTCCAGCCCAGGCTGGGAACCACTAGTAGTGGACATGGTCTTCTGTTGGCCAGTCTGTAGTAACATTTCCTTGGTTGCTACTGGCATGCTAAGGTGCACATGCTTGTTTGTCTTGTTTTGTGTAGAAAAAGACTAGCTAAAAGAGGCGGGATCTTTAATTTCTAAAGAGTCAAGCATGCCACCTTCTGGCACAACTGCTTATTTTATACCTAAGATCTATAATCCCGAGAGCTATAGATGTCTACAAAAATGTCAAAATCTTACTGTGTCCTGAGAGCTTGGCCTAGTAACCATCAGGTTGGGATCCTCAAAATATGGCCAGACAGAAACCTGATTTGCATCCCAAATGTGGTTAAATATAGCTAGACTGAAATGTGGATTGTCGTCCCTTTGTGACTAGGCTTCTACCAATCTGCTCCTCACCCTCAGGGAAAGTTCAGTAATCAGTATGATGAATATTCCAATTAGACAAGATCATTTAAGAAGTGCACTTAGAAGCAAGGAACACCCATTTTCATTGGTATACAAAAGCTTCCAAAAGGCTTCAAAAGTCCAAAATAGCTTCATTGAGGTTTTACTGCATAAAGCTAATGAAAAAAATGAAAGATGTAAGAGGTACCAAAAACAAAAGATTATGAGAGGGACACAATCCTTACTGCTTCTCCCTTTCCTCTTTAAATTATTATACTTATTCTAGTAATCCTGTCTGGATTGTCTTTCTACAATGAAGAGATCACAAGACCATAAACAAAAATTGTCCAAGTTAACTGCCTTACAGACACCTCCCATGTCTACCTTTGAAGGAGGACCCCCATAAAGGCCCCTCCCAGGGTTGACAGGACTCTGAGGAATTTTCTAGTAAGGTGCTACATTATAGTCTTAAATAGCCAAGGGAAGCTAAAATTAAAATTAACTTAAAAAACTGGAGCCTGAAACCAACAAAATATGAGAATTCTTACCAGAGCCAGCTCTCCCATGTCTCTGTAGTGCACAGTCAAATAAAGAAAATAAAATTTCACATTGTCCCTTCTTTTCCAATGGAAACACATCAGTTATTGATCCTTTGTCTCCCAGGGATATCTATTGCTTTCCTGCTTGTCCTGTTACCCGGCTTGGCTTTCAGCCTGCCCAGGACATGCACACTGTCACTTCTTTCCTTTGACTGCCTTCGGGAGTGATTCAAGGTCTTAAGAAGGTAATATCTTGTGGATCCTTTCTGAGGACACCTCTTACATTCAAGTGGTTGTTCAACATTGCCAGAAACATGCGCTGCTTGGCCTGGCTAAAACCTGGCAAGACATCTGAAAGGATTTAATAACTTTATAACCAAAGTTTGACCAAACTGGAAGTTAATATTCAGAGTTGATAGAAAAAAAAATTAGACAATTTTTTTTCTACCAAACTCTGAATAATAAAAATAATAAAATTGTTTTTAACAATTTTTAAATTATTTTTGAGCTGAAGCTGGCCACTCTATTAGAAACACTGGGTGGAGATTAGGGCCCAGAGCAGGGAAGTGGGGTGCCCTCCCAGTAGAGGAAGGCAACTGGAGACCCTCCAGGAGAGGAGATGAAGCTCTAGGTTAAGCCCAGCTTTGGGGGTAAGGAAGCAAGCTCAAGCTTCCTTGTAGACCGAGAAGACATGCTGGGAGGGGGCACGTGCCAGCTGGGCTGGACCTGAAGACCAACAGGGGGTCCTGGCCACTGATCCTGGGACCAGGATTTCGGCTCCCTTTTTCCAAAAAAGACCCCTTCTCCCTTCTCGGATTTGCTTCAGAGAACTCAGGAAAATGCACCTGTTGCCGGATTTCCAGGTGGTGAGTGGACAGACCCCAGGACTCCAGTCCTGTTGCACATCCACATGCTGCTCTTCAAGCCAAAGAGAAGAGAAAGCAGATACGACAAATAAACCAAGAGGGAATAAGCCTGGAGGAAAATGCAGCCTTCACCAGTTCCAGCGGGAAGATCAAAAGCCCCAGGAAGTACCCCTTAGAGGAAGCCTGGGTGGCTGGCCTGGGGGGACTCTGTGCAGGGCCCGCCCCACCAAGCCGTGCCTTGGAGGCTCTGGGCATCCAGGCCCTTCATTGTTAAACTGGCTTCAGGGAACCTGAGCTCCAGCCAGGTGAGCTCAGTGCATCAGGGAGGGACTTTGCTGCCCCCGAAGCTGAGAGGCAGGGGAGGGTCGGGCCGCCAGTACCCCCAGGCCCACCCTGGAAAGGAGAGAGGGCAGGGGATCCTGAGGCACATCTAGTTGTGCCATCCTCAGCTAAAGCCCACCAGATCCGTCCGGAAAAGTCACACACCTGAAGACAGTGATAACCTTGGGTGGATGCACTGCGTGAGGCAGGAGGCAAAGCCACGGGCCTTTCATTAAAGGAGGGGCTTCTGGAGTTCCCACGCTCCATCCAGCACCAGCTCAGCCATAGCGAGAAGTTGGCTAACATCTCTAGAGGATGGCAGAGAAGAAGGACATGCGCTCATCTTCTCCTGTGAGAACTCTAAAACTGCAACTCGCTGCTGAACAAGTCAACTGGAAGATGTTGGAGCCCACCAAAAAAGATACTCCATGTCCAAGGGCAAAAAAGAAGCCCCAGCAAGATGGTAGGAGGGGCAAAATGGCATTTAGAATCAAACTCCTTAACCTACAGAGATGCTCAGAGGGTTCAAACAAACCTTGTGCACACCAGGACCCAGAGACCCCGCAGAAACTGAGCCAGAACTGTGTTTGAATGTCTCCTGAGAAGGTGTGGATCAGCAGTGGCCTGCTGCAGGGGCAGAGGCTAAGGGTGCAGCAGACCTGGGTATGGCATAAGCCCTCTTGGAGGAGGTCACCATGAACCCCACCATAGAGCCACGAGAACTTATACAAGACGAGGGAACAGACTCTTGGAAGGCACAGACAGACTCTTGTGCATACCAGAACCCAGGCAAAAGGAGAGGTGACCCCTCAAGAGACTGATCCAGATTTGCCCGTGAGTGTCCAGAAGTCTCTAGCAGAGGCGTGGGTTGACAGTGCCTGCTGCAGGGTCGGGGGCACTGAGTGTGGCAGTGCTTGCATGAAACTTTTTGAAGGAGGTCTCCATTATCTTGCGAGAGGACATCAGAGGGCAGACACAGTGAAACCATAATCACAGAAAACTAGCCAATCTAATCACATGGACCACAGCCTTGTCTAACTCAATGAAACTAAGCCATGGCACGTGGGGCCACCCAGGATGGATGGGTCATGGTGGAGAGGTCTGACAGAATGTGGTCCACTGGAGAAGGGAATGGCAAAACACTTCAGTATTCTTGCCTTGAGAACCCCATGAACAGCATGAAAAGGCAAAAAGATAGGATCCTGAAAGAGGAACTCCCCAGGTCGGTAGGTGCCCAATATGCTACTGGAGATCAGTGGAGAAATAACTCCAGAAACAATGAAGGGATTGACCCAAAGCAAAAACAATACCCAGTTGTGGATGTGACTGGTGACAGAAGCAAGGTCCGATGCTGTAAAGAGCAATATTGCATAGGAACCTGGAATGTTAGGTCCATGAATCAAGCCAAATTGGTAGTGGTCAAACAGGATATGGCAAGAGTGAACATCAACATTCTAGGAATCAGCGAACTAAGGTGAACTGGAATGGGTGAATTTAACTCCGATGACCATTATATCTACTACTGTGGGTAGGAATCCCTCAGAAGAAATGGAGTAGCCATCATGGTCAACAAAAGAATCCAAAATGCAGTACTTGGATGCAATCTCAAAAACGACAATCTCTATTCATTTCCAAGGCAAACCATTCAATATCACGGTAATCCAAGCCTATGCCCTAAACAGTAATGCTGAAGAAGCTGAAGTTGAACGGGTCTATGAAGACCTACAAGACCTTTTAGAGCTAACACCCAAAAAAGATGTCCTTTTCATCATAGGGGACTGGAATGCAAATGTAAGAAGTCAGGAAACACCTGGAGTAACAGGCAAATTTGGCCTTGGAGAACAGAATGAAGCAAGGCAAAGGCTAACAGAGCTTTGCCAAGAGAATGCACTGGTCATAGCAAACACCCTCTTCCAAAAACATAAGAGAAGACTCTACACATGGACATCACCAGATGGTCAACACCAAAATCAGACTGATTATATTATTTGCAGCCAAAGAGGGAGAAGCTCTATACAGTCAGCAAAAACAAGACCGGGAGCTGACTGTGGCTCAGATCATGAACTCCTTATTGCCAAATTCAAACTGAAACTGAAGAAAGTAGGGAAAACCACTAGACCATTCAGGTATGACCTAAATTAAATTTCTTATGATTATACAGTGGAAGTGAGGAATAGATTTAAGGGACTAGATCTGATAGACAGAGTGCCTGATGAACTATGGATGGAGGTTTGTGACATTGTACAGGAGACAGGGATTAAGGCCACCCCATGGAAAAGAAATGGAAAAAAGCAAAATGGCTGTCTGAGGAGGTCTTAAAATAGCTATGAAAAGAAGAGAAGTGAAAAGCAATGGAGAAAAGGAAACATACTCTCATCTGAATGCAGATTTCCAAAGAATAGCAAGGAGAGATTTAAAAAAAAAAAAAAAAAGCCTTCCTCAGTGATCATGCAAAGAAATAAGGGAAAACAACAGAATGGGAAGGACTAGAGATAGCTTCAAGAAAAGGAGAGACACCAAGGGAACATTTCATGCAAAGATGGGCTTGATAAGGGACAGAAATGGTATGGACCTAACAGAAGCAGAAGATATTAAGAAGAGGTGGCAAGAATACACAGAAGTGAAGTGAAGTCGCTCAGTCGTGTCCGACTCTTTGAGACCCCATAGACTGTGGCCTGTCAGGCTCCTCCGTCCATGGGATTTTCCAGGCAAGAGTGCTGGAGTGGATTGCCATTTCCTTCTCCAGGGGATCTTCCTGACCCAGGAATCGAACCCAGGTCTCCCACATTCCAGGCAGATGCTTTACCATCTGAGCCACCAGGGAAGCCCAGAATACACAGAACTGTACAAAAAGATCTTCATGACTCAGATAATCATGATGGTGTGATCATTCATCTAGAGCTAAACATCGTGGAATGTGAAATCAAGTGGGCCTTAGAAAGCTTCATTATGAACAAAGCTAGCGGAGGTGATGGAATCCCAGTTGAGCTATTTCAAATCCTGAAAGATGATGCTGTGAAAGTATTGCACTTAATATGCCAGCAAATTTGGAAAACTCAGCAGTGGCCACAGGACTGGAAAAGGTTAGTTTTCATTCCAATCTCAAAGAAAGGCAATGCCAAAGAATGCTCAAACTACCGCACAACTGCACTCATCTCACAAGCTAGTAAAGTAATGCTCAAAATTCTCCAAGTCAGGCTTCAGCAATACGTGAACCCTGAACTTCCAGATGTTCAAGCAAGTTTTAGAAAAGTCAGAGGAACCAGAAATCAAATTGCCAACATCTGCTAGATCATAGAAAAATCAAGAGAGTTCCAGAGAAACATCTATTTCTGCTTTATTTACTATGCCAAAGCCTTTGACTGTGTGAATCAGAATAAACTGTGGAAAATTCTGAAAGAGATGGGAATATCAGACCACCTGACCTGTCTCTTGAGAAACCTGTATGCAGGTCAGGAAGCAACAGTTAGAACTGGACATGGGACAACAGATTGGTTCCAAATAGGAAGAGGAGTACGTCAAGGCTGTATATTGTCACCCTGCTTATTTAACTTATATGCAGAGTACATCAGGAGAAACGCTGGGCTGGAAGAAGCACAAGCTGGAATCAAGATTGCCAGGAGAAATATCAATAACCTCAAATATGCAGATGACACCACCCTTATGGCAGAAAGTGAAGAGGAACTAAAAAGCCTCTTGATAAAAGTGAAAGAGGTGAGTGAAAAAGTTGGCTTAAAGCTCAACATTCAGAAAATGAAGATCCTGGCATCTGGTCCCATCACTTCATGGGAAATAGATGGGGAAACAGTGGAAACAGTGTCAGACTTTATCTTTTGGGGCTCCAAAATCATTGCAGATGATGATTGCAGCCATGAAATTAAAAGACGCTTGCTCCTTTTAGATAGCATATTTAAAAGCAGAGACATTACTTTGTCGACAAATGTCTGTTTAGTCAAGGCTATGGTTTCACCAGGAGTCATATGTGGATGTGAGAATTGGATGATGAAGAAAGCTGAGCGCTGAAGATTTGATGCTTTTGAACTGTGGTGTTGGAGAAGACTCTTGAGAGTCCCTTGGACTGCAAGGAGTCCAACCAGTCCATCCTAAAGAAGATCAGTCCAGGGTGTTCATTGGAAGGACTGATGTTGAAGCTAAAACAATACTTTGGCCACCTCATTGGAAAGCTGACTCATTGTAAAAGACCCTAATGCTGTGAAGGATTAGGGGCAGGAGGAGAAGGGGACGACAGAGGATGAGACGGCTGGATGGCACCACCGACTCGAAGGACACGGGTTTGTGTGAACTCCGGGAGTTGGTGATGTACAGGGAGGACTGGCGTGCTGTGATTCATGGGGTCACAAAGAGTCAGACAGGACTGAGCAACTGAACTGAACTGAACTCCCTTATTATCTCCACCATAGTTTGGCCTCAGGTCAAACAACAAGGAGGGAACACAGCCCTGCCCATCAACAGAAAATCAGATTAAAATTTTCTGAGCATGGCCATGCCCATCAGAATGAGATCCTGTTTCCCCCTCAGTCAGTCTCTCCCATCAGGAAGTTTCCATAAGCCTCTTATGTTTATCCATCAGAGGGCAGACAGAATGAAAACCACAATCATAGAAATCTAAAAAATCACATGGACTACAGCCTTGTCTAACTCAGTGAAACTATGAGCCATGCCATGTAGGGCCACCCAAAATGAACAGGTCATGAGGGAGAGTTCTGACAAAATGTGGTGCACTGAAGAAAGGAATGGCAAACCACTTCAATATTCTTTTCTTGAGAAACCCATGAACAGCATATAAAGGCCAAAAGATAGGACACTGACAGATGAACTCTCCAGGTCAGTAGGTGCCCAATATGCTGTGGGAGATTAGTGGAGAACTAATGGCCCTGGGATTTCTTTGGAAGGAATGATGCTGAAGCTGAAACTCCAGTACTTTGGCCACCTCATGCGAAGTGTTGACTCATTGGAAAAGACTCTGATGCTGGGAGGGATTGGGGGCAGGAGGAGAAGGGGACGACAGAGGATGAGATGGCTGGATGGCATCACTGACTCGATGGACGTGAATCTGAGTGAACTCCGGGAGCTGGTGATGGACAGGGAGGGCTAGCGTGCTGCGATTCATGGGGTCGCAAAGAGTCAGACATGACTGAGCGGCTGAACTAAACTGAACTCCAGAAAGAATGAAGAGATAGAGCCAAAGCAAAAATAACACCCAGTTGTGGATACAACTAGTGATGGAATTAAAGTCCAGTGCTGTAAAGAGGAACCTGGAAAGCTGCATAGGAACCTGGAAAGTTAGGTCCATAAATCAAGGCGAATAGGAAGTGGTCAAACAGGAGATGGCAAGAGTAAACGTAGACATTTTAGGAATCGGCAAACTAAAATGGACTGGAATGGGTGAATTTAACTCAAATGACAATTATATCTACTACTATGGGCAAGAATCCCTTAGAAGAAATAGAGTAGCCATCATAGTCAACAAAAGAGTCCAAAATGCAGTACTTGGATGCAATCTCAAAAACAACAGAATGATCTCTGTTCATTTCCAATGTAAACCATTCAACATCACAGTAATACAAGCCTATGAAGCAACCAGTAATGCTGAAGAAGCTGAAGTTGAACAATTCTATGAAGACCTACAAGACTTTCTAGAACTAACACCCAAAAAAAGATATCCTTTTCATTATAGGAGACTGGAATGCAAAAGTAGGAAGTCAAGAGATACCTGGAAAGTGAAGTCATGTCTGACTCTTTGCGACCCCATGAACTGTAGCCTACCAGGCTCCTCTGTCCATGGGATTTTCCAGGCAATAGTACTGGAGTGGACTGCCATTTCCTTCTCCAGCAGATCTTCCTGGCCCAGGGATGGAACCCAGGTCTCCCACATTTTAGACAGACGCTTTACTGTCTGAGCCACCAGGGGAGTCCAGAGAGATACCTGGAGTAACAGGTAAATTTGGCCTTGGAGTACAGAATGAAGCAGGGCAAAGGCTAACAGAGTTTTGCGAAGAAAACACACTGGTCATGGCAAACACCCTCTTCCAACAACACAAGAGAAGACTCTACACATGGACATCACCAGATGGTCAATACTGAAATCAGACTGACTATATTTTTTACAGCCAAAGAAGGAGAAGCTCTATACAGTTAGCAAAAACAAGACCAGGAACTGACTGTGGCTCCGATCATGAACTCCTCATTGCCATATTCAGACTTAAATTGAAGAAAGTAGGGAAAACCACTAGACCATTCAGGTATGACCTAAATCAAATCCCTTATGATCATACAGTAGAGGTAAAAAATAGATTCAAGAGGTTCAATAGATTCAAGAGATTAGACAGAGTGCCTGAAGAACTATGGGCAGAGGTTCGTGACATTGTACAAGAGGCAGTGATCAAGAACATGCCCAAGAAAAAGAAATGCAAAAAGGCAAAATGGTTGTCTGAGGAGGCCTTAAAAATAGCTGTGAAAAGAAGAGAAGCTAAAGGCAAAGGAGAAAAGGAAAGATACACCCATTTGAAAGCAGAATTCTGAAGAATATCAAGGAGAGATAAGAAAACCTTCCTCAGTGATCAATGCAAATAAATAGAGGAAAATAATAGAATAGGAAAAACTATAGATCTCTTCAAGAAAATTAGAGGTACAAAGGGAACATTTCATGCAAAGATGGGCACAATAAAGGAAAAAAAATGGTATGGACCTAACAGAAGCAGAAGATATTAAGAAGAGACGGCAAGAATACACAGAAGAACTATACAAAAGATCTTCATGACCCAGATAATCACGATGGTGTGATTACTCACCTAGAGCCAGACATCCTGGAATGTGAAGTCAAGTGGGCCTTAGAAAGCATCATTATGAACAAAGCTAGTGGAGGTGATGGAATTCCAGTAGAGCTATTTCAAATCCTGAAAGATGATGCTGTGAAAGTACTGCCCTCAATATGTCAGCAAATTTGGAAAACTCAGCAGTGGCCACAGGACTGGAAAAGGTCAGTTTTCATTCCAATCCCAAAGAAAAGCAATGCCAAAGAATGCTCAAACTACCGCATAATTGCACTCATTTCACACGCTAGCAAAGTAATGCTCAAAGTTCTCCAAGCCAGGCTTCAACGGTATGTGAACCAAGAACTTCCAGATGTTCAAGCTGGATTTAGAGGAACCAGAAATCAAATTGCCAATGTCCATTGGATCATCAAAAAAGCAAGAGAGTTCCAGAAAAACATCTACTTCTGCTTTATTGACTATGCCAAAACCGTTGACTGTATGGATCACAACAAACTGGAAAATTCTTAAAGCGATGGGAATATCAGACCACCTGACCTGCTTCCTGGGAAATCTATATACAGGTGAAGAAGCAACAGGTAGAACTGGACATGGAACAACAGACTGGTTCCAAATTTGGAAAGGAGTATGTCAAGGCTATATATTGTCACCCTGCTTATTTAACTTCTATGCAGAGTACATCATATGAAATGCTGAGCTTGATGAAACACAAGCTGGAATCAAGATTGCTGGGAGAAATATCAATAACCTCATATATACAGATAACACCACCCTTATGGCAGAAAGCAAAGAAAAACTAAAGAGCCTCTTGATGAAAGTGAAAGAGGAGGGTGAAAAAGTTGGCTTAAAACTCAACATTCAGAAAACTAAGATCATGGCATCCGGTCCCAATACTTCATGGGAAATAGATAGGGAAACAATGGAAACAGTGAAAGAATTTATTTTCTTGGGCTCCAAAATCACTGTAGATGGTGACTGCAGCCATGAAATTAAAAGATGCTTGTTCCTTGGAAGAAAAGCTATGACCCACGTAGATAGCATATTAAAAAGCAGAGACATTACTTTGCCAACAAAGGTTCATCTAGCCAAAGCTGTGGTTTTTCTAGTAGTCATGTATGGATGTGAGAGTTAGACTATAAAGGAAGCTGAGCACCAAAGAATTGATGCTTTTGAATTGTGGTGTTAGAGCAGACTCTAGAGACCCTTGGACTGCAAGGAGATTCAACCAGTTAATCCTAAAGGAAATCAGTCCTGAATATTCATTGGATGAAATGATACTATAGCTGAAACTCCAATACTTTGGCCATCTGATGCAAAGAACTGACTCATTGGGAAAGACTCTGATGCTGGGAAAAATTGAAGGTGGGAGGAGAAGAGGACGAGAGAGGATAAGATGGTTAGATGCATCACCGATTCGATAGACATAAGTTTGAGCAAGCTCTGGGAGTTGGTGATAGGGAAGCTTGGCGTGCTGCAGTCCATGAGGTGACAAAGAGTCGGACACAACTGAGTGACTGAACTGAACTGAAATTATTTTTAATAACATTTATTTAATACTCTTTTAAAATTCATAATCTGATTTTAAAAATTAGGTTATCTCTTTAAAGCTATAGGTAACCAGAGGGAAACATTCCAACATAAGTGGATGAGTGTGTCAGTCCTTTTTAGCATGCAGGCTATAATCCAATTCCATGAGAAGCTGAGAA
Source organism: Ovis aries (assembly GCF_016772045.2). Taxonomy (NCBI): domain Eukaryota; kingdom Metazoa; phylum Chordata; class Mammalia; order Artiodactyla; family Bovidae; genus Ovis; species Ovis aries. Next base: position 58,285,258 of record NC_056055.1, read on the forward strand.
CAACTGTTCTTATCTTACAAATATTTGCAGAACTATTAATGCAGCTCTGCTGCTGCTGAGTCACTTCAGTCGTGTCTGACTCTGTGTGACCACATAGACAGCAGCCCACCAGGCTCCACCATCCCTGGGATTCTCCAGGCAAGAACACTGGAGTGGGTGGCCATTTCCTTCTCCAATGCATGAAAGTGAAAAGTGAAATTGAAGTCGCTAGTTGTGTCCGACTCTTCTAGAGGACTGCAAAATAAAAAGAGGGGAACACTTTTTAAAAAGACAAACTGCTAAAGAAGTACCCTTGCTCAAAAATCAAGTTCAAGAAAAAATTTTAAATGATAACTATAAGGTCTCTGTTTACATCTGTCTGCATATTTATGTAATAGATGTATGGTATTTTTCTATATTCAGGTGGTATTGCTAAAATTAATTTGTGAAACAGTTCAAATTGATCAGCTTAAACAAGTACTTTTATATATTTAGCATCCAAACTAACTCAAATGCTTTTCAATTTCATGCGATCTTGCATAAACTTTGGTGAATAAAAGCAGGTACAAGTTTCTTGGCTTAATTAAAATAGGTTTATGTTTAGAGTTGTCACATTGAACATAATGTAGACATACAACTTTTTATTCTATTTGGGTTTATTAGTGAAACAGGTTCCTTTTATCTTTTACAAAATTTGTTGACCATAATAATAACCTAGACTGATGACTTTGTTTGATGTCTCATGAAGTTAACAGGGGTGATCTAAACATAGTTCTTGAAAAGAAGTAAATTAAATGGATAAAAAATAAAAGTTTCTACGCAAACGTTTTTAAAAGTTGCCCCAAATCATTTTTGAAGCTTTACAGTTTTGCTAAATTAAATGATGGATATCCAGATGTTTTCCAAATAAGATAAGATACTGAAACACTGATTACTGAACATAGGCTTCTCTAATTTTTGCTTCCTTTCACAGAGGAATTAAAGATATTTGGCTCTATCAGTAAAAATGTTCTGTGCCATACTGAGAAACATTTTTCTAGAAATTATAAAAAGTTATCATAAGTTATATACTTAAAGTGTACATTTAAATATATCATAAATTACAAATTGTAAATTACACAAAGATATGTTTATAAATCTGCCAGTATGGAGAAGGCTAATATAAAAGTCCATACTTGCTTATTTATTAATTGTCACTAAAACTTTAAATTTCTAAGGGTTAAAATTCTAATATATGTAATTAAAACTGCTAAAAATAACAAGAAAAAGGAATTTTATGTGGTCAGGACTGATATATAAAGAGAATGAGTTTAACTAAGTAAATGGGTTTTAATATCAAAAGTTAACTGGTGCAAAATTGGAAATTGGTTTTGTCCCTAGTAAAAGTACATTTTTAAAATTGGTCTGCCTGTGATAATAAGAAATTATTAAAGGCTTTTCCTTATCCTTAAGTAACCTTCTAAATCTGCCTGTGAAGGTTTTAACTGTTATTTTGGCTAAACAGATAACTATTGTTTCACAGTGACCGATGATCCTATTTGATCAAGTGTCTTAAAACCTTTTAATATTTATTTTTTATAAACTTCCCCAAAATAAAATTCTAAATTAAGTATTTTTGACCTTGAACTAACTATGGAATTTTTCAGAGGGCTTCTGGAAAATGTCAAAATATTTGTTTTCTCTTCGTATAAAAAGGTATATATTTAACTAGTTAGATTTATTTACTATGTTTATTAAATTACATGAGGAGCATTATCAAATAGGAAGTAAGATAAAGCCCTTATTATGTTGCATTTATATAAATATATATAAACACATATATTGGAAGTATTGCAAAAATTGTGTGAAATTGCTAAAATATGATATATTTTGGTATAATGTTATCAGTCATAATTGCAGATATGGTCTTAAAATGTTGTATGTCAAAGATTTCCTTATCAAGTCTATCAGATTTTAATAATGGGCATTTTTAAGTCTTCTGTCACTTACTGAGAGTTACTATTTTACTTTGATACTTTGCAAAGATGTTCCTGCAAAAGTATTTCAACTTCAAAACAAATTTTAAAAAGGACTTTTTGACAGGTGCCTGTTTTTGATAACTTTAAGATACAAAACTTAACTGGTAAGAGCAAAGGCTGCCCTTGAGTCACCTTGAATGGCACGATACCAGGTCCCCCTAACTACCCAGATGGCAGCCATACTTCAGAGACTTGAGCCTTGGGTACATATTTCACAGCTAAAGAAGACTCCTCCTGACATCTGACCCCACACAAACACTACAGACTTCCAAATCAAATTGACTAGGAAGTAAAGTAGTTGACATCAAGGATGACTGCTTCCTCCCAAGACGCCAAATCAAGACTTCATACCGTAACTAAACATGAAGCCCTCTCGTTTTCTTTCTTTCCTTTACTCTGGCATTGGTCTGAAAAGATAATGCTATCATCTGTATCTTCCAGGCCATTGATAACAGGGGCAACCTTTCAGACTGCAGGATGTCATCAAAAACTGATCTGTCCATAGAAACACCCTGGTTCATTTCCCTGTCTCTGGTTAACACCTCAAACTTGGAGAACTAAGAGTCCCAGATGTACTCAAAGAAAGGGACATAAAGCAAAAGTAACCAGAATTAAACCACCAGTGTAGTCTATAGACCCATAATACCAGAAAGCATTCACAGTTCAAAATTAGCTCTCTTTGACAGGTCCCTACTTCCCTTGTTTGGAATAAATGCAAATGAGGAACCTCTCTTTAACTCAAAGATATTACAGATTTCAAATGCCAAGACAATAGCTGCCCCACAAAGAACCTTAGACTCTCCAGTCAAAGTTGTTTTTGATAAGAGGATAACTCTTGGTTATATTTTAGCGGAGCAAGGAGGTTCTCTGCTGTGGCCAAGACCACCTGCTAGACTTGGAGTAACAGTTCTGGGAATGTTGAAACTCAGTTATATAAGATTACTGAGCAAGCCACTTGGCTTTAAAAGGTGACTCATTCAGCAGTAATGTCTTTGACTTATTTGATTTTGATTGATTTAAGTCTGAGGGATGATGGCTCCAAAGTGCACTCCAAACATTGGGAATTATCCTGCTTTTAATAATTATAATAATCACTCTGGTATATTGTATTTTTTCAAAAGCTTTAAATATGTTTGCAGCCATTGACCATCCAGCAAATGATCCCACTAACACTGGAACATCAGAAAAGGAACAAAGAGAATGATTTATTTAAAGACTGATTTAAAGCTGTGACCTGTGAATATCAAGGGGTTAAGCGAAAACATTATAACCTATGGATGCCACACAAAGGAACAATAGAAACTGAAAGAAGTTCAGAATAGTAGCTGAGAGTGGTACTAATGCCTTAAATTTTAACTTCATCTCTCAGTTAAGTTGACAGTATGGTCAAAAGGGGCAAATTGTCAAAAAGAATGAAATCTTTAAATTTATGTGGTTGAATTTTGTTTTTTAACAATCCCAATCATTACAGCCTCCCACCACTATTACACATAGTCTCTGATTAATTCTGGAATGTTTGCCTAAAGAACCTGTAGTATATCCAACAGAAGTAGTATTTCCTCCTCTCTCTCCTTTTGTCTTCTTCACCCTGATACTCTATAATGAGATTTCAGCCTAGAATTTATAAATGGCCCCAATATTTACATTTAAATATTAATCTTCTTGACCTAGAATGCTCTTCCCACAGCTTTCTGTTACATCTTTCCATCACATTGGCATGGCATCTACAACCCACCTCACTGATCTCTTGATATCTACAAAGTTGTATTTACCTCTTGGTGTTAAATATCACAAATTCATCTGACCATTGGTAGACAATTGAATTACAAATTAATATCTTATACCCATTTTCAAGTTGTTTTTCTTGTACATAACAAGAATGTCCCCGCATGGTATTTTTATAACTACACCTGAAGCCATTCTCCACATTTATTTTTGAGTCTCATTAAGATGTTTTCTGTCTACAGTTCCATTTGCCATTTAAGACCCTTGAGTTTATCTAGCCAGCTGACATTTAGCAGGACTATTGCTTGAGTAAATTTTCATAGGCAGAAAAAGGTGAGGAAGGTCCTGCTAGACCTGGAGCAAGCCCTGGAGGAAAACAGCATCAAGCACTAAGAGAATAGTAGAAACTCAGAGAGGAGAAGGATACCATGGAAAAAGAGGACTTTAAAGGAAGTATCAAGAGGCATCAAAGACAAATGTTGACTTTTTGCACTTTAACTTAGGAGAGACCATGGACCAGGTCATTCAAGAAAAATCTTGCATCCGAGTACCACCAAATATCAAGTTCAGTCATTTTACCAAAACCAAATGCATTTCCAATGAATTTTTTTAGGTACACTAAATACCAACCTTTTCCAATTACTAAATGTCAATTTCTACATTACACTTAAATGTAAGATCATCAACTATGACAATGGATCCTGCAAGACACCATCTTTAGAAGGCAGAACACAACATATCTTGCCCTCTGTTGGGAAGGGAATCAATCCATTCAGTATTCTGTATAACCAATGCACATTTTGTTGCTTAAAATTGAAAAAAGGCACCAAAAGAAATATTTTCAGAAGAAAACACCTCTTAAGTTTTTAAAATCATTACTGAATTGATGCTTTTGAACTGCGGTGTTGGAGAAGACTCTTGAGAGTCCCTTGGACTTGAAGGAGATCCAACCAGTCCATCCTAAAGGAAATCAGTTCTGACTGTTCATTGAAAGGGCTGATGCTGATTCCAATACTTTGGTCACCTGATGCGAAGAACTGAACTTTTCATTGGAAAAGACCCTGATGCTGGGAAAGATTGAAGGCGGGAGGAGAAGGGGTAGACAGAGGATGAGATGGTTGGATGGCATCACCAACTCAATGGACATGAGTTTGAGTAAACTCCAGGAGTTGGTGATGGACAGGGAGGCCTGGTGTGCTGTGGTTCATGGGGTCACAAAGAGTCGGATATGACTGAGTGACTGAACTGAACTGAACTGAGATAATGTATATGTGAAAATTAATAAAAGAAACCTCAACTAACATTACATTTGGAAGGCCTGGAAAGGCAACTCTCATGCCCTATCACTCACTGTCATTTGCAGGCCCCAACAAGAAGAAATGTAACTTGCATATCAGGCCAGAAGTGGCACTACTTTACTACCCCTCAGGTCGAAGGAAGATTTCCTTCTTGCCCAGCAACCAGTTCAACCAACTGAAAAATCTACAGCTCAGTAAGAAACTGTTATCACCTTGAATTATTTACTTTCTTCCAGTGAATTTTCATTTTTCTTTTGTTGAGGACTTCCCTGTCCCACCCACCTTTTTATGAGTCTTCCATCTTATATAACTTCTTCAAGCATCTCTTTGCTTGCCAGATGACATATTGCCAGATCATGCAATAAAGTCAATTAGGTCTTACAATTTACTCAGGTTAGGTTAACAGTTGTTTGTTTGTTTGTTTGTTTAAACACATGTTAAGGGCGACTACAATATGAGGTGTATCTAATGCACTCTGAATAAATGTTGATGATCAACATCAGCTGTTCTTAATAGAGACGAGGAATGACAGCCAGGGCATGGAAGCAACCTAGATGTCCATCAGCAGATGAATGTAAGAAAGCTGCGGTACATACACACAATGGAGTATTACTCAGCCATTCAAAAGAATACATTTGAATCAGTTCTAATGAGGTGGATGAAACTAGAGCCTATTATACAGAGTGAAGTAAGCCAGAAAGAAAAACACCAATACGGTATACTAACACATATATATGGAATTTAGAAAGATGGTAATGATAACCCTCTATGCGAGACAGCAAAAGAGACACAGATGTACAGAACGGACTTCTAGACTCTGTAGGAGAGGAAGAGGGTGGGATGACTTGGGAGAATGGCATTGAAACATGTATACTATCAGGTAAGAAACGAATCGCCAGTCTATGTTCAATACAGGATACAGGATACTTGGGGCTGGTGCACGGGAATGATCCAGAGAGATGATATGGGGTGGGAGGTGGGAGGGGGGTTCAGGATTAGAAACTCATGTACACCAGGGGCTGATTCATATCAATGTATGGCAAAACCAATACAGTATTATAAAGCAAAATAAAGTAAAAATAAAAATTAAAAATAAAAGAAAAAAAATACCTTTCAATTAAATTGAAAATATACTAGGGATTTTCCTAGTAGTCCAGTGGTCAAGAATCTGCCTTGCAATGCATGGACTCAAGTTCAAACCCTGGTGAGGAAACTAAGATCCCACATGCCACAGAGCAACAAAGCCTGTGTGCCCATGCATGACACAACTAGAGAGTCTGTGCACCACAATGAAAGATCCTGCATGACTCAGGGAAAACCCATGTGCCTCAACTAAGCCCTAACACAAACAGATAAACATTCTTTTAAAAAAAAAAAACTAAACACAGAACACAGACTAAACTACATAGAAAACATAAGAATGTGAAAATGACTACATGTGAAAGCTAGAAATAACACCACCATGACAGCTAGAAGGAGACCATCTTCCTTATTGCCTGAATTTTAGGATGCAAGAGCTTCAAAATTGAGAAACAGATTTGTTCACTGGGGGAGTCCATGATAAATTTAGTGTATAAAATAAAATCAGAAGAATTCTAGAGAAGCTCTTCCTGGGATACAGTTCATTTTTTAAAAAGGAAGAAATTGGTTTTTTGATTGTAGCTCTTACCCTTAGCGGCTTGGCAATGGGTTAGAATGTTATTAAGATATCTGTCAGAAACAGCTCAGTTAGTGAGAGTTAAAGTTATGGAATGTGTTCTTAGGGGACTTTCAAACTGATACCATTAATGCAGTATTACAAAACAGGAAACAAAATGGACAACACACAAATAAAGGGTGAGGACAAAACAAACCCATTAGCAGCTGCAGAGTGAGGCCCATAAATCTCAGGCTCTGTGATCCTTTAAGGGGTGACTCATGGTACCTGAAACGTATAAATGCGGCCAAGAAAGGAAAAGCAAAACTAAAAAAGCAAAGAGACAAAGGATATCTGTTTCTCAGAAATTTTTAAGAAAATTCCATTTTTGCTTCCAAGGACAAGCGATGAACATAGGAGAATGAACTCTTCCATCTCAGCCATGTCCCACTTCACAGCAGGGCCCAAAGAGCTGCAGTCTAACAGTGCCACTTCCTGCCTGTTGTACAGGCTGTTCATGGCAGAAGAGGCAGGGCCGTTCAAGACAGGGCAGGGATCCCAAAAAGGGAGAAGGAGAAGGACCATGATACCAGAAGGCCAAAGCACTGCAATCCCTAACAGCCCTTTTATTTATCCTCCATCTATCTAATAATACACATTTGGCCTCTGCTTCTCTGGACCACCATCCCAGGCTCACTGCCCAGGTACCTGAGGAAAGACTTTGGCCCAGTGCATCCTTAGAGTTTCAAGTCCTCATTCACTCTCATTCTTTGGCTTCAAAATGATATACAAATTGACAAAATAGAGTCATTTCTGCTTGGCCCCGAGCTTGGCAACCAGATAACCCCAGCAAAGCCAGGTCCGCATTTATTCTCCACCATGTTCATTGGCATGCAAAGTTCCAAAATAGGAATTTGTTTCTCCTGCAGTTTTATGACATTTCTACTGCCTGATTATCCCACTTCACAGCAATTTGCATCACTATGGGCCTGTGGCAAATGAAACAAATTGCCATGAAATGTTGGGAAAATCCTAAATCATGGCTCTGTCTGGTTTGCTTGAATGATAAAACTGGGTTGAATTCAGATGGCTCGGTTCATTTTGCAACAAACAGTCCTACAGGCCTTAATGGGTGCCACTGGCTCGCACATCGGGCTGCGTGGTGACTACTAAATGAGGCAAACTAATAGAATTTTTTTCCGAGGCACTAAGCAAGTCTTCAGTGAAGAAAAACACATTGATTCCAAAGTTGTTTACTACCAACTAAATAGAACCCCTATAGCTTTTCCCATGCAGCCCACATTAGAGCTAAATTAACAGCCCTCATATGTATCCATTCTACTAGTACCAGACAAAAGTGCTTACACCATTAGGAATGGAAGTTGCCTCAGTCTAAATCTTGATACAAGAGATTGTCTTTCTCATTTAACTGCCTACCTATCAAAAGTTGTGATATCAGGCATAGACAAGCCTTTAAAAAAAAAAATAAATGCACTGAAAGGTCATAAGTAATTGCTGCATTTTAATTCAGTGGTGATGTGCTGTTAGTTTTAAAGCAAAGGAATAGAAGACTGATGGGCTAGACATGCAAAAATGAGATTCAGGAAGGCGAATAACTCTGATAATTAGTAAGATCCTTGTTGATGATGATCTTGGTTCAGCTTTTGCAAATCTCTCCTGTGAGTAAATTTATGAGCAGAGAAGCTTCATAGTTAGCAACTCTCTAGGCTCAAAACACACGAGATTCATTTGGACAATAAGGCTGGAATAAAAGCAATGGAATTTTATTTCTTTAACCTCTTGTATCTCACATTCTCCTAATCTCCAAATCACTCAGTGTTCTAACCTAAGACACTTAGTGAATACTCAGCCTTTCCTATACGTGAGGCAAATCTTTCAGAACCACCCTCCCATCTCCTAACCTCTCCATTAGACAGGTTTCTAGCGTCCTTTCAAACAAATAGAGGAGAATGCCCAGATGAAGTGAACCTGACAAAGGAGACTGATTGAGAACAGGATTACAATCAAGAGGGACAAGCTGTATCAAAACTTTAGTATCCAGAAAATTACAACAATGCCGTAAAACAGGGAGTTTTGTAGAGTCTGGTTTTACTTTATTTAAAACATGCACACAATTTTATGTAATACTTAATTAAAAGAATAATTAAATTCAGTTATCATTCATTGAACATTTAATATGTATTAAGCACTTTACTGAAAAGTTTAAATGATTATTTGATTTAATCAGTCCAACATATGCACACACACACACCCGCATTTGCCACTTCCAGATAAGTAACTTACAAAGACTAAACTTCTTCAAAGATGAACAGGCAGTCAGAGGCAGAGCTAGAATCTGAACCATGATCTATTCTCACCATTAATTCCATGCTCCCTACCACTAGTGTACACAGATGCATTATAAAAATCAAGTTTTCTGCTAAACTAACATTATTATTAGTCCAACAATAAACTCCACACGATTAAAGATCCTTGCAAAATTTTAACAAGTATCTCATATTTGGATTCTCCTGGATGATTTTTATGACTCATTAATATAGCCTCTTCTTCTAACTTGTTTATCTTTTTCTTTTTCTATTTCACTCTCATTTGCTAGACAAAATATCGTATTCTCTCATTACAGAATAATGTTTTGATTCTAGATTTCTCTTTCTTTTCATCTTATTTTTGCTTATTTAGGAGGTCACAAAAGCTGTGCCAATAAACCAAGCCCACGACATGAAGCAGCTTAAAGGTCTTGAATATTTGTTATTTATGGCAGTTTGAATTTTTGAATGACAAATAAATGTGTACGTTTCCAGACTATAAATATTTATTCTGGTGTTCCCTTAGATTTCACATATGTTCTTTTCCTTTTGGTTTCTAAGAAAGGAAGCATAGAAGAATTTCTAGAAATCCTCACAGTCTTGAACCCAGAGGTCCTGATCTGTAGTTTAGAAAGCATCTGTTAAGTTATGAACCTATTTATTACACATAGATTTTCAGACAGTCCTTTGACATATATTACATATTCAACTTCTTCCCTAAGAAGAATCACTATGCCAAAATTCTTTAGTAACATGTGAGAAGCCACTAACGTGTTGGGCTTTGCTATAGCTGTGGTTTCCTAACCACCAGACCACCAGGGAAGTCCCTGTGTCAGCTTAACTGAGCTTGAAACTACATTTCCCAGAGTTCCCTTTCTTGCGTAGTTCCAGGTTAACATGGGACCCGAGAGACATTTTGCAGAGATCTGGAAGGCGGAAATAAAGTGGCCATATTCTCTCTATGGTCAGAGGGTGGTGCAGGACACAGAGCACTTGGCAGCTCACACGCGCTGTTGCTGATTCGCTGCCTCACTTTGTGCGGCAGTGGTCTAGCCTGCTGCTCCTTCAGCTCCCACAGGACACCCACATCACTGAAGTGGGAGGACTGGAGGCAGGCAGATAGCAACAAGGTTTCCAGCTCATCCTTCTGTGATATTTTTTACCTGATGGCTTGAAGGCCAACATCAGATATAGAAGCAACAGCACTTCAGAAATTATACTAAGTCAATCCTCCTTGATAAAGCCCATATTCTTCTCATTTCTAAGATTCTATTTCTTTGATCAAACCCATGTGTTTACCATACACATGTGCATATTATCTATAGAAAGGGCATACTGCTAATTGTTTTCTAAGATTTATCTCATTCACTCCTCATAGCAACCATGAAATGTGTGCTATTAATACTACTATCCCCATTAGAGATGAACAAACAGGGCTCACCAGGACCAAGTGACCCTTCCCATATCACATTCCTAAATGAGTAATGAAGCTGGAACTCAAACCCTGGGAACATGATAAAGAGAATCCCGAAGTTTATATGCTGTGTGTACTGCATCTTTAGTTATGCTCCTTGGGGCAGTTTGTAAGGTTTAGACATTTACTAAGTGCTCTTTTCATCAGGGACTTTTGCTCAGAAGTCTTTAGGTTCATGACTGAGAAAGTGCAATTGATTGAGGAATAGAATTTTTGAGATAGAAAGAAGTCTAGAAATCTTTGAGCCCAAGTATAAGAAAATAAATCTTATAGAAGAGATTGTGCAAGTTAAGCAAAGTCTCTTGATGAGGGGTTTCTGCCTAAATTATGTGCCCTTCTGTCACAACATACTCCAAAGGCGAGCAAACTGAGGTTCACCTTCAATAGTCAGTGATGCAGGGATCTGGGACATGCCATGGAGCACCTCCTGAGCCAGGTTTACGACTTTGAGATTTGTTCATGTGTGTGTAACTATCTCTCTGATGTGCTCTGGCCTAAGAGAAATAACTCAATTTCACTATTTGTGTGCTGTAAGAGCCCTTTCTGGTGTAATTCAAGTCTCTTCCAACACTTCAACTGGAGGGACTATTAGGAAAATCCTTTCCAATAATTCTGCTAATAGTTTCCAGCAAACTTCAACCTGGAGCGACATTTGAATGAATTTATCTGTAGTGGGCTTCTCAAGAATCAATAAGTCATTTTGATTCATTCTCAGTTTCTAGAGGAAAGTATTTATTTCCTAAGATGAGACTGAATAGAAATGGGAATCATTTGTATAGGGTGAAACATAGTTTGCTGATTAACATTACCCCCCTCTTCCTTTATTAGTCCAGAAAGATTAAACTATGGGAATTGCAAAACTTAAAACTACAGATTTCTTCTCTCCATACTCTTAGAGAAGCACTCATTGTTCCCATGGGATTTTGATAATTTGTACCATTTTGATATTAGAATTTTATACAGAAAAGTACTTTGAAAACACAGCTGGCTGAAAATTAGACCATGCTTCAACCACTAGTATATAAATACATGAAAATGTGTCCATAAAAACATCAATTCTCTTATATGTTTCAGTGAAAATTAATAACAAAAATATAAATCATAATTTTGAGAGAGGAACTTATTAACTGGCAACATGAACATATGATTTTTTTAAAAAACAATAAATATTTTCTTACAACAGTGAAAGGGTTTACAGAAGCAAAATTTCTACAGGGGAATTTACATCACAAACAAACCCCAAAAGAACAAAGGTTCTTGTGAAACTATGGTCATTCCTTTCTACCTTATAGAGACCATAGTGTAATTGGAATGAATCTGCATCAGTAAGTCTGAAAGAAATGACCACTAAAACTTTAGAACACCCCACTAGAAACTTCAATCCAACTGGGAATTAATCCTTATAGGATTGAAATAGCATATAAGTTTTGCTTCCCTTGACAGTTATAAAAAATGGAAAATTGAGATTCCTAGGAGTCAATTATAAAGCCTATTTGACTGTCCTGGGGGATTAATAATTATGCACTCAATTTCAACGTGTTTTTGCCCCAAGTCACCAAGCAATTCTCAGATACCAGCTGAATGTCCTTCAGCTCAACTCAGTTCTGATACAATTCAACACCTACTGACGTGCCATGGCCTTTCCCTGGGGTGCAGCCCCCACTCTAGCCAAGTTTATCATCAGTCTTAGTTACTAGAGGTGAGGAAAAGCTAAGATGATAACAATTTAACATTTTGAAAAATTATTTTTGTCCAATTTTAAAATATTTTATAAAACTTATAAAAAATATTACAAAAACACATACCCAGTAATCAAAGTCAATACATTTTAACATCTTGCTCTATTTTCTGCAGCTTTCTTTTTTCTTTCTTTACAGACACAGCTAAAGCTCAATCATATTTTCTCTACCCTCCCTTCCTTCTACTTTTCTAAAGGTTACTACAATCTTGAAGTTGGTATGTATCACTCCCATGCATGATTTTCAACATTAAGTAAATATGTAGGAAATCATTAAAAATATATAGTATGCCTTTGTATAATTTTTAACTTATAGATATACATTCTATACAAGGATTTCTCAACCTTGGCTCTACTGACATTTTGGGTCATGTATCAGTTTCTTATCGCTGCCATAACAAATTACACAAAATCAGTGTCTCGAAACAATACCAATTTATTATTTTATAGATCTGGAGGTCAGAAGGGTGAATGAACCTAACAGGGCTGACCTCAAGGTGTCAGTACAGCTGGTTTCTTCTGCAGGCTCTAGGAGAGAACTTATTGTCTTGCTTCTGCCAAATTCTAAAGGGTATCTTCATTCCTTGGCTTGTGGCCTTGCATCTCATAGCCTTTTTTCCACCTGCTCCATCATAACATTGTCTTCCTCCTTCTTTGCCCTTGTATTACTCTTATAGGGACCCTTGCAATTACACTTACTTAGGGCCCGTCAGGATAGTCCAGGATCATCTCAGTATGAAGCCAGGCTTCAACAGTACCTGAACTGTGACCTTTCAGACATTCAAGCTGGATTTAGAGGAACCAGAGATCAAATCACCAACATCTGTTGGATCATCAAAAAAGCAAGAGAGTTCCAGAAAAACATCTACTTCTGCTTTATTGACTACACCAAGCCTTTGACTGTGTGAATCTCAACAAACTGGAAAATTCTTCAAGAGATGGGAATACCAGACCACCTGACCTGCCTCCTGAGAAATCTATATACAGGTCAAGAAGCAACAGTTAAAACTGGACATAGAACAATAGACTGGTTCCAAACTAGGAAAGGAGTATGTCAAGGCTGTATATTGTCACCCTGCTTATTTAACTTATATGCAGAGTACATCATGTGAAATGCTGGGCTGAATGAAGCACAAGCTGGAATCAAAACTGCTGGGAGAAATATCAATAACATCAGATACTCAGATGACACCCCCCTTATGGCAGAAAGTGAAGAAGAACTAAAAAGCCTCTTGATGAAAGTGACAGAGGAGAGTGAAAAAGTTGGCTTAAAATTCAGCATTCAGAAAACTAAGATCACAGCATCTGTCCCATCACTTCATGGCAAATAGGTGGGGAAACACTGGAAACAGTGAGAGACTTTATATTCTTTGGCTCCAAAATCACTGCTGATGGTGACTGCAGCCATGAAATTGAAAGATGCTTACTCCTTGGAAGAAAGCTATGACCAACTTAGACAGCATATTAAAAAGCAGAGACATTACTTTGCCAACAAAGGTCCATCTAGTCAAAGCTATGGTTTTTCCAGTAGTCATGTATGGATGTAAGAGTTGGACTATAAAGAAAGCTGAGCACCAAAGAATTGATGCTTTTGAATTGTAGTGTTGGAGAAGACTCTTGAGAGTCCCTTGAACTGCAAGAGGATCCAACCAGTCAATCCTAAAGGAAATCAGGCCTGAATATTCATTGGAAGGACTGATGCTGAAGCTGAAACTCCAATACTTTAGCCACCTGATGCAAAGAACTTAACTTTTCATTGGAAAAGACCCAGATGCTGGGAAAGATTGAAGGCAAGAGGAGAAGGGGACGAGAGAGAATGAGATGATTGAATGGCATCACTGACTCAATGGACATGAGTTTGAGTAAGCTCTGGGAATTGGTGATGGACAGGGAAACCTGGTGTGCTACAGTCCATGCGAATCACACAGATCTGGACACAACTGAGCAACTGAACTGAACTGAACTGTCTCACCATTTTAAGACCTTTCATTTAATCACACGGGCAAAGTCCTTTTTGCCATAGAACATAGAATTCATAGGTTTCAGTGGTTAGAATATGGGCATCTTTGAGGACCGTTACTGAGCCTACTACAGGGCAGATAATTCTACGCCCTGTAGGGGACTGTCCTGTACATTGCAGAATGTTTAACTGAATCCCTAATCTATATTCTCCAGATGCCAGAGACAACCCTCAAGTTTTAAGAACCAAAAATGCCTCCAGATATTGCCAGATGTCTCCTGGGGGTGGGAGGAGGCAACATCATGTTGAGAACAGTTCATCACTTGGTATATTGAGTTCTATATCATGTTTGAGAATTATTCATGTCACAACATTAACACCTAAGTCATTAATTTCAACTGCTTCAAATATTTTGTTGAATGAATAAAAGCTTTTTTTCCTCTGTTTTTCTTCTATTATGAACAATGCTTCATAAATAATCTGAACATGTCTCCTCATAAGCATGACTGAAGAATTTCTTTATGCTACAGCAATGGTTCTTGCTCTTTAACATATTTGATTCTTACTTGATAAGAACCACCTAAAGAGCTCCCTGTAACACAGATTGTTGGGGAACAGGCCAAGAGTTTCTGATTCAAGAGATCCTGAAATACTGAGTTTTTAACAAGTTCCCAGGTGATGCTGAAGCTACCAGTCTAGGGACCACTCTGAGAACCACTTCTCTAAGACATATGCTTAGAAGTATGATGCCAAGTATGATGTGCTGCTGCTGCTGCTGCTAAGTCGTGTCAGTCATGTCCGACTCTGTGCAACCCCATAGACACCAGCCCACCAGGCTCCCCCATCCCTGGGATTCTCCAGGCAAGAACACTGGAGTAGGCTGCATTTCCCTCTCCAATGTATGAAAGTGAAAAGTGAAAGGGAAGTCGCTCAGTCATGTCTGACTCAGCGACTCCATGGACTGCAGCCTACCAGGCTCCTCCGTCCATGGGATTTTCCAGGCAAGAGTACTGGAGTGCGGTGCCAATGATTTGCTAGGTATTATCAAATTGCCACCACACTGATAATAACAATTTCACTCACCCTCAAGGAATGAATTCATTATTCTCAAAATAAAAATATTCTCTGACCAATTGGTGCAGAGAGGCTGTGATTTTTTTTTTGTAAAAGTGAGGGATTAAAGTAGCATCACATAGCCTATTACTTTATATTTCCCACATTACCAAAGTTATGCATATTACCATGCAATTATTATCCATTTGGGGCTCCTATAGGAAATGGCAACCCACTCCAGTATTCTTGCCTGGAGAATCCCATAGACAGAGGAGCTTGGTGGGCTACAGTCCACGGGGTCGCAGAGTCGGACAAGACTGAGTGACTTCAATTTCACTTTCACTTTCACTATCCTGTATGCTGCCTGTTCTTTTTTTTTTTTTTTTTTTTTTCCTGGTTTTCTACAGAGATGGTGTTGTTGTTCAATCACTCAGCCACGTCTGACTCCTTGCAACCCTATGGACTGCAGCATGCCAGGCTTCCATGTCCATCACCAACTCCTGGAGCTTGTTCAAACTCGTATCCATTGAGTCAGTGATGCCATCCAATCATCTCATCCTCTGTTGTCCCCTTCTCCTCCTGCCTTCAATCCTTCCCACTATCAGGGTCTTTTCCAATGAGTCAGTTCTTCACATGAGGTGGTCAAAGTATTGGAGTTTCAGCATCAGTCCTTCCAATGAATATTCAAGACTGATTTCCTTAAGGATGAACTGGTTGGATCTTGCAGTCCAAGGGACTCTGAAGAGTCTTCTCCAACACTACAGTTCAAAAGCATCAATTCCTTGGCACTCAATCTTCTTTATGGCCCAACTCTCACAACCATACATGACTACTGGAAAAACCATAGCTTTAACTAGACAGACTTTTATCAGCAAAGTAATGTCTCTGCTGTTTAATACGCTGTCTAGGTTCTACAGAAGTAATTATAGAAATTTTTTCTATATTTCAGATATTGAATTTCTGTTAGTTTTACACATTTCAAGTGTATGTTTCTTGTTTTTAGAACTTTCCCCTTTGCTTCTTTTGATAAAAAGATATTTATTTTAATGTAGTCAAATTTATCCTCCTTTTTTATGGTTTTTTAAACTTTTTTATCTTAAGAAATCCTTCTCTGCCCCAAGGTCAGAGAGACATTTCTCTCCATTTTTTCAAATTTTGCCTTATATATTTTCACACTTAGTTTAACTGAAATTTATTTTTGTATATGATATGAAGCAGGGATCTATTTTAATTCATCCCATAGGAATAGCTGGTTGATTCAGCCTTATTTACCGGGCAGTTGGATTCATGATTTGTAATTCTCCTCTGCCATATATATGCATATATGAGTGATTCTGTTTTTCAGCTTTCTATTATATTCTATTCTATTGAATATTTTTGTACCATAGTTTTAACTAATATAGGTTTATACAGGTCTTAACATGTTTTAGGTTAAATATTCCTTTATTCTTGTTCAAAAACTGCCATTGCTCTTCTCTTTATCTTGTCTATTAAAATTTAAAATCAGCTCAAGTTCTATGGGGAAGAAGCATTTTTATATATGTTGCATAGAAATTATAAAGATCAGTTTCTATCATTATAACATCAGGTTTTCCATCTAGTAACATGATCCATTTGTCCATTTATTTAAGTCTTTTAGTTATTTAATAAAGTTTTAAAAGCTTATTCTTAAACGTCTTCATTACTTTTTTGTACATTTGTTTCTAGGACCTTAAAATTTTGTGCTATTCTTGACGTTTTATTTGCGTTTTTTAATTCAGTTCAGTTCAGTTCAGTCACTCAGTCGTGTCCAACTCTTTGCTCCTTCTCTATAGAAATGTTTATAATATTTGTACATAGATATTGTATCCAGTAGCCTTGTAGTTATTTTCTATTTATAGTTTACTCAGGAATAATTTAGGAGAAGGCAGTGGCACCCCACTCCGGAGGAGCCTGGTAGGCTGCAGTCCATGGGGTCGCAAAGAGTCGGACACAACTGAGCGACTTCACTTTCACTTTTCTCTTTCATGCATTGGAGAAGGAAATGGCAACCCACTGCAGTGTTCTTGCCTGGAAAATCCCAGGGACGGTGGAGCCTGATGGGCTGCCGTCTATGGGGTCGCACAGAGTCGGACACGACTGAAGCGACTTAGCAGCAGCAGCAGCAGCAGCCGCCTTGTAGCATTTCCTGATTCATTCCAGTAGTTTTGTAGATTTCTGTGGGTTTTTCTAAATAGGCAACATGTAGATACATGTTTCTTCCTCTCCGTTTCTCATGCTTAGTGGTCTTATCATGGCACCTAGGATCTCCAATACTACACTGATGAGAGCTTCTGAAAATGAAAATTCTTGTCTTATTCCTAGCTTTGAAAATATTGCTTTTGTTATGTCACCATCAAGTATAATATTTGCTATTGCTTTTTAACTCACCAGGTAAAGAAAGTTTGCTGAGAGAGGTTATCATGGGTAAATATTGAACTTAATGAAATGTGTATCTTGTGTTTATTCGTGGATTATATGATTTTTATCTTTTAAGTTATTAATGAGGTAAATTATACCAATTTACTTATGACAGTTTCAATTTTTATCAAAGTTATTAATAACTATATTTTAAAGGGTCAAATGATTCTACCTATTTATTGTGAAACACAGACTCTCTTCCTTTACCATTTCCTCACCCACAAATGCAGTAGCTTCTGTGTCTTTTAACTGATTTTTTCAGCGCTTGTTTTCTGTATCTCTAAATGAGATGACTGTGTTGTTACTTGATTTTTCAGAACTTTAGCCCTCTATTTTCACTGTATAATCATCTTTTATTCCCAGCTCCGACCACACATTCACTCTCCTCCTAAATGAGTCACATACTTATTTTACTCTAATAAATACTCTGTGTTTACATTACTATAACTATACAAACACTATTCACAGCTGAACCATACAGTAAACTATGATTATTTTTCCTTTGCTGGCAAATTCATTTTCTCGGCTTGCACTATCTTGTTATTTGCTGTTTTCTGAGTTTACAAATAACACCAAACTCTTACCCAGTTCCCTAAATCTCCTTTTAAGATGATCAGATACATCAGATATTCTATCAACTTTATCTTCCTGAAGAAGATTCTCACCTGTTCCAATTGCATTTTTCCTGTGATGGATCTCCAATACCTACTATCCATGGGTGAATTTTTGTTTATGCCTACCAATTACTAAGAGCAGTGTATGATAACTCTATGACAATATTTGATATACCTTCATGAAATTTTCAGTTTCTATTTCATATTCTGAAGCTACATTTTTAGGTACTTAGAGGTTCCAAACTGGTATAGCTTCCTGAAGAATTGTTCCCCTTGTCATTATGTAATGATTCCCTACGTAGTATGATAAATATAGGTACACTAGTTTTCTTCTAGTCAATATTAGTCTCACATATCACTTCCTTTCCTTAACTTGCAACCTGTTTTATTATGCTTTAGGTGTCTCTCTTTGAAGCAACATATAAGTAGGTTTGTTCTTTTTCCATCTAAAATCATCTAAACTGGTAAAAAGCCATACATTTATATTTTTGTTACTTTAGATATATCTGGATTATTTTGTGCTTTCACTTGATCATACCTTACATTTTATCCTTCCATGCTTTGTCATTGAATAATCAAGCTTTATCTAGTTGGCCTTTCTCCTTCCACTACCACTGTTAAGTGAAAGACTTAATATCAGGCATAATCTTAGAAAGCAACCCTTCAGAGAATGAGGTTTCTGTTCTGCCTAGGATGACTAATTCTAATAGTCAAGGGGAAATTGGTTTGCCTCTGTACAATGGGAAAATAGTGATTTTTGTGCCACTGTGTCAGTAACACAAAGGCCCTCTGGGAAGCCTCGTAATGCTTCCATGATCAATATAAAAGTTAATGAATATTGTGGTTCAGCTGGTAAAGAATTCACCTGCAATGTGGGTGACCTGGATTCAGTCCCTGGGTTGGGAAGATACCTTGAAGAAAGGAAAGGCTACCCAATCCAGTATTTTGGCCTGGAGAACTCCATGGACTGTATAGTCCCGGGGTTGCAAACAGTTGGACATGACTGAGTGACTTTCACTTCACAGCAACTAAAATTATAAATTAGTTCAATGACAAATCATACTCTAGAAATGGAGGTTTAGTTAACCCAACAGGTAACGAATATCTAATCAGTTTTTCCTCCATTTAATCTATGGTATTTCCCAATTAAGAGTATTACAATATATAATTCTATTCTCGTATATGTCACCTCCATCTCACTGTACTAAAGCTGGGTACTTTACTTATATCTGTATTTTCTATTTTATGCGTCTTCTCTTCAGTTGTTTCTAATGGGATATTTAACCGCTCCATTAGGTTTTAATTTCAAATTTCTAAATGTTTTCATTTTCAGAAGTTCAATTTTATTTTTTTCCCAAATCTGCCTAAGCATCATTTTTTTTTCTTATGTTTCTTGGTTTTTCTTTTTCCTTTGATAGCCATTTAAAAGATATTTATTGTATGAATTTAGATTATTTTATCTCAGGATTTGGCTTGCTAAACTTTTGTCTGCTGACACTAACTTATGACAGAACTTAAGTTCATCTTATGTGGAAATAGTTTAACCCGTGACCTGGATTATGGAGAAAACCTTTAAGCATACTTTCATTTATTTCTTGCTGGTATTCTAAGGATAGTACCTGCCTGGGGACCACTTTACATCAGTTTATCAATTTGGTAGTATGAAAAAGCGTAGGTTTAATAGAAGTGTGGTTATACTGGGGGTCTAAGAGGCTTCTCCTTCACCATTAAATGAAACACACTTTAATTCTGGCTGTAGACAAGCCCTACCACTAGAGCTCCAATTTTCAGTGCATGTTTCATTGAGTCGTACTCCTTTGTCAACTCCCAAAGCAAAGCACATTCACACTCCAGTGAATGATAAATAAGTATAGTATCAGTTCAGTCACTCAGTCGTGTCTGACTCTTTGCAACCCCATGGACTGCAGCATGCCAGTCTTCCTTGTCCATCACCAACTCCTGGAGCTTGCTCAAACTCATGTCCATTGAGTTGGTGATGCCATCCAACCATCTCATCCTCTGTCACCCCCTTCTCCTCCTGCCTTTCCCACTATCAGGGTCTTTTCCGATGAGTAAGTTCTTCACATCAGGTGGCCAAAGCGTAGGACATTCAACTTCAGCATCAATCCTTCCAATAAATATTCAGGACTGGTTGGATCTCTTTGCATTCCAAGGGACTCTCAAGAGTCTCCTCCAACACCACAGTTCAAAAGCACCAATTCTTTGGTGAGAGTCCCTTGGACTGCAAGGAGATCAAACTAGTCAATCCTACTGGAAATCAGTCTTGAATATTCATTGGAAAGACTGATGCTGAAGCTCCAAAATATTAGGCAGGGAGAAAAGCAAGTTCACAAGCAAAACTGAACACAAGTTTGGCATTTTCTGGAAACAGAGAAGAATGAAAGACATTTGTACAACAAAAGATGTGACGTGGATGGGGTTAGATAAACCAGCTGTGGTGATCTTATGAAAGTCTCCTACCAATGCAGAGTGGAAGAAATTCTGATTGGAAGATTATATATCTTGTTTTTATATAAAATTTGAATCATACCATGGAAATAGGAAATGATTATATAGTAAATTCTGCCTTTGATTGACTTAATCATTTCAAACCTGAAAGACATGTATAATTAATAGGCTTTAGTGGTAAAAAAAGAAAGGAAAACAAAGGTCATTTCTGGTCTAATACTTGTTCTTCTTTAGTATCTTGGCAGGGGGCAGCAGCTAAGAAAGATTTTCCTCTTGGCCACTGCCCAAAGAAGGACTGAAGAAGAGAAATAGGGGTTGTTAGAGAGGACTGGACATAAGCCCAGCCTGATCAACACGGACAAAGAGCATGAGAAAGAAGGGAGTAAAAATACCTGCTAAACCATATTGCCAACTATGCTCTTCAGAGGACAGGAGAACTGGGGAATCCTGTACTTTTGAGGAATGGATGCTAGCCATGTACACATACTGGAGTTGTAAATTACATGATTCTGAAACTTTTTTCAAGAAAATCCTGGATTTTATATATAGTAGACAGAACAGAAGTAGAATAAACAAGATTCTGTGGCTATGCAAGCCAGTGGTTTCTAAACCTGACTGTACTAAGTACTGTCATCTAGGGAGAGTTCAAAAAACTATTAAGTGCCTGGGGCCCACCCTTTAGTCTAGAATTTCATTGTCTAACTTTTTAAGTTGTCCCAAGTGAGTCTTGTGTAGTTAATCCAGCAGATCAGCTCTCAGAAAATGCAAATAAAATGTTCCTTGATTATAATCTGTATTCAAATTAAAATGTTTTTATCAGTTCTCTTTATCTTAAAAATGACACCTTTTACAAAAATTAACTTATAATTATTAAAATTATTCTTCAACGGTTTAAAAAATGTTTACTTCATACATTCAATTTTATCTCATTTTTTCTTATTGTAAATAATTTACATGCTGATAAAGGCAGAATTATAAACCAATAAAGGAAAGGCTATTACTTAATTGCACATGGTAAGACAGTACAGTAGTCCTTTAGTATCTGCAGGAAATTGGCTCTAGCCACCCACTCCCCAAAATCTGCAGATTCTCAAGTTCTCTATATAAAATGGGATACTGTTTTCTTATAACCTACACACATCTTCCCAAATACTTTAAATCATCTCTAGATTACTTACAATACCTAAAACAATATAAATTTATGTAGTTGTGAATATTATGTAAATGCTGTGTAAATAACTGTCAGGCTATTGGCAAACTCAACTGTCAGGAATTTTTTTCAAGTATTTTTGAAAAACATTGGTTGAACTGCAGTTGGCCCTGGATACCTGTGGATGCAGAACCCGCAGGTATCAAAGGTCAACTGGAGTTATAGTCATTCCTTATACCTAAGCCAAAATAAATTTGAGTTATCAATATTGTAAGTAAATAAAATATATTAAATATTTTAAATCTACAATTAGAAAAAACATTTAAAGTCTGATACAAAACCTAGAAGCCATAAAAGGTTATTGATAAATCTGAAAATATAAAATAGAACATTTCTACAAAGTGAAAAGAAATTATTCTTAAAATGATAAAAAGGAGTGCATACTTTTCAAGTTCTTAAAATAAAGACAACTCAACAGAAAAATGGGAAAATACGATAACAGTTCTCACAGAAAATGAAATGTCTTTAAAAATGTGATAAGATGCTAAACTTCTTTCATAACAATACAAATACACATGAAAATATACATATAATCAAATGAAAAAGTGAAAGTTAATCACTCAGTCATGTCTGACTTTTTGTGATCCCAAGGACTGTAGCCTACCAGGCTCCTCTGCCCAAATTCTCCAGGCAAGAATACTGGAGTGGGTAGCCATTCCTTTCTCCAGGCTATCTCCCAGACCCAAGGATCAAACTCGGGTCTCCTGCACTGCAAGCAGATTCTTTACCATCTAAGCCACCAGGGAAGCTGTATATCATCACATAAACATACATAAAATGTAGATACAGCTTTTAACCTCTCAAAACTGACAGATCAGTTTGATAACACATAGTTTTATGACTATGGGGGAAACTGAACCTCTTCTCACACATTCTTTGTGAGATTGTAAAATGGCATAGCTTTTTTGTAAAATGTAAAAATTGTAAAATAGCAATTTAGTAACATCTATCAATACATATTAAGACCCAGACATTTCACTCCTAAGAAATTGTGCTACAGTTATAGTCACAAGTGTGCAAGATAGCATGTAAAAGAATGTACATGATACGATTATTAACACAGGTTAGAAACAACCCAAATACCCATCAAGAGGGAATTTAATAACACAATGCTGTCATTAAAGAGAATACAGGCAGACTTACATTGAGATACAGAAGAATGTACCAATTATGTGAAAATAATTGTATCATATGTACATACATTTCATATAATTGGAACATTATTCTATATCTCAATATAAGTCTGTCTCATTCCTTTTTACGGCAGCATTGTGTTATCAAGCTCCCTCTTGATGGGCATTTGGGTTGTTTCTAATTGTATCATATACAGATAGTTTTAAGGCTTCCCTTATGGCTCAGTGGGTAAAGAATCGGCTTGCTGTGCAGGAGACACAAGTTCATTCAATCCCTGGGTCAGGAATATCCCCTAGATGAAGGAAATGAGAACCCACTCCAGTATTCCTGCCTGAAAAATCCCATGGACAGAGGAGCCTGGCGGGCTACAGTCCAAAGGGTCACTACAGTCTGAGTGACTAAACACACACATATATATTTTTATCATAAATCCTTTGGTTTTTTTTAAATTTTGTGTTGCATGAATATATTACTCATTCCAAAACTTACACATGAATTTATAGCATTTCGTAGTTAGATGGCAAATAGAATGCAATACTATAAAGACGACAATAAAGCCATTATGGTGATCATACTATTGGATTTGACTTTGAAAAAATCATCTTCAATGTTTTACATATACGTAAAAATTAGAGGAAGACTGACAAGTCAGTTTTTTAAAAAGGTATTCTTATTATTTTCCACTATGGTTTTAGTTTGCTCTACAATAGAAAGTAGTTATAATAGAAAGTAACACAACATTGTAAATTAACTATACTTACATAATATAAAAATCTGAAAATAATAACAAAATTAAACTATTGATTTTTAAAGCATTCCTGCTCATTCTATAAAGATTATAAAACCCTAAGAGAAGAAAAATATATATAAATGACAATCCCCTCCTCAACTCAAAACTGCTACTAGAAGCATTTTGGTATCTTCCTATTTCTGTATATAATTATGTACCTGTTAGTATGTCTATTGGAGAAGGAAATGGTAACCCACTCTTGCCTACAGAATCCTGTGGACAGAGGAGCCTGGTGGGCTGCTGTCCATGGGGTCGCACAGAGTCGGACACGACTGAAGCGACTTAGCATGCATGAATGCATTGAAGAAGGAAATGGCAACCCACTCTAGTGTTCTTGCCTGGAGAATCCCAGGGACAGAGGAGCCTGGTTGGCTGCCGTCTATGGGGTCGCACAGAGTCGGACACGACTGAAGCGACTTAGCAGCAGCAGCAGCAGTATGTCTATAATATGTAAAACTAAATACATATACACAAAAATGTATATTTCAGAAGAAATAGTGACAGTATGTTCCCTACTACACTGTTTTTAATAGTTAGCAAAAGATGGTAGGTTCATTAAAAAATAGAATATAGCAGTAAAAATGAGGGTATTAACTAATATTTATACATTTAGTCTTTATATTTACTTTGGAGGTTTAATCAGTTTGACATTAATAGACATATGCTCCAACTATAAATTTAAAGAGTACGCTTTTGCACAACATAGAAAAGAAATTTATGGTTACCAAAGGGGAAAGGTGGGTGGCAGGGATAAATCAGAAGGTTAAGATTACCATACACACACTACTATAAATTTCATGGTCAGAGGAGCCTGGCTACAGTCCATGGGGTCAAAAAGAGTCGAACACAATCTAGCAGCTAAGCAGCACACATATAAATAGTGTTTGACACATCACAGGGGCCAAGTAGATATTTGTTGAATGAATGAATGTGTCCCACCTACCTATGTAGACTTAAAGGATTTTCAAAAAAAAACAAAAATGCTATACTTTTCTAAAACTCCAGGTAGAAAAAAATGGGGGGAAATTGGAAGTTAGAAACTCTAAGGTAGGCAGAACAATGGCTCCTGAAACCTTTCGGTGGATATGTTAGTTTATATGGCAAAAGGGACACAGCATGTGTAATTAGGTAACAGACACTAATATAGAGAGAGAAGCCTGAATTACCCAAGTGGGCCCAATCTAACCAAGGGAGACATTAAAAACCAATAAATGTTCTCCAGTTACAGAAGCAGAAGTCAGAGAGATTGAAGAGCGAGAGGGACTCCATCCACCTTCCTAGAGAGCAGTCACTTGGAAAGCAAGCAGCCTATGGGTGCAGAGACCAGCCTCGGGCTAAGAGCCAGAAACCAAACAGGGGCCTCCACCCCACAACCACAAAGAGTGGAATTCAGCCAACAACTTGAATGAGCTGGAAGATTTGCTCCTAGAGCTTCCTGAAAGGAAGTTTGTCCTTATGAGACTGTTCAGGACCTAGCTAGGCCACACTGTGCATTAGCTGAACTGGGGGGTAATAAATGGTGCTGTTGAAGGCTGCTCAGTTTGTGGAAATGTTATGGCAGTGATGGAAAACTATACTGCTTCTGCTGCTGCTGCTGCTAAGTCGCTTCAGTCGTGTCCAACTCTGTGCGACCCCATCGACGTCAGCCCATCAGGCTCCCCTGTCCCTGGGATTCTCCAGGCAAGAACACTGGAGTGGATTGCCATTTCCTTCTCCAATGCATGAAAGTGAAAAGTGAAAGTGAAGTCGCTCAGTCATGTCCGACTCTTAGCGACCCCATGGACTGCAGCCCACCAGGCTCCTCTCCCCATGGAATTTTCCAAGCAAGAGTACTGGAGTGGGGTGCCATTGCTTTCTCCAGGAAAACTATACAACCTAACCCTAAAACTTGTGCTTGGTGAGATATGTTGGAAAAAAAGAGAACTGGAGGTCCATGACTGGACAATAACAGCAGAGACTTGAGGGCACCCCTATCATAAAGCTGCAGTGTTCTCTAACATGCTTGAACTCCAAACAAAACCATGTTTCTGGAAACCAGGAATTAATATTATTTCCTTCTACTTATGTGTCTTCTCATAGACTTTGTCATTAGAGTAGAATGAGGTAATCATCCTGAGATGATTTACAGGGTGCCAATCAACTATGACACTCAACAAATCTAATGATCTTTCTGCCTGCTTGGTGATTGTTAACTAGGAAGAAACTCACTATAGTTAATGCTACACTAAATACCACATGTTTAAAAAATGAGAGTCAGCTTAAAACTCTATTTCTCCGAATCAAGTTATCCCCAAGTAAGGATGCACACGAATGTGCACAAATGCAGAAGCATTGCCTATCAACAATTTTGAGGGTTTTTTTTTTAATATTTTAATATATTTGCACTTAAGAATTGTCTTAAAAATGGTGTATACTCTTAAAATATGGTGACTTATCTTTCTAAAAAAAAAAAAAAGCTGTTTTTAAAGCAAGATTAGTCCCGTAGATGGAGGAAATGTGGTATTCAGCATTCAAATAGTAATATGGTGTCTTAGTCAGCTAGGGATACCATAACAAAATACCAGACTGGGTAACAAACAATATAAATTTGTTTTCTCAGAGTTTTGGAGGCCAAAAGTCCAAAAGCAAGGTGTAAGCAGGTTAGGTTTCTCCCAAGGCCTCACGTTTGGTTTCTCCTTGGCTTGAAGCCAACCACTTTCTTGCTGCTTTCTCATGTGGCCTTTCCTCTGTGTGCATATGGAGAAAGAAGTCTCTGAGGTCTTTTCCTCTTAAGGAAATTGGTTTCTTTGGGTTAGGACCCCACTCATATGACCTCATTTAACCTCAACTTCCTAATTAAAGGATCTTGCCTGGTGGGTCAGACGATAAAGCATCTGCCTACAATGCCGACCATGTGGGAGACCTGAGTTTAATCCCTGGGTCAGGAAGATCTCCTGGAGAAGGAAATGGCAATCCACTCCAGTATCCTTGCCTGGAAAATCCCATAGATGGTGGAACCTGGTAGGCTACAGTCCATAGGGTC
Organism: Ovis aries; assembly: GCF_016772045.2. NCBI lineage: Eukaryota > Metazoa > Chordata > Mammalia > Artiodactyla > Bovidae > Ovis > Ovis aries. The sequence continues at coordinate 58,312,144 of NC_056055.1, forward strand.
ACAAAGAGTCGGACACGACTGAGCGACTTCATTTTCTACTTTCTTTCTTCCCTAATTAAAAGAGCTATCTTTAAATACATTGCATTAGGGATTAGGGCTTCAACATATGAACTTGTTAAGGGAGGGAGAGGACACCACACAGCCTGTAACTGGTCACTAGAGTAGAGCTAAAATGGACACGGGATTCTGCCTTCCCAGGAAAAAACTTGTTCTTGAGTGTTGAGTGACTTCTTGGACAGCTGAGGGCCAATGTGCACAGTTCATCAAAGTTCAGCCACAGGGAAGACAGGGAACTGAGGTTCTGGAGATGTTCATAGAAGGGAACTGGTGTGAGGGGTACCAGAGGAGCTAAATCAGAGAAAAGAGTTTTTCTGGAGGCAGAGGGTTTATCTTACAGAATAATTATCAGTCATATTGCCAAGCCTCATTAACTTTCCTTCTTGATAGAATTTTGAAGGTGTGTAGACATTTACCATAAATATTGTTTGTCCTGATATTAGCAAAACATTCCAGAAGGACTCCATGATGGCAACTTTGTGATTACCGTGAGAGCACTCAAACACTCGTTCTCGTTGCCAGTGCTAGGCTCCAGCATGTCCCTAGTTGAGTGCTACAGAGTTCCTCTCTTGCTTCTGTCTCTTCTGAAATTTGGTATCACTAATTTGAATAAAGATTTCAAGCATAATTATAAAATTTTTAGTAACAAACCATTGGGAGAGATAATGGATATACTGAATGGAAAGTTCAAGATCTCAAGAGATCTTGACAGAATGGCATGTACAAACAAAGCCAACACAATTAAATGTGACTCTGCTCACCGAGAGGTTTTGCACTGGAGGAAGGATCCTGCGCACAGAGAGAGGCGAGCATAAACTATGTAACAGAAGTGGGGGAAATCCATTGAAATTGGAGATCATGGAAAGAAAGGCATGCCAAAAGCAGGGTCATCAATGGAAATCCTCAGACAAGAAAATGACGCAAGGCAGGAACCTATCAGAGCTAGCCAAAATCCCCAGCATGATGAGCTATTTCCCTCATTTATTCCCCACTCCCAGCTCCTTAGCTTTTGGTAAAGAGGAACATCAATGATCCCATTTGTTTCTGTTTATAGCAAACTAACAGCAAGACTAAAGAGAGGGTCAGCCTGTCCCTCGGGGCTTCCCTGGTGAATCAGCGGTAAAGAATTCCCCTGCCAATGCAGGAGACTTAGGTTCAATCCCTGGGTCAGGAAGATCCCCTAGAGAACAAAATGGCAACCCACTCCAGTATTCTTGCCAGCGTAATCCCATAGATAGAGGAGCCTGGTGGGCTTCAGTCCATAGAGTTCCAAAAGAGTTGGGACCACGTCCAAAAGAAGGACATGATTCAGCAACTAAACAATAGTCTGCCCCTCACATTATATTGCAGAGTGAAACTAGGTTTATGAGCCCAAAAATACTGGACTGTCACACACGCACAGAGTTTGAAAGGGTCATGGACATTCAGGTCTTTTCCATTCATTCCAAGTTGTATCACATGCAATTTCTTGAACTTTCCTGACCTCCCTTACCTCCTTTGCTCCAGCTGATTCCTCTTCCTTGAATGCCCTTCTCCCATCTTTTCTGAAAACCTACTCCCTTCAAGGCACATTACAAATGCTGCTGCCCCTAAAGACATATCTTTCCAGATTTCTCTTCTTACAACTACAAATGGATACTCCCTTTTCTTTTTCTTTTTTTATTTTTTTTTATTTTTTAAATTTTAAAATCTTTAATTCTTACATGCATTCCCAAACATGAACCCCCCTCCCACCTCCCTCCCCATAACATCTTTCTGGGTCATCCCCATGCACCAGCCCCAAGCATGCTGCATCCTGCGTCAGACATAGACTGGCGATTCAATTCACATGATAGTATACATGTTAGAATGTCATTCTCCCAAATCATCCCACCCTCTCCCTCTCCCTCTGAGTCCAAAAGTCCGTTATTCATTTGTGAACTTATATAGCACTTGTGTACGCTTCTTTAGGATCATCATTCTTTACTGCAGAGGAAGCCTTCCTAAAGAGTGAGGCCCTGTTTTCTTCCTGCTGCTCACACAAGAAGTGAATGCCCAGGGACCTCCCTGGTAGTCCAGTGGTTCAGACCTCATGCTTTCACTGTGGGAGATGGGGGACGAGGGGCTGTGGTGGGGGCATGAGTTCAATCCCTAGTTGGGGAACTAGGATCCCACATACTGATTAGCACAGCCAAAAAAAAAAAAAAAAAGGAGGGGGGTGGGAATGTCCAGCTTTACTAACTAGACTGGAAATCACATTCCTCTCAAATCATGTGAGCTTCTTGCCAAGTCTGACAACCCATGGCCCATCCATTAAGACCTAAAATACATTTGTCTTCTTCTCTGTGAAGCTGTTGTGTCCATTTCCAGTAATGATGACCTTTATACTTCATATAACACCTTTACATGACATATCCTGCTATTACATAAAGTTAAAATATTGCAACTGCCATAATCCCTCAATTTAAAAACTATGCTCTTAAAAACATCAATGATATATAAATATGCTATAAAACCAAATGCTATATTAACTCTGCTTATTAGTTGTAAAATACGCAATGATTCTAAATGAAATACTTAAAAACCTGCATCCCATGATCAAAGAATACCATAATTGTTAACTTGTATGCCTTATTCCACTAGATTGGCAGGTCCTCAGACATCAGCAGGAATCATGTCTCATTCATCTTATTACCAACATTTGCCCAGTAGCTAGTATATAGTACTGGTCAAGAAATATCTGTGGAGTGAATGAACAGATTGAACACATAAAGTTTTTGCTGGCTATAAATGGTTTATGGTTTGACACTCTGCTATAAAAACTTACATAATATAGCACTAACTGCATTTTATAGGATGTTCAGATTACAGAAAGCAATAATCACAGAAAGATTCAGTTATATTTGAATTACAAATTTTTTTTTTTTTTTTTTGGCCAAGTCAAGAGGCACACAGGATCTTATTTCCCTGACCAGGTATCAAACCCATGCTCCCTGCAGTGGAAGCTCAGTCTTAACCACTGGATCACCAGAGAATTCCCTACAGCATACGTTTTCTAATTGTGTTAAATATTTTAAAGAGGACACTGACCACTCAAGATGACCAGTATGGTATTAGGCCCAGAAACATTAATATAGAGCAAGGCAGATAGAATTGAGTAGATGTAGCCTTGAAAGGAGAAGCAAGTGAAAAGCATGATAGCAGTCTTCACACACCTGAAGGACTATCTCTGAAGGTGTAAAAAGGCCCAATGTATGAAGTTCCAGAGAAGCAAAGACCAGTCTGATGACAGTTCCAGAAGTAGATTTGATTCTCTATACAAAATGCCTTTACAAACCGCTGCTATAAGGCAATGGAACATGCTGTCTTGTGATACTGTGAGCATCCCAACACAGGGTATATCACAGCAGAACCATAATGACTAAGAGTTACTCAGCACTGGATAGAATGGTAGACTACATGTCCCACTGGGCTTCCTGAAATTTTAAAGTTCTCTAACTCTACCAACATTGATTCCTTTTCTGGAGAGAACCCCTAAAACCATAGGCACAGCTGAAAACTGACAAGTATTCCAGGAGATGACCTGAAAGTGTCCAGCCTTAGATCTACTACAGATTATCACTAAAAATACATCTATCCATCCATTTATCCAACCAACTAAGTTTCATCAGTGGGCTTCCCTGGTGGCTCAGTGGCTAAGAATCTGCCTGCCAATGCTGGAGATGTGGGTTCAATCCCTGGATCGGGAAGATCCCTAGGAGAAGGAAGTGGCAACCCACTCCAGTATTCTTGCCTAGGAAATCCAATGGACTGAGGAGCCTGTTGTGCTATATAGTCCATGGGTCACATAAGAGTTGGATGTGACTTCATAACAAAATTTCATGAGTACCCGCTGAGTGTCAGGCACTGTCCTCAGTCCTAGAGATATAGCATTGAGCAAAATAGACCAGTTCCTGTGTTCATAAACTCAGTGTCTAGACAGGTGGTAATAAGCACACATACATAGAAATTACAACCCATGGTGAATTCTATGAAGAAAGGCGTGGGATGCTACAAGAACCAGCTGTGATAGTTGGAGGGCTCAGAAAAGTCTGTCTTGATGCAAGTCATTTAATCTTTCTGTTCATCCACGATGATTTCTGTTAAACAGGACAGAAGATTTTTACCACACCATGACTTTGAGGAATTTAGTGTGTAATCTTGTGGACCCATTGCCTTTGTACTCTTGGAGAAGGTCATTTGACCTCTGAAAATTTCAGTTTCCTCCTCTCCCGAAAGGGAAGCATATTAGCCCCTACATTCTGATGCTGTGGGATCCTGCTTGGGAGCCCAGTGTCTGCCTTGGAGTGAATCCTCCAGAAGTGAGGACTAGTGTAATTAAAATAAACAGGAAACGCCTTAAGTACTTAGAAGAAAAGAAATTTCATTTATATCCTAGATCTGTTATTCTTACCTTTCTAGTTATCTCAGGTTTCCAAAGTCCCCAGGCTGTTTGGTTGGGGGTGGGGAGCATGGATAAGACAGCCAAAAAGGGCAGCAGCACCTGATCCTACCTGAGGGTAGCCTCCCTTCTCCCACTCTACCTTTCCTTCCTTAGAGGTAGTTATCTGCTATAGGATGGAAAGCATGCTTCCTTCTTGCTTTCATATTCAACCCTTTCCTTCTTCTCTTTACAAATCTGAGAAGGCAGGAAAGGACCCTTCTGGAGAAACGAGACCACCCCTGCCTCAGCCAGTGCAGCCACCGAACGAAAATTCAGAGCGGCGGCTCCCTGGAGTTCCAGGAGGAGACCAGACTGGTATGAATAAATAATCCACATTTCAAGCAGGATTACGACTATAAATGAAAGACGAAAAGCACATCAGGGTACCAATTCGACACACATCTACACACAAAAGTGCAGCCTTGTTTTCCTCCTTATCCCCAGCTTACCCCACTTCCCACTGCACTTTGTGACCAAACATATACAACCCTGGAAAAGATTTTTAAAATTGGGCCCGAGAGAGCAAGAGAGCGAGCTGCCAGCCAGCCAGACAGGTAAGCTTTGTGGGGCTCTGAGTGCCATCCATTGCCTCCCTCCCTACTAGCAGGCAGGATCCCTCTGAACTTAGGGGGTCAGATGATCCCTACCAGCAGCTTGTCTGTCACCTCAGCGAGCGGTGTCACAGAGCACCTGGTCACAGCCTGGCTGATACCTGCTGCTACCTAGTCCTCCTGTTATCTCCCACTAGTCCTGTTAACTAATACAGCTCCCCGCAGTCGCTACATCCCATTAGGTCAGAGCAATGAAAATGAATGCCATTTTCTTGATGGCTTATGCAGAATTGATGTAATTTGAAGCAAGCCTCTCTGGCCCTGCTTCTTCTCCTGTCTCCATCCCCCCACCCCCTTTCACCACCACCCCCCCCCCCCGCCCCCGCCCCCATGCTTGGCTGCTCCCCCTCCAGCCCCTCCCATCCCCTGTCTCTGACTTTCTTCTCCCTTTTCATACTGAATATACTGGGGCCCTGGCGGCCTGCCATTCTAACTGCACATTAGAAATGGTAGAGTTTTCCTCTATCTGATTCTATAAAATGAGTTCACCAGAAGGTGCAAACCCAGCACATTCGTGGTTTTTCCTATAAATTACTTTAACACTGTGTCCAATCATATATATAATTTCAGATTTTCAATTTCAACTCACTGCTGTGTCAGCAGAGACTCCACTGATATGTCTAACGTATTTAGCTTAAAATGAAACGGATGGCATTTCATTACCAGGAAGATAATATTTTTGAATATGTTTCCTGCATGGCGGGATCCATCATTATTCTGCCATTTTATGTTCAGTGTGTGTAATAGCTTTTTAATGCTTTGACGTATTTTATTTATATGTGTAATATTTTTCTAATACCATAGGACAGTTTAACTCATTGGACACATTAGAAAATCTTAATTGAATGCTTTTAAATATTAGCTAGAAGGGAAAGGCTGAACAAATTGCCAATATTTTTACTTAAAATTTCATCAAGAGTAACCCAAAAAAGGCACAAAAATTGTTCAACCTTTGTTCTTTTCCTTTACCTATTCTCCCTAACCTTCCCCCTGCTCCTCACCCCCTCAAAGTGGTCTCCCCATAAATATATACACTTTGGAGAGGAAATAAAAAGATAAAGAAAAATCTCCTAGTCCCCTGAGACTTAGGAGCTGTCAGGGTGAAAGCAAAGAACACAAGAAATATTGAGCAAGCCCCAGTGTGAATGGCAGAAGCTCTCTCATTGGTGAAAGCTTCTGACAGTGCTGAAACCTTTAATACCAGGTTCCCAGCTCTTTGACCAAAGTCATGAAATGTTCAAAAAGAGACTTTTTCTCAAAAGCTGTCTTTGCAAAGAAAATGCAAAGGAAAGTGTTTCACCTTAAAAACTTGCAGGTAGTCAGTTTGAAATGCTGAAGGCATTTCAAATTTACAGGTAAATGCTGGCGAGAGCGCTTTCTTCTAGTCTGTCCCCACTTCTATCAAAGCAGCGCCTTACTCCTCCCAAAGAAAGATCTGGGAGTCAACGTGGGAAAGGTACTTTGCCTTCCCCCTTTCAAGTCAAAGCGGCTCAGTCAGCAGCCTGCTGGCCTCCACACCCCACTGGGAGTCCCCCCCAGTCTGGGCTCACTCATCAGGGAAGGGTGTGAGAACTAACATTTTCTTTGTAGAAGCTCTGCTTTTCCTGTATGTATATACATATGTAGTTTTCCCCAGCTTTCTTGAAGCATAATTGAGAAATAAATCTATGTATTTCTAAAGTGCAATAAAATGTACAATTGGGCTTTCCTGCATTTACATTCCAGCCCCTTTTTCTCTGCTGCTCTCCCAGGGAGGAGCAAGTAGACACAGATTCTAATTCTAGGCCACCTCTGATCGCCTATGGGATTCTGAGCAGTTACTATAGCCCTCGGAGCCCCAGAGGCTTCCCTGGTGGCTCAGTCGGTAGAGTCTGCCTGCAGTGTGGGTGACCTGGGTTTCATCCCTGGGTTGGGAAGATCCCCTGGAGAAAGAAATGGCCACCCACTCCGGAATTCTTGCCTGAAGAATTCCATGGACAGAGGAGACTTGTGGGCTACAGTCCATGGGGTTACAAAGAGTCAGATGACTGAGTGACTAACTTTTCACTTTTCACTTTCCAAGCCCCAGAACACTTACCTGTGAAACAGAGCTACTACTTTCTTCCATAGGGGTCTCTACAAGAATAAGATATCATAATGAATGCACCTAACACAATTTGTGAATTACATAGTAGACATACAATGACAATCATTTGTTACAATTAACAACTTGCTTTGTAGTAAAAAGGGGCCAATCTCTTCTCTCCTCTCTCTTTCAAATTCTGCAATCTAAAAAGACTCTAATCTGCATACTAGTAAAACAACTTCCTTCCTACAAATAAAAGTTGGCATAAAATCACAAACAATTACAGTATTTTGTTTATTCCAATAAAGCTCCTTTTGGAGTGAAACTCTCCAAGTTTTGCCTGAGGATATTTTGAAGAGGTTTTTGGGGCTTGCTGGCTTCATTTTCCCCCCTATGTTTATTTACCGCCTTGTTCTTAAGTGAAAGTGTTAGTTGCTCAGTCTGCTCTGACTTTTTGCACCTGGAGAATTTCATGGGCCAGAGGAGCCTGGCAGGCTACAGTCCATGGGGTCACAAAGAGTCAGACACAACCGAGCAACTAACACTTTATTCTTAAAAGAGTAGAAAGGTATAGCACTAAACTCCTTTAAACAGAACCTGCCATTATGATTCCTTGGATCAATGTACCTACTTGAAAATTCCAGTACCTTTGCTAGCTATCAAAGAGTTGGGAAAATTATCACTAAAATGGCAGTCATATTAAAATATATATGTATGAAAGTAACAAGTACATCTTAAATGTACACAATGTTATATGTCAAATAAATTTCCATTAAAAAGAGAGTTGGGAAAACATCATGCTGGGAAAGGGGTGAGCAGTCTTTTCTAAAAAGGTTTTTGGCTTTGCTGGCTCAATCCTACCATTGTTTGTATAAAAACAGAGAGACAATATGGAATGAATGATCATCATTATGTTCCAATAAAACCTTATTCACGAAATTAAGCAGTTTTCTTATCCACAAAATAGGAGCAGATTCACAGACTTGGAGAACGAGCTTAAGGTTATTAGGGGGAAGCACGGGGAAAGGAAAAGACTGGCAGTTTGGGATTAACATGTACACACGGCTATGTTTAAAACAACCAACAAGGACCTGTTGTATAGCACAGGGAATTCTACTCAATATCCTATAATAACCTAAATGGGATAAGAATTTGAAAAAGAATAAAAAATAAAATAGAATAAAAAATACAAAAGAAAATAAATAAATAAACCTACAGTTGGCTGTAGGCCTTAATTTGCAGACTAACCTCTGATTTAGAACATTAATAACAATGTTTGCATTTCTCAAGGACCAAAAGTTCCAATGAACAGAATCACAAATCAAGTGCAGAAAAAGGAAATGTCAACAACATGACCCTTTAGATTGAGCAAGTCTTAAATTATTGGATACTGTATCTCCTACTATTTTATCTATTTTCACTATTTTGTTATACACAATTTTATAGAAATTTGCCAGAGGAAGTTTTAGTTTTTCACTCTAAGCCTCTATTACAGATAATTCAAAGTTAACCTAATTTGCTGATGACCAACTGGACAATTTCATTCAAATCAAAAATAGCATAAATCATTCATTCATTCAATAAACTCCATACACACCCAGCCGATCTAGACACCAGGAAAAAGCACTGGATACATAAAACCCACCTCCACACATTTATGTTTCAGTGGGGAAAGAAACAGTATATCCTTAAACATGTCAAGAAAAAGATAAATTAATTTACCAGTACATATAAATGACAATTCAGAGTAGTGTGACAGACAGGAATGGGTCTAGGGATCAAGGGGAGTCCTAAGAGAGTGGCCTCTTTTAGGAGGGTACATGATCTGGCTTCGGAAAGACAAAAATGACCATGCCCAGCCCTTTGAAAAGCTAGGAATCACAATACAAAAGTCACAATGCAAAATAAAAGAGTTTAGCGACTAGGATGAGAAGCAAGGAAGCCAGTATGGTTGGAATTTAGAAAATGACAGAGAGTCACATAGACTCTGTAATCACAGAATTATGAGAATTATAATTACAAAATTATAAGACTCTTTTGTTTTCATCAATAGAAAAATGTTTGCACTGATGAATTCCCAGTAATAATATTTGTTGATAACTTTGACGAAATCATCTTGAAGTGACTCTATGAGTCTTCTGAAGAACAAAATATCAGAAATTCCTAATTATTGTGTTACAGACCTTCTTCTGAACCCCATTTGTAAACTCTTGGTCTTCTAAAAGGAGGTGGAAAAATTTAGACAGGCATGTATAGATGAGCATTGCCTTAATTTCAGTTACTCTTTCATGAACCAAAGCAGAAGCAATTTGATAAAATTCCTGTTCAAAGTTATATGTCACTTTTCATCTAAGAATATCAGAGCACTCTGTCACAATTAAATCATTAATCCTAATGACAACCCCATCAAGAAAGTATCTGCTTTATTATCAGTGAGAACACTTGGCATTTACATGCTCGTCTTGAGGATGCTACTCAATCACACGCAGTTAATTAATGCATACAACGTATTCAGAAGGCAGGTCAGCATTCTGGTCCCCAGTTACAGATAAAGAAAATGTGATCCCAAAAGGATGAGGTATTTCTAGCCAATTAATCCAAATGAGAGCAGTATCAGAAATTACCTGATGCTTTGATCTTAGTTAAGAATCACTTCATGCACTGAGTTCTCAAACATTTAAGTACCTATAATTATATTACTGTTCATAAAATGGTCAACCAGATGGGCATCACCTGAAGGCACAGCCCCCGTTTTTAATAATCCCAATAACAACATCTCTATAGCAATATGAAGATTGCCGAATATTTTCACACAATCTTCATTACAACCACCTAAGTCTCACTGGATCTTGATTCACCATTTCACAAGGGACAGAATGGATGTTCAAAGAGATTATAAGATTTGCCCATCCAAATGAAAAGATGCTCATTATTAGAGAAAGTAAAAGTCACTCAGTCATATCCAACTCTTTGTGACTTCATGGACTATACAGTCCATGGAATTATCCAGGCCAGAATACTGGAGTGGGTAGCTGTTCCCTTCTCCAGGGGATCTCCCCAACCCAGAGATAGAACCCAGGTCTCCTGCATTGCAGGCAGATTTTTTACCAGCTGAGCCACCAGGGAAGCCCAAGAATACTGGAATAGGTAGCCTATCCCTTCTCCAGCCAATCCTCCTGACCCAGGAATCAAACCAGAGTCTCCTGCGTTGCAGGCGGATTCTTCATCACCTGAGCTACCAGGGAATCCCCATTATTAGAGACATGCAAATCAAAACTTCAATGAAGGGCTTCTCTGGTAGCTCAGTGATAAAGAATCCACCTGCCAATGCAGGAGAAACAGGTTCAATCCGATTCAGAAGAGCTTCCATGCTGCGAAGCAACTGAGCCCATGCATCACAACTATTGAGCTTGTGCTCTATGGCCTGGGAGCCACAACTACTGAGCCCATGTCCCGCAAGGACAGAACCCCACACGCCCTAAAGCCCCTGCTCCACAACAAGAGAAGCCACCACAATGAGAAGCCCACACATTGCACCTATAGGGTAGTCCTAGTTTGCCACAACTGGAGAAAAGCCCACAGAGCAATGAAAACCCAGCAAAGCCAAAACTACTCAAATTAAGCTTTAAGAAACCACAATGAGGTATCACCTCACACCAGTCAGAATGGTTATCATAGACAATTCTACAAATCGTAAGTGCTGGAGAGGGTGTGGAGAAAAGGGAACCCTCCTATACTGTTGATGGGAATGTAACTTGGTGCAGCCACTATAGAGAACAGTATGGTGGCTTCCTAAAAAAAACTAAAAATAAAGTTGCCATATGATCCAGCAATCCCACTCCTGGGCATATATCTGGAGAAAATGCTAATTTGAAAAGAAACACACCAACGTTCATAGCAGCGTTGTTTACAATAGCCAAGACAAGGAAGCAACCTAAATGTCCATCAACGGAGGAATGGATACAGAAGGTATGGCTCATGTATATAATGGAATATTATCATAGAAAAGAATGAAATAATGCCATTTTCAGCAACATGGATGGATCTAGAGATCATACTAAGTGAAGTCAGTCAAAAAGATAAAAATACTATATGACATCACTTATACATGGAACCTAAAATATGATACAAATGAACTTATTTATGGAACATAAGCAGACTCACAGACATAGAAAACAAACTTATGGTTACCAAAGGGGAAGGAATAAATGAGGAGTTTTGGATTAGCAGATACAAGCTACCATCTGCAAAACAGATAAACAATGAGGTCCTACTATATAGCACAGAGAACTAGATTCAGTATCCTATAATATACCATTATGAAAAATAATATGAAAAAAGATTAAATATGCATGTATATATGTATGATTTATACATATATACATATATATCACTGATTTATACCAGAAACTAATGCAACATTGTAAAATCAACTATACTTCAATGAAACATTTTAAATATCTGAAAAAAAGGATTTATGCATCATAAAGAGTTACTATATAAAGAAGACAGGCTTTGAAGCCAGGAATTTGGACTGTAAGTGTAGCGTTCTTCCCCTGTACCACTGCTTTTCCTCTGACCTCTTAGATTTTTGTTCTTAAAAGATGATTTTTCCTTGACCTCTATCCAAGGTATTTTGTTGTCATGTACCAAAAGCGATGCTAATTTTATATTTACAACACCTACAAAGTTGTTCCAAGGCATGGATTTTGAGAGAAGAGTTTCCTTCAGGTGATAAAGAAACCTATCATAAACAAAGTAAAAAAAAAAAAAAGCTGCTGGAGAAGGAAGTACAGGAACAAAACTTCTGGCAAACATGAGAAGATGACAGTTTTAGAAGGACACTGACACTAAAAAGAGAAGCATGAAAGACTGGGACAAGGCTCTTAATGACATCTCTGAGGCACTAATCACATCAAGCATGATCTCCATCAAGCGAGATGGACATGTTATTTAAGAGAAAAGAGTTATCTCTATTGCTCAAGTCCAGTGGAGGTGGGTTTTCTGTTAGAAGTAACGAAAACCACTTTAATGGATACAAATACAATACCTAAGCCACACCGCCTATTATGGTGAGTGTATGAGTGTGTGTGTGTGTGTGTCCCTCTCCCTCAGCAGACTATGAGGTTCACGGTTTCCCAAGAGCTTCCAAAGAGCAGGGGAAAGCCCTGACATAATCCTTGTGACCCCAATCTCTGGCCCACATTAAGTTGTAGCGATAGGTGGTCACTGCACTTACTTTGAGGAAGTGCTAAAGCAATGCCGTGACTTCTCGGCTTCATCACACATAGTCCCTACCTGTCTTCCCTTCCATCTCTGGGTCAGCCCTCCTAGTTCCCAGTTGCCCAAGTCACTGACACCTTCCTCTGCTCCACGCTTCCAATCCGTACCGCCACACAAGACCAACCATTCTAAACTCCCCAAGCCAAAGTGCCCACCTCTCTTCCTCTCCACATCTGACACCTTGCTCTGGCCAGCCTCATGACCATTTTGGATGACTGACACTGTCTTCAAACCAGTCACCTGACTCAGGTCTTGCCTCCCACCGCTTGTCTTCTCCAACCCACATTCAGAGTGATGTCTCTAAAATGCAGACCTGGCCATGTTGCTCCCAACATTGGAAGTCCTTGCTGGCACTACCCTGCTCTCAGGTTGCCATGCAAATCTCCAGCCCTTGGAGATCTGACCCATCTTATCTTTCCAGCCTCATTCTTCTCCACCCTACTCCTCCCCACATATTACAGCAAGACTGCTAGAAACCACTAGCACCTCCCACACAATGAGCCCTCCCCTTGGGGCCTTCACATGTGCTACATTCTCTACCTGGAACAGCCTCCGCCCAAATATCCATCTGCATAAATCCTATTTCCCTTCCAAGGCCATTTCCCTACCACCTTCTCCAATAAATCTTGTATTCTCCCCCTGCCACCCAGTCTGTGACCAGCCCTTCCTCTACCACTGAAAAACAACTCCAAATTACCTCTCTCATAGCATTTGTTATAATGCATTGAGAGTGAAAGTATTAGTCCCTCAGTCAGACACAAATCTTTGTGATCCCATGGAATATAGCCCACCAGGCTCCCTTGTCCATGGGATTTTCCATGCAAGAACTGGAGTGGATTGCCGTTTCCTTCTCCAGGGCATCTTCCCAACCCAGGGGTCAAATCTGGGCCTGCCGTACTGCAAGAAGATTCTTTACCATCTGAGCCACCAGGGAACTCATTATCTTCAACTAATTATATGTGTGTCTTATGTCAGACTTTCCACCAACTGCAACAGTCAGTTGTCATCAGGAGCCATCTCATGTTCACCCTAAGTACACAGAGCCATGCTTAGGACACAGTAGATGCTCAGTATACTCTTGCAAAGTGAATCAATGAGCTAGTGAATGAAGAAAATATTGAACAGTCAGAAACCTTCCACTTTCAACTTCATTTTCTCACTTTAAGACCTGTCAAAAATGTCTTCTTCATACAGATGGCTAACAAACACAAGAAAAGATGCTCAACATTACTCATTATTAGAGAAATGCAAAAAAAACTACAATGAGATACCACCTCACACAGTTAAGAATGGCCATCATCAAAAAGTCTACAAACAATAAATGCTGAAAGGGTGTGAAAGGGAACCCTCTTGCATTGCTGGTGGGACCATAAATTGATACAGCCACTATGGAAGATGGTATGGAGATTCCTTAAAAAACTAGGAATAAAACCACCATATGACCCAACAATCCCACTCCTGAGAAAATTAAAGTTTAAAAAGATACATGTATACCCCAATGTTAATTGCAGAACTATTTACAATAGCTAGAACATGGAAGCAACCTAGATGTCCATCAACAGATGAATGGGTAAAGTAGCTGTGGTACACATATACAGTGGAATATTACTCAGCCATAAAAAGGAATGCATTTGAGTCAGTTCTAATGAGGTGGACAAACCTAGAACCTATTATACAGAGTGAAGTAATTCAGAGAGAGAAAAATAAATATCATATACTTACACATATATGTGGAATCTAGAACAACGGTACTGATGAATTTATCTGCAGGGCAGCAATGGAGAAAAAGACCTAGACAGCAGACCTATGGACATGGAGGGATGGGAGGAGGGAGAAGGTGAGGTGTATGGAAAGAGTAACATGGAAGCTTACAATACCATATGTAAAATAGATAGCCAAAGGGAATTTGCTGTATGACTCAGGGAACTCAAACAAGGGCTCTGTGTCAATCTAGACGGGTGGGATGGGGAGGGAGATGGGAGGGATATTCGCAAAGGAGGGGACATGGGTGTACCTATGGCTGATTCTTGATGTTTGATAGAAAATAACATAATTCTGTAAAGCAATTATCCTTCAATTTAAAAAAAATAATAAAGTGTAAAAAAGTCTTCTTTCCCAAGTTATTCTTAAAAATTAATTCAGAATTGCACAAAATAATCTCCTTACAGTCAAAAGAAGTTATATTCAATAACTCCTCTGTGGCCCAGGTTCACCTTTCACTCCTGTACCTACATTACTCATTCCACATCAATGTCTGCACTTCCCTAATTAAAGATGAAACTCCAGGTTGCAAAGTTGGCCACCATTACAATGAAAAACACAGTATGTGAGTACATCCAAAAATAAGTCCTGATACGGCTTTCTTTTGTTTCTAGTCCCAGCAGGAGAAAGAAGATTCCTAATCAAAAAGGAGGTGTTCTCATCACTCCTGGAAGAACATACTACACCCTGACAGAAGGAGCGAGGGCATTGTTTCAGCTGTCTGCCAGTCTCCCTGGGGCCTGGGGAGACACAGCTCCTCTCCATCAGATCTTTCTAGGGGAAACAGCAGCCCCCAGGCCTCAGGCTGCCCTGGAGGGATGGCCACTGGCGCTTCTGTAACCAGGACAATGAGAGAGGCCTTCTTAACAAGAATAGCCTGGTAATCAGGAGTCAAGACACCCAGACACAAGTAAATGCATCCCTACACACTCCCATCCATCTCTTAAAATTATTCATCTAAGACCGTTACAATCTTACTACGTTAACTTAGTATGGCACTAGATTTTCCGGATAAAACATTGAACTCTCAGTTTTAACTGGGAGTTAGAATCTGAAAATGAATTTCAGGTGAACAAAACCCTTTCATATTTCAACTGAAGAGTGAACATTTTTAGTGTAAGTATGACTTATATAATATTTGGGATATACTTATACTAAAATATTATTCAGTTTATCTGGAATTCCTTATTAGGAAGTCCTATATTTTTAGTTCCTAACGCTGTCAACTCCATATGGCATCAAAATTCCAACTGTTGCCTTTTCATTTAAAGTCTTCATGTTTCAGGAGTTCCCTGATGGTCCAGTGGTTAAGACTCCATGCTTTTAATGCAAGGAGTCCATGCTCCATCCCTGGTCAGGGAACAAAAATCCCACATGTGGCCAAAAAAAATAAACATAAATGAGTACTTTAAAAAATAAAGTCTACTAGTGTCAACTAATTTAGTAGACAATTTAGTAACTAAAGAAAAAAATCTGATGTAAAGCAATGATCTAAAAAGGGAATTATGCCAGGGACTTTTTACCAATACAATGATTCAATCAGGGAATATACTGTGGATTTATTTTCTGTTTGTTGATTTGTTTGCTTCGATGAAAGACCTTGAATGATGGTGGGTTTTTTCCTTTTTCCTTTCATCTGAGATTGGTATGTAAGGGTAAAACAACTTGAGCTACCAGCTTTCTCCAAGGGGCAAATATTAAAGACATTAGTGGTCCCCAGAAGTTCACCTGTCTCTCTCAGAATCATCAAAAGCTGGCTCAGCTCTTCTTGAGAGCTCACCCTCTCATTTCTCCTGATCCCACCCAGATCCAGAGATGGATTAGTAATCTCACAAGCAAGAACAGAAGAAATAGGTTGTGTGAGCAAAAAGACACTAAGGAAATTCTCCTGGGGCGCCTCAAAAGAAAATGAGTCCAACCTTGTGCATTACTTAGCTTGACTCATCTGCTGTTCATGGCGAGGAGATGGAATTATAGCAGCCTGCAATAGTTAAATAGTAATGTTTTCTTTGGCTCATTGCTCTGTGGTGAAATCTCCCCTGCAGTAACTGATGCCATCCCCAGCACCCTAAATAGCAAAAAGTGTGACCCATTCTCTCCACTGGTGCATTCACAGGCTATTGGTTAAGGTGTCTCCATCAGGGTTTTCAGGTAAGTTCCCTGTCATTTGCCTTTTATTCTCTGTGCCTCATCCTAAAGGAAAAAAAAAAAAAAAAAAAACCTTATTTCCAAATCAGGAAGAATATTTTGTAAGTCTCTTTTCTAAAGCAAGACATCCTCTTCTCTCTTCTTGATGTGTCATCAGTAGCTTTAAAAGCAATCCCCTTGTGTCTGTCACCGTGACTCAGAAAATTAGGCCAGTGATGATTCTGTCATTTAGTGGTTCTGTGGCATACGTGCCCTACCATCTTCCATTTCCACACTTCAAAATACTAAGTGGGCCATACCAAGACATCTTTTTATTGCAAAGTACTCTGTATAATGGTTTTGAAACATTGGGAGGGAAATGGAGGTGTGGAAAAGGAGGACTTTTGCATAATTGCTGTTTATTTCTGTGGCAAATCACTACTTGGGAAAACATGCATTTGAGGGACATTAAAGGCTTGGCATTTCACTCCTTGACTTTAGTCCCTGGAACTGCCATTTGCGTGGTGACATTTGAAACTTGACCATCCTGGACCACCTAGTTGTCAGACAGCAGCCACTTTGGCAAGAGGTAGCTCCAGGGGGGAAGGGAAGAGGCTGTCTTCTAAAAGAAATGAATAAATGTCTGCTCAGGGCTCCTATCAGCCCAAACAAGCAGCTGCATTCGAAAGGTTTCTCCTATCTTGTAGAGCCAGAGAAGGTGAGCTGTTCCAGGGAGGGCCAGAAAAACAAAACAAAACAAAACCCTACTAGAATGCATGTGGGCAAAAACCACATTTCTTAAAAGAGACTGCTAGAGCTCAACTGAAGGATGAGAATAGAACTTCCCACCACCAGCCCACCTCTTTCTTCTTCAGTATGTATGAGCGCAGGGCACACACTAAATCTACAAACGTGACCCAGACTATGGTTATTGTAAGGTCTGCCCCCGGCACGAGGCCTGTTCAGTCAGGACCATTATGTTTCCTGTGTGTGGCATGCACCCTATTCTCCAGATTTTGACAAGCCGTGATGTAAGGAAAGAACTCGAAATCTGAAACACTCTAATTTCTTACCCCGTATAAGGTAAGAAATTATACCCCTACATCCCTGCCCTATTGCCTTCCTTGAACACCTCTTTCCTTTTCTTGACCATCAAAAAAAAAGAAAAATGGAAAGAGGAAGGCAAGTTAGAGTTAAAGGGAAGAGAAGTGGATGG
Source organism: Ovis aries (assembly GCF_016772045.2). Classification (NCBI taxonomy): domain Eukaryota; kingdom Metazoa; phylum Chordata; class Mammalia; order Artiodactyla; family Bovidae; genus Ovis; species Ovis aries. The sequence continues at coordinate 58,329,726 of NC_056055.1, forward strand.
TGAGATGGGACAGGATGAAGAAAGTCTGCAGAGGCCCCCTACCATGGGTTTTCACTCCCTAAGTTGGAAGAATTTAAAACACCCCTGGAAAAGAACACAGACACCCCTCCCTCTCCTATGATAAAGTAACTATCATAACAGCAAACGCTAATATAAAGCTTGCACTGTTCTAAGCACTTCACATATGTTTGCTCACTGAATCTTCACACATAAATACTAATACTCTCCTTTTAAGCAGATGAAGAGATAGGCCCAGAGATGGCCAATAACTTGTCCAACATCATACAGCATGTAAATTGCCAAAGAACAAGGACTTGAACCTGGTATTCTAGCTCTGCTCTGTCTAGGCTATCTCCATATGCTAGAAATGTTTAGAAATGTTCATTTCTGCCTGTACTCTCCTCCCTCCCACTGTTATACCCCATATTTCTTCTGTCTTGGGGTTAAAATATGGAGAAAGAGAAACATTTACTGTTTCACCAATTGCACTGAATGTTTCCAGGGTCCAGAAATAAGGTCTACAACAATGAAAGATAGGAAACACGTGGCAGCTTCAATCCGTAAATCAAGGTCATTCCCTGACATACCTATATCAGTCGCTCAGTTCAATCAGAGAAGCGCTAGAAAGTGTGAGTAAGATTGAACCCTGCCTGACTGACAGAAATAGACTGGGGAGAACATACCCATTCTTTGTTACAGAGACTTGAATTACACAATCACAGGGGCAGGTTAAGCACCGTCCACAAAGCCATTGTCTTCGGGAATAGCGCTGAGCAGTGCAGTCACCAGGAAAGGCTGTGGGAAGGGAAGAGATAAGATGGGGGAGATCAAGGGGAAGCTGGAACCCCAGACGGATGACAGAAAGCCCCTGAGAGTTCTTACTGGCTCTGACCTTGATGGGCTGTGTCCTCAGAAGGTGGAAAGAGAGAGGAGGCCACATAGTAAAGCTAAGCCCTGGCGCTGGAGGAGCTAAAGGAGGATCTCAGGAATGGAAGCAGCGGTAAGCCCAGCCACTGTCTCCCACCGACGAGGTGAGCCGGCCAACAGAGACGCTGCATGTGAGCTACTCTTCCGGCCCCCAAATCTCCTGTGAGGACACCTTGCAGGGACTACCGCATCTGGACGCATACAGGAAGGGAGCTGTGGGAAATGTGGTCCAATCTTGAGAAATTGACACTTTACAAAGTCACCACGTGACCTAACAGCGCTGCTGCAATCTTAGTGGGATCAGCTCATTATCTAACCAGTTTTGCCACTTGGCAAATGTGGGAGGCAGAAAAGAAGAATGGTTACAACATAGATGTTGCAATCTGGGTTCAAATCCTAGCCCCAGTCACTTGTAGTGAGACTGCTAGAGATTTTAATTACCGTGTTTATAAAACAGGAGTGATAATACAGCAATCTTCATTGAACACAGTAAAGATTGAGTAAGACATACTTAAAAAGCACTAGTTTCTATATCTCGCCCATAATATTTATAATTTTCATAATAAACATAAATTAACATATACATTATCAGAAATATACAGTAATAAGGCTAGTGATAGCCTTTATTAATAATTTCTAATTTTGTTAAAATCATACAATAACCAGATCAATTGAAGTTGCATTTTTCTCAGCCAGAGTTCTTATACTTCATGAAGAACAACATAACTACGGGGTCTCCAAATTCAACATTCCCATATATTCAGAGTTTATCACATAAAGTATGCTAAGTAAAAGTTTTAAATATCCTTTGCTGCTGCTGCTGCTGCTAAGTTGCTTCAGTCGTGTCCGACTCTGTGAGATCCCAGAGATGGCAGCCCACCAGGCTCCCATATCCCTGGGATTCTCCAGGCAAGAACACTGGAGTGGGTTGCCATTTCCTTCTCCAATGCATAAAAGTGAAAAGTGAAAGTGAAGTGACCCAGTCATGTCCAACTCCTAGCGACCCCATGGACTGCAGCCTGCCAGGCTCTTCCATCCATGGGATTTGCCAGGCAAGAGTACTGGAGTGGGTTGCCATTGCCTTCTCCATCTATGATGTATAGGAATGCTGAAATTCAGAATGTGTATGAACCACAGAAGCAACTTAACCCAACCCTGCACTGAAGCACTGTCTTCTCTAGACCATTCTTGCTAAGTCTGGAACTTAGAAATATTAAGTGATGAGAAACTGACTCTACCTGGAAGCAGACCAGTCCACAGAGAAATTAAAATTTAAAAAATTAATATTCCTGATATAACCAGACTTTACTTCTTTGCAACTGAGAGTTATTTGTTTTAGTTCTGATCCCTTAAATCAAAGAGAATAAGTATAGCATGTTTGTCTTTAGTCTTTGAGAATCTGACTAATTCTATGGACCTACTTCACCCCAAAGTATGAATGCTGCCATATATATAAACTCTACATATAACCTCAGGAGCTCCTCAGAGCTCCCTTAACTCCTGGTGACCAAGCCTCCACAGGACCACTTCTCCTTCATTCAAAGGCAGCTTTCAAGTTCCTCTTGAGCTTTCCTTTGTACAGAGTTCCATCAACTGTTGGGGGCATAATTTTAAGAGCTCTTCTATCGTGGGCCTGTTTCTATGAATCAGCTCATCTTTCCCATCTTTTTCTTAATGGATTGCACTCTGAAGTAAACAAAATGCTACTGGAGCAACCTGAAAGGTCCAGAGTATGGTGAAATCCTAGCACATAGGCCATTCATGTTCAGATTTAATACAGCCTGTTATTTCATGAGCTCCTTGGCCACCACACTGGCTACTTGGTCTTGTATTAAACGGAGATTAACCACTTTTCTGTTTTGTAAACTAAGATGCCTGGAGTAGAAACTTCAAAGTTCTTTCAACTCTAAACTCCCTGAGTCTAGGAGAAAGGATTTCTTGAAGGCGATAAGCTCATCAACAAATTCCAGCTGAAAGAAAATAATGGAAAACACATTGGGCAGGTTGTTGTAATCGCTGTGATACAAATTCCAAAAGGAGAGTATCAAATTGGTGATGCTTAGGTCACTTGCCCTTTGTTCTTCTGACCAGAGGGAAAGAATGAATCCTCCAGCTCTCTCAGTGGGAGATGAGTTCTGCATCTGTACACAACGGTCAACTCTCCTCCAATGTAAAGACTGGAAGCTAGATAACCAAAGCTTTGGCCATGATCATAATGAGAATAGGTATAAGATGGAAAGATCTGTGATATTTACTAAAATGCCAATTAAGAGGAAAAAAGCATTTCTTTTATCACCTTCAAAGTGATAAGGTGATAACCATTTTTAGGTTAATAAAGAGCCTAATTCAAACTATCATGCTTGGGAGACTAATTCTGAAGCTTTATTACACTATACTTATGTCCAACAAAGAAACACTATCAGACTTCCCAGTGTCTAAGAAATGAGGGTTCCCAGTCATTACCAAGCTCATCAGTTAGCATTTATACATGTGTAGGAACCATATGAATTTTCAGGCTCCACTTCAGCTGCTGTTCTAGGGCTGAACTCCACTAATTTAAACAACTTAAGGCCAGATGTGTTGTAAAGGGATGATTTATCTAGATTAGTCATCACACACCGATAGCCACAATTCCTTTTTAAAAAATGCACAGCACATTCCAATCCAAGGAAGCCTTGGCATTATGAATTCCTTTCACTTGGTTGAGTGTTTCATTTGCTTGCTAATATAAAATTCATTGAGACAGCAGGCAGTTGAAGCTGTTGGGAGTTCTAGCCCAGTGCACCACAATCCCACTGCAGTAAGACTAATGGCAAAGAGGGCATCCCAAAATAACCCTCTTACTGTTTGGCGTAACAGTAGGCTTTCTGCAAATGCGAAGCATGTGTATGGGGTCTGCAATGGTTTGGGATAAATTTGCAAATCTGACCACTGGAGACCAGGAGTATTTCTACTGTGGTTCTGTAACTACTTAGCAAAAATGCTTCAGAGTGCTCAGCAGGGAAAGAAAATGTGATAATTGTGCAAAGATTGGACATTATATTAGAGTGGGCTTTTTGGTGCAGAAGAATAATGTCTGTGAAATGCTAGTTTCAAGTAATCTGATGCTGAATTTCCATCATGCTGCTTTGAGGAGGCAAAATGAGAAGGCAATCGTATTGCTTGACTCTGGATAACCAACCAGGCAACCGCCTGAGGGTCTGGGAGCAAGTCTAAAGGAGGGGCAGATAGGCAAAGGGAAGGCTCGAGGTCACCTATGACCTGAGAGTTTTAACTTCCAGCTGCCAGATTCAAAGCACAGCATTCCAGTTCATCAAGGCATGAATAAGGCCTATTTTCTTTAAAAAGCTTGTGTCATCCAAATTCATAAGAGATTAGTTTGCATGAGAAACACAGTAGAACACTTTTCAGAGAAAAACAGAGAAGCAATTTTGGAAAACCAAAATGAGATGAAACTTCTTGGTGGATATGTAGTCTTAGAGATGGGACCCATACAACCTCTTTCTAGCACTAAAAAAAAACAAAAAACACTGCCTAGTATTTACTTCTAGTTTCCCTCACACAAATGTCTGAAAGTGAAAGTGAAAGTCATTTAGTAGTGTCTGACTCTTTGCAACCCCATAGATTGTAGTCCATGGAATTCTTCAGGTCAGAATACTGGAGTGGGTAGCCTTTCCCTTCTCCAGGGGATCTTCCCAACCCAGGGATCAAACTCAGGTCTCCCACATTGCAGGTGGATTCTTTACCAGCTGAGCCACAAGGGAAGCCCAAAAGGTGAACGGAAGGCATCCCCGGGTGGACATAAATGTCTAAAACATCATTCAATTAGTAGGTGATCGAATTGGAGTCCCAAACAGTCCTATCCGACTATAAAACTTTTATTCTTTACTCTTCAAACTCTAACCCACTGGGTAATTATTTCTAAGCACTTGGACTAACAGATACTTTTTCACTGATGCAATAGTCAGAATAGACTTGGCTATTTTGTAGTAACAATACCTGAAATCTTATTGGCTTGGCATGTCAGAGTCCAGTATGGGTCACAGATTTATCCCCAAAAGCTCTTCTCCAAGCAGTGACATAAGGACCCATACAGCTCCATATTGTAACTATGCCATCTAGAACCTTTGACTCCCAATGTCTTGGGGTACAATCACCAAGAGGAGAGCATCACCAAGAGATGATGCTGAGTCACATGACTTTGCCCTAGTGACCAAGAGCAGGGAAAGGGATAGCATGAATCTTTCATCTTTCTTGATGGGAGACAGAGTTCTGTATCTCAACACAAGGGTGGATTCTCCCCCAAAGAAAGGAGAATTGGAAGCTGGATAGCTAAAAATATTAAAAAGTGTTCATTATACCTACCATGTGCAGTCCACCGTGCTAGAAGCTGTATAGAATACAAAATAAGTTATGCATAACTGGAGTTTTGAAAGAAAATGATATTCTAATGGTCTGAGAGACTGATGTACAGAATCAGCTATAATTTCAGTGATAATACACAAAAGAAAAACAATGGAGGGGAAACGTGACGAGTTTTGTTTACGAAACTAGCCAGTCTCAAAATTACAACTGCTGCATGTCAAATTCCTTCTAAGTGATGAGGTCAAGTAATTCTCACTCAGAAATGGGGGGAAACATCTAAAGAGAAAAAATGATTGTCTTATTATAAAGTCCAAAGGCAACTCAGCTTTTTCTCATAAACATAATATTTTTTCAACCATTCTCTCAACATCACTGAAACTCAATTTTTTCATCTGGAAAATTATTAGAATACATATCATAAATTTTCTCAGGTGGTTCCCACTATAGTAGTTGGTAGGCACTCAACTAAATAGTATTTCTTCTTTCTCCTGACCCTTGGTCAATTTTTTACTGCATTCAGTAAAGAAAATACTTGCTGTACCTGCCACAGGTTGGTCTCTTGGACTCATACTTTCATTGACTTCAGTTTCACTGTCAGATCACATACCAGGGTATAGATTGCATTCATTTCCTTAGGGTCTTGCTAAGTGGCTAGCCTGGTAATTCAATTAAATATATTTGCTACTGTGTAAATGGATGATACTTCATTATGATATTATTCCCCCAAATAAAATATTATATATAAGCAGTGGTCCTTAATGTATCAAGTCAATGTTATGAGTAAACAGTAAGATTTTTCAACAATGTGTCAGCCCTGGAGGGCAATTATATACAAGTCAAAGATTCTCAATCTGAGCACTACTGACATTTGGAGTCAAATAATCTTTTTGGTAGAGGTCTGCCCTGTGCATTGTCAGACACATTCTTGACCTCTACTTACCAAAGCCAGTAGCAGCATTTCCCCTACCCCTGTGCTGTGACCACCAAAAATGTCCCCTGGTGACAGGGAGCAAAATCATCTACATATCTCCCTGCCCTACAGTTGAGAATCACTGATCTATATAAAGGTATATTTTTATTTTATGGCAAACACTGGCATTGCCTTCCAAGAGCCATTATACATTTTGTCCTTGATGTCAAACTCCTGATTTCATTGAGCTACAAAGCAGTCAGACGTAATGGTAATCCTATTTCAAAATCAGAAGTAAATCCTCAAAGTTGTCTCCAACTGTGGAAACCCCCATGCTTTTACCAAAAGTGACTTAGGAACAGTCATGTGACTGAACTTTGGCTAATAAGAAATAAGGAGGGGACTGCTGCAGGGCTTGTCATGGGTTTTATGCTGTCCAATATACTCCAAGAAAGACCTGTCCTCTTTTCTCATCACATATAATTATGCTAGCGCACAATTATTAGAACCACTACAATCATGAACATGTTAGCCAGCATGGGAACAAAGGCTACAAGCTAAGAGGAAAGCACCTAGGTCTGTTGAGAAGTGAATTTAAGTGATCCTGGAACTACCCTACCTCTAGACCTCTTGTAAAGTGTATTAATAAACTACCCTTTTTAAAAAGCCAGTTTAGTCCAGGTTTCATATTAATTAGAGCTAAGCATCCTAAGAAAGTTCATGTTATAATGGACTTCATCAATATAGTGGCCATCAACTCCAGCCAATAGGAACCTGTTTGATCAAGACTGCTTCCATACAATAACAAAATACAGGTGCTACTGAAAAATGGGCAACTTGGTGCTTCTTCTTTCTCAGTGAATCATATTAAGAAAACATTTTTCAATGACTCTTTCCATTCTCCCCCATGCACTAATCCTGTATAATCAAACAAAAGTGTGCTAAATGTGACGTATGTGTACACTGTTAGTATTCCAGGAGCTAAGAACTACATTCAGATGACTCCCCAGAAAAGGACTTGCTAATTTAGCAGATAGATATTGAATACTTATTTCATATAAGAGCCTCTGTGAGTCTTAGGGAAGACAGACAGACTTGATCAAAATCATCCTGCCTTCACGTTGCTTTCAGTGCAGTAATTTTTCTGGGCTCCAAAATCACTGCAAATGGTGATTGCAGCCATGAAATTAAAAGACACTTACTCCTTGGAAGGAAAGTTATGACCAACCTAGACAGCATATTAAAAAGCAGAGACATTACTTTGTCAACAAAGATCCATCTAGTCAAGGCTATGGTTTTTCCAGTGGTCATGTATGGGTGTAAAAATTGAACTATAAAGAAAGCTGAGCACAGAAGAATAGATGCTTTTGAACTGTGGTGTTGGAGAAGACTCTTGAGAGTCCCTTGGACTGCAAGGAGATCCAACCAGTCCATCCTAAAGGAAATCAGGCCTGGGTGTTCACTGGAAGGACTGATGTTGAAGCTGAAACTCCAATACTTTGGCCACCTGATGCAAAGAGCTGACTCATTGGAAAAGACCACGATGCTGGGAAAGATTGAGGGCAGGAGGGGAAGGGGACAACAGAGGATGAGATAGTTGGATGGCATCACCGACTCAACGAACATGGGTTTGGGTGGACTCCGGGAGTTGGTAATGGACAGGGGTGCCCAGCGTGCTGTGGTTCATGGGGTCACAAAGAGTCAGACACGACTGAGCAAATGAACTGAACTGAACTGAATGATAAGATATGTGCAGAAATTACAGTAATACCCAGGTTCTGAGTATTTAATAGTACTTCAGCTAGAATACTGTGAGCATTCAGATGAGCAAGATGATATTGCTGCAATCTCTGGTAATCGAGGAAAGACTGATTATGAAGGAGCAATATTTTAACTGAGTCTTAAAGAACGGGTAGTATTTATTTGTTTAGACTAAGGAGTGGCATGGGTTGAGAGGTGGGAAATGCCAGACAGGGCGGACTGAGTATGTGGATGTATGAGGAACTGCATGCTGTTTAGCTTGGCTGGAATACTGATATATGGGAAGTAGTCACAGCCACAGAGACGACCCTGATTTTTGCCAGATGACGATAAGGAAAGCTAAAATCAAGGCGGGGAAAGGCAAAATAAAAATTTAAGAGGACAAAATCCCAAATGTTACAAATTAGAGGATATGTTCATTTCCTTATGCTCAAAAGAAACATGAAGCCAAGAAAAAGTGGAGTATCAGAAACTTTGATTTGGGTAAAATAATATTAATCTAATTATCTCTGATAATCCCCTCCATAAAAGTGGCCAAGATGAGCAATTCACTAAACATCCAATGGCCTCTTTCACGCTGTTTGGCATCACAAAGTTAATACCTCAGCAAGCTATAAGTAAAAATAGACTGTAAAGAATCTAGATAACACTCCTAAAACTGCTACCCCTTTTCTCTACCCCAGTGAGCTCCTTATGCATAACCTGCTTTCTTTAAGGCTTATGCAAGTTTTCAACCCTCAAGTAAACACAGGTAGTGTTAGCTTTTTAAATAAAGATGATTTGGTTTCTAGTCATATTCCCTAGTTGATTCAGTAATTCAACATAGATTCTGTTCTCAAATTATAGCATAAATCATTTACTATATAGTAGGTGGTTTAATGATTTCACAGAAAATGTAAAATCAATTTCAATGCAAATGCAACTTCAATAGGAATCACCACTTCCCCCACTTATCAACTGTGTGACTTTGGAGATATTGTCTAACCTTTCCGAGCCTATTTTCTCATGAGAAAAAAAAAAAAAATGAAATAGCCGTATCTGCCTTTGAGTGTTGGCCAAAGCATCTAACAAGATGCTATTCCTAAATCACCAAAACAAATCTGGGTGCAAGATAAGTGCTCAGTCAAGGGCGACAAGAGATGGGGAGGGTTCATTTAATCACAGCCTCAGAAACAGAAAGCCACTTAAAGTAGAATCAAGAAAGGGAGCACTTTCAAAAGGATCTACAAATATCTCATAGGAACCAGGCAAAGGAATTATAGCAGGAATTCACAAGAGACTGCTAACAAGGAGAGTTAGATGACGACTGAATGATCTCTTTCTGCCCATGTTATTTCCAGTCCACCTGTCTGTGTATCTACTGGCTCCTCCACGGTCTGCAAACTGACCTCTCCTGCTTCACTGAGCATGTGGCAGAAGTGACCATCCCAGGCCCCGGTTTACATCACCACAATCTCAAACACTGAACAAGGCTTTGAACTGGTCCGAACCTGGGTCCAGCGTCAATCCACCATCCAATCCACTGGGTCTGCCCTCCTGCCCCATCACCCACTCATTTCTGAGAGAGCGATCCACTAGGAGCAAGGTATGACAATGGGGAGGAAGAAATTTTCATGCTGAGAGCAATCAACAGAAAGAAAAGCCCCCAGTGCCCTCTCTTTAACATCCTCCCCATGAAGCAAAGCAAACAGTGGACTGCCGTATCACTTGAAGAATCCTACTTCAAAGGCAGAGAAGCTAAGAGTTTCCAACCACGACCTCTGCCAAGTCCTCCGCTTCCACCCCAGCTCCTCTCCTCACTGCTCTAATATATTCAGGTCTCTTCCATTATGGCTGGGAGTGTATTTCAGTTTGGCATCTCCTTCCGTCGCAAAGCGGAGGTGATCATATTTCAGGAGGTGCTAGTTCCTGCATGCGGAGTTGCCTCTGTGTTATAATTGCTTTCCACCATGCAGCTGCCACACATGAGCTCATCTACATGCTGGATGGCTGCGTTTACAGCAAGCCAGCCTCACACTGAGTTTAGAAAGAGGCAGGCTCTGCCGGCAAATCTTGCTTCCTGAGGCATGTCATTTCTTTGGACGATTTGTAGTCTGATAACGACCATGTCATGATTGTGCGGTGATGACTCCAAACGCCCCAACACACTTGATGGATCTTAGCATAAATTGGCCATTAATCAGTGTGTAGGCCCTTCAGAATTTCCATATTCAAGCTGTTATGCCATAACGCTGATTAATTGTTCAATGCCCAATGTAACCTCCACATCCTGTGTTACTGGGAGGCTGCAGTTTCCCACATGACTTCATTAGATTCACCTGAGAGGAAGAAGCGTTGGATACTCTTCAGGAATACAGGGATCTCCTGGTTTCATGGTGACCTCACAAGTTTCTTAAAGTAAAGTATAGAAGAACTTCTGCATTTCATATATAGTCCAATGGAAAACAGAAAGTCCGTTTAAAGATACTAAAGGGACACAGCTTGCAGATTTCAAACCAGAAAACAAAAAAGCAAAAGCTTATTGTCATATCCCACATATGCCTTGTTCCCAGTTTAATGAGTCTGAACTGATTATTCAGGTTGGGTTTTCATCATTTCTAATTTATTTACCACTTGTGTCCTGTATCGTCATTAATGAAATAGATTCATTGAATCAGCAAATATTTGTTAAGTGACTACTATGTCTAGCACTGTTGGTAGCACTGGCAATACAACAGTATAAATGCTAGTAGAATATTTCAGAGATATTTCAGTCTTTGTAGTAACTTTAAATCCCCCAACCCCAATCTGAATGCTTCTGTCTATATGCAAATGATTTGGAGTTTTTGATCCATCTCTCTCTAGTTCTGAACTGTGCCCAAGATTCCATGCCCATATCCCCTTCATTAACAGATGTTGGTCTTGAGGTCTTCTGAGCATCAAAAATCCATTAAAAAGGAAACCAAGATCGAAGAATGCACACTATGAGAAGACTGGATTTGTTTTATACAGGTAAAATTATTTAAGAAGTAAGGCTTCCAATAATAGAAGAGCTGTTCCAGGAAGCGGTGAGGACCTTTTCTCTAGTTCTATTCTAATATTTTTCAGGGATGCAGGAGAATGCCTTCTGACATTCATTACAAGGAGATCAGTCTCAATGGCCCTTTCTAATTCTAAGATTCTGTTCCTTCTAAAGCCATATCTGTCAACATTCTGCATTCTGCCAATCAAAGAAAAAATACTTAGGGCTGCTTCAAATACCTCAGGCTTGAGCAAATGATGAAGTGCACTTTCTCCTCCACATCTTTCCCACTGTCCTTTTCCTCCATGGGCTTCAGTATCCGGTCTCCCCTCCTTACTGGATCTGCTCCTACAGGCCTTCTCTCTAGCAGGCCCGAGATTTCACACTCAAATCATCATTCGTAGCCACGTTTCAGCGTACATCACTACCTAACTGGGAATTTCCCAGTGACCCTCCATACACTGCATATGTATATAATTTCATGGACAGCTGTTGCTGAAAGGGATCTATATTAGTTTACTATTGCTGCTGTAACAAATTACCAAACATCTAGTGGCTTTCTTCTTCTGTGTTCAGTTGCTCAATTATGTCCAACTCTTTGCAAGCCCCTAGACTATAGCACTCCAGAGTCCTCTATCCATGGGACTTTACAGCCAAGAATACTACAGGGGTTTGCCATTTACTTCTCCAGGAAATCTTCCCAACTCGGCAATCAACCCCAAGTCTCCTGCATCTCCTGTATTGGCAGGCAGATTCTTTATCACCGAGCCACCTAAAGAAACACAAATTCATTACCTTGTAGCTCTCCACATAAGAAATTCAAACTGGGTCTCACTGGGCTAAAATCAAGGCATTGGCAGGACTGCCTTCCTTCTGGAGATTCTAGAGAAGTCATTTCTTTGCTTGTTCTAACATCCTTGGCTCAGGGCTTCTATCCATCTTCAAAGCCTCCAACAGCAGGTTGAGTCCTTCACACGCTGCATCACTTCAAACTTGCTTGGTCCCCTCTCCCTCTCTGAGTCTTCTTTTTCCCTCTTCCCTCATTTAAGGACTCCTGTGATTAACCCTGGGCTCACCCAAATAATCCAGGATGATCTCCCTATTTTAAGATCCTTAATTTAATCATATCTGGAAAGTCTATTTTACCTCACAGCATAACTTATTCACAGGTCCCTGAGATTAGGACGTGGAGTCTTTGAAGGGTCCATCATTTTGCTGACCACAGGACCTTAGAGTTGATTAATGAAGTCCTCCATCTTATGGGTAAATAAAAAGGGGACTAGTTCACTCTAATGCCCCAGGGTACTATCAAAACAAGAATCCATGTCTCCCAGCTTCCATCCCAGTGATAGAGAATACCAACCTGTCACCTGCAGAACTATGATTTAAGAAGAAGGTAGCTCAGATGGTAAAGAATCTGCCTGCCATGCAGGAGATGCAGGTTTGATCCCTGGATCAAGAAGGTCTCCCTGAGAAGAGCATAGCAACCCACTCCAGTATTCTTGCCTGGAGAGTTCCATGGACAGAGGAGCATGGCGGGAAGGTCTCCCTGAGGAGAGCATAGCAACCCACTCCAGTATTCTTGCCTGGAGAATTCCATGGACAGAGGAGCATGGTGGGCTACAGTCCTTGAGGTCTCAAAGAGTCAGACACAACTGAGCAACTAACACTTTTACTTTCATAGCTAAAATCAATATTAGCAATTAAAGCAATTCTCTTACAAAGACTGAATTTTCTGAATTCTATAAATTCTTCCAGGACCTAACTGTTTTCTGAGTAAATTTTTTTTTTGAAGCAACAAGTAATTTCCTGCTTGCCTAAAAGAGTTAATATCTCCTTTCTCATTTCACACCAAAAAAGAGGCTGAAGAAGGCCATATTCACTTACTTTATAAAAGAATTTTCCAAATCAAACAAGTTGTTCCATTTTACTTCTCTTATAATTGTGATTAAGATTTGGGTAGCAGTTATAATTCCCCTTTGTTTTGGTAAGTGGCTGATCCATCGTTGTGGGACCACAAGTAGGTAATGTGAAGTTTCCTGTCTGCCTAGGAGCCACTGGCTGAAGTCTCTTAACAGTAGGCATTGTTCCACAGATGTTTAATGTATTCAAGGTGAGAAAGAAAAGCCTGATTACCTAGGCATTTAGTGCCTAAGCCCCTGCTTTCCATGCAACAGAAAACAGCAACAAAAAATTATCCTGAATCATACTCCAGTGGAAGAGATTGCCTCCTTTGAGGACTTAGAGCTCTCTCCTGCCTTCCAAGCCTCCTCTTGTTTTCTAATGAAAATCAGCATTTTAATTCTTGGTCTACCCATCTTTAAAGTGCAAACATTTTCCCAGTTACCAGCAGCCAAGCAAATTTCAAAAAGAAGACTTCAGTGCTCTCCACTAAAGGCTGGATTCACTAGGGTGATGAAATGGTCCAGCTGATTGACAGCTCCCCCACAGAGCAGCAGTTTGGGATTATTCCCACATCTTGCCTCTTCAACTACTTGAGAGTTAAACAATACTTAGCAGAACATGGTTTACAGTATAACTTAAAGTCAACAGTAAAACAGGAGCCAGAGCCTGGTAAGAAAAGGGAAAAAAAAGAAAAACTAAACATATCAGTCATGAAGCCAATAATAGAAAGGGAATGGAATTCAACAACCAGAGCAATGGAAAGGCAATGCATCCCCCATTGAAATTTGAACAGAAATGCCAAGTTGCTGAAGCAGAAAGAGGCCAGAAACTCTTCAGTAGGAGGCTGAGCTGTCCCTCCTTTCAGCCTGAGCACCAGGACAAGCCTTACATGTCCTCTGCAGGTCCTTTCCTCTTGCCCATCTGGGCAGCCCAGGACGCTTGGCCGCCTGTAGTAATAAGGCCGGGTGCAGCTTTGCATGCATCAGACTCAAGGCTCCTCTCCAAAGCACAGCCCCTGCCAAATGGGCCCCAGCACCTCGCCCCTTGCAGCCTGCTGATAGTCTGCAGCTTGTCTGTAATTGTTGCGTGAACATGTACTTTCTTTCGCTGATGATTTTGGCACCCTCACGGGGCTCTACCCAAAAAGGCACTGAACAATGGGATGTGATTGTTTTGAAATGTGCCCAACAGGAAGCCTTTCTCAGACAGCTCTCAGGTCCCCAGCAAACCCCCGCCAGGCTTCAGGGCTTGGCTAGATGAATGGAGTTCAGCTGTAGTTTACAGTTTATCACCAACCAAGTATTGCTCTTGCTGCCAGCCCTCCCCTCTCCAGCTTCTAAAGAAAAATAAAGGAATAGAAAAGAGAAAATAAAAGCGGCAGCCCCAGAACATTCATTGTATAACAATCTGAACAAGGGAAGTGGGGGGTGGTGTGGAATGCCCTTAGAGACCATGAAACTGACACGGCGCCCCAAACTGGCTTCCGGCTTTCAGTGTGTCGTGCAGAGCTGTCTTCCCTCACTCTCCCAAGCCGCTCCCCCATTTATAATCATCGTTCAAAGTGGTGAAAGGCCTAATTGCCCCGAGCAGTGTGGTCAGTCTTCCTGGAGATTTAGCTGCCTGCTTTCATCTGGCAGCCTGGGAGGGAACACAGCATTTCCCTCCAGGCAATCTATATGGTCTAGCAGTTCACTGCAGAAAGTGGTGCCTTATCGATTTCTGCCATAGCTTCCATGGCTGACTCAAGGATCAGAGCCTCTGACAATGACTAACAAGTTTAAACCATTAGTCCCATTTGTAACTACTCAGCGAAAGGCTTGTCAGTCACAGTGTACCATCTACTGCAGCTTTTAGCAGATTTCTAATCCCATTCATTTTGCCCACAATGACCCCTGTAGTTAATGGGGGTTATCGGAAAACTATTTTTTCCCTTCAAAAGCGGTGCATTTTTCTTCTTATTCCTTTTGGAACATAAAAGCCATTTCGGTTGTGATGTTTCAAAACAGTGACGCAGGAGATGATCTGTACCCCTCCCAGGAGAAAATCTGTATCCTGGTGTGCAGGACATTATGTCTGAACCTGAAAACCAGCGCAGAGAATTGGGTGTCTGACAATGGTTCATCATGTACAGATTCTCCCCATCCTACTCTTAAATAGGATTGTCTTAACTCCTCCTCCCCCTCCCTCTTTGATGGTGCGAGATTCATTTTGCTATAAGAAACCTCTCTCTTTCTGGGTATCTAATCACCCTGCAGTTGGTTCAGCTTAAAGCCTTGTGTTACTCCAAGTGTGGTCCCCAAACCAGCATCACCTCAGAGCTTTGCAGAAACACTGTTTCAAGTGTCACTCTAGACCTACTGAATCAGAATCTGTATTTTAACCAAATTCATAGGTGATTCCTATGCACATAAATGTTTGAAAACCACTGGTTTAAAGAAGCTATTTTTGTCACTGTCACATTTTCATAATAAATAAAGCCTTATATCAAATAAAGCCAAATTTAACATTTCCAGTGTGTGGGTTAGAATATTTTTAAGAAAAAAAATGAGTTCTTCTGCATATCAGTTCCAGTGACTTTCTCCTTGTAGATCTGACAACTGAAAGCTTT
Source organism: Ovis aries (assembly GCF_016772045.2). Lineage (NCBI taxonomy): Eukaryota > Metazoa > Chordata > Mammalia > Artiodactyla > Bovidae > Ovis > Ovis aries. The sequence continues at coordinate 58,345,203 of NC_056055.1, forward strand.
CCATCTTCACATCTGCAGTAGCGCACCCAGTGCCTTGCACACAGTAAGCACAAGATGAGCAGTTGTTGAATGAATGATTTACAAGAATGAACAAATGAATGACAATGAAGACGGAAATGTGCTGTTTCTGTCCGTGATATAAGGAATCAGGTATTATTGACACAAAATGATTTTTAAAAATGGGGAAAGTGACTCTTAGGACTCATCAGGGAATAAGACTCTCACTTTTCATTCCCTTACTTAGATGCTCTCACCACCAAGTTGATCCTGTCCTGAGGATGAAAAAACAATCCTCTTATTTCCTCTCATTTCCATGTCTAGCCCTGTTCCATCCTTGTCCCTTTCTGCTGCTTATTTCTCTTCTCTCCCCATCATCTACTGATTATCAATTTCCATCTTCTGAAACCCTATACCCAACCAACAGACACTGAAGTATCTGAAAATCAACTCATAGTAAAATAAAAGTGACTGTTAAGGCCCTAATATTTCGAGGGTTATTTCTTGGCATCACAAATATCATATCACTCAGGCAGTTGATTTGATCTAGGGGTCAGATCAGTTCTGCCATTGCTAAATTAACACCAGAAAAGTGCTAAGTAACCTTCTTACAGGGTATCACGGAGGAGATTTTGTTATGTAGCTGCTGCTTCTCTAAGTCGGATCCCTTCCACTTCCCAGAGAATGTATTTGAGCACATGGCCACCCTTGTCTTACGGTCATAGGTCTCTATTTTGACAATGCTCATTAACCAAAAAGTATTTGTGGAAAAGCTCTTATCTAAAAAAATGGAAGTATAAGTTTAAATGTAGGGCAAGTTCTATATGAACAAGTATTACCCATCTCCATCAAAGAGAAGCTTCACACCATGATTGTTTTTTCCCAGCTTAAAACAAGAACTTGGGAAATAAAATTATCTTCTTCCAGTGATTACTTCTGCAAACTATAATTTCTGGAGCTTCCATCCATGGACTGCCATGTTGTGACTACTTAATTGCCATCTGAAATGCAGAAAACTGACTTGTGTTTTCGATTTAAGGTACTCATTTGACATTTTGAATAGTTACACAAATAGGTTGTTTTGTGTGTTGCTAGCAGGGGCCAGCAGGAAATATTTCACTTGGAGATAGATAGTGTTGGTGACTAGATAGAAATGACTAGGTGGGCTGCAGGGCAGGTGTAGACCTGTACACAAACAAGCACAAAAACTGAGGATGCCAACGATTCTCTGTTGTCTTAACTCTCAGCCTGAATTTGTATATCTTAAAGACATTATTCACAGATTTCCCACACACAAGTTAAAAAGTGCCTTCAGGGTGGGGTATCCTCCTTCCTCAACCCACCCCCACTCCCCGCCACTACAGTTTTAAAATGCAATTGGAGAGTATATAAAATAAATGGAAATGTCATCTGGCTTGTAACAAAAGACCTAAATCATAATGGATTATTGAGCGGCATCTTGTGGTTAAACATGAACATGACACCCATAGAAAAAGCTTGACTTGCCAGCATGCCACTTGAAAACACTGCCTCACATCTGGCTTTTGATGGTGCTCAAAAAGGGCCATGCAAGGTGATCAATGCAGCCTTATCATCATGCCACCTTAAAATATTTCTTGTGAACGAGTACATTAACTTATAATTAATCATCACACTTTAGTATAAACGTATCCATATAGGCAAATTTAATCAGTGTTCTTTCTCTTTCATAATATTTTATTGATAGTAACAGAGCATTAAAGAAGACCTATAAGATATAAAGTTACATGAGCAGTGTTTGTAATCTAAGCCAATTCAGCAGAATTTGAAAATCAGTGCTTCCTTATGAGATGAAATATGAAACCATTCAGTCATTCCCTCACTGAAATTCATTTTCTCTTTATTACCCAAATCCATAAGGAAAGGAAGAAGCTGTCCTTTCCTGGCATCTGCCTCTTTCTCTGTCTCATATATGGTTTTGGTCAGTATATGAGATGAGTGAATGGGCCTTCATAAAAAGAGACACAGCTGCTATACAGCCAAGACTATTTCTGTAAGACAGCAAAACAGCTAGCTGTCATTCAATTTTCAAAAATTAATTCAACATTTTAAAATCATGCATATCTTACCAAATTTCCCATTCTGGGCATCCTTTAGGAACCCATAAATAAATATAAACCCGAAAAAGTTCAGAAAGGCAGCATGTGAGCTATCAAGTCAAAAACTGATACTGATTTATTTGCATTTGTTTAGTGGGGGAAAAATCATCTTTCAAAAAAAGTACTGGAATAAATCAGAAAATTTAATATATTTTATATTGCGCTCAGTCCCTCAGTTGTGTCTGAGTCTTTGTAACCCTGTCGCCTATAGCCCACCAGGCTCCTCCGCCCATCGACTTTTCCAAGCAAGAATACTAGAGTAGTTTGCAATTTCCTTCTTCAGGGAATCTTTCCGACCCAGGGATCGAATTCACATCTCTTGTGTCTCCTGCACTGGCAGATGGATTCTTTACCACTGCGCCACCTGGGAAGTCCATATTTTATTTCTCTAGTTAAAAATATTAATGTTAGCTTAAAAACCTTAGCATATACTGAAGAAGCACATACTACTTCTTAACAGTTTACTGTGGCCCTTGAGTGAATGCTTATGCCTAGCAATTGCTTAGCCTTTCTAGGTCTTTAGTTTTTCACCGGAATAAAGAGAGTACTTCCATGTCTAATGTTGCATATTATTTTTAACTATGCAAGCACTTGCTATGTATATCAAACAAGGTCTCATAATGAAAAATGAAGCCATTCAAGTATTTCAAGCAAGAGGAATTTAATGTAGGGAACTGGTTCCACTGAGGACAGAAGAGCTAAGAAACTCAATGGTGAATGGCAGACAATGAAGCAACCCAAAGATTAACAACAGCAGGAAGCCACCAGCATCTTCCAAGATAGACACAACTTGAGGAGGCAAAGGAGATGTCCCTGGGCCAAAAAACGAAAGATGAAAAGCCCTAACATCACCCTTCCATCCACCCTCCAAACTCCTCCAGGTGCCTCCCAGAATACAGTAAGTTAACAACTAATTCTAAAAGAAACAAAAACAAAACCCTATTTGTGGCATTTGCCAACGTCTATAGTGTACATACTCTCACCTGGCAAATTTGTAGTGACTTGTGCAGTCACTGAATGTGAATCACACACCAATACAGTGTTTTCTCCATATAGATATAAAACCATAATCAACCTCAAGTGTAGAGACAGTCAAAAAATAGTAGTAAAATAATTAGGAAATGATGAATTTGTGGGATGTATATTATTTCTGCTTTTAAATATAATTTAACTATAAGTAAAGCTTAATAGTTGAATGTTTAGTAATGATATTAACTGGTGTTAACAGCCAGTTCACAGGATTCTGAACATTTAACATTAGGTACTCACACTGATGAAAGCCAGGTCCAGGAAACCTGGTCTAGTTAACAACAACGGCTGGAAAAACAACCCAAAAGTGGTCCATTGACTATGACACAGAACAGAGCCAAGGAAGAGTAAGGAATGAAGCTGAGGGCAAACAGATCCAGAAATAGTACATTATAAATCAATGAAAGGCAAACAGATTAAGGATTACTTAAATCTCTCCAACAAGAAGGAATTTAGCATCTCTATAGCTGACTCCTTGCTAAACCACAGTTAGACAAATCATAATTAAGCTCACGGAATACTTTCCAGGATAAAATCCGTATTGTCCAATCCCAGTGTGTCATTTCCAATTTTTGTCTTTTTTTTTTTTTCTTTTTCATTGTCTTCTGAAGATGACAATCTCCAGATCATCACAGACTGAGAAGTACAAAGTATACCAGAGATTTTTGGTACTGACAACATTTTGATCACTTTCACTATCACATTTTTTCCCAAACTGATTCATCATGATAAGTCTATGGAGAAGTAAGATTCCAGTACAGCACAAGGAACTAGTCAATATCCTATAATAAACCATAATGGAAAAGAATATGAAAGGAATATATATAGACAGATATAGATATATGAATCACCTTGTTTTATAGCAGAAATTAACACAACATTGCAAATCAACTATACCTGAATAAATTTGTTTAAAGTGAGTCTATGGTGGGAGGTCCAATGACAGAAAGGATTCACAAATGCCTAGAGAAGTGAACTGTTATTTGCATATGGTTTTTTTTTTTTCTCTTTTACAGGCCTTGGGAAAGTCCCATAGACTACCTGGGTCTCAGTTTCCTCATTGGCAAAATGAGAAATGAGGGAGTTTAATTAGATAATCTCTAAGGTTGTTTCTGGCAATTAAGTTCCATAATTTTATGATGGTGTATGTGAATTCAGTTTGAATATTTTATTCTATTTCTCTTTGTTTTACTTATTCCTCTCATTAACTCCCCATTGTCACTGGCAGAGATTGCTCCTCCTTTGATCAAAAGCCCAAGTGAAGAAGATGTAAAAATACAAAAAAACAATGAAAGATGAGTGAGAGGTCTGCATGACTATCAGGAATCTTTTCTAAAAAGCCACATCTTGGGAAAGCCTCATCCAGCTTATTTCCTGGGTACTAATGACCTGCTAAGATGAGCTTCTGGGTAGGCCACAGAGGCAAGGACCATTAACACTTGATTGTCACTAATTCTGAGTTAATGTCCCATTTCAAAGTCATTAGTGGTATTAAAAACTCCAACAGCACATACACACAAAGGAAAAACAAAAAAGAAAGCATTAGGATATGTCTGAGATTAACATAGTACTACAAGCATACAAAAGAAAGGACCACGAAAAGCTCTAATTTAACAAATGCCTATTCAGAAAATTCTTTGTATAAATTCTATACTAAGCATGATATGAGATACAAAAACATAAAAAATAAGAAATACTTCCTCTGCCCTCAAGAAGTTTAGATTCTCCACAATATCGTGTCCATATGGATATGTATTTGCTTGGCAGTGATGATCTTTCTAAAATTTCCAATTTCACTGTTTTCAATTACGTAACACAGTCAGCCAGCCATAAAAGCCACATCAGAGCCTGTTTCATCTACCTACTTAAATCTAGTTATTTGCTCCATCCTATATGAAATGATGTTTATGCATTATCTGCTAAGTGACAGTCACTGTATTAACAAAGCCAACCACCCAGTGGGAGAACAAACAAATAAGAAGTCCATTGATCATTATAAAAATGGGGGTAGGGGAGATACAAGTGACACTTTTGTGACTGAGTGGAAAGGCCACTGATTTCAAATTTGAGGGGTCATAAATCATGGCTACAGCGGTCCTTGGCTATGTTCATCGTACAGCATCCTTTTCTCTCTTTTTGAGCACCAGTACCTAATTTCCTTTTGCAGAACTCTATCTCCCTGCAGTTGGAGAACTCTCCATTAATTACTCAGGGCATTCCTCTGCTCATGAAGTGGATCTGTGACCCAAAGTAGACCAATCATCAGATATCTTCTCCCAGAACTGTTAATCTTGGGTAGAGTGATACAAGATCAAAAATAGTTGGAGTTTTTCCAATGGCAGAACCATAAAGAGACAATACATTGATTTCCATCACTTAAGTTCCTGGAGCTGCCTTCAATTCTGTCCCTCTCAAGTCCTGAGATTTTGTCCCTTCATTTGTTTCTTTGCAATAATATCCTGTGCCCATCCAAACAATTCTTTCATAGTAGATAAGCCAGAGTGTGTTTCTCTTGCTTGCAACCTACATACTCTGCTACATACCCAATTTCCAATAGAAGAACTAAGCCGAGTTACTCTTTACCTGTAAAGAATCTGCCTGCAATGTGGGAGACCTGGGTTCGATCCCTAGTTGAAGATCAGGTTGGAAAGATCCCCTGGAGAAGGGAACAGCTACCCACTCCAGAATTCTGGCCTGGACAATTCAATGGACTGTATAGTCCATGGGGTAGCAAAGAGTCGAACACAACTGAGTGACTGTCACTTTCAAGCCAGGCCCAGGAGATACTGCTGCCCTCATAAGGGGAGTGGGGGAAGATAGCGTAGTACTTGGTATATTTCAGAAGTCAAAGAAACTCTGGCTGCTGGAATATAAAGTACAAGATGGAATTTCATGAGAGAAGCCAGTGAAGAATAAGACCATGCAGGGTTTTATAAACATGCTGAGACCAAAGGGAAACCATTGAAAGTCTTTTTGAAGGAAAATGTTTTAGAAAGATCACTCTGATATTGATGTAAAGAACAGACTGGAGGTTTTATACTATAGACAGGGAGACCAGTAAGACAACTGTTGCAGTAGTCCATATAATACTAATAGCAATTAGTATAACAAAGAGCAGCTGAGGAGGAATGAAGAGTTATTCTGACACAGGGGTCAGGGAAGGCTTCTCTGAAGAGGTGGCTTTTGAGCGGAGTCCTAAAATGTGAAAAGGGGCCACTCAAAACTCTTGACTCTAGTCTACAGTAAGACCGGCAGTTGATACAAGTCTTTGGGCAAAATGAACTCATCCTATTTGAGGTTCAGGAGGAGCGGCATGGTTGAGGCAAGAGGGGAGAAAAGGAAATTAAGAGAAGAAAGTAAGGACAGATACTATTAGCTCCTGAAAGTCAAGATGAGTTTATATTTCTTGCTTATCAAGGTGTCTAGTCACTAGAGGATTTAAGTAAGGAAGCAATGTAATCTGATTCACTTCTTACTAGAGCACAATAAACTTAATCTTCATCCTAAAACTTGAGCAGATCTTGCGTTTTTTTAAAAAAATGAACTAAAACATATACAGTTTTCACTATCAGTGAGTCTGCTTCTTGTGCCTCATACACTAAGAACTGTCCTTTTATTTTGAAGAAAATAAAAGTGAAAACCTTGACCAGTAACAGGCTGTGTTTCTCGCCATCCATTTAATCCAAACTATAAAGCACAGTTGTCATCAGATCTTTTGCCAAGCCCTCTCTCCTGGATTGATTTGAAAGCTTAAGAAATCATGAATGGAAAAATTATCATATTTTCCATCCATAATCAAGAGGGCCATCAAGATGGTTTTCAAATTCAAATTTTACCAAGAAATATCAACAGCCTGACAAAGATACTATAAATTTCACTCAATATTCTTTCTTTTAAAAATGTGAATTCCAAACTATTATGCTTCTTTAAATACTTGTTAATAAATATTTGACCTATTCATTTTCATTTAGTTTTTGGAAGTTCAATATTTAAATTCTAGAACTAATGAATGATTAGCATTCTGAGGCATTATACTGAAAAGTTATTAAGGGTTCAAAATACATAAACCATTAAACTTATTAATGTAATTCCTATATAATCTCATAAAATAGAATAAAAACAACTGGCTGCAAAAGTTCCACATAAACATATTTCTATAATTTCAACTAATAAAAAATGAGAAAGAAAAGAATATCATTACAGTTTTTCAATTTTAATGTTTCTATTAATCACTTGGACAAAGACATTGTTGTCAGGCTGATCTAATCTGCAGATGAAACAAAACCGAAAAGATAAGTACTGAGTGGGACTGAAGAAGCAAATTTTCAAAACAGAGCACTGTAGAGGGATGATAGGTCAAACCTTATCAGATGGAAATAAGACACCAGTAAAAGGAGAGGATGAGGAAGGTATGTCTCATCCTCATCAATAGAAACACTAAGCCAAGCTTTACCTGTAACTCAGCTGATAAAGAATCTGCCTGCAATGTGGGAGACCTGGATTCGATCCCTAGTCGAAGATCAGGTTGGGAAAATCCCCTGGAGAATGGAACAGCTACCCACTCCAGTATTCTGGCCTGGACGATTCCAAGGACTGTATAGTCCATGGGGTCGCAAAGAGCTGGATACAACTGAGCAACTAACCCTTTCAAGCCAGGCCCAGGAGATACTGCTGCCCTCATAAAGGGAGTGAGGGAAGATAGGGTAGCACATGGCACATTCCAGAAGTCAAAGAAACTCTGGCTGCTGGAATATAAAGTACAGCAGATGGGAAAAAGAGGTACAATTAATGGCTATTGTACTATGCTAAATACTAGAGATCTCAGCTGTAAGCCTGGTGATCCAATATAACCTTGTATAAATCTAGTAGAAGAATTTCGGTGTCTCACATAAGAGTGCCAGTGATCTCTTTCTACAGTGCACAGATTGGATCTTCCCTAGAGTAATTTTGTCCTCAGGGCCAAATCAAGAGTAATGATTGCAAACTGAAATACAAGCAGACAAGATTTACAGTTTTGCAAGAAGTCATATGAGGAAATTCAAAGACATTTGAGGTCACTGAGCTGGAAAAAAGAAGAAACTAGAGAACTGGACAGTGGCCTAGGCAAATACTACAAAACTTCTAAGGAGAAGAGGGATAAACTGTCTTTTTATTTAGTCCTAGATGGGAGCCCTACAACCAATGGGTAGAAGTTAAAGATGAATTATGAACTAATATACTTTCCAACAATGAGATGTATTGTAAAACAGACAGGCTTCCTCAGTCTATAGATAGTGCCCTGTCACATGAATCATTCAAACTCAGATCAGACACCAGACTGAGGCTATTATCTGCACTAGGATTAGATCAGTTGTTGTTTACAATCTTTTCTCATCTTGAGATTTTACATAAACTATTAGAGCTTTGTAATTAACCTGCTAATGTTAAGAAAAAGTTCCTCAAGATACTATTTTCTAAATATTTATGGTAGAAGGTAGAGATAGACAATTCCAGTTACATCACAAAAATCATTAATGAACGTACCTTTCCCTGCATCTTTGAGAAATTATTTAAATATCTCCATATTAATAAAAGTCACATAGGTGATGTTACTAAAACCCAAGCAACGAATGTGTGCATTGCTCTTTCATAGAGATGTTCCACTCCTCAACACAAGCCTAAAACTTCCTGGAATGGAATGAATTCACATGAAGATTTCAAGATCCAAAGCACTGGAACCACTAGAACAAGCCAAATTCAGGATGTTGGCAACAGAATTTCCAAGGGGAATCTAAGCCCTTCCAATGAATAAAGTCATTGAACTGACTTACTTGTAACCCATTATTATATATTTTCTTCTGTGTAAAAAAATAAGAGCACTTACTGAAAAATACACATTTTAACCACTAATCATAAGATCAAGGTAAATAGCAGACCATATTTGAAGCCATGGGACCTGATCATTAAAGATCTAGCATCAAATGAACCTCGTTAATCAATCTCTAAAGCAGCATTTTCCAAACTGTGAAATCAGTATTTACAGAGAAAGAGAAAAGAATCAGTGATTAAAATGTTTTGAAAACACTGTACTAACATAAAGTTAAACTGGCTTCCCACTGAAGGACTTCTCAGAGTTTTGACTGTTTCCTCTGAAATCTCCAAGACAATGTACAAAAAATACTCAATGTTTAGAATAAGGCACCACTATAGTATGCTTTGAGGAAATAATCCCATAAGGTAGAGAATGGAAGGCAATTCTATTTACGCTGTGTAAATAATCAGAAATGGTGTATAACAAGTAATGTGAACTTTCAACAAACCTGAGAGGCAAAAAAGCAATACATGCATGTATGTACAAACATAAGTTTATCTTAAATACACAACAAATAATAATAAAATATACAACACTCCATTACAAATTTCACATAGTCAATTAATCCTCACAAAATACTTTAATTTTTGGAAAACTCTTAGATCTATAGTTAACCTATGGCTGCAAATACTGAACAAGCATGGCTCCAAAATAAATATTGGTTGATATTTTAGTTTTCTACGAGCAAGATGAAAGAGAAACAATGAATTGATATATCAGAATATGCTGAGCAAAAATTTTTGTTCAAACAGATAACAGTTTTGAACACTAGAAAACTATATCTTCAATTTTTTGTACTTTTCACAATACGATGGCTACCTAAACAATACATTTTTAAGTTCAATTTGCTTTGCTAATATTTTCCCTATGACTTAGTTAACTCTAGACAATCAGCAAAACAAACTGAAGCCTGATTTATAGTGTCTTCTGCTGTCTATGGTGTAAATATTCTCAGCATGCTCTGTTTCAGCCTATGAGCATGATGTCACTGGATGCAGAGCTGGAAAGAGATGCACAGCAGTATGCAATTATAAGAAGTATTTTTCATTGAATAGATACAATAGATGTAAATAACATCATAGATGTTAATAACAGCAAGGTATAAATAATTACAAAACAGAAAACTAATCAGGAAGAAGTGAGTTTTAAAATTTTATTACTTTTGTTTAATATAACTTATTTAATTGTGCTTATATAATTTAACATTTAATAATGACTATATTGAACAACCAGCTCAATAAACTCCTAACATTGGAGTGATATCATTCACACAGCAACATAGGTCATTCCCAACTGCAGTCCCTCTACAGGAAGACCAAATAGTAACTATCCATAGACAAGACACCATTGTGAAAGTTCCAGAAATAGGGGTAAGGCTGAAGTACCCACCTTGGACAACAGAGACCTAGGATGACCACATAATAAGGGTAAGAAAGGCAGCTCCATTTTTAATGAATTACCCATTCCCCATATCAGCCCAGCATCATATAGACAAGGCCCCCCCGAGTCTATAGTTTCTTCCATGGGAAAAAGAGAACCCAGGATGGACACCCAGCCTCCCCAGCACTGCAGGACACTTCCTGGGAGACCCTCTCAAATATCACATGACAGGGATCACTAAGGAATCTGAAGAGTTAAGAACGGAGGCTAAGCTTACAATAAGCAGCACTCAGATCTTCAGTTCAGTTCAGTCGTTCAGTCATGTTCGACTGTTTATGACCCCATGAACTGCAGCATGCCAGGCTTCTCTGTCCATCACCAACTCCTGAAGCTTGCTCAAACTTATGTCCATTGAGTCAGTGATGCCATCCAACCATCTCATCCTCTCTTGTCTCCTTCTCCTCCCGCCTTCAATCTTTCCCAACATCAAGGTCTTTCCCAGTGAGTCAGTTCTTCACATCAGGTAGCCAAAGTATTGGAGTTTCAGCTTCAGCATCAGTCCTTCCAATGAATATTCAGGACTTATTTCCTTTAGGATGGACTGGTTGAATCTTCTTGCAGTCCAAGGGACTCTCAAGAATCTTCTCTCTTTTGAACACCACAGTTCAAAAGCATCAATTCTTCAATGCTCAGCTTTCTTTACAGTCCAACTCTCACATTCATACATGACTACTGGAAAAACCATAGCTTTGTTGAACCTAGATGAACCTTTGCTGGCAAAGTAATATCTCTGTTTTTTAATATACTGTCTAGGTTGGTCACAGCTTTTCTTCCAAGGAGCAAGCATCTTTTAATTTCGTGGCTGCAGTCACCATCTCCAGTGATCTTACTGGACTGTATTCCTGCTCACAGCAGCACTCAAGTAGAGATTCCAACCAGAGGGTCTGCATTTTTGCAGAGCCAGTCAAGTGGACTCAAGGAGCTCAGTAAGCAGTTCAGCTTGACTTGGATCCCCAGCCAATAGAGCATACCAGCATCAAGCCCAGTCTAAAACCCTACCAGGGCAAGAAAGCAAATTCCCAGTCCCACTCAACTTCTAACCATAGCCTCTAGCTCCACACCTGTGGGAAGTGCTGCTCCATATGACCAGTAGCTGTGCAGCACATTCTAGGGCCACTCAGGCAGAGATCTAAGTCAGCAGCTCTGTCCGAATACTCAGTAATAGTATACTCTGGGCCCATAAAAATAGGGAGTATAAACAATGATGCTCAGCAGCCTTGGAGCCAAGTCTCTAGTACCACCTAGCCATGGATTGCAGCCTAAAACCCCAACCATCATTGGAGCCCAGCATACAGCCCTATTTAACTGTTGAACACAGCATGTTGTCTCACTCAGGCCAGGAGCCCACCTGTGACCCCATTCAATCAGAAAGAAGAGTGTGCTACTCCACCAACCAGAGAGACTTCTCAGTGACCTCACCCAACAGCAGAGCACAGCCAATAGCCTCCATGATCACAAAGCCCAGTCTTCAGGCATGCTCAACTTTGGGGCACAGGCTTCAGGCCTGCCTAATTGCAGAGCACATCCTGCAGCCCTACCCTATCAGAGAATCCAACCACTGGCACCACCCCACCAGGGAACACAAGCAGCAACCTCATGCAATCAGGGTACCCATACAGCCACCCTGCCTGGATGTAGATCCAGTTAGCAGAGGCAAGGATATAATAAAGATTAAAGCAGAAATAAATGAAATAAAGAATAGGAAAGCAATAGAAAAGATTAACACAGCTAAGAGTCACTTCTTTAAAAAAGATACAATTAGCAAACCTTTAGCTAGACTAACCAAGAGAAAAAAAAAAAAAAAGAGGACTCAAATAAGTAATCCAAAATAAAAGAGGAGACATAACAACAGAAACCACAGAAATACAAAGGATTATAGGAGATTGGTATTGGTATAAAATTGCCCTATAAAGAATATAAAATTGTCCTAGAAGAAAATAAATTCTTCTAGGACAACCTAGAAGGAATGGATAAATTGTTAGAAACACATAACTTACCAAAACTGAATCATGAAGAAGAGAAAATCTAAGCAAACCAATAATGAGTAAGGACATTGAATCAATAATCAAAAAAATTCCCAACAGAGAAAAGCCAGGATAAGCTGGCTTCACAAATGAATTCCACCAAATATTTCCAGAATAATTAATACATTCTTTCTCAAGCTCTCAAAAAACTGAAGAGGAGGAAATATTCACAAGCTCATTCTATGAGGCCAGCATTACCTTGATATCAATTCAGACAAGAACATTACAAGAAAAAAAGACCACAGATCAATAGCTCTGATTAATATAGATGCAAAAATTCTCAAAAAAATATTAACAAATTAGAATTCAACAGCACATTAAAAGAAACATCCACCATAAACAAGTAGAACTCAAGCCTACTGCAAGGATGGTTCAACATATTCAAATCAGTAAGTATGACACTTCACATTAATAGAATGAAAGATAAAAATAATATAGCCATAGCAACAGATACAGAAAACATATATAACAAAACTCAACATCCTTTCATGATAAAATACCTCAAACAACTGTGTATAGAAAAAAATGTACTGCAACATAATAAAAGGGGTGTGTGTGCCAAGTGGCTTCAGTCGTATCCAGCTGTTTGCAACCCTATGGACAGTAGCCCACCAGGCTTCTCTATCCACGGGATTTTTCAGGCAAGAATACTGGAGTGGGTTGCCGTGCCCTCCTCCAGGAAATCTTTCTGACCCAGGGACTGAACCTGCATCTCTTACATCTCCTGCATTGGCAGGCAGGTTCTTTACCACTGGGGCCACTTGGGAAGTCCAATAAAGGGCATGCATAGGACAAACCCATAGCTCACATTATACTCAATGGTGAAACGTTGACAAGGAGTAAGACAAGGGTGTCCATTCTCACCACTCCTATTCAACCTAGTCCTCCAAGTCCTCAAAGAGCAAACAGTCAAGAAAAAGAAAGAAAAGATATCCAGATCAGAAAAGAGGATGGAAAACTGGGTTCAAAGATGACATATCTTATACATAGAAAACTCTAAAGACTCCACTAAAAACTTGATATTATTAATAAGTGAACTTCCAAAGTTAAAGGACACAAAATCAATATACAAAGATCAATACCTTATTGTATACTTGAAAGTTTCTACTCTCTTGAAAGAGAGTAGATCATAAAGTTTTCACCACACAAACAAAATATTCATAACTGATGGATAATTTAAATAACATTGCGTTAATCATTTCATAATCTGCATATATATCAAATCATCACATTGTATACCTAAGAAAGTTATATATCTCAATGAAACTGGAAAAAGTTAAATCAAATTTATATAATAAGAAAATGAAAATAAAAATAAATTCATGACCATTTAATGATCAATTCATCTAATATGAGCTGGCTCCAGCACACCATTCTTTGGACCAGAAAGCATTTTTTTAATCTCTCTGAACATCATTTGGGCCCAGTATCCTCTGAAACTCACTTTAAGAAATAGTGCTTTAAAGGAGATATCACAAGATATGTGGACCATGATCTCTGAATGTCTATACTTTACCGAACAAATATTAAAATAAAAAGTTCTTATATGTGTACCTCCAATTTATATTATATGATTTTTAAGAATAATTTTCTTCCACATTCATATTAGAACTTGTTAAATATAGCTCTTGACATACAAAAGCAGCCATTAGAATTTAAAATATCTGTTGAATTCTGTATGTTTTGCTCATTTAATATTTAAAGTATAATGAACTGGTTAAATTAAAATCAAATGTATTCACAATATAAAATACACAAAAATTTACTCATCAGATTCATTTATAAAGCATATTTACAAGCATATCTACCCTGAAAACCATAACTCTTTCTCAAGGTAGTATGTTTCATGTAACTGTCAGGGTCTTAGCTTAGAAAAAAGTAAAAATCACTTAAATAACAGCAGTTGCATAAGCTGATAATGAAAGGAAGCCATTTAAAATTCCTTTTGAAACAAGGTAGGGGAAAGAAAGTCTTTAAGTCTCTTGATGGGGCTCTGATGTTCTGTAATTGGTTTGTTTGAAGGTTAGGTCAACCCTGCTGATAATTCACTTCTAAATTTAAATTACAGCAGTAGAGCAAGGTCCAGCCAATGGGGAAAGGATGAGAAAAACTTCTTGCTGGATAGTCATCTTCTCTCCCTGCTAAGACTGGGTAAGATGCCCCAGGAAATCTGTTAGTGGAAAGTAATCTTGAATGGTGGCAAATTCAGGACTTGAATATACTCCTGGAGGAGAAAAGTCAAAAGCAAGTCTCCTTCCCATGAATGTTTCTTTGGATGGAATGGCATCACTGGACCTCATATTAAAGTGGGAGGCGAGTGAACATACCCTGAATGCAACGGTGAGAGCCCAAGAGAAGTCTGCCTTTCAGAAGATCAACTCATTCACTGGGGAGAGACCATAGGCAAAATGCTTGCTGCCAAATGCTCTATTTGGAAAGCCACTCATTGAATGATGGGTTTTATATCCTCTTCATGTTTATAATGGCTTCCATCAACTCACCTTTTTTCCTGAGAATTTGGATTTCTCTTCTTTCAACTTTTTTCAAGGAAGTCTGTTTTATGCTTAAGTACAAAGTTTACCATTCCACGTTTTCCTAAATTTCATCCAGACTTGGAATTTTGATGATACTCTCTCAAGGCTGAGACCACTTAAAGATAATCCTAGTACTTCATACTCTCATTTTTTTTAAAGGCTAAGCTTGTCAATAATTTTACATTTTTCTTCAATTTTTTCAGCAATTTTTATAGCAAGCTGTTTTCTCCTTCTTACATAACACCCTATACTTAACTCATCAAAAACTTCTGAACAAGAACAAGAGAACTATATGCAGGGATTGCTATACCTACCACTACTTCCCAGAACTCAATTTCAAGTCTTTAGACAACTTTACCAAAACCACCTGGTCTCAAAGACCAGCCCCAAGTTAAGTTTTACTTCCTTCGGCACCAAGTTCTACTGTCTCCCAGCAGAATTCTCTGTTATGGTTGTGCCACATGGCGCGTGGGACCTTAGTTCTCGGACCAGAGATGGAACCCTCACCCCTTATGGTGGGAACTTGGAGTCTTCACCACTGGACCACCAGGGAGTTTCCCCAGCAGAATTCTTAGCAGATCTCCCAACAGGAGTCATGGCTTCATCAGGCCACAAAGGACACCCCACCACCACTACACAGCATTTTTCCAAGAACCCAAATCCACACTGAACAACTAGAGCAAATTGAAGGAGGATTGTTTAAAGAGAAGTGCAAGGATGCGAAAGAATTCATATGCACACTCTAATGCCGAATGCTCCATCATTTCTCTACTTTTGAAATCAATATTTTAAAGAATATAGATGGTAATATCAAGCCCATCATTTGATTATCAGAAATTGGACACATCCATATAACTGCTGCCCTAACCAAGAAAGATAATAGTATCTGCCCCCTCCCCAGAAGCCTTGCTTGTGTCCCTTTGAAACCTCTGTATTTTCTTTACCAAAGTAATAAATATTCTGACATTTGATGCCATAGATTAATTTTAACTTGCTTTCGAATATATAATACATATTGACTCTAATTCCTTTTGCCAAACCTTACATTTGTTTGATTATGTATTTATTTATTCTTCCACTGATGAATATGAGTCCTTCTCAGTTTCTACTATCAAAAAATGTTGCTATGAGTATCTTATATATCCCATCACTAACATAAGCATCCTTTTTTGTTGCATTTATTCCTGAGAGTGAAATTACTCAGTCAGCAATTATGTACATATAGGTAGATACTGCCAAATAATTTCCAGAGTGGTTGACTAACCTCTACTCCTACCAGCACTTATAGGTACTTTGGCTGCTCTATGTCCTCTCCAACTCTTATTAGTGTTAGTCTCTAAATTTGGCCTTTCTCGTGAATTGAGATTTTCAAGATTCACAGTATTTTAATACTGTGATTTTTAAATTGCATTTTCCCAATTACTAATGAAATTCAGGACCTTTCTGTATCTTTACTTTCTGTCTGAAGATCATCTTTTGTGAAGGGCTGCTATGGTTCTCTGAGGCATTTTTCCACTAGATTGTCTTTTTCTTATTGATTTATAAGAACTGATCATACAAATCCTTGTTTGGTTATCTGCATTTCAAGTACCTTCTTCCAAATGTGGCTGGTGTTTTTCAGTCCCTAAATTGGAACTTTTTTATACATAGAAATTCTTAAAATTGATGTGCTATGACCAAATTTGGCAATCTCTTCATTTAGAGTCAGAGCTTTTGTATCATGTTTAAAAATCTTTGCCTACTCTCAGGTCATGAAGTTATTCTCTTACGCTATTGACTATTGCTTTACTATTTATGTCTACTATCTGCATGGATTGATTTTTGCATTGGTATGAGGTAGAAGTTAGGTTTCCTATTTTTCATATGGATATATCATTGGCACATCATTTATTGAAAACAAAACTCTCCTTTCCCCACAGAACTTAACTGCAAAATTTGTAATAAATTAGTCTACATTTATTCATGGATCTGATTCTGGACTCTGTTCTAATCTATTAACATATTTATATAGCAGTATATCAACACTGCACTATCTTGATTACTAGACTTCTTCATATGAATAAAATCATCTCAAACTACTCAAGACAGTCCCTGTTTTCGGTCCTTAGCATTTCCATAAAGATTTTAGGTTAGGTTCTTAATTTTCACACAAGCACACATTAAAAAGAAAAACATTCTGGGTTTTGACAAATATAGACTTGAATCTATAGATCAACTTAGAGACTGACATCTCATGAGTCTTCCAATTCATGAGAACAATTCCTTCATCTATTGAGGTCTTCCATATATTGTCAATGTTTTATTAAAAACAGACTGTGTGAAGCTTTCTATTTCCTCTAGTGTCAGTTTTATAGCTTGAATTTTTCAATAGATTTTTCTATCATATCACTATCTTCAAACTACTGCATTAAACTGTATACTGATGAACCATTTTTATTCCTCAATTGTTGTTCTGTCTTTTAACAGCTGGTAGGGACTTACAAATATTATTAGTCTCCTCAAAAAACTGGCTTTGTGATTCTTCCCTATTGTATATTACTTTAATTTTTATTATTTTTCTAAGTTTAACTGTATTATTCTCTCTACTCAGTAACTTTTACTTTGCTACTCTCTTGCTGACTTCTTAAAAGAACACTCTTAGATAATTTATACATTTTCCATATATGGCCCTAGCTATATTCCACAAGTTCTGATATGTCATTTTTATTATCATTCAGTTTAAAATATGTTTCTAGTTCATGTTGTGACTTACTTTTTGATCCACAGATAATTAAAAGTGCTTAATGTACAAGTGGAGAAGGCAATGGCACCCCACTCCAGCACTCTTGCCTGGAAAATCCCATGGACGGAGGAGCCTGGTGGGCTGCAGTCCATGGGGTCGTGAAGAGTTGGACACGACTGAATGACTTCACTTTCACTTTTCACTTTCATGCATTGGAGAAGGAAATGGCAACCCACTCCAGTGTTCTTGCCTGGAGAATCCCAGGGACGGGGGAGCCTCATGGGCTGCCATCTATGGGGTCGCACAGAGTCAGACATGACTGAAGCGACTTAGCAGCAGCAGCAGAAACATAAAAGTACTTCTCTAGTTATCTTTTCATGATTTCTAATTTTGCTGTGGAATTTAAATGTTTTAAATCCCTTGAAATCTGTTGAGACTTGATCTATAATTGTGTCAGTGATCCATGTACACTTGAATCTATCTTATATCCTGTCATTTGTAGGTATAAGATTCTATATACATGTATCAGGCATATTATACATGTTGTTCAAATCTTATAACTTTATTGATTTCTGGAATTTTGCTCTTTCAGTTACTGAGATAGGTATGCTAAAATTTCCTAAGTTGGATTTGTCTTTGCTAGGCAAGTAAGTAGGTAGGTAGGTAGGTGGATAGATAGACATTTATAGAGAGAGATATACTAACAGAGAGAGAAACCAAAGGCAGAGATGATACACTGCATACAAAATTAGATTTGCTCTGTTTTGTGACATTCTTTTTGCATCCTTGTATTTTAAGTCTATTTTTTATAAAGTAGAATTTTTCTATTTTGCTTTTTATGCATCTAGTCAACAGAAGAGTATTTCACCTATTTACATTTAATAAAAGCACTGATATATTTGGGTTCACATCTACCATCTTACTATTTGCTTTCTATTTATTTCTCTATATTTATGATCCTCTTTCTCTCCTTCTTATTTCAAGTTGATCATATATTTTGTATTATTCTATATTTTTCTCTCAATTAGCTTGTTCAGTATATATACTTATTCTAATAGATGAAGGTCCTCCCAGAAGTTACAACATATATTTTCAATTACTGATGAATAATATACATTAATCCTTTGATTTTTTAAAATTTTTAATATAAAGGTATATTTATTCTCACTAAACATAACAGAGATATTTTTAGTAAGAATGACATGATTAAAATATTTCACTATCTATGAAAACCCAAGTTTAACACTTTGAAATACAATATTTAAAATACCATTTTTTAAACAAGTTTACTTCAATATTTGGCTGTCTTTCTTAAAAACCATAACTTCAGGATGGTATGTAGATCCAAATGGAAAAGCTCCTCACACTTACTAAGATCTGACATGTTTTTCAATCTCATCCTTCAATTAGGCAAAGATTTGTGTGAACATTTAGCAAGTACATTTTTTATCCTCCCTGAATTCAATCATTAGTTTTTACAAACTAACTAAAAAGTGTTGCATTCTTATTTTTAAAGAATTGTTTTGAACACATGTGATATTGTTCAACAAGTCAGAAAACATTATTTCCAATTTTAAGTATACTATTTTGATGATTTCAGTAACAAAACCACATAACAATTATAACTTACCCAAATGCCATTTTCAAAAGTGTTCTTTCCATAACATGAGTTTGTTTTGAAAAGCATTTAACTCCTCATTCGCTATTAAAACAGCACCTTTCCATTGAAGGGACCAATTAAGAGTGCATATTTTAAAAATACCTTTTAAGTAACACACTGAGGAGAGCTACTTGCTATCATACTAAAAGTCAGCAAATCTAGAGCAGTTGTGTTTGTGAAAGAATAAAGCATAGCTCATCTTATACTTTTACATTTCTTTTAGGCAATTTGCCACAGAATTAAGAATAAACTTCCATACGGTTAAATTATTTTCACAGTCACTCTTCATTTCATTAGAATTACACTGATAGGTGCACTATTTAAAAGTCTTACTTAAGAGAAAAAAGTAGCCACAACAATGTCATAATGCAGTATTTTGATCATATCTAGTTTCAACGTCTTTGGTGCAATGTTTCTGTTTATGAATGGTGCAGAGAATGAGTTTCAGCTGTGGTTCTTTCTCCGGATTCTACCTTCACAATCCTTTATTTTTCTAAAATTCTAGTCAAAGCAGCAACAGCTTTTCCAGAAAATAATTGTTTTAAAGAAATCAGTTAATCTATACAAAATATCTTACTGAATATATTCTATTCTATGGATTACAAAGTCATTTTTTTTAACTGAAAGAGAATCTAATACATACCATAAACTGAGACAGGATAAAGCCAATTGCGCTATGAAACAGGACATATAACAAACATCCCACGTTTGGTCTAATACTTGTTTCTTCAAATGATCAGCAATGTTTTCTCTGGGTTTTCAAAGGCAAAGGAATGCATATTAGTTTATCGCCATATTATTTGCCATACATAACAGTAATCATTTTTACCACAACTACAAGAATAGAGAATTTCCCAATATGTGAAATTTTCATTTTTTACTATTAATTTAACAAATCTATTAATTGCTACATGCCATATACTGCTCTAAGATCTGAGGGTGTAGCAGTGAACCAAGTAGAATAATAAACAATGCCTGCATGCAGGAAACTATTCTTTAAACATCAAAAGATGTTTCTAAACATCTAACATGCAGTAAATTTTAGTAAAAGATCAAGTATCCCTTGATTTTAAATATCACTAAAAATTCTACAGGTTTTTCTTCATGTTTTTGTTGTTTATTTTTAATCATCTTGTTAAGTGCTTTGAATTATTACTATTAATTCATATCTCAGGGAACAATACAACCTTGGGGTGAGATTCATCATTAACAGTAGTGGAAGACTATCCATTTTCAATCATCCTTTTTTCAATTTATTACTCATCTGATTAGATGGTCATTGTTTTGTCAACACTACTATTTTCTTTACTGATATGTCTGCATTATTAAGATGAAGTTAACTCATGGTGTCTCTATACATTAGGGTCAAAGCAATAAATAAACCATCCTAGTTATTTAAGCACAGAATTTAATAGAAGAAATTGGTTCAAGGGGTACTGGAAGACTGAAAAGGAAAAACAAGACTCTACTCACAGAGATAGTAACTTCAGGAAGCAGCTTCCATCCACTCCTGGAGCCAGGGATCAAAGGGAAGAAAATGAGCTTAACAGACCCAGAAGTCTGGGGACCTGGACTTCCGAGACAGCTCGCTGGTTCCTCGGATGCCTGGAGGAAGGATCCACAGGTCAGGACTCAAACCCCCAGCATGATAATGAGGGGCATGAAGCTTCTTGTTTGGGAGTATGGAAAGAAGCTAGGGACTGAAACCAGTTGCCACTGGAACCTACTGGGGTGGTGATGGCAAAATCAGCAGACAAACTGGAAGGAACAAGTTCTTGCTCCTGCTTCCTGCCTTTCTAGTTGTCAGAAAACCTGAAGCAGCACACTAACAGGGCAGAAATGGGATTTGCAGCCTCCCAACTCCCATGGTCCAAAGCAGGGTGTGGTATGAGGCAGGAAACAATAGCATGATACCCAGTGGTGTCTCTACAGAAGTATTTTTAAACCATTTGATCATTTTGTGAGGGTTATCTTACTTAAAATGAAGCAATGTAATTCATAGCATCACATAACTAGGCTACAAAGTCTGCATTGCATCTCAATGTATTAGAAGAAGAAGCAAAATGCCTGTGAGCAGCACAGTATACGAAACTCCTACCTGACATACGTGACATGTGGCCACTCAACAAACGGGCCAAGAAAGAAGGAAGGAGGCGATGCCAATCTGGATAACGATATGAGTAAAGATGCATAAATTTTCTTTTTAATATAGATATAAGCTTAAGTTCTCATTTTTTTTTTTTTTACCATATTCATTGATCACATGAAAATGGCTGTTCTTCCCACTGAAGACAACTGGTCTAGGCCAGGGTTGGAAAATAAACAGAACATGAACCGAATCATGCCGGTTGCTGTTTTTTAAATAAAGTTTTATCAGGACTCTGCCTATTCACTCACATATTGCCTGTGCCTACTTGCACACTACAACAGCAAATGTGAGTAGGTGCTCCAGAAACCATATGTCTTTCAAAACCCAAAATATTTGCTATTTGGCTCTTTTCAGAGTAAGCCTGTGGATCCTTGGTCAAGACAGCAATGTTCGGCCCAATTTTCTGAAATGATGCAAATGTTCTGTATCCGCATTTTCTATCACAGGAGCTATTGGCCACATGTGGCTACTGAGAACTTGAAACATAACTAGTACAACTAAGTAACTATATATTCAATTTAATTTTCATTTTAACAGCCACACATAGCTAGTGGCTTCGCCAGTAGAGAACACAAGAACAATAAATAGAAATAAGTAAAGTGCCTGCTTTCAAGCCATCTAGAATTAATTTTTCATTATACCTCAGTCTTAGAGGAGATATACTGGAGTGCGCTGTCACTTCTGTACCCTGTGGCAGGCATGACTCACACACTCCAATATCTAGTTCTTGTCTCCTTCCCAGCACAGGGAGGATTATGATCCCTCAGCCCTTAGAAGTTAAGTGTAGCCACCTGATTGGTCTCGGAAAATAATATGTGAGCAGAAATCATGTGTTTTACTTAGAAGCTGAAGCTCATTCGTACCAGTGCCTCAACCCTCCAGCACACTCTTGTCCAGCACAGGCTAATCCCAACACCCTATATGCTGAGGAGTCAGCGTTAGAAGATCATGGAGGCCCCTGTCTCCATCTGAGCCCTTGACTGACAACTTTACAGAGGAAGGCATTCCTCCAACCCCAGCTGGACCTGTGGCATGAGAGATTCGTGAATTTTTTTGTCTTAATGAACTAGTGTTTGATAGTTAACTTCACCCTGGCACAATTCCCTAAAAGAGCATTTTTAATAGCCTCAGAAACCCGTCCCTGGCCTCCTTGCCTACAGTCTGCCAAATAAAGCTAGAAGTGCACTACACAAGCCAGGAAGACAAGGCTGCAGAGGGGCTATTCCATTAGCTTTGAGTTTCTGTAGAAACAGTAAGCTCTTGCAGCTCGGGGCCACTGTGGTTTGGAGCTGGCCTGTCCCCTGATGCAATAAGTGACTTTTAACGGCCTCTTCTGCCTTTTCCAAGTTCCTGCTTTCGTTGTACTGGTGCATGAAGGGAGGGTTAGCTTTGGAGTCAGACAGATCCAAATTTGAGTCCTGACTCTGCCATTTAGCAGCTCTTTGCCTCTGGCTGAATTACTTGGCTTCCTTGAGCCTCCATTTTCTCTTGTTTGAAATGTGCCTATTTAGAGCAACTTTTCCTGATTGTCACAAGCATTAGCAATAATTTCTAATGTCTGCTAGCATTCCTGTTACCCCTAAAACATTCCACATGCTCTCCAGGCACTGCACCTTGGCCCCTGTTCCTCCTTTCAGCCAAGATTCCCTCTGCATGCCACAATGCCTTTCTTAAATGGAAGTCCTTCTTACTCAGCAATACCATGTCTTGCTGTATTAATTGACCATGAGGTCTCCATCCTCTAAACTATGTCTCTCAACCCTTAAGTAGTTCCTACTCATTAGTCGAAATCCAACTCAACCGTCACCTTCTCAATGAAGATTTCCCCCATCTGAGGCAAAGTTCACCCTCCTCCTCCCACCCTATGCTTCAGTGCTCACATCTGCCACAACTGCAGGGTGTTTTCCACTCATTCTCCTGACAACCCACTTAATGGAAGGACTATGTTTCTCTCATCCTCATCGTTACAGCCCTGATCCTACGCTGCTCTATAACTTAGAGAATTCCTGGCATTCAGAAGTCCATCAATAATCATAAGAAGCAAGGAGGGAGGGACTTCCCTGATGGTCCAATGGCTAAGGTTCCACGCTTCCAATGCAGGGAGCCCAGGTTTGATACCTGGTCAGGAAACTAGATCCCACATGCTGCAACTAAGATTTCTCATGCCACAATGAAGACCAAAGATCCTATGTGCTGTAACTAAGACTCAATGGAGCCAAATAAATAAATGATTTTTTTTAAAGCAAAAAGGGAAAGAAGGAGGAGGAAGAAAACTTAGGAAAGCAGTGGGGAAAGAATCAAGAAAACAGAAAAATTAGACAGCTCTGACTTCTCTCATAGAGAAAATAACTTGGAACTGTAGTTTCCCCTTCCAAGAAAAGCATAGCTTCCTTTTAAAGCATTAATTCAATCATCTTTCTCACTGAGTCATGCAGAAATTTTTAAATAATTTTTTTGAGCTGACAGGTAATCTATAAAAGGAAAGAGTTCATTGCAGGTTGATGAAAAGGAGGCAGCATCTTTTCTTCCTCTTAGCTCTTTTGCCCACATTTTCATAATTATTTATATTTCATCAATCAGTTAACTATAAAAGGAAATTCAAGAGGTGAAAAAGAACATATTTGGTTACCCACATTACTAATGCTACCAAAGAATGAACTGGCAGAGATCTAATAGCTAAGGCCCAACCCCAGTAGAGAAGAGTATCCATAAAAAACGATGTCAGGCCTTCTTTATTACAAATGCACTTTCTTGTTGGGGAAAAATGGCCCCAGCAACATACTATAATAAAACATTAAAATTTCTTTAAGTAAAAAAAAAAAAAATCAAACAAACCCTTTGACATGTAGCTTTAAAATCAGAGGAAGAAGCTTATGAACATTTTGGGGAGCACAAAAGGTTGTAGACAAAAATCATCAATTTCTCCTTGCCACTGCCCCAAATATGCCACCCACCCCACTCTATGGTGGGTACAAGCAGAAAGTTATTCCTCCCAGTAAAGGACATGGGAGTACGAACCAGAAAGAGAAACTAATATTGGTTATGAAACTCAAGGAAAATCAATGCTGAATTATTTATGTCTAAGTTTAAATGTTCCCTTGCTGTTTTCAGCTGTCAGGAAGTCTAAAAAGAAAGTCATAAAATTTCCTCCCTCCAGCCAAGATGGAAACCTCTCTGAAAAAGTGGCCCTTGGAGATGAAGCCCCAGAAGTCTCCAAGGTACAGCACAGAGCTCAGGGTTAGTTGGGGTGGGAGTTTAGATGAGAACTATTTCCAGGTGGGCAGGAAAGTCAGCACTATCAAATCGCTCTGGAACAAGAGTAGCCAACAGAGAATTGTCTGTCATCCCAGCAGTCCTCCCACAATTTTAACAAGGCCAGGTGTCTCTCAGTTCATAAAATGGTCAGCAATTGTGTGCAGTCAACCATACTCTCTCCATTCAAAATAATGAAAGAGACCAAAGTTCGAGAGAGAGAGAGGTCAAACCGAACCATTCAGCATCTCGGGAAGATTTCTACTTTTTTATTAAGTGGATGGCACAGACAGGGTCTCAGCCTAATCCAATGACATTCTCCTGAATGGTCAAAGTTCATCGTGTGCTGATGGTGGGGATTCAGCATTTACAGGGAGGTGAGACAGAAGCCAAACTCCTGTGACCAAAATGCATTGCTCGCAGGGGCCCAAGAGATTGAGCTGATAACCCCATTCATCAGTGAACCAACTGGATGGACGGTCAAACAGAGCAGAGCACTATAGGTTTTCACCTTCACAGAAATCAGCTGCTGTCTTTCTTAGAAGACTACAAATATTATTCTAGAAGTTCTCTGTGTGAGGCCCATGACTGCTGCAGTGAGACCCTCAGACACCATCAGGCATGCTAGAGAATCATGGGGGAAATTAATATTCCAGTACTCTCTACTGAGAGGACAAATTATCGAAAGAAAGTAAAATCAAGTGTGCAGGCACAAGAAGATTAAGAAATTGGTTAAGAACCAAGGAAAGGTTCTCAGTGGAGAGAAATATACCATTATCTACTTACAATTAAGTGGCTAAGTACAGTGAAATACAATAAATCAGCTCTACTATAAATCAACTCATCTCTCCCAAAATACAGTAAGATATAAAATAGAAATCTGATAGACCTTTTCGTTATCTTCCTAAGATTGATATAAATCTAGCCTCTGTGCTTTGGCTATCTGAGTCAGATAACCACACTTCCTGATTTACCTGAGACAGTTTTCATGCCTGCCTATTGGCCCAGCATGATTATTAATAGCATCCTCTTTCATTCTCCAAAGTGACCCATTTGGACAATTACATGGACATATTACTTATAAAGGGTTTCTGCTGAATTATAAGTGCTTTGTTACTCCTTATTTGAAAGGCAAAGGGAGTTTCTCTGTAAATAGAAAACATCTAAATATAAAACCGTGTTACATAAAACAATAAATAGGTTTAGCCTCACAACTGGACAGCAGAACAATACATCACATGATGCCGAGATTAGGCTAATAAAATTATCCCCAATGCCTTTACCAGTGAAATTTCTCCCTCTAGCTCTCTTGGGTCACGTGGTACTTTTTAATTTGACATAATTGATGTGATCTTATAAAACTAAGCTCAGATTTACAGTAAGAAGAGAGAGAGGCGGCTAACAAAGCTCACATCTGCAGCGTATATGTTAATGGCACGTGTTGTTTTCCCCTCCACTGAAGTCTTCCTTTGAACATCTTTCATGTTTCAAGTTATGCCTTCAAAATTGCTCACGACAGCTGGGTCTTTTGCCTGTTTTGTGTTAATTAATTTTTGTATTTAGGCCTCTGCTGTTATTATCACTTGTTTGTTGATGGCTGTCATTATCATAATATTTTGTTTCTCTCTCTAAATAAGCTAAATACTAAGATCCTGAATTGCATACAGGAAAGTAATATAAAGCTTCCAAAGGAAATTAAAAGAGAATATTGGAAAATCATATAGGACATTCTGTTCCTGAAAATGACTTAAAGGAATAGATTCTCATGACACAGCTGAAGAAAAAGAGGACAAATTCAAGTAATGCTCTTCCCTTGACTGGAAATTGGCAAGTGAGGGTCAGGAAAGTCACTGAACAGGATGCTGAATGTGTTTCCCTTCCTGTTGATGGTCTGTAGGGAAACCCTGGCCCTTGGGGATGGCATGAAAATCACCAAGTGGGGAGGCCTTCGCTTTTCTTGCAGCAATCCAGTGCTCAGGACCAGTGAGATTCTACAACACCTCCCTTGGGACCATGCCCAACCCCATGGCAGAGCCTTGGCACTAGGAATCTGGAGAGAGATGAATGTAAGTCACTTCAACTCTTTCTTCCCAGTGACCACTTCCAAACTATCACCAGACCATCTTGCTCAAACTTGTGCACATGTGGTACTCTCTGAAAGGACTTGTCATCTAAGTTCCTACTATAAATCAGAAGTAATGACAGACCCAATGACCTACTCAATTTAAAAAAAATGGAACAGCAGCAGTGGCCTGTTAGCAGTGAAAAGCTTGTTTATCGTGCTTTACAGGCTAAAGAAGTATCATCCTGATTCAAGATCTCGTCTTTTCCTTGGGCAAAATATTCCTTAATATAAGAAAGGAAAAATGAGAGAATCCACTGGCAAGATGTGAGCCAACCAAGAAACCAACCCATGAATCAGATAAACACATTAGTATTGGCTCTAAAAAGGAACTGGTTACGAAAACCTCCTCCTCCATGCACTCCTTTACAAACAGAAGGTCATCCTTTTTGTATGTGTCTTCCTGGGGGACCAGTTATGATGTGTGGGTGATACGCTAGACCCTACAGAAGTCCTTTTTGGCCAAAATGTTTGAATATTAAATACTAAGCAATTTTTGTATGTTTTTAGTATACTTTCTGAGATTAATATTTGAAGGGCAAAGAAGAGGACTGCATCACTCAGGACAAATTCTTCGTTTTTCTTATTTCTTACTTCTACAGAGACTTGTAAATTTCACCTTTTAAAGAATTTCAGATTTTTATTCTTTTACAGTCTGAAAAGCTTTATCCACACATGCCCTTTCTCCCAGAATAATCATTTTTTTCTTCTTTCTAAGCACTTTTGTAAATAGGAACTCAGACTTCACAAAGGCCCCATGAGATAGGCACTACTATAAATGGAGAAAACAGAGCCAGAAGGATTAACTAACTACCTGAGAGCACACTGAGATTGAATTTACTTTTAATTAATTAATTTTTTATTGAAGGATAATTGCTTTACAGAATTTGCTGTTTTCTGTCAAACCTCAACATGAATCAGCCATAGGTATACATATATCCCCTCCCTTTTGAACCTCCCTTCCATCTTCCTCTCCATCCACCCCTCTATGTTGATACAGAGCCCCTGTTTGAGTTTCCTGAGCCATACAGCAAATTCCTGTTGGCTATCTATTTTACACATGGTAGTGTAACTTTCCATGTTACTCTTTCCATGCATCTCACCCTCTCCTCCCCTCTCCCCACATCCATAAGTCTACTTTCTATGTCTGTTTCTCCATTGTTTCCCTGTAAATAAATTCTTCGGTACCATTTTTCTAGATTCCATGTATATGCATTAGAATACGATATTTATTATCTGACTTACTTCACTCTGTATAATAGGTTCTAGGTTCATCCACCTCATTAGAACTGACTCAAATGTGTTCATTTTTATGGCTGAGTAATATTCCATTGTATATATGTATCACAAATTCTTTATCCATTCATCTGTCGATGGACATCTAGGTTGCTTCCATGTTCTAGCTATTATAAATAGTGCTGCAATGAACAATGGGATGCATGTGTCTTTTTCAATTTTGGTTTCCTCAGGGTATATGTCTAGGAGTGGGATTGCTGGTTCATATGGTGGTTTTATTCCTAGTTTTTTAAGGAATCTCCAGTCTTCCATAGTGGCTGTATCAATTTACATTCCCACCAACAGCGCAAGGGCATTCCCTTTTCTCCACACCCTCTCCAGCATTTATTGTTTGTAGACTTTTTGATGATGGCCATTCTGACAGGTGTGAGGTGATATCTCATTGTAGTTTTGACTTGCATTATTCAATAATGAACAATGTTGAGCATCTTTTCATCTGTTAGTCATCTCTATGTCTTCTTTGGAGAAATGTCTATTTAGGTCTTTTTCCCACTGTTGTGATTGGGTGGTTGTTTTTCTGGCATTGAGTTGTATGAGCTGCTTGTATATTTTGGAAATTAATCCTTTGTCAGTTGTTTCATTTGCTATTATTTTCTCCCATTCTGAGGGTTGTCTTTTCACCTTGATCATAGTTTCCTTTGCTGTGCAAAAGCTTTTAAGTTTAATCAGGTCCCACTTGTTTACTTTTGTTTTTATTTCTCTTACTGTAGGAGGTAGGTCATAGAGGATCTTGCTTTGATTCATGTCATCAAGTGTTCTGCCTATGTTTTCCTGTAAGAGCTTTATAGTTTCTAGTCTAACATTTAGGTCTTTAATCCATTTTGAGTTTATCTTTGCGTATGGTGTTAGGAAGTGTTCTAATTTCATTCTTTTACATGTAGCTGTGAAAGAATGTAGCTGTCTAGTTTTCCCAGCACCATTTATTGAAGAGGCTGTTTTTGCCCCATTGTATATTCTTGCCTCCTTTCTCAAAAATAAGGTACCCATACACGCATGGGTTTATTTCTTGGCTTTATATCTTGTTGCATTGGTCTATATTTCTGTTTTTGTGCTAGTACCATACTGTCTTGATGACTGTAGCTTTGTAGCATAATCTGAAATCAGAAAGGTTGATTCTTCCAGCTCCATTCTTCTTTCTCAAGACTGCTTTGGATATTCAGGGTCTTTTGTGTTTCCATATGAATTGTGAAGTTTTTTGTTCTAGTTCTGTGAAAACTGCCATTGGTAATTTGATAGGGATAGTATTGAATCTGTAGGTCATGTTTGGTAGCAGAGTCATTTTCACAATACTGATTCTTCCTACTCAGGAACATGGAATACCTCTCCATCTGTTTATGTCATCTTTGATTTATTTCATTAGCATCTGATAATATTCTGTGTACAGATCTTTTGTCTCCTTAGGTAAATTTATTCCTAGATATTTAATTCTTTTTGTTACAATGGTGAATGGGACTGATTCCTTAATTTCTCTTTCTGATTTTTCATTATTATTATATAGAAATGCAATGATTTCTGTGTATTGATTTTGTATCCTGCAACTTTGGTAAATTCACTGATTAGCTCTAGTAATTTTCTGATACTATTTTAAGGGTGTTCTATGTATCATGTCATCTGCAGACAGTGAGAGCTTTACTTCTTCTTTTCTGATCTGGATTCCTTTTATTCCTTTTTCTTCTCTGATTTCTGTAGCTAGGACTTCCAGAACTATGTTGAATAATAGTGGTGAAAGTGGACACACTTATCTTGTTCCTGATCTTAGGGGGAATTGAGATTGAATTTAGAGTCAAATTCTTATCTACTACACCAATTTCAATAGCCAGGTAAAAGCTGTGTCTAATGAAAAGTTTTCATCATTGTGCAGTATCCTAGGAGGCAACCAATATACAAGAGCATCTCCAAATAAATTTGAGCCAATTAAGCATTTATTGAGCACCTACTATATACCAGACATTGTGCTATATGTCCGGACAAGCAAAAGTGATAGACAAGGGGCATTTTATGGGGGCTTTCAGGGTGACACAGTGGTAAACAATCTGCCTGCCAACACGCCAGATGCAAGAGACACTGGTTTGATCCCTGGGTCAGAAAGATCCCTTGGAAGAGGAAATGGTAATCCATTCCAGTATTCTTGCCTGGAAAATTCCATGGACAGAGGAGCCTGGTGGGCTACAGTCCAAGGAGTCACAAAGAGTCAGACATGACTGAACACATACACAGCTTTGGGAGGAGAGACTAACTACATTTGAGAAAGGGAGGAGATGGTGGGATCCAACAAGCCTCCTGGGGATCAGAAAGAAAGATGTGCAAACATCTTATTATTTTGTTAAAACTTATTTTTCCATGATTAATCCCTTTGCTTTGGGCTACAATACACTTATCAACAAAAGTTTATCCACACTGATACATAAGAGAGACACAGCTCAAAATTTCCATCTGACTCACAAACAATTAAATGCTCTGTTAAAAACAAAATGTGCCCCCCAAATAGACATATGAATCAATGGAACAGAATAGAGAGCCCAGAAATAAATCTATACATCTACAGTCAATTTTCATCAAAGGAGGCAAGAATATACAATGAAGAAACATCTTCAGCAAGTGGTGTTGGGAAAGTTGGAGAGCCACATGTAAATCAATGAAGTTAGAACATACCCTCACACCATGCACAAAAATAAACTCCAAATGGCTTAAAGACTTAAATATAAGACATGATACCATAAAACTCCTAGAAGAGAATATAGGTAAAACATTCTCTGATGTAAATAATACTACTGTTTTCTTATATCAGTCTCCCAAAGCAACAGAAATAAAAGCAAAAATAAACAAATGGGACCTTCTGCTGCTGCTAAGTCACTTCAGTCATGTCCAACTCTGTGCGACCCCATAGACGGCAGCCCACCAGTCTCCTCTGTCCTTGGGATTCTCCAGGCAAGAACTCTGGAGTGGGATGCCATTTCCTTCTCCAATGCATGAAAGTGAAAGTGAAGTTGCTCAGTCGTATCCGACTCTTCGCGACCCCATAGACTGCAGCCTTCTAGGCTCCTCCGCCCATGGGATTTTCCAGGCAAGAGTACTGGAGTGGGTTGCCATTGCCTTCTCCAAAATGGGACC
Source organism: Ovis aries (assembly GCF_016772045.2). Lineage (NCBI taxonomy): Eukaryota > Metazoa > Chordata > Mammalia > Artiodactyla > Bovidae > Ovis > Ovis aries. The sequence continues at coordinate 58,376,528 of NC_056055.1, forward strand.
TAATCAAACTTAAAAGCTTTTGCACAGCAAAGGAAATCATAAGCAAAATAAATATACACCTACAGACTGGGAGAAAATATTTGCAAATGATGCAACCAACAAGGGTTTAATTTCCAAAATAAACAGCTCATATAACTCAATACCAACAACAACAACAACAAACAACCCAATCAAAACATAGGCAGAAGACTTATATAAGCATTTCTCAAAAAAAGACATACAGATGGCCAACAGGCACATGAAAAGACTCTCAACATCATTACTTCAGTTGTGTCCGACTCTTTGTGATCCCGTGGACTGTAGCCCACCAGGCTCCTCCATCCATGGGATTCTCCAGGCAAGAATACTGGAGTGAGTTGCCATTTCCTTCTCCAGGGGATCTTCCCAACTCAGGGATCAAACCCAGGTCTTTTGCATTGCAGGCAGACGCTTTAACCTCTGAGCCACCAAGGAAGCCCCTCATTAATTATTAGAGAACTGCAAATCCAAACTACAGTGAGGTACCACCCCACAAGAATCAGAATGGCTGTCATTAAAAAATCTACAAATAACAAATGCTGAAGAAAGAGTGGATAAAGGGAATCCTCTTACATTGTTGATGAGAATGTAAATTGGTGTAGCCACCGGAGAACAGTATGAAGGGTTCTTCAAAAAACTAAAAGTATAGTTACTATATAATCCTAATCCAGCAATCCCACTCCTCAGCACATATCTGGACAAAATTGTAATTTGAAACGATACTTGCACCCCTATGTTCACAGCCGTGCTATTTGCATTAGTAAAGACATGGCAACAACCTAAATGTCCCTCAGTAGATGAATGGATACAGAAGATATGGTGTGTGTGTGTGCGTGCGTGTATACACACGCAAGAATATTACTCAGCCATAAAGTATAATAATCCCATTTGCAGCTACGTGGATGGACCTAGACATTATCATACTAAGTGAAATAAGTTAGAAAGACAAATACCATATGATATCATTTGAAACAGAAATAGACCCGCAGACATAGAAAGCAGAGCTGTCGTTGCCAAGGAGGAGAGAAAGCTGGGAAGGGTTGGATTGGGAGTTTGGGATTAGCAGATGCAAATCACTATATACAGAATGGATAAAGAACAAGGTCCTATTGTATAGCGCAGGGGCCTATATTCAATATCCTGTGATAAACCATAATGGAAAAAACTTGAAAAAGACTACACACATACACACATACATATCATTAATTTGTTGTACACTAGAAACTAATGCCATGTTATAAATCAACTAAACTTCAATAATTGACACAATAAAGTAAAATAATATTGAGTCAAGCTACCTCTGTAATAACCTATATAGGAAAAGAATCTGAAAAAGAATGAATGTATGTATATGTATAACTGAATAATTTCACCGTACATCTGAAAGTAATGCAGTGTCAATCAACTATACCCCAGTATGAAACAAAAACTAAATTAAGTAAAATGTGCTCATGTATCTGAAACCGACTCCACCTGCCTCCCTATTCTCTCACCCAAAATACCTCTTCCTTTTGCAAGGGCTCCAAAGAGAGATGTTTTTCCCTCTCAGCCTTTTCAGTCAAGTTTTGTACACATTTATCAACTCTGGAGTTTCCAAGTCAGGATGTCTGTCATTTAACCTTCATCCTCCTTGAATTTTCATCCTGATAGGTTTGGATTAAACCACAGACTGATAAATGAGCACTGCTTTGGCGACATAAAAGAGCAGTCATTAAGGAAACCTCTCTGAAGGTATGAATCAAAGCCAGGGATCTTTTGGTGTTTTCCCCCCTTCTTGTTCACGGATCGCCTACAGTAGTGTGTTTTTATTATTTGTATTTATTTCTTTTTTTCCCCCACTTCAGTTTCCAAATGGTTTTCATCATTTCCTGCTTGTTTTTCTAAAAGAATAAAAGTGTGTCCTGACAGCAGACAGCTCTGTCTTTATGGCACTAATGTGGCTAGCAAAAGCATTTTATCAATTTGAATTTAATCCAGAACCAGAAAGCACAGAGAAAAAAAAAAGAAAATGAATTAAAGTTAAGTAACAAGCCCCCTGATGTGAATAGCATGTCTCACTCATAAAGACTTAGGATAATTAGGGAGGTGATTTTTTTTCCCCCTAAGGCAACTGTTTTGCTAAACTGAAGCTTTTACGAGGGCGGGGGGTAGGGGGGGTAGGGGGGGTAGGGGGGCGCGTTCCTTTATATAGCTTCTAGTTTTCCGATTTTTAGGCCACCACCTACTTACATATGGTGCTTGGTTTCTTTTTGGTTCAGGAAGCCACACACTGTCTTAATCCTTCTCTGAATTCCTCTCCACCAAACTAAAAGAAACCTAATAGCAAAAAAAAAAAAAAAAGAAGAAGAAGAAGAAGAAGAAGAAGAAAGAAGTGAAAGATAGCAGGGCTTCCCAGAGATAACAGTTGTATCAGATGTGACAAGTGGCGAGAGCATATCAGAAACGCCCATTCTGGGCCATAGAAGGAAACGGCGTGGCACTGGCACAGTCGCAGCTGTGCATGCCTGGCTGCTAAGTTTCTTTGTCCACTCCTGAAAGAAAATGCCTTTGGAGTCAAGGGACTTTCATGATGGTCCAGTGGTTAAGACTGTGTGCTTCCAATGCAGAGGGTGTGGGTTCGACCCCTGATCAGAGAGCTAAGATCCCACATGCTGTGTAGCACGGCCAACAGATTTTTTTTTAATGCCTTTGGAGTCAAAATAATGTTTCACTTTCTGATTATAATATTAATAGTTACAATCCAAATGTCAGCTAACTTTGCTTGAGGTTTCAGAATTCGCATTATTATTCAAGATTTTAGCAAGACTGGCTTAGTTCTCCATTTTATATAATATGGGAAACACACCACCTCCTGAAGCCTCTGGGAGTTAGGATGTGGAGGTGAGAGAAGGCTTCCATTTATCCCATGCAGCTCTCAGTTTCCCCTTCTGCTGAATTCTTAGCCCCATTCTACATACAGCCAACTATACATGCAGCCCTCTGTCCCGCTGGTACTTGCTCTCAACATCTCGCTAATGCAAAACCATGTACAGCAAACCTCCAAATTCAGGGAGCAGCAGAAGAGGATAACATAACCTTATTCATGGGACTATTGAAAGAGTTAAAGGCCACAAACTGAAAAATCAGCTCCACGAAGGCTCAGAGTCAGTCATTAGCTGGGCTGTACATGTATGTGAGTCTTCAACGTGACTCATGCCTAAGTTGGCGGCAGTGATGGCAGTCAAGATCCCCTTCACCACGTTAACAGGCAAGGAAGCAAAGAAAGGAAAGGAGGCTGACCCGTGCTGGGCGGCCACTGGTTTAGCAGACATGTATCAAGCTCCTGCTACATTCTAGTTATCACCACAATGGACCCAGGGTCTGACACAAGTAACATAAGAAACTGAGTGCCCGTAACCAGAGAGTACCAAGTACTAAGAAATGAATCATTAAGGAAATGCATATTGTAAAGACTACTTGCAGCCTCTGAAGACATTCTCTGAGCCTTAGGTGCAGGGTTCCTGAGAACCTGAATTCCTCCTCAGAGCTCAGATCTCAGGCTGATGACAATAGCAAAGATGCCTTGCGTTTGCAAGAGCCGGAGCCACAGGACAGGCCAAGGGTTGTGGTGTATAAGGTATGACCTCCACCAGCGGACGGGACACTGCCACGACCACGGCACAGGAAGAACAAGCTTTCCAAGCCAAACGCAGACGTCATCACTTCCCTACAGCCAGAGGATCCCATTCTCCCAGGGAGCTTCCAGCCGCACGTGTAAAGGCCCAGCACCGCAGGCCATGGGGGCTGGCGCCACTGAGACAGTGCACTCCAGACTGTTTAACACCAGCAAGAAATCCCACATTTCAGCACCTGAAGAAAAGATGAGACATATCTCACTGCAATCATCCTATGAACAGGCTCCAAGCTGACTGCTGATAAAGACTAAAAGCAGATGCTCTTACCATGACCTGGTGGGGGGGGTTGTTCACCCTCAGAGCCCAGCACATCCAAGATGCATGTGTTACCTGCCTTCACTTCAGAGCAAAAAGAGATGAATGAACCCACAGGCCTGGTAACGATGGTCACGCACTATTCCTGAAATAAACACTCCGAAGGACCAATACGCGGTAAATCATCAAAGCTTTACAAAAAGCCCTGAGAGAAAGAAAAACTGTGTTATTAGAAAGATTAATTCAAGAGTCCTGATGATCCCTATTTTTCTTGTGCAAGGAAAGATTAAGATTCAAGATGCAATTTTACAACTGAAACTTTTATTAGGATTGAGAATTAACCCCCCTCATAGAAACATCTGGAATCATACTAAGTAACAGAATATGGGTACCTGGGGGAAAATACAGACTGATACAAATGTCATGAGAGCCGCGTGCTGGACAAAGTTAGCAATCACTGCAGCCAGACACTGGATCAAAGTCCCAGCTCCATCACATCTTGTGTGCCCTTGAGTGGGTTACTGAAGCTTCATAAGCTGGTTTCCTCCTCAGCAAAATGAATGCAGTAACATCAACTTCTGTGTTTTCTAAGATTTAAATGAGATAAGGTGGCAAGTGCCTGGCTTAGAACAGAAACCACTGGAAAATTTCCTTCTGAAGTCCTAAGACACTATCTCAGCCAACACAACCTTATAGGTTTTAAAGGCACATTTCACTGTTCTCTGACACTTTTTCCAGAATATTCAAGTTAATCGAGTTTTTATAGATATCTAAGTTTTCTAATCTATGGCTGTATTCTTCTTAACTATCAAAACCTGTTTTCAGGTCTCCCTTCAAAATGTATTAGTATCTTTTCTCTTGCTACCCAGTTTTTTCCGAGTGATGCATCTGGTCAGACTGCATTTTTTTAACACTATCAAGGAAATGAGTTAGAGGGCCTTTCATCCCCTGACAGATGACTGAAGGGAAGCAACTCTTACAGATAACTTCTGCACATGATTCAGGATATGAGACAACCCTGTTCCTTTCCTGTGGTTCCAGAAAGGACTTCTGGGCAGCAACCCCAGCCCATGCAAGAACAATTCAGCCTGCATGCAGACGATGAAGGTACAGTGTTGGCTACCCAATCTGCTTTCCCCTCTTGCATTTCACTGAACAAAGTAGAACTGTCTTTGATTTCTTCTGGTTTGGGATTTTTGGGGTCATGCACAGTAGATTTCTATGCCCTAGCTGGTCCAACACCCCCATTCCTGCCCTTCTCATCCACATCACCCAGAAAACCAGGGTTACTCATAACACTTCCTCACTTCATTGCTTCCTTCCTACCATTCTTCCTTCTCTCTCTTCCTTTTTTCCCTTCTGTCTTTCAATCAGAAAGAGAACAACTATAGGATGTGAGATCAAGCTGTAGTCACCACAGGTAACCGCTTTGCATATAAAGTAGGTCTGTGCCAGAAGATGACAATCGCAGCTCCTCCATTCGATTCAACAGACAATTACAGGATATGTATCGTGTCCCACACTGTGCTGGGAACACAAAGATAATTTGAGACATGGTCCCTAGCCCCATGGGGTTGTATAGATAAATGGAAAAGTCAATAACATAGCAAACTACAGCACTCTTTTATAATAATATAATAATACCATAATGCTCTGTGATGCAGGGTGTAATCGGGCTATGTAGTAACTGCTTTGGGTGGGGAAGGTCTTCAGGGAAGGCTAGCCTTCATTTGGAGTTTTATCATCTCATAGAAAAAAGTTGGAGAAACTTCCTTAACCTCTCTCAGACAGTTTTTCAACCCACTGTAATAATCCTACATCAGCTTTGTAAAGCACAGTTTAAGCCAGACCCTTCTCAAAATCATTTAAGGCACCCTGTCGTCCTCAGGATCAAACTCCTAACATTGCTGGTGTTCACAACACCCACTCCTCTGTCCTGCGCTTCACAGACCCTTCCGTTCACACTGCTGCTCGGCTATCCCATGCTTCCTTGCACCTTTACATGTCTGCACATATTAATTCCTCTTGCCACAAAGTTCTACATCCCCTCCATCTCCCATCCCTTCCCTACCTGGTGCTATTCTACTTATTCTTTGAAATTTTCCTCAAACATCAGCTCCTCTGTGAACCCTCCTAGACACCCCACAACCACCCACATACTCCCCCACCCAGGGAATGGGTGCCTCTGACAGACAATGCTGGGTGGCTCCAAGAACACCAATTCCCAACCCTACTATTACATCAGTCAGGGTGCACACAGGAAACAATGTGGGGTATTTAGAGAAGAGCTTCACCAAGGGCCTATTTACAAAGAACTGGAAAGAGAGAAAGTCTAATGAATGCTGCAGTACACCCTGGGGATGGGAGGTGAAGAGTACGAGTGGTAGGAGGGCATCTCTAGACTGGAAGGGAAAGAAGTCAGCTGTCACCTGCCGAGGAGGAGACGACCACCTGACGGAAACTGCACAGGCTGCCTGCCTGCTGCAGCCACACAGGTGGAGCCAAGGGGAAAGACGCTCTCCTCTCCAAGACCGTTTTCTTGCTCTCCTCCTTCCCTCCATCTGTCTAGCACTGCCCACAAACCAGACCTAAAAGAAAGGGAGCCCCCTGGTGTCTCATCTGTTAGCCTCCTGGGGTAGACAGCAAGGCTTAGATGGGAGACCTGGTTCTCACTTTCTTGGTTCCCCTCGTAGCTGGTGAGAAGGCGGCATGCCACCGAACACAGTTGGGGCTTGTGCGATGTCAGTGGAAATCTGCCTTGTGGCTTAGAGAAAGGGTTTTCCTGCCATGATGAACAAGCTAGTTAGTTACCAGTAGCCTCTCCTTTGTTCTGGAAGCAGATGGACAGTTGCCATCTTCAAACACTGAAAGAGGGTTCAAGAAAATCAGAGATACCAGCCCTCGCGGATTTGAGGGGTTAGACCCACAGCTGCCTCCTTCCTGACTTCTTGGTGTGAGAAAAATCTAACACTATTTATTTAAACCGCTGGTGTCAGTTTTTTCATTACTTTGTAAAGGAAAGCATTCCTAACTGATACAGCTTCCTTGTACTTGCCTCCCTTATAGCAAGTCCTACTGGTACCCTCTGAGTAGGCGTCTGTCTTCTCCCCTAGCATGGGCATTCATGGGATCAAGGATGGCATGTGACAGGCAGCCAACTGCTGCTTGTAAAGTCATAAATGAATCAATGTGTCAAGGGCTGTGGGGATGTAAGTAAGACTAGATGCCATCTTGGTGGTTCTCCCAAGCTCTGGCTCATTTCCTTACTTCATTTTACCCTGAGAAACACTCTCTTCAGTGCCTTGCTCCCTGTGTTTTCTCACCTTCCCTCTGCCCTCATTCATCCATTGTACATCAAGCAGACTTGAATAGCACAAATTGTTTGCATTCTGTTTAATGCCCATTTTTAAAAATGATTCTCGCTCTAAAAGAGATGGGCTGATTAATGCACTCCAAATATCTTGCACTACACAGCCAATTCCTTTATCCTTGTTCTATTCATAATGTATAACCCTTCTTTCTTCCAATGTGCATAAAAGGATCCGTCCCCCACAAGCATTATTTGTAACTGCAGAGCTTGAGGTAGTACTGGATGTCAAAAATGAAAAATTGCTAAATTCAAAACTGCTTCTCCGTTTGTTTTAAAGGTGACCTGCAAGTCATTTTTTTACTTTTTTAATGAAGTAATTGTAGGATTATATGCTGAATGCCCCAAATGCAGGGAGTGAGAGAAGAACACTCAGCACATACCTGCTACAAAATATTCGGTATTGTTTCAGAGCCTCTGCAAGCCTAGACTGCTGACACCTACTCTCCCCACAGCCCCACCAAGGAGACTGACTCAGATGCTGCTCTGCTTTCCAATCGCCATACTGAATCTTCAGGGCAACAGTGAGCTGGGCTGGTAGCAGCCAAGCAGTTCGGCTACTTGCTAAATGACCTTGGCTAGACTGTCCTATAGGCCAGCAGCTCAGCTTCTTCACCTCTGCCAAAAGGCAACCAGCTCCAGATTTCTCTGGTGGTCCCTTGGTTAAGACTCTGCATTTCCAATGCAGGGGTGAGGGCTCAAACCCTGGTCGGGAAACTAAGGTCCCACATGCTGTGGGTGGCCAAATAAGTAAGTAAATAATTCAGTCAGTCCTTGCCTCACTGAATTAAAAAAAAAAAAAAAAAGACAATCATCCCCTTCCCTTCGTGCCCTCCCACTGAAGAAGAACTGATGGTTATGGACTTTGACTTCATGTTCAACACACTGCTTGCATTAAAGGAGGCTGTCAGAGCTGCAGATCATGTTCAACACTCATTAGCCCCACATGAGTTTTGCTTGACTGGAGAAATCTGAAAAGTAAGTAGTGAACTTGCCCCTATTTCCCTATTTCCCACCCTGCTCCCTCTGGCCCCCAATGCCACAAGAGATCAGGCTGGCCTCAGGAAGACCTGGATTCCTGTCTGGTGAGGAGACAGAAAGACACTCCCTCAGGGTGACTGGGGCACTTCAGGGCACCTCTGTCCGGTCATCTCTGTTGAGAATCGGGAGTTCATGGCACCTTGTGGTGTGAGGGGGAAACACAGAAGGGCCCCCTCCTGCCTGAAGTCGGTGCCCTGTCACTGACTTGAAATTTCACCTTTACTACAAATCTATTCTTATTATTGACTCTGTCTCCCGTTACCTGTCACCTCTTCAAATGTGCATAACCCTTTGAGGGTAGCACATTACATTATTCATTATCTACTGTTAAACCTCAGAGAGAATGAGCTGTTCCAATTACATTCCAATGAGATGGCTACTTCAGCAGCGGCAGAACAGCAAGCAGGACAATTGTGCTATGGACGCCGAAGAAATGAGAAAAGCGAGGCAGGTTGCATGGCAACGTGAAGGCACCAAAATGACAGATCCCCAGCCCTGGTCAATTACCTATTCATTCATTCATCAAATAGTTATTAAATGCCTACTTTGCCATGAACTGTGCTAAGAGTGGGTGATACACTATGAAGTGAGTTTCTCATCACAGAAAAGACTAAGATCATGAAAGACCAACTTGTCCATGGTATAATTAAGCCAGCAGTCCTTAATTGCACCTCTCTGGGAGGAGGAAAGTCCTGGCTTCCATGCCTGGGGGTTGCAAGATACTCAAGCTGGCCTCCTGAGGAGCAAGCAACACTCTGGCTATCTGAATGCAGTTCCTCTCTACTCCCGCCTCTCAGTGGAACTGTTTCCATGAGACTGTGAAAATTCCAAGCATCCCTTTCATTAAGCAGTGTTTGTGTCCTTACCCTGGTGATGTGGCAGCAGTATGGGCCTAACAAAGACCCTGAAGAAGGGACACTACTTACTAATCAAGAAAGACAGGGCTAAATCACTACGTGCACCCTGAAGTGAACTTACCAGCCCTTCCCGCACACAAAAACATAAACCATCAGCAGGACCATGCTAAATGGGACCCCATCTTCATCCTCTGAATTCTCTGGGAGCTCCTGAGGCTTGAGACAGACTCTTGTGGGCTATATTCCATCCTCTGCCCTGAACAGTTCCTCTCCAGTGGCTTGCCAGACCCAGGGCTCTTTCAGACTTTGTTTTGTTTCAGTGTTAAATCTCCCGACTGGAAAGGTTGCTATTCAGGGGCTTTTTTTTTTTTTTTTTTTAAATCCATGGGCCTTTTTCGGTTTTGTTTTCCTATAAGGTAACAGAAAAAAAGCCCAGTTTTAACTCTCTGGGTCCTGTCATGTGCACACAGGGAAACCAGCCACTTTGAAAGCATCAGCAAGTTGTATCTCTGGATTCAAAAATGCCAAGCTGGTACCTTTGTGTCTAATGGAAATACCACACTGAACTCTGTACCTTGGGAGCTTAAGACAAATTAAGCTACTGCTGAGGTCTTACCTGGGCAGAATCTACCTGCAAAATGAACTGCAAGTACAAGCCATCCACAATCACGTAATTCCCATCAAACACCTAATGAGAAAATAACTCAGAAGCCACCGATAGCTTTTGCCCAAAGAGACGAATAATGTGGAGAATCCTTGGCTGCAAGAAGAACAGAAGAAATTAATTGCTGGAACCTTCACAGCATGATGAAAGCCAAGAATTATCCCCTGGATCCACACTTATAATTCACAACAGCTGACTCCTTCAGACAGGCCAAAGTGACTCTCGAAGGAGCACAAAGCACAGCTGATTGCAGCGATGAATCTGGAACCAGGTCAACACTCAGCCATGGCTTGCAGGATGCCTTTTCCCAGCACCTGCAGCACCCAGCCTGCTGCCCAAACAGCAGCCCTTACTCTGCAGCTGGCACTTACCTTGCTATGATACAAAACTCCATTCACCGTACTGCTGCCATAATAACTCTTTTAAAATTCCACTGGGAGATTACTGAAGTGTAGTCTATTTTCCAGCTACTGGAAACTGCATTGTGGAAACACATCTGATGCCCTTTTGTGGACTCCTAGCTGGATGGCAATAGGAGGGACAAGAACCTATTGGCAGGTCAATGCCTACAAGCTAAGTCATTGAAAAGAGAATGCAAATCAAATATACTTTTAAAAAAAGAAGAAAGAAAGAAAGAAAAATTAAGGGGGAAATGGTGGCCAACAAAGTATTAGGTTGGCCAAAAAGTTCCTTTGGGTTTTTCTGTAATATCTTATGGAAAAATACAAATGAACTTTTTGGACAACCTAATAGGATAGAGGAGAAAAATCTGGAGAAAATAGAACCAGAAAAGACAGAGAACTAACATGCAAAATATAGATTAAAAATAAATAACTGTTGTAAGGGGGAGGAGATTATACAAGCAGAGACTTTGAAAGGCATGGTTTCTCCTAAAAATAGCCACAGCTTCTGTGTAAAGGAGACCAAAACCTTTTGTAACACAAATCTGACCACTTTTTTGATTGTTCATAACTAAAACTAATGTTTCCATCCCAAAGTAAGTTAAGTGTGAGTCACCCACTCATACCGGACTCTTTGTGACCCCATGGACTGCAGCCCACCAGGCTCTTCTGTCCACGAGATTTTAAAGGCAAGGATACTGGAGTGGGTTGCCATTTCTTTCTCCAGGGGATCTTTCCGACCCAGGGATCAAAGCCGGGTCTCTTGCACTGCAGGCATTTTCTTTACTGACTGAATTACAAGGGAAGCCCAAGGATAGGGTTTAAAGGCTGTATGTAGAGTGAACTTGTCCACCAAACCATTTCTACTCACTAATTTACAGTCTCAAATGCAGAGAACAGAAATGTAGTGAGCGGGACTTCTCTGGCGGTCCAGTGGTTAGGACTTTGCCACGCAAATGTGGGGAGCATGGGTTCCCCCCTGGTCTGGAGCTAGGATCCCACATGCCTCGTGGCCGAAAGACCAAAACATAAAACAGAAGCAATATGGTAAAAAAAAAAAAAAAAAAAAAAGCAATACAGACTTTAAGAACAGTCCATGCCAAAAAAGTGAAAGAAATCTTAAAAAGTAAGAACATGAGTGCTGAATGGCAGATTTTTAAATTATTTTTAAGACTTGTAGTCAGTCTTCACATTAACAGATCTGAAGAACTGGACTGCAGTTTGGTTGTAGGTTCTCAGCAAAGAGAAACCAAAGGGCATTGTTTATAGAAAGGCCAAGTTCTCCAGTCTAGACCCCTTGAAGAGGCTAACTATGATGATCTCATGTCTGCCTGAAATTCCAAAATTAATCAGATTGTTTTGCTTAAAGGGCCAGCTACCCTTAAAGTTGGAGGTCCCTAAAATACATGAGATACAGAGTTTCATCAGTCATTTAAACCTTTCTATTAATAAGCATGTGCTGATTAGGCCCTTTTCTAGGAATAAGCTCTAGTAGGAAAAAGCATATATGTGGTCAGTGGCTTCCTGGGGATGAAGACAAGGGCATATACACCAGAGTGAAACAGGCTCTCTCTTCAAGGGCCCTGTTTTTCCTGAGGTTACTGTATTAACATAGAGACTGAGACATTTAGACATTTCGGAAGGACTTAGGTCATATTTTAGTGATGTGATCGTTCAGTACATCAAAACCAAGGGGGGTAGATGAGATGGTGCTAGGCAGGATGACCAACTTTCCCAGATCCAGTGGTCTTATATCACAGATAATTTTCCTCTGTGCTCCTATAATGATCACATCTTAGCCCCACAAACAGGGAGAGGATTCCAACTGCACAGAATAACAGGAGCTTAGAGATGATAGAGATATAGATAGATGTATAAATATATAGACATATGTCAACCATCTATGTGATCCTGGGAAATAATTGAAAGATACACCCAACCTGACCCCATGGATAATTTACGGTCTATTTTTACTGTTGTTAGGATTTATTTCACCTACAGCCATCTCCTTACCAAACGTACTAGCCATGAAATCACCCATTCTTGCCTAAGCCCCTTAACTCAATCTTTTTTCCTTTTACCCCATAAGAAGTGTAACCCCATAAACCATAGGCTAATTACCTCCATTATAGTTGCTAGACACAGAAATGAGACACAGCCTTTGAGACCATCTCCAGGGCAGGACAGACTAGCAAACCCAGACTGTGCTGGAGTCTACCCCAACAGCGGCACCATGTGGCAACAAGAGAAATGGCAATAGTATCAGTTCAGTTCAGTCACTCAGTCCTGAGTCTTTATGACCCCATGGACTGCAGCACGCCATGCTTCCCTGTCCATCACCAACTCCCAGAGCATACTCAAACTCATGTCCATCACGTCGGTAATGCCACTCAACCATCTCATCCTCTCTCGTTCCCTTCTCCCGCCTTCAATCCTTCCCAGCATCAGGGTCTTTTCAAATGAGTCAGTTCTTCACATCAGGTGGCCAAAGTGTTGGAGCTTCAGCTTCAGCATCAGTCCTTCCAATGAACACTCAGGACCGATTTCTTTTAGGATGGACTGGTTAGATCTCCTTGCAGTCCAAGGGATTCTCAAGAGTCTTCTCCAACACCACACTTCAAAAGCATCAATTCTTCGGCACTGAGCTTTCTTTATAGTCCAACTCTCACATCCATACATGACTACTGGAAAAAACCATAGCTTTGACTAGAAAGACCTTGTTGGCAAAGTAATATCTCTGCTTTTTAATATGTATAAGGGGGGACAGACTCCAGTTCCTTCCATGTCATCAGCTTGCAAGGATGGGCGTCAGATGAGGACCAACACAGACCACAGACCACATCCCTCACTCCCTCACCTTGACCTGAGCCAGCCTCTGTGGCCCTTGTACACATTCATAGGAGAGACTGAGCTTCTGTTGTTGATAAAAGAGGTAGGAGCTCCAGCATTATTTGGGAAGGTTATATTATCACGCTCAAATTTATAGAAAAATCTTTCCTTTCTACTTCCTGAAAGAGATATGAGATCAATTCAGCAACCCACGACACGACAAAAATTTGACATAAGCAAAAACAAAACAAAACACACAACACAATGTCTCGCACGCACTGTCAAGACCCCTTCTCCCATTAGTACTCCCATCTCCTTCAAACACCTCTCCTGCATTACTGCCACCTTCAATCCCCACCGTGTTCCTTGTTCCCCTCTCACACCTCATCTGTTCCTCCTGCTAAAATATTAACTGCTAATTAAGGTGTCAAGTAATAGTAATGACTTCACTTGAAGACACCTGGGAGAATTAGCATTTTTTAAAATGACTTAGAACTGCCTCCCTCCTGTTGACACCTTAGGGGGCTGTCCTGCGAGCATTCGCCACCCCTTCTTTCACTCCCCCCTCATAAGGAGTGAGATGAGTAAAGGTTTGGCATTCCACCTCTGAACAATGCCATCCTTTGCACTAAATGACTCTGGCCACATAACGCCTGGTGATAGATACACTCTGCCTAGATCTTTTAAATGGAAATTGTTTAGAATCATGATTCTTCTTCTTCTTTTTTTTTTTTTAAGTTCAGCTGTCCTGGTATCTTCTATTTAGAAATTTTTCAGATGGATAAAATCAAGGCCTCCAGTCAGTTGGTCAGAACTGCCCCAAAGAGCTCAAAAGCTTATGGAAAGAACACTCCATCATCAGTGCCTAGGACCAAGAACCCTAATTACCACTCTGCAATTTGCTGGGGAAGACATAGCAGCAGAACCCACAACTTCCTATTTTCATAGGAATTTTCCTGTTTTGATCTGAGTCCCCCAACCCAGGATAGAGGATGATTTCAGAGAAATGTGGAGCAACTCTTCTTGACAACTGTCCAGATTTTCACCTTAATACCCAGCGTTTTACTGAAGGGTTTATATGGGTATCTCACACCACCAACCTGAGGCCCCACGGGAACAAAGTCTGATTTGTCCTCCCTTGGTAGGGATTCATTAATGTTTGCTGAGTGAATACACAAATGACAAATGAAAAAATGAATGTATGTGGCTCCCGATAACAAGTGGCGGGGTGCGGGGGGCGGAGAAAGGTGTTCACCAATTTAATCTTCAAAATACACCAACTACCACATGTAAAATTTGCAGGACTCCCTGCAGTAAGACAGAGAAGGCAATGGCACCCCACTCCAGTACTCTTGCCTGGAAAATCCCATGGACGCAGGAGCCTGGTGGGCTGCAGTCCATGGGGTCACAAAGAGTCAGACAGGACTGAGCAACTTCACTTTCACTTTTCACTTTCATGCATTGCAGAAGGAAATGGCAACCCACTCCATTGTTCTTGCCTGGAGAATCCCAGGGATGGGGGAGCCTGGTGGGCTGCCATCTATGGGGTTGCACAGATTCGGACACAACTGAAGCGACTTAGCAGCAGCAGCAGCTGTAATAAGAACATACAAGCTTGGTCAAGGGGGCATGTCCAGGCAGTACTGTGATAAAAAAGATAATTCCATGATTTGAAAATGAATTGTCGCTATGCAAACATTTACAGAGGAATAAATAATAACAAGCTTCTATATACTGCATTTCCCCCTGGAGAAGGGAAAGGCAACCCACTCCAGTATTCTTGCCTGGAGAATCCCAAGGACAGAGGAACCTGGTGGGCTACTGTCCATAGGGTTGCACAGAGTTGGGCCAACTACATGCTAGGGTGTTGCAGACTGTGTGCTTTGCACAAATCAGTACAGTGAGTGTACTTTGCCTGAGAGCTAGAGATGGACTAAGAGTTCTTTATCCACACATAAAATATCCACAATGTGTTTATGCCCGAATTATGTATAATGGCTTGAAGTGTGTCCCCAAATGTTCATATGTTGAGGTCTTAACCCCCAAGTACTTTAGGATGTGACCATATATGGGAATAGGACCATTATAGATACAATAGGTCAAAATGAGGTTTTACTGGAAAAGGGTGAGCCCCTAATCCAATATGATTGGTGTCCTTATAAAAAAATGGAAATTTGGGCACACACATACACTGGAAGAACATCATGGAAGATAAAGGCAGAGATCAGAGTGATGAACCAGAAACCAAGGAACACCAGAGATGGCCAGTAACCTCCAGAAGCTAGGTGAAAGGACTGGACTCTTCCTCAAAGCTCTAAACAGAAGCCAATCCTGACCATACCTTGATCTCAGAGTTCTAGCCTCTAAAACAATGAGAAAATACATTTCTGTTTCTTTAAGTCACCCAGTTAGTGGCACTTTGTTACAGCAGCCTCAGAAAACTAAGACACAGGGCTATCTCTTGCTCTTGCCTAATTGTCTTCTCTCATCTCTCCTACCTCTCAATTAAATGGCCCCATGGATACAAATACCACCAATGCAATGGACATGAACTTGGGGAAACTTTGGGAGATAGTGAGGGACAGGGAGGCCTGGCCATGTGGTGGCATAAAGTCAGACATGACTGAGTGAATGAACAGCAACATCAACAACATGGATACAAGAGTAGATTCTCAGGGTATATCAGCCTGGATACCTTAGGCCACCACAAAGCCAAGTTGCATCCTCCCAAGTGGGGCAAAATGTCCACCACATAGTATTCCCAAGAGCTTCTTTAGCGACACCAGAATGCTCACCATGTTCACTCCTGCTTCAAGCTCTATCATGTGTGTGCCAAGTTTAATCAGCTAGCCATCCTCTACACAAGCACGAGCACCTCTCCATCTAGACAGGCAGTATTATTTTCCTGTACCTGACTTGCATAACTAAGAATCCTTCAGGAAAGTTTAATTTATAAAGCATCCAAACCCAGACATTTCCTAGAGGACAAGAGTCGAAGACAGAAGTGTCCCTGTGAAAAGATGAGTGACAGACGGAGTCTGTCTACAGAATGGAGCCACGAGGAGATGGGGCATTTGTGATGGATCCATGCCCAGAACCAAGCCTACATCAATATTCCAGCCACAGGCTTTACAGCTGACCTGAGTCTTCTTATCTGGGACCAACCATCCCAATGAAATCAACCCAGCCCTCCATCACCCTTCTCTCCTCATATTCCCAACAAGAACCCACCAGAAAAAGGGCACTTCAGCCACTTGCTAACTTGCTCGACCACATGAGGATCGGTCAGTCACATAACAGAGGACCTCAATATGGCAGGAATGGTTTGTGGGACTAAGGATAAGAAACAAAATTCCTGCTTCTCATAGACATTATCCTAAAGGGTAGAAAGAATAAGCAAGAAACATATAAGCAACAAACATAAGCAAGAAACGGAATGTGTTCAGTTCAATTCACTCAGTTGTGTCCGACTCTTTGCAACCCTATGAACCACAGCACACCAGGCCTCCCTGTCCATCACCAACTCCCGGGGTTTACTCAAACTTATGTCCATTGAGTTGGTGATGCCATCCAACTACCTCATCCTCTGTCATCCCCTTCTCCTGCCTTCAATCTTTCCCAATATCAGGGTCTTTTCAAATGAGTCAGTTCTTCACATCAGGTGGCCAAAGTATTGGAGTTTCAGCTTCAACATCAGCCCTTTGAATGAATATTCAGGACCAATTTCCTTTAGGATGGACTGGTTAGATCTCCCTGTGGTCCAAGGGACTCCCAAGAGTCTTCTCCAACACCACAGTTCAAAAGCATCAATTCTTCAGTGCTCAGCTTTCTTTACAGTCCAACCCTCACATCCATACGTGACTACTAGAAAAACCATAGCCTTGACTAGACGGACATTTGTGGAAAAAGAAATGTCTCTGCTTCTTAATATGCTGTCTAGGTTGGTCATAACTTTTCTTCCAAGGAGTAAGCATCTTTTAATTTCATGCAGTGATTTTGGAGCCTCAAAAACATAAAGTCTGCCACTGTTTCCCCATCTATTTCCCATGAAGTGATGGGACCGGATGCCATGATCTTAGTTTTCTGAATGTTGAGCTTTAAGCCAACTTTTTCACTCACCTCTTTCACTTTCATCAAGAGGCTCTTTAGTTCTTCTTCACTTTCTGCCATAAGGGTGGTGTCATCTGCATATCTGAGGTTATTCATATTTCTCCCAGCAATCTTGATTCCAGCTTGTGCTTCATCCAGCCCAGCATTTCTCATGATATACTCTGCATATAAGTAAATAAGCAGGGTGACAATATACAGCCTTGCTGTACTCCTTTTCCTATTTGGAACCAGTCTGTTGTTCCATGTCCAGTTCTAACTGTTGCTTCCTGACCTGCATACAAATTTCCCAGGAGGCAGGTCAGGTGGTTTGGTATTCCCATCTCTTTCAGAATTTTCCACAGTCTGTTGTGATCCACGCAGTCAAAGGCTTTGGCGTAGTCAATAAAACAGAAATAGATGTTTTGCTGGAACTGTCTTGCTTCTTTGATGATCCAGCAAATGTTGGTAATTTGATCTCTGGTTCCTCTGCCTTTTCTAAAACCAGCTTGAACATTAGGAAGTTCATGGTTCATGTATTGCTGAAGCCTGGCTTAGAGAATTTTGAGCATTACTTTACTGGTGTGTGAGATGAGTGCAATTGTGCGGTAGTTTGAACATTTTTTGGCATTGCCTTTCTTTGGGATTGGAAAGAAAACTGACCTTTTCCAGTCCTGTGGCCACAGTTGAGTTTTCCAAATGTGCTGGCATATTCAGTGCAGCACTTTCACAGCATCATCTTTTAGGATTTGAAATAGCTCACCTGGAATTTCATCACTTCCACTAGCTTTGTTCATAGTGATGCTTTCTAAGGCCCACTTGACTTCACATTCCAGGATGCCTGGCTCTAGGTAAATGATCACACCAGGGTAGTTATCTGGGTCATGAAGCTCTCTTTTGTATAGTTCTTCTGTGTATTCTTACCATCTCTTCTTAATATCTTCTGCTTTTGTTAGGTCCATACCATTTCTGTCCTTTAGTGAGCCCATCTTTGCATGAAATGTTTCCTTGGGATCTCTAATTTTCTTGAAGAGATCTCTCATCTTTCCCATTCTATTATTTTTCCTCTATTTCTTTGCACTGATCACAGAGGAAGCCTTTCTTATCTCTCCTTGCTATTCTTTGGGACTCTGCATTCAAATGGGTATATCTTTTCTTTTCTCCTTTGCTTTTTGCTACTCTTCTTTACACAGCTTCTTTTTAAGGCCTCCTCAAACAGTCATTTTGCTTTTTCGCATGTTTTAAATGTGTTAGGGATAAGTGGTTAAAACTAGTGAGAGGAACTGGGATATTTAGCAGAAATTATTTTGAAGAGTTTCATTTGTTTTGCAGTTTTAGATGGAGCACCAAGTGAAGATCTTATTGAGAAGGTGTCATTTGAACAATGACCTGGAAATTGTGAGGGAGGAAGCCACACAGATACCTAGGGGAAGAATCTTTCAGGCCAAGGGAACAGCAAAAGCAAAAGCTCTGGGGGATGTGAAAATTACAACACACTATGCAAACACAAGCTAATGGTGTTATTGGAGAGCAAGGTAAAAATAAATATCTATTCAGCAAAATCTTCCAATTCAGATAAAATAGGAAAAGAAAATAATTTAACATCTACTAAACTCATGACATTGTTGCTTTGCCCACTCTGCGTACCTATCTTAGACCTCAACACGAAACACAGGTACCCAAATTACATGAAGAAAATGAAGTTTCTAAGGAACCTTGGTAGTGAGCTTGTTTTCACAGCCAAGTTCAGCCTGATATTGACAGAAGGGTATAAAGAGAGACAGGAATTGTGCAGGCTACAGTAGGAATAGTTGCCGAAAATAAGGTTCCTTTCCCAAGTTAAAAAAATGAGCTGAGTTTCAACTGTTGGAAATATATGAAGTAAATTTATTCTGAAATATCCTTGAATATAGATATAGAGCTGAAAGGTGGATTTCAAATCAATGCAAAACAAAGGAACAAAACAACAGCATAACAATCAAACCAGCCCAATGCCCGCTTGAGGAAACAGACCTCCAGCGATGCTACAGAACAGATGTCAATGCCAGGGCTTGAGAAGAAATCCCTCTTTTCTGTAAGATTCAGAGCTATCTGAATAGCCCATCCCCCTTAGCAGTTCCTCGTGGTCTCCTACCTCCTGGCTTTAGGACTGGTGTGGTTAAAATCTACCAATATCCAGCCCATGTTGCCAGGGTTGGTGAGTCCGTTTTCATTTGAGTAGTCTGCTTAACTCATTGTTCTCATCATCAGGTGTCTTGTTACTGGAAAAAATAAAGTATTGTGGTTGTCTCATTTTAGGCTGTTGCTAGTGTGTAGACTTAACAATTACATCAAAAACAGATATTAGGGAATGAAGATTAGCAGGGTTAATAGTGGCAAAGATTCCCAAATATATTCATTTTCTAAGTACATTTATAACTTCACTGAGACTCTTCATGACAAATTTCTAATAAATAAAAGATGAGGATACTTCAGTGTTTGTTAATAGTACAAACTAGACGTTTTTCCTATTATTAGAGAAACTGAAAATCCCTTATGTGTGAACTCTGTCCTCTTGCTTGCTTTAGATGGGGTTGTGATTATGATGGTCTAAACAACAGCATTTGCTAGTTGCTTAAGCTGATTTAGAACCAATTTTTATTAAGACCCTACCAATCAAATAATCATTCACTTACTCATTTCCTGCACAAGCTGGAGAAAAATTCAACTATCCCTCCACAAATATTAGGTTTATCCTGCCCCTTGATCACATTTTCATTCATTAGGTTTTCAAGCAGATACCAGCCTTGTATTAATACATGGTAGCCCTCAATCAACGTAAAACAACAATATCTGCACACCTCTTAGGGAGCTCTATGATATTAAAAGTTTTTCATTACTTTTCTCACATTCTCTCTTCCATTCAGCAAAGCCTCCCCTATGGGTGTATTTTTTTTTTCCCCTCGAAATGTCTTTATGCCATATCCTTCTATTCTCAGACTGAAATTCATCTGTGTTTATTCCTCAAGCTCTTGCACTTATATATTTCATTACAACTTCTTCGTACCCTTTCCCATTCCCAAACCTAATCCTTTTCTTCTTTACCCTGAGGGCCTCTGCCAATATAACTTCAGGTGAGGCAAATGAAAACAGTAGCTTTTGCCTCAGGCTTCAGGCTTCCTCCACCAAAATTAAAACATAGAAACATTACATGGATATTAATATTATATTCCCTGCCCTGCAAACCTTTTATAACATTCCATGGTCAGTCAGTCAACAACATTTATTGAGTGTCCACTCAGAAAAGTTAGCTGGTGCCCTTCTGAGAAGAGACAAAGGAAGAAAGGGCATTGCTTTTTTTTTAACTAGTTAAAGTTCCACCTTGTTCTTCGTTTCCCTCTGCTTGTAATTCCTCTAATTCCAGCACCTACTTCCAACCACTGGAGCAACACTTGCAATGTTTCATTCTTCTCGGGCACCCATTGTCTTGGCTTCCCAGAGAACTCTTCAGAACACTTAGGTCCAATCCATAATCAGCGATTATATACCCCATTAGATCCAGAGAAAAGGTCATAAAAGGGGTAGTGAAATAAAACCTGTAAACTCCATTGATGTGCTAGGAATTACTGTAGATACTTCACATTCCATATGTCATTTATTCCTTCAGAAGAGGAGGGATGTGTACAAGGCAGCAAATGGTCCCATCTTACAGAGCTTATGAGTCAGGATCAGAAAGCCTAAGTAACTTGCCTGGGGTTTCTAAAAGTGGCAGAGTGGAGAGCAAACTCACAGCTGGCTGATTTGGCAAAGCTTCCACAGGAAACAAATACATTGCAACTGGGCCAAAGAAAACTGCACACCCTTCTAGGAAAATTCTGCGTGGCAATTAAGAAATTCAGAGTGTAAGGTGGACCAGTGCACTTCCAGCATGTGCTTACTGATATATCACACTCTAAGTAGCAGAAGTAATCAGGGTACAGAAAAAAGAGGTTAGGCTTAGACATGGAAAGAATGCAGAAAATCAAAATGGAACCTAAGTTAGCAAGGGCTTGAGGAAGAATGCAGGTGGATTTCAACAGAATAATAGGAGGATTTCCTGGGAAAGACCCAGCCCACTTTTGAGGCAGATGTTCTTGGGCAGGGCATTGGGAGTAGTGACAGCAGCTGTGATGACACTGTTCTTGAGGGCAGGTCTTCTTTCCTACTGGAGGCTCCCCTGTATTATTGCCCATCTGGATGCTTCAAGCTTCAAGGGACTAACCACAACTCCAAATGGCTTCATGAGAGTTAAGACGGTCAAAATCTTTGGTGTTTGGTGCTTCTGTTAATAACCTAATCTCAAGACACCACTGTAACAACAACTAGCTATACCACTCAAAGCCCAGATGGGCCAAGGCAAAGCCACATGTAGGCACTTCATGACATAAGGAATTGGGCATCAAAACAGACTAAGTGATTGGGGAAAATGCTCACACAGCAACTCAAAAGGGAGAGATTATCTCTCAAAGTCACCACTCAAACCCTCTACTTCTGCATTCATAAAATAAGGAGGTGGGGAGAACCCCCTAAATGCTAATAGGGACAGGCAGGCCACATGTGTAAGCAGCAACAGGAAATAGGAGGACCTTTAGAAAATGCCTCATCTAAAGAGCAGAGCCACTCTCCAGTGAAGACAATTGCTGACAAGTGAGAACAGATGTCCCACATTGCCAGATTTTCTCATCTTTCAAGACAATCTGGAAATATATAACTGATGTATATTCACTGGAATTTTTTAATTTGGCAACTAATAAGACTTTTTTTTTGCGGGGGGAGGCCATGAGGGGGCTTCCCTGGTGACATAGCTGGTAAAGAATCTGTCTGCAATGAGGGAGACCCAGGTTTGATCCCTGGGTCAGGAAGATGCCCTTAAGAAGGGAATGGCTACCCACTCCAGTATTCTCAAGTGGAGAATTCCATGAACAGAGGAGCCTGATGGTTGCAAAGAGTCAGACATGATTGGCTAACATAAGACATTTTTATTGGTCAAAACTGAGCTGGGAACTGTTCTGTGTGACCCACGGGCCACAAATTGGGATCCTCATCAAAGTTCTCCTTCATCCTGAATCTTCTTGCTCTTATTCTCCTTATTCCCAATACAAGGTGTCCCATTCACTAAGGTAAGTTTGGGCCTTCATGACCTCTGTGAAGCCCAAGCAGCCACTGCCAGTCCTCTGATGTACCCTCTCCCAGTTCCTTGCATCTCATTTATCAGCATTCAGTTGTCCTAATCTGAGCAGCTCAAATACATCCATACACTTCCCTCCCATGATTTGAAAGTTGCTCAACTCAATTTATTGGTAGAAAAAGGTCTGCTACACCTTTTTCAGGTTGTCACTTAAGCTCCAGTAGCCACCAAATCCAAATACATAATCATCAGTATCATAAGCAAACCTTTACTAGGTACCTTTTACCAAGCTAACTGCCATATACATATCCTACAATCCAATTTATGTTTTCATGTAGGTAGTGTCATAAGTGATTGTCAGCACTGTTACCTGGGTCAGACTCCTCAGATTTGAATCCTAATTCCTCCACTTATTAGCTGTGTGACTTTAAACAAATCAATCAACTTTTCTGGGCCTCCATGACCCCAACTGTAAAAAGGTAATTATAATCATATCTACACCAAAAGTAGGTTGCAAGAATGAAAAGAGTTATTACACATACAGACCCTTCAAAATGATGCCTGTCCTATTGCATGCCTTTGCCAGTGTTATAAATGCAAAAGAACTAAGTGCTGTGATTAGTATAGGTATCACCAAACCGGGATGCTGGTGAACAGAGATGGGGAATTAGAAGACAGAACAAAGCTCTGGGCTGCCTCACCAAATCTCACTATTACCCTTCCTCCATCAGCCACGCCTCCCCACAAGGTCATAGAAAGAAATGCACAAAGGACCAAGCAAGGCAGCACTGTGCTACTAGCTGGGCTCCAGTCAGCAGGCCACTGAGGCTGAGGTGGGCCTGCCCTGAGGCTCAGGCTGGGCTTCCAGGCTCCTGTGCTGAACTCTGGAGAACTAGACTGGAGTACAGAGAGGACCCCTGTGGCCCAGCCTCTATAGCTACAAGTTGTCTAGAAATAAAATATATCAAAGGCAGCTATGCCTTCTTTTCCCCAAACCAAAACCAAAACTTATAATACAGTCCCAGCTGGAGAGAGATGGGGCTCAAAGTCCATCCCACTACACACACACACACACACACACACACACACCCACACACACACACACACACAGGGCCTTCTAGAGGCTGCAGGTAAACAAGAGGGCTCTGGTTTCCATTGCACAGAAGGAAATTGGTATATGCAACCATGTCTGGTCTCTTCTGGATGGGTAGAAGTTTCTGGAAGGCTTTTGGGATAAAGGAAGGGAGAGGATGCATGGAAGGCCCTCTCATGTCCCCAGGTTTCTAGATGAAAGAAACAACTTCTAAGGGAAATGTCAAGGCAGTCCCCTAGAGCTGTGGACACTTCACTGGCCTGGCACTTGGTCATCACTGTCTCTTCCTCCCTGGAAAATGAGTGACTGCCTGGACCCTGACCCATCTTGGAGAGGAGGAAAGAAGGGAGGGAGGAGGAAAGAAGGGAGGGAGGAGGCAGAGAAAGGAACATTCAGGTCCTTCCAGAGGCCAAGGGTAAGCAATAAATGCATGAGTGACCCTGACATCCCTTTGGTCTTCTAGTTCCCCTACGTGTAAAGTGAGGACCATACTAGTGGTTAATTCCCTCTCGCTCTAATACTCCATAAGCTCTAAGGCCATGAGCTCAAGTATAAAATCTATACGACTGTAACCTTGGTCCTTAAAAGAAGCCCCAACAAGCTGAGTCACTGAACTTCGTCCACCTAATTTTACGCCTCACTCCCTTTCAAGAAGTGCCTTTACTGTACTCGTGCTCCTTGAAGAACTTCAAGCACCCACACGGGGAGCTTTAGGATGTGGAACTCTGAGTCAAGCAGAAAATCACCTCTGAAAACGAGTTCTCTGGGTCCCGAGGAGGAGGGCATGGCACTGGTCAAGGGTGCAGGGACTTTAGGTGCCTCTGACCTGCTGAATCAATTACCACTTGTTCTGTGATTCTTCTTGCTTATTCTCAACTCAAATTCCACCCAGACATTTCAGAGTTAGCAGAGCATGTAAAGGGGGGTGTTTTTCACCTGCTCAGACATTTTTCAGATGCTTTTTGTAATTGGATAACTTAAACATAGCTTTGTTTTAAGCCGTCCAACATGCTGTGATATTGATGGGAAAAGGAAGTTGACAAGAATGGGAGATATTTCCCTCATTTGGCTCGTACATGAAAGGATGGGGAAGACGTGAGGCTTTTAGTTAGTTTACCAACATGAATATGGCCCCTAATGAAAGAAGCTGCTCAAAGCATCACACACGCACACACACACACAATGGCTTCATGTGGGACATAAAAAGGACAGAATCACCAATTCAAATTCTATGTGACAACCTCGATGGTTTCCAACACAAGGACAGTTTTAGGTTATGCAAAATTTTTCTTTGCAATGGAAAAAAAAAATTGAGAGCTGGCTGTAATTTCTGATACACCATATTGTGAGGCTGTTATTCAGAAAACTAAACATATGTATATATAATTTTTCAAACAAAGATGTTGTTGTTGTTTTAAGTGTAAAGCCCACAGCATTTTCATTTGTTCTAAACATTGGGCCTAATCCAGAGTGGGGGGAAAATTACTTTTTCTGCCACAGGAAGTGTAACTTCCTTGAGCTCTGGAACATGCCTATTTTCAAAATTACAGTCTCTCTCCCTTTGGACCCCAGGGAAATATGAGAATGGGGAACTGGCTTTGGATCTTTTCTAACAAAACTTACAACATTTTAGAGAGCAAGGAAGGATTCTGGAATAATGCTTAGAATCAACTCACTTTTTTCCTTCCACTTAAGGACCAAAAAGAGGAGAAAATAAACTGGGATGGATGTCAGAAGAAGGGTATAAGATGCTATTATTTATTGCTGCTAGTAAATAACATTTACTGCATACTACTGCATGCCAGTCCTAATCTAGGCACCTTTATGCATGTTTACTCATTTAATCCATACAACAACCTTCTGAAGCAAATGCTATTATTGTACCCATTTTACAGGTGAGGAAATTGAAAAACAGAGATGTTAATTTTCTTAGTAAGGGAAGAAGATAGAAGGCAAACCTGGGCAATGTCTCTGTACATTTTTAAACACTACAGTTTTAAATCAGGTACCCATTACATGCAATGCTAAGACTTCACTAGGTGCTTTAAATTTATCATGTCATTTAATCCTCTGAGCACTGCAGGTTTCCACACACCCAGTTATAGATGAGACAGATCAAAAGACTAAGTAACCGGACAAAGAGTAAGCAGCAGAACCAGGATTTGAACCCAGGCTTGAGAGATTCCAAAAAATTTTTTTTTTTAATGAATGAAAAAAAATTTATTCTGTAATAGCAGTTAGTTATATGTGTAAAAGGCTCACCTCTGTCAATGGTTGGACATTCTGTTTAAAATATCTTTGGTCTGTCTGAGGTGGACCCGCCTAGGTCTAGACTCCCTTTCTTTTTTTTCCTTTGTTTTTTTTTTTTTTTAAATTTAAATTGGTTTGGCCATACATTGACATGAATCCACCACGGGTGTACATGCGTTCCCAAACATGAACCCCCCTCCCACCTCCCTCCCCATAACATCTCTCTGGGTCATCACCGTGCACCAGCCCCAAGCATGCTGTACCCTGCATCGGACATAGACTGGCGATTCGATTCTTACATGATCGTATACCTGTTACAATGCCATTCTCCCAAATCATCCCACCCTCTCCCTCTCCCTCTGAGTCCGAAAGTCCGTTATACACATCTGTGTCTTTTTTGCTGTCTTGCATACAGGGTCGTCATTGCCATCTTTCTAAATTCCATATATATGTGTTAGTATTCTGTATTGGTGTTTTTCTTTCTGGCTTACTTCACTCTGTATAATCGGCTCCAGTTTCATCCATCTCATCAGAACTGATTCAAATGAATTCTTTTAACGGCTGAGTAATACTCCATTGTGTATATGTACCACAGCTTTCTTATCCATTCATCTGCTGATGGATATCTAGGTTGTTTCCATGTCCTGGCTATTATAAACAGTGCTGTGATGAACGTTGGGGTACATGTGTCTCTTTCAATTCTGGTCTCCTTGGTGTGTATGCCAAGCAGTGGGATTGCTGGGTCATAAGGTAGTTCTATTTGCAATTTTTTAAGGAAGAAAGATTCCAAAATTTATGTGAAATTTTATGTCAAGTACCCTGGGTTGTAATTCATGGAAAGCATAAGACATAGTCCCTGCGTGCCCAAGATTATGCCCTATCTAGAGAGGAAAACAGAGAAGGAAAGATGTTACAGTACAGTATGATCATTGCAAAGGGCCCTGTTTTGTAAGCACTTGACTTAGAACTCAGAGTTTAACAATAGCATCTTATCCATCTTTATAGTTGTGCCATTCAACATGTACCCCAGATTAGAACAGATCTGTCATGTTTATTTGGATGTTCTTCTAAAGTGTAGAAGCAACTCCAGGCAATCTAGGATGCATCTGGGGACAAAAAGGAACAGAACACAAATTCTATCCCCACACTCTCCCAACAAAGCAAGTTTAGCTTGAGTTTTTCAAAATAAACTCAGTAGTGTTGAGAGATTAGAAGAGTTACTTAAATACAAAGAACTCCAAGACAGCATTGAAGAGTGAAAGAAATAAGGGGAGGAGAGGAAACAGGGAGTCCTACCAACTTGGTCCTTGGGACCAGGTATTTCATTATGTTTCTAAATTTGGTCCTGGAAGTATGAGCAGAATTAGAAATACGTATTCTGTCTTTGTGGATTAACACTGGTCCTTCTGACTTCAAGGTGTGAGTCAGAGGGTGAAAGGGGAGTGGAAAATGTACATATCTGCTTGGATGATTGATGGTGGGGGGAAAATCCCATTTTTCATAAATTATGGGCCCTTTTTTACTTCTAGTAATGCACAGAAGATTAAAGTGAAGTCTATATTTCACAAATGGGAAGACCAAGTGATTTAAAACCGTTGTTATAATGACCTACTTTGGAGTGAAGAATCAATTTCTTTTACAGCAAGTATCTGTTAATTTAGGGAGAGAGGGAGGCAGGAAGTGCATGGACTGAGCAATGGAGAAAAGGAGAACAAGGGGAGAGAAAAAAATAGCTTAGGAAATTGAGTAGGGCGTCTCTTGCTCTGTTTTCGTATACTGAGCAGTTTAGAGGTCATTTTGCATAGAGCAAAGAGGACAAATTTTGGACTCCCATTTTTAGTCATGGCTCTGTCCCTTAGGTGATGTATTAGTTTCCTGTTGCTGCTGTAAGAAATTAACACAAATTTAAAGACTTAAAGCAGCACAGATATACTATCTTATGGTCCTATGGGTGTGGAGTCCGACACTGGTCTCAGAGGCCTAATACAGCTGCGTCCCCTCTGGAGGCTCTAGGAAAGAAGCCACCCTCCATCTTATGACTCATGACCCCCCCTTCATCAATAAAGCCAGCAATGGCCAAGGGTGTCTCTTTCATATCACATCATTTTGACCCTGTCCCCTTTTAAGGGCGCTCATGACTACTCTAGACTGACCTAGATAATCCAGAGTCGTCCCCCTGTCTTTCTGTCTGCTGCTTAGTAACACATTCTATCTGCAAGCCTAATTCCCTTTAGCCACGTTACCTAACAAACCCACAGGTCCTAGGGCTTAGGACGCAGACATCTTTGGGATGCTGGGAGCATTATTCTGCCTCCCAAAGGCACTGGGCCTTGGAAATGTAGCTGCAAACCTGTTTATTTATCTATCAAATGGGAATTTTAAAAATGCCTCATAGAACATCTGCAAAAATTCAATGATAATCTATCTGTAACACATCATGGGGAGGGGGGTGGGTGGGCAGGGTGCAGAGGGCTGTCAGCAACTAGCGTCTGTCACAGCAATATCGATAAGCCCTTTCCTAATGGCCCAAGTAGTCATTTAACAGTATAAGCGAACAACTCTATTTTATGCCTTTTTTCCTCCTTTTTCATCATATCAAGCTCTTGAATGTTTCTGACAAGCCATCTTCAGCATAATGACATCCACATGCCCCCACAGCCAGGCACAGGCCCAGCAGGAAACAGCAAATCTGTTTCCCCTTAAGCCAAGGGACTTCTTCCACCTTTGCTTTCTACACAGAACACTGCATGGAGTCAAGGGAAGCTGAGAAAATGGAAAAGAATTTCAAGTGATATCTTAAGTGATTTGGCTTCCCTTGTCACATGAGAAGCAATGAGATCTCCCTGGTAGGAGCCCCTTCACCTATCAGCAGGTCTGACACCCACAGGTGACCTGCCAGGATGAACGGCAGTGTCTTACATTGGAAATATGGAAAGTTCTAAATTGTAGGGGAGAAAAATAAGAGAGTTACCAAACACAGGCAGCTTTCTCCTTGCAGTATTACAGTGAAGTGGCTCAGATATTGCCTAATTGTCATCCAAACAACCCACCCAATCAAGCCCCCCTCTGGTGGAGCTCAGCATTGCTGAAGTTCTGCCAGGTGCCCACCAACTAACTAGATCCTTCATTTTACTCCAACGGGGCCTGCCAGAAATTCAAGGGAATTGCTCCAAGGAGCTAGGCAGCTGCAAGATTCGGTCAAAGATAAACAGCTTTTGGAGATTCAGCCAAACCACAACTCATCAGGGATCCAAAGTGAGGAGTTTCTCTCCGGTTCCTGCAGAGCTGGTGACCTCTAATAAGCACTTCCAGGTCAAATCAGTTCTGCTCCCCAAAAGCATCAATTCTAGGACTAGTCACTGGTACACAGGAGCCCAGAACTCTAGGGATCTTAACTCCCCGTGGCTCTCCTGACAGGCAAAAGCTTGTCCCATTGGCTCCAACCACTCAGCCTTTTGGTACAGATGCAGCGGCCTTCCCATCAAATCACTTCACTTCTTGTTGGGTGAGAATGAGTGTTTCAGCTATGGTCATCTGATGAAATGGAACAGACCTGAAACCCAAACTACATCTTCTTATTTTGTAACTTTTTCCTACCATGCCAGGATGCCCATTCAAATTAAAGAAGAGGAGGAAAGAGAAGGAAGAGGAGGATGAGGAGGAAGAGGAAAGGGAAAAAAGAGAGGGAGGTACTGCAGAGAAGAGGAAGAAGCAGGAGCAGCAGTAGCAGCTGCTGCCCAGACAAGACCACGCTCCAGCCGTATAATACATAGAGCAATAGGGGTGCTGCTTATAAATATTTGATGTCATTCACCTTTGACAGGATTAAAACATTGGGTGTTTCCATAATCCACTGATAGTCTATTCTCTTAGAGAAAACAAACTCTCCAAAATTATCTGCACCCTGTCCCTGCCCTCTTACCTATTCTGGAAGGTTCAGGGAAAAGCAGCATTCCATAGCAACTGCAGCTAGCATCCTGGGAGTCTGAGAATTTCTCAGAGTGGCAAGAGCAGTAACTGGGTGAAGGCAGAGCCCTCAAGGCAAATACACACACACACCCTCACACACACACACACACACACACACACACACACACACACACACTCACATATACCCTCAGGCAGCTGAGGTTACACCCAGAAAAGTGAGAGGCAAAGATTTCAGGGCAAGAGGAGTGTTGGCCACCCAGCTGTGCATCAGAGGACAAGTGGCTATCTCCCTCTGATGCATGTGTGGAAGAATGGAGCAGACAGAAAACAGCCTACTGTCAAAATGGCATAACTCTATGCAATCGCTGAGACTGCTAATGGAGCTACAAAAAGAAAACACACACAGGCCTGTGAAATATAGCCTAACACTGCCTTATGAATTTTCATACTCCTCTGTGATCCATCACAGCAAGGATTTCCATCACAACTATTATCCATCATCAGGAGCACCACAGGCATTGCACTGGGGGGACCCAGCACCCAGGGAATTCACAGCCTCTACTCCCTGAGGTGA
This sequence comes from Ovis aries, assembly GCF_016772045.2. Classification (NCBI taxonomy): domain Eukaryota; kingdom Metazoa; phylum Chordata; class Mammalia; order Artiodactyla; family Bovidae; genus Ovis; species Ovis aries. Next base: position 58,406,713 of record NC_056055.1, read on the forward strand.
CTTCCCCGATCCCCTGCAAGCTATACTGGGAGCTCATTCAGGAACCGACTAACGAAGCAGGCATTTAGTGGTGCCTACCTGCTAGAGGGTGGCGGTAGACAAGACACTATTTTCCAGTTTGTCTGGGAATTCATTTGTATCATACGTGCAAATGATATGACCCTGGGAACACAGGGTCAGCCCTCAGCAAATTTCTACTAACTAAGCAAAGTCTTGCCTTCCTCTCACGCATGAAAGTATGCCACTCTCACACATGAAAGGCCCTGGTAAGGTCCCAGTCCTAAATTCCCCAATGTAGCTTCCACTTCTTCCATCCATGAAACAGATATTTCTAAGAAGTTCTGAACTGAGACTCCAAAATTTCCATCACATCCTTCCCTAGCCTATCAATATAGGGGTGGAAGAGGAACAGTGAGAAAAACTAAACAAGAGAGGGGAAAGAAGCAAGGGAGAGAAGGCAAAAAAGACTGAACATGACTATACCTTATACCTCCTTATCTATTATCTCATTCATCCTTGCAACAACCCTAACAAGAGGTTTATTTACTCTCCTTTGACATATAGGGAGGAAAAAAGACTCAGATAACTTGGTTTATCTCTCATGAGATAATTTTATACTTTCCTTATTTTCTCAGAAAGTCAGCTACAGCTAAAGACGACAGGCTTCAATCACCCCCCACATTCTCAAAAGGAGTAGATGGAACCATTCCTGCAGCTCTTGCTCAGTAGTGGAGCCCACCACATATTTCAGCCTGTGTACTTGGAGCTGGAAGCTGGCTGAGAAGCAGAATGGGTCGGAGAGTCGCCAGCCTGACCAGGAGGTCTGCAGGATAGGGAGCTGGAAGGCCCCATCCTTAGCTGGAGGCAGGAGAGCCAAAGAAACTCATTAGCCCCCCCAGGTGCAGCCACACCAGTGGGGTGCAACTTGAGAGTGCTAGCAAGGCCTGGCATTTGATCTCTGGTATCAGGAGCTTAACAAACCATGATGTGGTTCCTCTCAAAGCCAGAAATGCCGAGAATTGTGAAGGTGGTGGGATTTCAGCTTGTTCTCCCTGTGGGGCCTCCCACCAGTCCAGTGCAGGCTGAGAAGGGGACCTGGCCTTTCCTATCTGGAGAGGTAAGAAGACTCCAACAACTAAAAGGCTAAGGGCCAAGGTAGTCCACCACAGACAGGACTTGCGGGAGGATTTAAGAGAACACCACCAGAATGCTATGCCCTGCAGGGGTACCCGTGAAATGCCTCTGAAGGCTCTGTGGATGCCATGGAAGACAAGATAGGAGCCGAGGGAAACTGATAAATAGGGCCAGCCAGGTAGAGACTTCTGTATCTTTTCTTTCAACCTTTCTCCCTAGCCCTGGATCTGGAGGCTCCAAATGACAGGGAGGAATAAGGAACAAAGTAGAGGGATGGGGCTTCAACGGTAGCACAGTGGTTAAGAACCCACCTGCCAACGTGGGTTCAATCCCTGAGTTGGGCAAATCCCCTAGAGAAGGACATGGCAACCCACTCTACTATTCTTGCTGGGGAAATCCCATGAACAGAGGAGCCTGGCAGACTACAGCCCATGGTGGCATAGAGAGTCAGACACGACTGAGTGACTGAGCATACACACAAAGAATTACATAGGATTCTGTAGTGCAAATCAGTCCATTTCCATATAATTTTTTCCACTTCTAGGTCAAAGCTGGTGAGCTGAGCACACCTTGGCTGGCCAACTTAGCAAAAGACACAAAGAAGTACAGCTGGCCCTTCAACAGCACGGGGGTTAAGGACACCAACCCTTGACTTCTACAGTTGAAAATCTGAATATAAATTTACAGTCAGTCCTTTATAGCTAAGATTTCTCATCCTTGAACTCAACCAATCATGGATAATATAGCAGTAGAGTAGGTATTTAGTGAAAAAAAAAATCTGCAAATAAGTGGACTCATAATTTAAACCTATATGCTCAAGGGTCAACTGTACTCAGACTCCTCCCTTAACCAAACTTAACTTAGACTCCTTCTAGCCCTCTGGATGAGGCTGAGACCTTGGGCTAATTTTAGCAAGAATTCTGCCACATCAGTTTAGTGAGTATCCTCCACCCACATTGGACCAAATTCCTCATCCACACCCTTGATATCTAAATCCTTGACCCGTCCTTAGCAAGAGTCCTATTAGTCCAGTTCAGCAAGAAACAGCCAACTGTTGGCATAGTTATTTTCCGAGTACTGAACCCCTCACTCTAGCTATAAATAGCCACCTGTCTTTGTATTTTGAAGTTCTCTCTCTCTCTTCTGTTGTAATAGTCCTGAATAAAATCTGTCTTGCCATCACAACTATCCAGTAAATAATTTCTCTTTAACGGTAGCAACCCCAATAGCCATCTGACTTAATGCTGAAGGGCAAGAACAGCTTACCTCTGTGATGTGTGTTTATGGTTTTGCCAAGCCTGTTTTCTTTCACTGTTGCCAAGCACATTCTGAATTTTCTCATCCTTTTCAGTTGTTTTATTAAAGAGAAGAAAAAAACTTGAAAAACAAAATTTTCAAAATGAAGGAAATATTACCAAAAAAGCTGAGGAAGAAGGACCAATTAGAACATATGACAAAGAAAGACCCTGCATTAAAGGCTAGTGAGGAAGGGGAGAGCAGGGACAGGAGAGGGAGAAGAGAAAGGAAGGTTTCACTAAGTCAGACTTATGGACTAAATGTTAGAGCTTTATAAATTCCCAGGAGTGCAAAAAAGATCTCAGTATATATAATGCTTTTAAAAGTCACAGAAGGAAAACGGAAATGAATTCAACTCACTTGCTTTTGGGGCTGTCTTTAAGAAAAAAATAAAGGCAGATAAATGCTGCTAAAAGAGCTCTTCGCAATGTTTCAAAATGAATAAATAAAACCTTCCCTGCCAACTTTTTTTTATTATTATGTCTGTCTCTGACTTTTTAAATGCTTACCTTAAAAATGTTTTCACTTCCTTTTCCCTGAACGTTTTATAGTTCACCTTCTTAAATTTCACTGGAGACCTGCAAATCAAGTTGCATCTTGCTGATTTGATAGCTGCTTTTACGCAGCCCAGCGGAAGGCAATGCCTTGGCATCACTCTTGCTGGGAAGAGAGTTTATTAGCAAGCCCTCCTCTGCTTGGCTGGCAGAAGGACGTGCTAGGAAGGCCAGACTAGGCTAGGCCTAGCCCAGGGGCCAGCCGGCAGGTGTCTGGATCAAGTGGATCAGGCTCCTCAGGGGTGACCTTCAGTCTCATAGCAACAACAAAGGAAATCACCACTTTCTCCAAACATCATTAGAGACCCTTGCTTCCCACACTGGTTGGGAGAGGGGAAGGGAAAATGGGCAGAGGCAAGAAGAAAAATCCTTGTTTTGCAATTCCAGTAATTAGTCCTAGAGGATCCCTCCAACTGCTACTCCTGGCAGGAAGGCCTAGGAAAGAAAAGTCACCAGGCTTGCTACACAGGCCACCGCAGAGCTGGCTCTCTACTTGAAATTCAAATGAGAGCTGCTCTGACCTTTCCTGTCACATATTTTATTTCAGAGACAGTTTACAAGGCCTTTCCACCATGCAGGTCATGTTTTAGTTTAAACAGAAATCCTCTCATAGGTGTTAGATGCGAGTTAATGATTACACTGAAATCATTCTAATTAGGCTCTGTTGTTACATGCTGCCCTTTGGGGGCTACTGCTGTTGTCACATAAAGTATTTTGTAGAAAAATAATTGGTCTGAAATCCCTTCCTCCCTCTCTAACATACCCATCCCTTACTCCCTCTTGTTTTTTGTTTTTTTTTTTTTTTCCTAAAATAATTATTGATCTTTCAGCCCTTGATCAGGAAGGTCATTCACCTCTCAGTCCCTATGAACCTTCTAGAAGGTGTCAGGACTGGCAATAGCACCCAGGAGGGAGGTAACTGTGGCCCATCCTTTGCCAGTTCAGGCCTGCATTACAGTATCAGAGGGGAAGTGAGAATGAGGTTTCTATCAGGACTCTTCCAAAGCGTCCTTAATTTTGTTGTTGTTGTTGTTGTTGTTGTCGTTGTTGTTTTTCTGGATATTTGCAGAGCAGGTGGGTAGAGGATGAAAGCTTTGTCATCCTCCTGGGCTCTGCACAGTGCAGAGAACAGTTAAGTGGGAGATGGTGGCCCCGGTTTCTCTGTATGGTTTATTCAGCATTAATATACATACACCATGCCCAGTTCAGTCTCCAGCAGTATTCAGTCTTGATACTGCTAGAATAGCCAATATTGAGATTTTGTTTTTCCTTTTCTCAGTTTTGTTTCTTCTCAATCACCTGGAATAACTGACCCAGCTGCCTTATAGAAGAAACTCTTAGCAATTTCAGTTCAGTTCAGTCACTCAGTTGTGTCTGACTGTTTGCGACTCCATGAAATGCAGCACGCCAGGCCTCCCTGTCCATCACCAACTCCCAGAGTCCACCCAAACCCATGTCCATTGAGTCGGTGATGCCATCCAACCATCTCATCCTCTGTTATCCCCTTCTCCTCCTGCCCTCAATCTTTCCCAGCATCAGGGTCTTTTCAAATGAGTCAGTTCTTCGCATCAGGTGGCCAAAGTATTGGAGTTTCGGCTTCAACATCAGTCCTTCCAATGAACACCCAGGCCTGATCTCCTTTAGAATGGACTGGTTAGATCTCCTTGCAGTCCAAGGGACTCTCAAGAGTCTTCTCCAACACCACAGTTCAAAAGCATCAATTCTTTGGTGCTCAGCTTTCTTTATAGTCCAACTCTCACATCGATACATGACCACCGGAAAAACCATAGCCTTGACTAGACAAACGTTTGTGGAAAAAGTAATATCTCTGCTTTTGAATATGCTGTCTAGTTTGGTCATAACTTTCCTTCCAAGGAGTAGTGAAGTCGTTCAGTTGTGTCCGACTCTTTTGCGACCCCATGGACTGTAGCCTACCAGACTCCTCTGTCCATGGGATTTTCCAGGCAATAGTCCTGGAGTGGATTGCCATTTCCTTCTCCAGGGGATCTTCCCAACCCAGGGATCGAACCCGGGTCTCCCACATTGTAGACAGATGCTTTTCCAAGGAGTAAGCATCTTTTAATTTCTTGGCTGCAATTACTATCTGCAGTGATTTTGGAGCCCAGAAAAATAAAGTCTGACACAGTTTCCCCGTCTATTTCCCATGGAGTGATGGGACCAGATGCCATGATCTTAGTTTTCTGAATGTTGAGCCTTAAGCCAACTTTTTCACTCTCCTCTTTCACTTTCATCAAGAGGTCCTTTAGCTCTTCTTCACTTTTTGCCATATGGGTGGTGTCATCTGCATATCTGAGGTGATTGATATTTCTCCCAGAAATCTTGATTCCAGCTTGTGCTTCCTCCAGCCCAGCATTTCTCATGATGTACTCTGCACAGAAGTTAAATAAGCAAGGTGACAATATACAGCCTTGACGTACTCCTTTTCCTATTTGGAACCAGTCTGTTGTTCCATGTCTAGTTCTAACTGTTGCTTCCTGACCTGCATACAGGTTTCTTAAGAGGCAGGTCAGGTGGTCTAGTATTCCCATCTCTTTCAGAATTTTCCACAGTTGATTGTGATCCACACAGTCAAAGGCTTTGGCATAGTCAATAGAGCAAAAACAGATGTTTTTCTGGAACTCTCTTGCTTTTTCCATGATCCAGTGGATGTTGGCAATTTGATCTCTGGTTCCTCTGCCTTTTTCAAAACCAGCTTGATCATCTGGAAGTTCACAGTTTATGTATTAGCAATTTAAGGGGATATATTTAATGCTGGAAGAAAATTAAACCAAGTTGTGGGACACAAGAACAGCTTTTGGGCCACAGCTAATAGAGTCTGTTCTAGAGAATGGACAACACTGCGAAAGATAAAATGGATCATCACTTGGAGAAAACAAAATCCTTTTTTTTTTTGGAATCTCTGACAGTTAATAGATTGGTTGAAGAATTCAGAGGAGCAGGAGGAGGTGTCAATAAAGGCAGAAGGAGTCTAAGTAGTCAGAGTGTGCTAATCTAATATAAAAAGGAGGCTGGAAAAAAAATGAAAAAAAAAAAAAAAGGAGGCTGAGAGGGCACTTAATACCCTTGCCTATAACTGAGTTGGCAAACCTTCTGAAGGTGGTTTTCAATCTTAAAAAAAATTTTTTTTAATTATCTGAGGCCAACCTGTCCCAGCTACTTTAAATCTATATCCAGTATCACCAGATAACTCAGAAAAAAAAATTTTTAATGAAGTTTTTACAGCAAAAAGCTGTTTCAGACACAGTGTCAAAAGTATTCTCATTCTAATAACAAAAATAGTGGTAAAGAATCAAAATTACAACAAGCACAACTATTGTTAACCTATCTTAAAAATTCAGTATCTCTAGAATTTTTTGTCTTGTCCAATAATCCTTGCTCCTCAAAGTGTGGTCCGTGGACCAGCCATGCTTGCTTCACCTGGGAAGGTGTCAGAAATGCTGAATCTCATGCCCCATGTCAAACCACTGATACGAGAATATGCATATCAGCAAAATCCCATGGGCTCTTGGGCACACTAAGTCTGAGATGCTGGTTTCTCCACATTCCTACCTATCAGAATCACAAGATTTTCTTACTCTCCACATCAGCAAAGGATTCTCTGACTCAGACTCTACCATGGGAAGAGACACCATCTCTAACTCCTAGCTCAGTTTGCCCAAGAAACTAAAAAGAATGAAACAGGGATGTTAACTGGATTTTCGAGGGGGGAAAAGGCAGCAAGGAAAACTTCTCTTTCTTGAGAAATATGTTACAGTGTTTTGCTTTTATTTTCTTTTTGTCATGGGGGTGGTGGTATTCAGAGAGCCTTAAATCCCTTCAAAGAGTCATAAAATCAGAATTCTGCATTCAAGACCTCATGCTCTTTTTATCTACTCTCAAGAGCTAATATGAGTTTTCAGCCCACAAAAACCCTTGCTTTGATGAATGAACATTCCACCAGTGAGGCTAAGAAGTCAATTAATGTTCTATGTGAGTGTGAGAGGACTAGTTTTTCACTGATTTGATTTGCTTGCACTTTGTTAGGATAAAGTTTTGGAGGTTTTTCCTGATGTGTTTTAGATTAAAAATACCTTCAGACACTATATATGGAGAACATATTTTTATATATGTAGATAGATTAATCAGTAGATACAGATAAAGACACTTGCTCTCTCTTCTAAACAAGTTTATTTCAAGACCCCCTACAAACCCTAGATCTTCATGCCTGTCAAGGCTTCCAACAGCAGTGTGTGTTGGTAATACCTTTGTCACTGCCTAAACAAGACATCAATAATTAAATTCCCATTTATAAAGAGAGGAAATTATTCATGCCATCAGCACTCCCCATCAATAACAGGAGGAAACCTAACTATCTCATTACCCCATCACACTATGTGCAAACAGAACTGCCCGTTGTTGACAATACATATTTGATAAGTGAGGAAACAGGAAGGATAAGCCAAGGATGCAGAGAAGCTGCTTGAGCTTGCCAAGGATCTGGCCCTGGGGTTAGGGTTTGCCTCCTGCACCCTCCTCCAGATCAGATTCTAGATTGGCCACAAACCGACCACAGCTGAATGGAATGCAGGCTATCTGGCTGTTTGGGGATCACACAGCCTTTCTTTATTCATCTAAAAATAAAGTTTAACAATCTTGTTTCCCCTTTATCCTCCTTTGCTTTTTCAATAAATTTCTCAAGAAGTTTCTCAATGAACTTTTTTAAAGAAGCCTTCATATTTGAAATATTCTACTCAAACTCAACATCCTGACAGGGTGTTTAGGGGGAAAGGCAGTGGTTAATGAAGTCCATGCAGTGATCAATGATCAGCAATCTATAGACACACCCTGGGCTTTCCCACGGACCTGCTGGGGAGCCTTGGGGACGCTGCTTCCTTTTCGTGTTGCAATTTCCTCAACACTAATTTGAGACATTTGGAAGACCCAATTTCTCTTTCAGCTGTTAAAGATGAAAAGCTTCTTCTTGTGGTAAGCCTTGCTTCCCTAAAACAAAACACAGTCAGTCCCTCAACATCCACAGCGGGTTAGTTCCAGGGTCCCTCCAGATACCAAAACTCAAGGATGCTCAAGTCCCTTATATAAAATGGAGTAATACAGTCAGCCCCTCTCATCTCCAGGTTCCATACCCACAAATTCCAGATATGAGAGGCTGACTGTCCAGGAAAATCACAAATGACCAAAAAGCAGAGAGTATCATTTTCAGTCTGGTACTGACTTTTGTGATCTTGGAGAAATAATAACCAGCCCCTGTGTTTCTTCACTCTGTCAAATTGCTATTAATATAATGCCAATTATTTTCTTTTGCAAAGTTATTCTCTGTTCCAACCCACCATCTACTCTTCACTCTCTGCGCCCCTCCAGTAGCTCAGGGAATTGACCTCTGTAGGCAGCATCATCCACATAGCCTTCTTTTCTGGCTTCCTATTGGAATGGGCCAATGGGAAGTTTCCAGCAAAACTTCAGATGGTGCTTGAGAAATACTGGAATATTGCTTCTTCACCTCTCCCTGTTTCTATAACCCTACTATGACATCAGCCATGTCTCCCCGTAACTGCAGCTTCCACTGGACGGCCCCTCGCCCACAGCTCTGCTTCTCACTGGGATCTAGAAATCTATTTCTTCCCCTTCCCACCTTAGCCCTAGACATAGCAGGGGCTCCCCATGCTGTCTGCTAGCCTCTGGCTTCTGTGGTCCTGAGCACATCTTTATAAGTAGCCCTTTCAATAAAGCTTCTATTTGAGCCATCTGAGCTCCCTTCCATCTCATGCCAGAAATTTAAACAACACACAGGGTAAAGAGTAAGTAACTAGTTCAAAATACTTTAGATAACTGTTTTGTAAGGGCTGCCATAACAAAGTATCTCAGATTGGGTGGCCTGTTTTCTCACAGTTCTGGTTGGGAGTCAGGATCAGGTTGCTGGCAGGGTTAGGATTTCAACAGGATACAATTCGGCCCACAACAGGCACTTTCAACCTAATTAGCCATATGTTTTTAAGTATGAAACCTGGGTGTGTTTCCAGCATATTCTCCAAGCGAAGTCTCCCAAACCATAATTCTCAACCACAACCAGCGCCACATTCTCAAGAGGGTAAGCGGCATCAACATGAACTTCAACCACACATCGGTAACAATGTGGTGCTGGGTTTACCCCCCTCAGAAAAGGGGGTGTGCCACGGTGGGAAAGCCTAGCGGGGAGGCAGAATTTGGGGCTTCTCCCCACATGAGCTTGACATCACTCAATGTCTCAAATGCTTCACCTTTTCATTCGTAAAATAATAGTAATGTCAACTATCTCGTGGAATTACTAAAAGAACCAAAGCATGCGCCCACCATGGAAAACAGTATGGAGGTTCCTCAGGAAACTAAAAATAGAACTGCCACATGGCCCAGCAATTCCACTCCTGGGCATGTATCCAAATGAAACTATTGTTCAAAAAGCTACATGCACCCCTATGTTCACAGCAGCATTATTCACAGTAGCCAAGACATGGAGATAACCTAAACAGCCACTGACACATAAACAGATGAAGGTGCGGTGCATCTGTGCAGTGCAATACGCAGCCATAAAATGAACGAAATAATGCCTTCTGCGGCAAAAGGACTCCAACTAGAGACTATCATACTCAGTGAAGCAAGTCAGAAAGAAAAGACAAATACTCTATCACTTTTGTGTAGAATCTAAAATACGGCACAAAGGAACCTATTGATGAAACTAACAGAGTCACAGACACGAAAACAGACCCATGATTGCCAAGGGGAAGGAGGTTGAGGAGGAAAGGAGGGCTGACGTTAGCAGATGTTAGCTTTTATATATAGAAAGGATAAACAAGTTACTACTGCACAGCACAGAGAACTATTATCAATATCTTATGACAAACCATAGTGAAAAAGACTGTATAAAGATTATGTATATATATGTATGTATATATATATATATGAATCACTTAGCTGTACAACAATAATTAATATGACATTCTAAGTCAACTTGAACAAAAAACAAATAAAAGAACCAAAAGAAAAAGTATATGAAAAGTCTACTGCAAACTTAAAATATCATCCTGTACAAACAATAAAACTGTTCTGAGTTCAATTCTATTATTTCCTGTTGTTCAGAGCATTAAGGGTACAAAGACAATAAATTCTTCAAATGTACGAAATCTTGTCATACACTAATATTGTTCCTTTCAGAGCTCCTAGCTGGGCACACAGTAGCTTGTCAGTAAGTATTATTTGAATTAAAGTTTCAGGAATATAGTGTTTATCAAGTTGTTTTTAATTAAAAAGCGAAACATTGAACAAAAACATCGGTTCTGAAAGATGAAACTAGAAATATCTATTAGCTTACCCATTAAGTAGAGTTCCTGAGAATTTCCCAACATTTTTGCTAATATCTTTTTGTAATTATAGCACATCAATACATTTAGAGCCCATTCAGAAAAACGTTTATCAGTACTCCTTCCAGAACCATACATCACATGTGGTGTATGGTTCTTGTCCAGTGATGGGAGATAATCCTCAGTTTACTAACTAGAGAAGGCCTTTAATGTAATTGAAACATGTACCCAATAACAGCTCCATCCTCTAATCAACACACCATGGCTTCACAGTTACTCTGAAATTTTAGTTTATGTTGAACTGAGCTTTGCATCATTTTTACAACACAATAAGTAGCAGTGATTGCTGAAATCCTATTTCTTCTTCAAATGTTTGAATGCTGGAAAGTTTTATGAGAAATACTACGGAAATCTAGCTGGAGGTAGGAAGGATCAAGTGATGAGAAGTGGAGATTACAAACTGGAACTTTTCACTCCAGGAGAAATACTTCCTTGAATCTAATTAGCTCGTTCTGATCTTTTTCTACAAACCCTTCATTCCAATTCCCTATCACCTCACCCAGAGCATTGTAATAGGTAGTCTTTCCTTGAGATAGGGCTGGTAGATTTTTTTTTCTAGTTTTGCATAATATCATGATGAAAAGCATGATTTTAATTTAAGCAGAACAATGACATATGCTTCACAGTTTACATAGCTGCTATCCCATTTGGAACCCTTCCTATTTTATAACATTCCTCTATCATTACTACAAATCCACAAAGAGAAAGAATTATGAAGAGTTAAATTAACCTCCAAAATCTTCCTCCTTCAGATGCTATATATTATGTTACCAGGAACGAAGAGGAGTTAGGAAAAGCTGAGAAAGAGGGAGGAGGGTAGAAAACAGCAGCTGTTTTAATGAAAAACAACAACAAAATTTCTCTTGTTCTTGGATAGGAGAGTTTAAGGATCGATGCGAGGATGAACTGAATACAATGAGAGCTCTGAGGACATACTAGCTGGTTCAAAGACTGGCTCCACCCCTGATGAGCTGTGTAGACTTGAACACACTTCTAAACCTCTCTGTGCCTCAGCTGTCTCTTGGAAAAACAGGATAATATGAACACCCACTTCATCTGGTTATTCTGTGGATAAAAAATAGCTAATTATTATAAAGGACATAGGCTAAGCCTGGCAAATAATAAGGTCTAATAAATATTAACTGGTGTTATTGTTACTTTAAAAAATCTTTAGTCTTCCTTAAATCAGATTTTTGCCGCGGGTTAAGATTTTTCCCAGTGTGGCTTAAAAGTAGGAGGCATATCTGCTAGTCCTTTGAAGGTAAGGGCAGTGGCCTGGCCTGGTCTTTCCTGGCGCTCACAGTCAGTACTGCAGGGAGGGTTTCAGATCCACCAACCCCTCAGGCTACAAATATTCTATAACAGGGAGGAATTCTTTTTTTTTTTTTAATTTTAAAATCTTTAATTCTTACATGCGTTCCCAAACATGAACCCCCCTCCCACCTCCCTCCCCACAACATCTCTCTGGGTTATCCCCATGCACCAGCCCCAAGCATGCTGCACCCTGCGTCAGACATAGACTAGCGATTCAATTCTTACATGATAGTATACATGTTAGAATGCCATTCTCCCAAATCATCCCACCCTCTCCCTCTCCCTCTGAGTCCAAAAGTCCGTTATACACATCTGTGTCTTTTTTCCTGTCTTGCATACAGGGTCGTCATTGCCATTTTCCTAAATTCCATATATATGTGTTAGTATACTGTATTGGTGTTTTTCTTTCTGGCTTACTTCACTCTGTATAATTGGCTCCAGTTTCATCCATCTCATCAGAACTGATTCAAATGAATTCTTTTTAATGGCTGAGTAATACTCCATTGTGTATATGTACCACAGATTTCTTATCCATTCATCTGCTGATGGACATCTAGGTTGTTTCCATGTCCTGGCTATTATAAACAGTGCAGCGATGAACATTGGGGTACATGTGTCTCTTTCAATTCTGGTTTCCTCGGTGTGTATGCCCAGCAGTGGGATTGCTGGGTCATAAGGTAGTTCTATTTGCAATTTTTAAGGAATCTCCACACTGTTCTCCATAGTGGCTGTACTAGTTTGCATTCCCACCAACAGTGTAGGAGGGTTCCCTTTCTCCACACCCTCTCCAGCATTTATTGCTTGCAGATTTTTGGATCGCAGCTATTCTGACTGGTGTGAAGTGGTACCTCATTGTGGTTTTGATTTGCATTTCTCTGATAATAAGTGATGTTGAGCATCTTTTCATGTGTTTGTTAGCCATCCGTATGTCTTCTTTGGAGAAATGTCTATTTAGTTCTTTGGCCCATTTTTTGATTGGGTCGTTTATTTTTCTGGAATTGAGCTGCAGAAGTTGCTTGTATATTTTTGAGATTAGTTGTTTGTCAGTTGCTTCATTTGCTATTATTTTCTCCCATTCAGAAGGCTGTCTTTTCACCTTGCTTATATTTTCCTTTGTTGTGCAGAAGCTTTTAATTTTAATTAGATCCCACTTGTTTATTTTTGCTTTTATTTCCAGAATTCTGGGAGGTGGATCATAGAGGATCCTGCTGTGATTTATGTCTGAGAGTGTTTTGCCTATGTTCTCCTCTAGGAGTTTTATAGTTTCTGGTCTTACATTTAGATCTTTAATCCATTTTGAGTTTATTTTTGTGTGGGGTGTTAGAAAGTGATCTAGTTTCATTCTTTTACAAGTGGTTGACCAGTTTTCCCAGCACCACTTGTTAAAGAGATTGTCTTTACTCCATTGTATATTCTTGCCTCCTTTGTCAAAGATAAGGTGTCCGTATGTGTGTGGATTTATCTCTGGGCTTTCTATTTTGTTCCATTGATCTATATGTCTGTCTTTGTGCCAGTACCATACTGTCTTGATGACTGTGGCTTTGTAGTAGAGCCTGAAGTCAGGCAAGTTGATTCCTCCAGTTCCATTCTTCTTTCTCAAGATTGCTTTGGCTATTCGAGGTTTTTGTATTTCCATACAAATCTTGAAATTATTTGTTCTAGTTCTGTGAAAAATGTGGCTGGTAGCTTGATAGGGATTGCATTGAATTTGTAAATTGCTTTGGGTAGTATACTCATTTTCACTATATTGATTCTTCCAATCCATGAACATGGTATATTTCTCCATCTATTAGTGTCCTCTTTGATTTCTTTCATCAGTGTTTTATAGTTTTCTATATATAGGTCTTTAGTTTCTTTAGGTAGATATACTCCTAAGTATTTTATTCTTTTCGTTGCAATGGTGAATGGAATTGTTTCCTTAATTTCTTTTTCTACTTTCTCATTATTCGTGTATAGGAATGCAAGGGATTTCTGTGTGTTGATTTTATATCCTGCAACTTTACTATATTCATTGATGAGCTCTAGTAATTTTCTGGTGGAGTCTTTAGGGTTTTCCATGTAGAGGATCATGTCATCTGCAAACAGTGAGAGTTTTACTTCTTCTTTTCCAATTTGGATTCCTTTTATTTCTTTTTCTGCTCTGATTGCTGTGGCCAAAACTTCCAGAACTATGTTGAATAGTAGCGGTGAAAGTGGACACCCTTGTCTTGTTCCTGACTTTAGGGAAATGCTTTCAATTTTTCACCATTGAGGATAATGTTTGCTGTGGGTTTGTCGTAGATAGCTTTTATTATGTTGAGGTATGTTCCTTCTATTCCTGCTTTCTGGAGAGTTTTTATCATAAATGGATGTTGAATTTTGTCAAAGGCCTTCTCTGCATCTATTGAGATAATCATATGGTTTTTATTTTTCAATTTGTTAATGTGGTGAATTACATTGATTGATTTGCGGATATTGAAGAATCCTTGCATCCCTGGGATAAAGCCCACTTGGTCATGGTGTATGATCTTTTTAATGTGTTGTTGGATTCTGATTGCTAGAATTTTGTTGAGGATTTTTGCATCTATGTTCATCAGTGATATTGGCCTGTAGTTTTCTTTTTTTGTAGTATCTTTGTCAGGTTTTGGTATTAGGGTGATGGTGGCCTCATAGAATGAGTTTGGAAGTTTACCTTCCTCTGCAATTTTCTGGAAGAGTTTGAGGAGGATAGGTGTTAGCTCTTCTCTAAATTTTTGGTAGAATTCAGCTGTGAAGCCGTCTGGACCTGGGCTTTTGTTTGCTGGAAGATTTCTGATTACAGTTTCAATTTCTGTGCTTGTGATGGGTCTGTTAAGATTTTCTATTTCTTCCTGGTTCAGTTTTGGAAAATTGTACTTTTCTAAGAATTTGTCCATTTCTTCCACGTTGTCCATTTTATTGGCATACAACTGCTGATAGTAGTCTCTTATGATCCTTTGTATTTCTGTGTTGTCTGTTGTGATCTCTCCATTTTCATTTCTAGTTTTATTGATTTGATTTTTCTCTCTTTGCTTCTTGATGAGTCTGGCTAATGGTTTGTCAATTTTATTTATCCTTTCAAAGAACCAGCTTTTGGCTTTGTTGATTTTTGCTATGGTCTCTTTTGTTTCTTTTGCATTTATTTCTGCCCTAATTTTTAAGATTTCTTTCCTTCTACTAACTCTGGGGTTCTCCAATTCTTCCTTTTCTAGTTGCTTTAGTTGTAGAGTTAGGTTATTTATTTGACTTTCTTCTTGTTTCTTGAGGTATGCCTGTATTGCTATGAACTTTCCTCTTAGCACTGCTTTTATAGTGTCCCACAGATTTTGGGTTGTTGTGTTTTCATTTTCATTAGTTTCTATGCATATTTTGATTTCTTTTTTTATTTCTTCTGTGATTTGTTGGTTATTCAGAAGTGTGTTGTTCAACCTCCATATGTTAGAATTTTTAATAGTTTTTCTCCTGTAATTGAGATCTAATCTTAATGCATTATGGTCAGAAAAGATGCTTGGAATGATTTCGATTTTTTTGAATTTATCAAGTTTAGATTTATGGCCCAGGATGTGATCTATCCTGGAGAAGGTTCCATGAGCACTTGAAAAACAGGTGAAATTCATTGTTTTGGGGTGAAATGTCCTATAGATATCAATTAGGTCTAACTGATCTAATGTATCATTTAAAGTTTGCGTTCCTTTGTTAATTTTCTGTTTAGTTGATCTGTCCATAGGTGTGAGTGGGGTATTAAAGTCTCCCACTATTACTGTGTTATTGTTGATTTCCCCTTTCATACTTGTTAGCATTTGCCCTTACATATTGCGGTGCTCCTATATTGGGTGCATATATATTTATAATTGTTATATCTTCTTTTTGGATTGTTCCTTTGATCATTATGTAGTGGCCTTCTTGTCTCTTTTCACAGCCTTTGTTTTAAAGTCTATTTTATCGGATATGAGTATTGCCACTCCTGCTTTCTTTTGGTCTCTATTTGCATGGTATATCTTTTTCCAGCCCTTCACTTTCAGTCTGTATGTGTCCCTTGTTTTGAGGTGGGTCTCTTGTAAGCAGCATATAGAGGGGTCTTGTTTCTGTATCCATTCGGCCAGTCTTTGTCTTTTGGTTGGGGCATTCAACCCATTTACGTTTAAGGTAATTATTGATAAGTATGATCCCATTACCATTTACTTTATTGTTTTGGGTTCGGGTTTATACACCCTTTCGTGTTTCCTGTCTAGAGAATATCCTTTAGAATTTGTTGGAGAGCTGGTTTGGTGGTGCTGAATTCTCTCAGCTTTTGCTTGTCTGTAAAGCTTTTGATTTCTCCTTCGTATTTGAATGAGATCCTTGCTGGGTACAGTAATCTGGGCTGTAGGTTATTGTCTTTCATCACTTTAAGTATGTCTTGCCATTCCCTCCTGGCCTGAAGAGTTTCTATTGAAAGATCAGCTGTTATCCTTATGGGAATCCCCTTGTGTGTTATTTGTTGTTTTTCCCTTGCTGCTTTTAATATTTGTTCTTTGTGTTTGATCTTTGTTAATTTGATTAATATGTGTCTTGGGGTGTTTCGCCTTGGGTTTATCCTATTTGGAACTCTCTGTGTTTCTTAGACTTGTGTGATTATTTCCTTCCCCATTTTAGGGACGTTTTCAACTATTATCTCCTCAAGGATTTTCTCATGATCTTTCTTTCTGTCTTCTTCTTCTGGGACTCCTATAATTCGAATGTTGGAGCGTTTCATATTGTCCTGGAGGTCTCTGAGATTGTCCTCATTTCTTTTAATTCGTTTTTCTTGTTTCCTCTCTGATTCATTTATTTCTACCATTCTATCCTCTATTTCACTAATCCTATCTTCTGCCTCCGTTATTCTGCTATTTGTTGCCTCCAGAGTGTTTCTGATCTCATTTATTGCGTTATTCAATATATTTTGACTCTTTTTTATTTCTTCTAGGTCCTTGTTAAACCTTTCTTGCATCTTCTCAGTCCTTGTCTCTAGGCTATTTATCTGTGATTCCATTTTGATTTCAAGATTTTGGATCATTTTCACTATCAATATTCAGAATTCCTTCTCCGGTAGATTCCCTACTTCTTCCTCTTTTGTTTGGTTTGGTGGGCAACTCTCCTGTTCCTTTGCCTGCTGAGTATTCCTCTGTCTCTTCATCTTGGTTATATTGCTGCGTTTGGGGTGGCCTTTTTATATTCTGGTAATTTGTGGAGTTCTCTTTATTATGGAGCTTCCTCACTTTGGGTGGGGTTCTATCAGTGGCTTGTCAAGGTTTCCTGGTTAGGGAGGCTTGTGTTGGAGTTTTGGTGGGTGGAGCTGGGTTTCTTCTCTCTGGACTGCAGTGGAGTGACCCGTAATGGGTTATGAGACCTCAAAGGTTTTGGGATAATTTTGAGCTGCCTGTATATTGAAGCTCAGGGGAGTGTTCCTATGTTGCTGGAGAATTTGAGTGGTATGTCTTGTTTTGGAACTTGTTGGCCCTTGGGTGGAGCTTGGTTTCGGTGTAGGTATGAAGGCATTTGATGAGCTCCTATTGCTTAATGTTCCCTGAATTCAAGAGTTCTCTAATGTTTTCAGGCTTTGGATTTAAGCCTCCTGCTTCTGGTTTTCAGTTTTATTTTTACAGTAGCCTCTAGACTTCTCCATCTATACAGCACCGATGATAAAACATCTAGGTTAAAGATGAAAAGTTTCTCCACATTGAGGGACACTCAGAGAGGTTCACTGAGTTACAAGGAGAAGAGAAGATGGAGGGGGTAGTTAGAGGTAACTGGAATGAGATGCGGTGAGATCAAAAGAGGAGAGAGCAAGCTAGCCAGTAGTCACTTCCTTAAGTGCGCTCTATGGTCTGGACTGCTCAGAGGATTTACAGAGTTATACGGGCAAGAGGAGAGGGAGGAAGTAGACAGAGGTGACCAGGAGGATCAGAGAGAGGAATGAGAAGGAGAGAGACAAATCCTGCCAGTAACCAGTTCCTTAGGTGTTCTCCACCGTCTGGAACACACAGAGATTCACAGAGTTGGATAGAGAAGAGATAGGGGAGAAAAGAGACAGAGGCCACCTGGTGGAGAAAAAGGAGAGTCCAGAGGAGAGAGTGGTCAAGCCAGTAATCTCGCTCTCAGGTAAACTTGGGTAGTGATTTTTGGGTTTCTATACGTACAAAATTGACAACAAAAACTTAAGAGCAAAGATTAAAAATCTAGAGTAGAGGTTGTATTTTCAAAGATACAATATTAAAGAAAAGCAGAAGGAAAAAGGAAGAAAGAAAAAAAAGAATTATTAAAAACAAACAAACAAACAAACAAAAAACCACCAACAACCATCCAAGGACTATATATGGTGTTTGCCTTAAAAAAAAAAGAAAAGAAAAAAGAAGTCTTTTTTTTTTAATAGTAATAATAGGTTATAGAAATAAAAATTGGAGGAGAAATAGAAGACTTAACAATTAAAAAAAGTTAGAAAAAAAAGAAAAAAGAAAAAAAAAGCAAAAAAAAAAAAGGAATGATTTTAAAAATAGTAAAAATATAACTTGCCCTTCTCTGGTGTTATGGGCCGTGTGGGATCACTTCCAAGGTGGTTCCCTCTGTTTAACTTCTTCTGTTTGCTGGTTTTTTAGGCTCACTAGTTCAGTCGCGCTGTGGGGAGGGGGGATGCTGCAAACAAATAGCACTGTCGTGTGCACACAGTATCTCTGCCCCGCTTGACCTGTCCTTTCTTGCGGTGCACAAACCGCTCCGGCTCTACGATGCTCAGCCGGGAACCGTCTGGGGCCGGCCCTAGGCTGCGTGCACTTCCCCAGTCCCAACGGCTCAGGTTCGGCGCTCAGGCAGCCCTCAGAGGCACAAATGCGGCTGGGACTGCGCTTTGTGCCCTTCCCAGGTCCGAGTAGCTCAGGAGTTTGGCGAGCGTGATCGCCACGGCTTGTCACCTTTTCTGCCGCTGCTACTCAGCTTTCTGGGTGGACCGCTGGTGCCCCCCGTGAGGCAGATTGTGACTGTCCAGCACTCCCAGAAGTCTTAGCAAAGGAGCCTGCTTGCAGTTAGGTAAGTAAAGTCTCTCCGGGTCTGTAATTGCCCCTTTCCAGTCCTTACGGCCCTGGCTGCCTGTCCCCAGCAGGGGATGGTCTGCAGCCGGCTTTTCCGTTCCATCCTTTGTTCTGTGCTGGGTCCTGGCGGTGTCTTATGTTCGAGCTTTTCGCGTGGTAGCTATCCCACAGTCTGGTTTGCTAGCCCAAGTTAGATCGTTCTGGTTGCGGGTGGGGCGTTCCTGCCCGATTCTTACAAAGCTCTGCAGCCTGCGCCTCCCGCGCGTCCCTGCCCTGCCCCCACTTCCCAATGGCGGATGCAGGCGTCTGTGCTGCTTTTCCGCTGGGGGAGTTACTGGTGGGCTTGTAATCTCTTGGTTTTAATTATTTATCTATTTTTCCTTCCTGTTATGTTGCCCTCTGTGTTTCCAAAGCTCGCCACAGACTCGGCAGGGAGAGTGTTTCCTGGTGTTTGGAAACCTCTCTTCTTAAAATTCCCTTCCCGGGACGGGCTTCCCTTCCCGGACGGAGCTCCCTCCACACCTCCTTTGTCTCCTTTTTCGTCTTTTATACTTTTTCCTACCTGTTTTTGAAGACAATGGTCTGCATTTCTGGTTGCCTGATGTCCTCTGCCAGCCTACAGAAGTTGTTTTGTGGAGTTTGCTCAGCGTTGAAATGTTCTTTTGAGGAATTTGTGAGGGAGAAAGTGGTCTTCCCGTCCTATTCCTCCGCCATCTTTCCCCTGTCTCGGGAGGAATTCTTAAGAGTAGCCCACTTCCCATATTTTCTGATGAAGAGACAAACTCAGGGAAGCTCTGGCTGGATTTCTTATCAAGGTCTACACGCCAAGCCTAGGCCTGCAGTGGTGATAACCTGGCTGAGTATGTCCAGGTCCTCCTCATGACCCACCCCGCCCTGGCCACAACATACCCACTGTATTTTCTGAGTGTTAACTGAGGACTTCTGAAAACTAAGCTATGCCTGGCTAGAGAGAAAAGGGATCCAGAAGACCAAAACACAAGTTTCTTGAACACCAGACTGTATCTTATGTTTATCCCATTTCTCACAGAAAACCTAGTGCTTTGTCCCACTCTTCACAGTAGGTCTTACAAACAATGTTGATTGAAAATGCCAACCTAGTTTGATTTGCAATAATATACTGTCATCCTCTCCTCACCATTAGCATGAGTTAACTTATGGGCATATGGAAAAGATCATGAAGAAAATAGCATAAGATAAAAACTTCAAATTCCTTTTTATTGCAGAACTCCTATCATGTCCCTTATTAAATATAAGGTTAACAGACTACACACACACATACAGGTTTCCTGAGGGGGTCACTGCATCAACACACTGATATTCCTCAAGTCTTTCCACCCTCGTGCATCACCAGCTGCCCACCTTGGAGGACCCATCCACTAGCATGCATGAAATTACTCTGTCAAGTCAAAAGGCATTTTTTGGCTTCAAATGAATGGCAAACTTTGGATGGCGGCCAAATCCTATTTATCAATGTAACAAACCATATTTACCTATTGCTTCATTTCCCTAAATTGTTTTCCAACCTTAGGACGTGTTGTTTGCATCTTAATTTAGCACTAGTTTCTCCGTGCTGGAAACTTCTCCCACGTGTTTTACCTTATTCCTTCTTCTGACAAAAGTAAACACTGACTACAACAGCTCTGGCAAGCAGCTATTACAATGGATTAGCGCCTTCTGCCTTAAGCACAGTCTTTTTTCTGCCCCTTAGGAACTGCGCATCTCTCAGATATAATTTTGATTTTTCTGATTTTAGCAGTCATGCATGGGAGACAGAAATCTCTGACAACACAGTGGAACATGTTCCAGTCAAGGACACAAACACAGTTGATTCTAAGATGGAGAATGCTGAAAAGGATGGCATCTGTGGAAGAAGAACGCAGGAGAAAATTAATTCAGAATTCAGGCCTCAACTTGGGAGATGGCTAATCTTCTGCCAATCATTGCTGGAGGTTCTGTTTCCATATTTACTGCAACCTGGACATCTAGGACCAGAAACGAAGAAAGCACTGGACACAAGTGGAGATGGCAATGTGACTTTGAAGTACAACTAACACAGACAATAAACATGTTTTGCACAAGAGGACACCTCAGAGTGGCCCCAAATTAAGATCTTTGAGCTAGATCAGCAGAAGCCACACAGAGGAGAATGTAGGTAGGTAGGTTAACCTGGCCTGAATGGGGAGGGGACAGGTCAGAAATCAGACCCTGGTTGTCTCTTCCTCTAATACACCCAGCAATGCCAATGCCAAATCCCCCCACAGCCCTGATTTTGTATTTCTCATCAGCCTAATGGGCTCAGTGTCCTCCTTTTGGCCAATCCCTGCATCTCTTAGGCAAACACTTCTTTTTTTGTTGTTGTTTTCAAATTGAAGGATAATTGCTTTACAGAACTTTGTTGTTTTCTGTCAAACCTCAGCATGAATCAGCCATCAGTTCAGTTCAGTTCAGTTGCTCAGTCGTGTCCTACTCTTTGCGACCCCATGAATTGCAGCATGCCAGGCCTCCCTGTCCATCACCAACTCCCAGAGTTCACTCAAACTCATGTCCATCGAGTCAGTGATGCCATCCAGCCATCTCATCCTCTCTCGTCCCCTTCTCCTCCTGCCCCCAATCCCTCCCAGCATCAAAGTCTTTTCCAATGAGTCAACTCTTTGCATGAGGTGGCCAAAGTACTGAAGCTTCAGCTTTAGCATCATTCCTTCCAAAGAACATCCAGGACCGATCTCCTTTTAGAATGGACTGGTTGGATCTCCTTGCAGTCCAAGGGACTCTCAAGGGTCTTTTCCAACACCACAGTTCAAAAGCATCAATTCTTCAGTGCTCAGCTTTCTTTACAGTCCAATTCTCACATCCATACATGACCACAGGAAAAACCATAGCCTTGACTAGACGGACCTTTGTTGGCAAAGTAATGTCTCTGCTTTTGAATATGCTGTCTAGGTTGGTCATAACTTTCCTTCCAAGGAGTAAGCGTCTTTTAATTTCATGGCTATAGGTATACATATATCCCCTCCCTTTTGAACCTCCCTCCCATTTCCCGCCCCATCCCAACCCTCTATGTTGATACAGAGCCCCTATTTGAGTTTCCTGAGCCATACAGCGAATTCCCGTTGGCTATCTATTTTACATATGGTAATAGAAGTTTCCATGTTACTCGTTCCATATATCTCACCCTCTCCTCCCCTCTCCCCATGTCCATAAGTCTGTTCTCTATGTCTGTTTCTCCATTGTTTCCCCGTAAATGAATTCTTCAGTACCATTTTTCTAGATTCCATAAATATGCATTAAAATATGATATTTATCTTTCTCCTTCTAACTTACTTCACTTTGTATAATAGGTTCTAGGTTCATCCACCTCATTAGAACTGACTCAAATGTGTTCCTTTTTATGGCTGAGTAATATTCCATGGTGCATACATACCACAACTTCTTTATCCATTCATCTGTCAATGGACATCTAGGTTGCTTCTATGTTCTAGCTATTGTAAATAGTGCTGCAATGAACAATGGGATACATGTGTCTATTTCAATTTTTGTTTCCTCAGGGTATATACCTAGAAGTGGGATTGCTGGGTCATATAGTGCTTTTATTCCTAGTTTTTTAAGGAATCTCTATACTGTCTTCCATAGTGTCAGCCCAGCACTTCCTGATGCTAGCATGTGTTCAAACCCTCTGTAGAATCACTCAAAATCCCCATCCTCAGAACACTGGGGACTAGGAACCCAATCATTATCATTTTTAAGAGGCTTAATGTATGAGTCCAACACTGATGTGGTCCATCTCACATACAGGAAAACAAGTGACAACAGATGTTAGACAGCTTGTCCCTGGCCACACAGCTCATGTTTGCCAGAGACAGAGCTGGCCTTGACTCTACATCCTAGCCTCAACTCCAGTCTCTAGTCTCCTCTTGATCTCCTGCTTGCAGGAATGAACCTCTGCTCCTGACAGTGTCCATGATCAATGCCTTGGCCTGACTTTTAACGTCCTTCTTAATGTGGCACCCTGCAACTCAAGTCTCTCCAGTCATGCGCCTCCCACTTCCCTGGGTACTCTCTACTTCAGGTGAGCATCCCTCTCCTTGTTTTGTGCCCCTCAAGTGTTATCATCTTCACATGCAAAATTCGCTATTCCCTACCCCGTCAGTTTTCCCACCCACTCTTCAACTTTCTACTCAAACCCCACTTTTCCCTCCACACCTCTTGTGACTATTCCACTCGCACCCACCTTCCTTTTCTCATCTCCTATTACATATTAGCTACAGGGTGGCCGTTAACTATACATTCTTAGGCAGTGTCTGTCATGGTTAATTTTCTGTATCAATTTCACTGGGCCACAGGATACTCCAATAGCTGGTTAAACATTATTTCTGGGTGTGTCTACACTACTTCTGAGTGTTCCTCTGACGATGTATCCAGAAGAGATCAATATTTGAATTGGTAAGCTGAGTAAGAATACAGCCCTCCCCATGGTGGGTAACCATCATCTAGTCAGATGAAGGCCTGAATGGATGCCAACTCAGGGGATGGCTGAATTTATTCTTTGCTTGAATGCACAAGTTGGAACACTGATCTTCTGTCCTCAGTGCCAGAGGTCCTCAAAGTCCTCAGGTTCAGACTGAAAACTATATCACTGGGTCCCTGGCTCTTAGGTATTCAAACTATACCACTGCTTTTTCTGGGTCTCCAGCTTGCAGACAGCAGACAGTAAGACATCTCAGCTTCCATAGCACTGAGCCAATTCCTATAGTAAATCCCTTTCTAGATATGTGTGTGTATGTTCTTGTTCGGTCACTCAGTCATGCCCAACACTTTGCGACCCCATAGACTATAGCTCTAGAGAAGGCAATGGCACCCCACTCCAGTACTCTTGCCTGGAGAATCCCATGGACAGAGGAGCCTGGTGGGCTGCAGTCCATGGGGTCACAAAGAGTCGGACACAACAGAGCGACTTCACTTTGACTTTTCACTTTCATGCACTGGAGAAGGAAATGGCAACCCACTCCAGTATTCTTGCCTGGAGAATTCCAGGGATGGGGGAGCCTGGTGGGCTGCCGTCTATGGGGTCGCACAGAATCAGACACGACTGAAGAGACTTAGCAGCAGCAGCAGCAGCAGTAGCAGACTACAGTTCGCTAGACTTATCTGTACTTCACCAACTCCCAGAACTTGCTCAGATTCATATCTGTTGAGTTGATGGTGCCATCCAACCATCTCATCTTCTGCTGTCCCTGTCTCCTCCTGCCTCCTATCTTTCCTAGCATCAGGGTCTTTTCCAGTGAATCAGCTCTTCAAATCAGGTGGCCAGAGTATTGGAGCTTAAGCTTCAGCATCAGTCCTTCCAATGCATATTCAAGACTGATTTCCTTTAAGATTGACTGGTTTGATCTCCTTGCATGTGTATGTTCTAGATAGATATATATTTTAGATATATATATATATATATATATGCACACATATGTAAGTAGATATAGAAACATATATGTGTATATATAAATATATATATACATCCATAGATATATAGATATCTCTGATTATCAGAGATATTAGAAAGATATACCTGAAAGATATATAGATATCTCTGTTTCTCTGGAGAGCCCTAATACAGTTTCTTTTGTTTCTTTTTGTGTTATTTATATTGTTTCTTTTAATATTTTTCCCCAACTAGACTGAGTTTTCCAAAGTCAGGACCAATCCTTTACGTTCTTCCAGTATCTCTCATAGCACCTAACATAATGTTTAACAAATAGGAAGAAATAAACAATTATTTCCTCATTACTTACTATTATTCTGTCCTCATTACATTGTCAACTCATATACGCTTGCCCTGTGTCGAAGATATAATCTCTTCAAATGAAGATTCCCCCAAAGCTGTGGGGAACATAGGTCAAGGTTTATCGAGTACTGACCTTAGGATATATTTTTTTCATCCATCAGAATTATTTTTTAATTGATGATTACTTCAAAATTAGAACATGTCACGTAAAATCTGAACTCCAAACTCTCTTGGAAAACCTTAAAAACCAGGAATTCTGTGCTCACATTCCTGCAGGCCAGAAACTGCCTTGGGATAAATAAAACCAGCTGCCTCCTTCGCATGGGTTTTGTGTGGTCCAATCTGCTGTAGTCACCACCCCACTTGTGGTGCTCCCAACACTTCAACTGAGTGTCAGAGGTCATTTCTTGTCACATGCTGTGCTGTGCTCAGCCATGACCAACTCTTTATGACCCCATGGACTAGAGCCTACCAGCCTCCTCTGTCCATGGGATTTTTCTAGGCCAAGAATACTGGAATGGGTTGCCATTTCCTCCTCCAGGGAATCTTCCCAGCCTAGGGATCAAACCCGTATCTCCTGCATTATCATGCAGATTTTTTACCACTGAGCCACCAGAGAAGCCCACACATTTATTGTCATACTCAGTTCAGTCACTCAGTCATGTCCGACTCTTTGCGATTCCATGAATCGCAGCACGCCAGACCTCCCTGTCCATCACCATCTCCCGGAGTTCTCTCAGACTCACGTCCATCGAGTCCGTGATGCCATCCAGCCATCTCATCCTCTGTCATCCCCTTCTCCTCCTGCCCCCAATCCCTCCCAGCATCAGAGTCTTTTCCAATGAGTCAACTGTTCTCATGAGGTGGCCAAAGTACTGGAGCTTCAGTTTTAGCACCATTCCTTCCAAAGGAATCCCAGGGTTGATCTCCTTCAGAATGGACTGGTTGGATCTCCTTGCAGTCCAAGGGACTCTCAAGAGTCTTCTCCAACAACACAGTTCAAAAGCATCAATTCTTTGGTGCTCAGCCTTCTTCACAGTTCAACTCTCACATCCATACGTGACCACAGGAAAAACCATAGCCTTGACTAGACGGACCTTAGTCGGCAAAGTAATGTCTCTGCTTTTGAATATACTATCTAGGTTGGTCATAACTTTTCTTCCAAGGAGTAAGCGTCTTTTAATTTCATGGATGCAGTCACCATCTGCAGTGATTTTGGAGCCCCCCAAAATAAAGTCTGACACTGTTTCTACTGTTAGACTGCTATTTTACAACTAATAGAGAAATGGCTGCTGGGCCTATCAATCTATCACAGGAGACAGGTTAAAAGATAGACTACAAAGGCTACTTGTTTCAAAAAACTGAATAGAGAATATAAACCTTTAAAAAACCAGTGCATACATTGGTATGTTCAGCATGCAAACAAATCATGTCAGTGTCTTTTCTTATATCCCACCCTCCTCAATCACTTAGATTGAGTCTCAAGGGCAATCACATTTGTGACTCCTGATACAGGTCCTAAGTAAGTATATGAACTAATGGTAGTATATCAGTCAGGTAGGCTAAATTATGTTGCAATAAGGAAAAGCCCAGTAACAACAAATATTATTTCTTATTCATTCTACATGTCCAGTAATAGCATACTATGCTCTAGGTTTCTTAGATCTGGCTAACAGAACAAGCACCATCTCAAATATACCAGTTACAATTACAAGCAGAACAAGGACTCTATAAAGAGGTGATCTCCCATTGGCAACTGAATGTTTCAGTGTGAAAATGCCACATATCACTTCTACTCACAACTCTTAAACCAAAATTAGTCATATGACCCCAATCCAACCACAAGTAAACACAAGCCCACCTTGTGCCTGAGGACAAAGAACTACAAGTAATGAATAACATTGATGACCACCCCCATGAGGCCAGCAGCACTTGACCTTGAGAATGCTAACCCTGTCCTTGGAGCATGAAGAGCAGCCAGTGATGGTTACTTTCCTGATGTGCTCCCTGGATCTTCAGCTGGATGGATAAGGTCCAGCAGAGCTTCTATTCACAGCTATTGCATAAGGAAGAGTTCTACTTTGTTGAGTTTATTTGGGAATTGCTAGAGAAGTATAATAGAGAAGGCAATGGCACCCTACTCCAGTACTCTTGCCTGGAAAATCCATGGACGGAGGAGCCTGGTAGGCTGCAGTCCATGGGGTCACTAAGAGTCGGACACAACTGAGCAACTTCACTTTCACTTTTCACTTTCATGCATTGGAGAAGGAAATGGCGACCCACTCCAGTGTTCTTGCCTGGAGAATCCCAGGGACGGGGAAGCTTGGTGGGCTGCCGTCTATGGAGTTGCACAGAGTCAGACATGACTGAAGCGACTTAGCAGCAGTAGCAGCAGCAGAGAAGTATAAGAGAACTGAACAGTTCTTTAAAATTGTGGCTAATCCTGAGTGCCTGCATACCTGAGCCATTGACAGCACATCAGTAAGGACAATGTTTTGGCCTCTAGTTTAAGTCACCCTGTTATGCCTGGAGCAATGGCAAGACTACCAAGCCACGGGGGTAAGACCTTTATCAAGAGGGATGGAATTTGTTCAGAAGGGAAACAAAATGAGAAGAGGTGCACATCCTCATTGTGCAAAACCATGTCTAATTCAACATTTTGTCTGGCACTTTGCATAGTATTGCTTTAAATTGTTGAACAACTTTAATAATATCCTTGAACCTGATTCTTCAACAGGCACATCATAAAAGCCATCTTCAAAAGTGATGCTAGAAAAATTACACTTACAGCTTAGTGTTATTTCCAACAAGTATTGAACACTACTTGTAATGTGTAAAAAGTACCCATTTAATTTGCCTTTTCAATATAACAATGAAAAAAATCAAAGAATAAGAATGCATTTTTGAAGCCTGTAATAAAGCCTGACCATTCGGAGTATCTATGTAGCATCTCTGCATCCACCTCCAGAAACCAGCAAACTCTCTGGAACACACTCAGCATGACTTGACTTGAGTCCTCTTTATTCACAGCGTTGAAAGTATCCACATACTCTTTTTATTATATGCACTGACAATTCTCCCAAAGTCTCCTTGTGTGGGACAGAAAACACTTTAATCAGAATTCAATATATCATAGAGAATAATGAAGGCTTTTAAAAAAAAAAGCACAGATAAAGATAGCTTTACAAATAAGCCAGGACTTGCATAAATTGCTACCTGCTGAAAGCACACAATGAGAGCCCTGTCATAAAATCACAGTGAGATAATAACAGTTTTATTTAATAAAACCCGGTGACCAACTGAACACATGTATTAAGAATTATGCAGTAAGAATGCCTTTTTGTAATTTCTTACCTGCCACGATGTCAGAAATCGAGATAGTATTCCCAGTGAGCCCAGCTGGAACATGCACAGCCAACCGCAGGCCATCTTGATGTCTGTATTCTAAAGTCTAATCTGCCTGTTTGGTCACTCTCAGTGTATGACTTACACAGGCAAGACATCTGAAGTTTCCAAAGTTTGGTTCATAATAAACATCCCTGTAACAACAGCCAAGAAGAAAATGGCTTTCTATTAATTCTTTTAAAATTGGAATCCTAGCATGTATTCTAATGTGACCTAAGAAATAAAAACAGGAAAAAATACGGATGGCACTTGCATGCGAAATTTCCATGGAGGACCATGAAAACCTCTATTACTAATATCGTGAAAAGATATTTCTCCAAATCATACATACACACACACACACACACACACACACACACACACACACACAATGACAATAACAACAAATCCCAGAACACACCGAATACTGGGGACTACTCCAAGGTTTCAAAGGACTTAATATTCCATTGAAATGGTCCCCTTCTGCCATCAGATAGCCACACCTGGCTCTCCAGAAAGGTTCAGCCTGTGATATTCCAAACAAGTATAGCAACCCCAACCCCAAAGATCCCAGAGAATGATACAGACAGAGAGGTGTTTAAGCTCAATGATTTGGAACCATCATGACATGCGGGGCCCCATGAGTAAGTCTAGCAGGAGAAGGTGGTGAAGAAAGGGAGGCTGTGAGGCAATGGAGTGTCCCCTGGCAAAAAATAGTTGATGCCCAATTAGATTTAGAAAAAGTGACAAAGAGTTGATGCCCAATTAGGTTTAGAAAAAGCTCTTCTCTGTAAACCTCAATTACCTGTGATGCCTTATGACATTCAGCATTTACAAAGTATAATTACACAATAGTGTCTGACATTTAACGTCTATAGATAATTTAAAAGACTTCTACTTCAAAAAGGCTGCTCATGAGCAACAGTAATCACTTCAATTAGCTTGGCACCATTACAATGTAACAAGACCATTTGACTGCCTATTAGAAGCAGCCAAGCTCTTCAAGTGTGTTAATTTAGCAGTCACTGCTAATTTCTGGGCTTTGCTGTATTTGCATAGGAAAACACAACCCTCTAAGCAAGAGAGGAAGTTTCATTCCCAAACTGGCTTCCTATTCTTAGAGGGGCTTTTTATATTTTCACATTTAAAAAAAAAAATCAGGAACATACTCAATACGTGGGCATCTCTAAATACTACTGATAAGACTCTTACCCAATTTAAACAAAGCATTAGTTCTCCAAATTTCATAGCATATCTATGTATACATATAATTATATAATACATAAACATATATAAATATATAGATTAGCTAATTAGCTACATTGGACAGTATATATTATTATAACCAATATATTTATAATACCCATTATACATTATCCAATATCCAATATATAAGATACACATTAAAATGTATGTAAAGTCAACTAGGTAATAGTGAAGCTGGAAAAAAGCAAAAACTCTCACTTCTAAGAAAACAGTCTTCAATGGCAAGCCAAACTGCCAGAGCTGGAGTTACCAATGTACAGCCTCCTTTATTATTCAATTGACACCATTGTTACCGTTATGCTTATCATTGAGAGTACTTTGCATAAATAAATGGGACTTTAAAAAAATCATATTCTTAAACATGGATATAATTTGCCTCTTACCAAAAAGACTCCCTATTTTCTAGAGAAGGAAACTTACCCACTGTGTTGCAGTATCCGAAGTCTCTCTCTCTCTCACACACACACACACACACACATATACACACACACACACACACACACACATATACACACACACCCCTAGAGATTACAACACAGGCCTTTCGACTTAAAGTTCAATAAAAATATATTTGACATGTTTCATGGCCAAGCACTGATACTAGAAGCTTGTGAGCAGAAAATCTTATAAATAACTTTTGAAATCATCTGGACTCCTGGTCGAGTGCTCTTTTGCCAGAATGCAATCTTATTTTCTAACTGATATTCTCCTGATTCTAATCTCTTTGGGCTCTGACTTCAATTATCACTATTATTTAGGCAGGTATATCCTCTTTTGATGTTGAAAAGGCTTCAAAGATTCCTCTACTTTTCTATGCAGTATAGCTCACACATCTCATATTACATAAAATATCCACTTACAAACCATGGTGTTCCGTGCTTCTTATACTCACAAAGTTGTATAATCATCACCACTATCTAATTACAGGATATTTTTTAACCCCAGAAAAGAAATCCCACACCGATTAGCAGTCAGTATCATTCCCCCTCCCTTGAAAAATTCATCTACTTTATGTCTCTCTGAATTTTCCTTTAAAACATTTTACATAAATGGAATCATATCATCTGTGGCCTTTTTTATCTGGCTTCTTTCACTCAGCATAATGTTTTCAAAGTTTATGCATGGTGTACCACATATAAATACTTCATTCATTTTAATGCCTGAATAATATTCTATGTTATGGCTATACCACATTGTACTTATCCATTCATGACTTCATGGAAACTTGAATTGTATCCACTTTTGGGCTACTTTAAATAAAACTATTAATACTTATGTACAAGTTTTTGTGTAAGTGTATGTTTTTATTTCTCTTGGATATTACCATGGAGTGGAATTGCTAGGTTATAGGGTAAATCTATTTTCAATCATTTAAGACACTGCCAAACTGTTTGTCAAAGTGATTACATCATTTTGGACTCCTGCCAGCAACACATGAGGGTTCTAAATTCTCCATATCTTTTCCCACATCTTAGTGGATATAAAATGGTACCTCATTGTGACATAGGATGTCTTTCCATTTATTGACATTTTCTTTAACTTCTTTCAATAATGATTTATAGTTTCCAGTGTCCCAGGGGCATGACTTCTTCTCTCAGCCAGGTAATTGACAACTCTGCCTTAGCCTTCACTTCCAGAGCCTCAAGGTCTGCCAGAGTGAGAGTGTAGGGACTTCTTGGGCCTTTACTATTGGTGTGTAGATCCCTCAGCATGCACACAGCCTACATCTGTGTGTGGCCTTACAGATTCCCAAGAATACATCAAAGTTTTTCAAAAGCCTGATGAGATATCATTCCTCAACTTTTTCTTCTCAGCATTTGGCTACTTTTTTTTTTTTTTTTGGCCCTATTATCCCCACTTCAGGGATCCTCAAAGCTAAACTAAAAATACTTTTGACAAATGCCCTTGGAAAAAAAACTTATTACTAAATGAGCTTTGAGTCAGAACAAATAAAGGTAGCCTTAAGTGGGGTGCTCCAGGGAACTGCCAGACAAGTCAAATAACAATTTTCTAGAAATAAGGCTTTGAAAGAACTCCAGCTCCCTTCTGTGCCCTTTGGTGGTTTCCTGGGTAACAGGTTTTCAGTGTGATTGTGGACTGCTGGCTTTAAACTCACCACAAAGTTCAAGTGAGGGGAACAGGAATAAGGCAAATTCAATGCCACAATGATCACTGTTCTTGCTGAGATTCAGCCAATTTTCTTGAATAAATGCTCTTCAGATTGCTATAAGCTTTTGTTTAATTTCCAGAGCTCTGAAAAGTTGATCCTGGCAATTTCCCCCCCAGTTTTCTCATGGAAAAGTGAAACAAGAAAATTTCTGGAGCTATTTATTCTATCAGTTTCACTCAAGTCAATCCAAAAATCCTCCTTTTCTAAAATCCCAAATCTTCAGTTTGATTCAACCTGTCCCCAAATTATATTCTAATCACTTACTTTCTTCTCATCCTCCTCCAACGACCAGAATTCTCCACTCCAATCAAACTGATTTCCTTTCTGTTGCCTAAATATGTCGGATTCATTCCTGCCTGAGGCCTTTTTTATGTTCTGCTCACTAGCGCTGTGCCCTTCCCTGCTCTGTGACTATCAAACTACTGGGCACCCACGGAGTCCTACTCACGGCCACCCTGTTTCCCTGAGCACTCCAACCCACTCTCCTCCTCTCTTCTGACAGAACCTAAGTCTCTCACATTCACTGTTTCAGCTGACTTTATTTTCTGATACATGGCTCTTTCTTCATGAGTCATACCTTACCTAATAAACAAGACTTTAAGCCACTTGAAAATGAGTCCACCTTACAAGTCCACACTTGAATTACGATTACTCCTGAACTGAACCAGACAGAAGTAGACCAGATTCCTTTGAAACTGGTTCACAGCCACTTTCACACCTTCATTCTCCTATCTGTATTTTCTTAAACACGATGTTCCTTCTGGGCACAGATTAAATGAATTGGCATTCCTTCTCTGTAACAGGAGGAAGAGAGACTTTTAAGAATTGCACCAACTGGCTTTTTTCTATGATGAGCTTCAGAAAACATTAGACAGTAGCTTGAAAAATATATGAATAAGAGTGAATCTCCCGCAAATTTTTCAAGCAGGTAAATATGGAAAATGAACAGGTATTCTCTTAAGGTTGATTTTTACCAACTTAGCATATGGTTTATTTAATCTGTTTGATACATTTTTCTTCTTAGTTTCATTATGCATGTCCAAGGATTTACTAATGACACAGGAAATTCAAATCAATTTGCTTACTTATCCATTTGAGTAGTAAGGTGTGTGTGTGTGTATCCAACGCTCTGTGGAACACCTAAGTAGATGGTAGTTAAACAAAAGATAATAGATAATCATTATCAATATCATCAATAGCAGCAGAGAAAAGAAATTCTGACCACTGAGATTCCCTGAGCTTGTCATAATTCAAATTCCAAGATATTCAACATGGAAAAGAAAACAGTTATTAGGAGGCAATAGCAAAACATGGTATATTAACAGCAGAACAGAATCATGTATATATAACATGACTGCTGCTGCTGCTGCTGCTGAGTCACTTCAGTCGTGTCTGATTGTGCGACCCCAGAGACAGCAGCCCACCAGGCTCCCCCGTCCATGGGATTCTCCAGGCAAGAACACTGGAGTGGGTTGCCATTTCCTTCTCCAAACATGAAGGTGAAAAATGAAAGTGAAGTCATTCAGTCGTGTCCGACCCTCAGCAACCCCATGGACTGCAGCCTTCCAGGCTCCTCTGTCCATGGGATTTGCCAGGCAAGAGTATTGTAGTGGAGTGCCATTGCCTTCTCCATATTACATGACTATAAACAATTATATTTCTATATGCTGAATGTTTGTCACCCCAAAATTCCTATTTTGAAAATCTGACCCTCAATGTGAGAGCATTTAGAGGTAGGGTCTTTGAGAGTGACTAGGTCATGAGGGTATAGTCATCATGAATAGCATTGGTACCCTTATAAAAGACACCCCAGAGAGATTTCTTGCTCCTTCTGCCATGTGAGGACACAGTAAAAAGATGGGTGTCTATCAACCTGGAAATGGGTTCTACCAAGTATCTAATCTGCTGGCACCTTGATCTCGGACTTCCAAGCCTTCGGAACTGTGAGAAATAAGCTTCTATGTTTATAAGCCAGTCTCTGGTATTTTGCTAGAGCAGTCCAAATGGTAAGACATCTATGTAACATTGTTCAAATAGTAATTAAATCTTGGTCATCAGTCCATCCCCCAAAACAGGCTCTCATGGTGAGCAAAAGAGAAATAAAAAATAATGGACACTTAAGGCTACATACTAACAGTCTCATGAAATAAAACAGTGCTTTTTAATAAACTTATTTAAGTTACTCTTCCTAAGAGGTAGCAAGACCACTTTTCTCAAGTTCCTTTTGATTAGATTTTAAGTACATCCACCTGCTTTGTAAAACTCAAGTGGCTGAGATGAAATAGGGCATCAGTGATCTTCAACCATCATTCAAGGCTTTGTTTTCCTAGTTTGAATGATGGTTCAGGTAAAACCTACTTTTACCCCGAGGTGTCAAATATTTCAGGAGAGTATATTTTCCTATGTTGAAGCACCAAGACTTCTTTTTCCATTTCGCCTTCTAACAGCTTCTGTCAGCCTGGCATGGCTCCCTCTCTGACTTCATGCGCCCTGACTCTGACACCAGTGACATCGGGCTTCATGTTCCTGCCTCAGGGTCTGTGCACTTGGTGTTCCCTTGTTACCGTGAAGGCTCCTCCCTCAGGTTCCTGCAAGGTGTGCTCACCCCTAGCCTTAGGTCTCGGCTCCAGCATCTCTATCAGGAAGGCCTTCCTTGACAACCTATTTAAACTAGCAACCACCCCAACCTCAGCACTTTGCACCCCACTTCCCTGACTTACTCTCCTCCTTAGCAGTCACCACTAACTGAAACAATATATCTTATTTGTTTATTGCATGCTTCCCCAAACTAGAACGTAAGCTATACAAGATCAGGGATTTGCACCTCTTTCATTCACTGCTTTATCCCCAGCATCTTACACAGAATAGATGCCTACAAGATACTGCAATGAGGGACTTCCCTGCTGGTCCAGGAGTTAAGAATCCACCTACCAACCTTGGTCTAGGAAGATCCCACATGCCTCGGAGCAGCTAAGCGCTCAGGCCACATCACTGAGCCTGTGCTCCTCAACAGGATAAACTCAGATGCCTTCAGGGGTTAGGCAGGTAAAGCAAATGTGAGAAAAAGCAACAGGGATGAAAGCATGATAGACACGTTCAGAAACATGATGGGCAGAGCTGACATGAAAGGACACAGCAACCGCACTGTCTGCACAATCTGTAAAGCTATTCAATGCCAAAACAGTAAGGTGGCGCTATGGTGGGCCGCAAAGCTCTCAAAAAAGATGTGGGTCCAAGGGCAAAAGGGCCAGTTTCTTTTTAAGGCCACCCCACGGACAAAAGCATGGCTTTGGATGCTTTTTGACCAGAGCCAGAAACAATCACCTTGAAAATGCTCTGAGTCTTGAAAGGCTGCTCCATCTGTGAAATTAAAATTAAAACAGAAACAAAAAAGCTTCCACTAGCCGGATACTGAGAAAAAGAAACTGTCAATTTAGATGTCTCAACTCTCCCTCAAAAGTGAAAGTAAAACAAACATTTTCATTCAAAAATATGAGTTTCCTACTCACAGATGTTTCCTGAGAGAAATATGAAAGGATGTACATGAGTAAGAAGAAAACTGGTTCTAAACACATGGAGGAAGATGTGAGAAACATCAGTGAACAAATAAATTGGTTTTTAAAAAGTTAGAAACTAAGCATGAATGGATGGTAAAAGTCAAGAATATTAACTAATTCTAGGAGTTTTTCCTAAAGTGAAAACTAAGCTAGATATAAATATGAAAGAATACAGGGAAGATATTGAAATTAAAGAATTCTAAGATCTTACAGTTTGGGAGAAGAATATAGAGATACTGGTTCTTAGCTTTAATCAAAGTATGGATGTGGCAATTGTTTCATCAAAAGAATAGAAATAGCATATCTAAGTCTCAAAGAGCAAACAAGTTAGACAAATATAAGGGAGAAAGTGATTTTAAAATAGAAGCGATGTAAATAGAGAACACAAAATTACTATACAGTAGAATAAATCCAAATGTTTTAGTAACAACTACAATAAAATAAATAAACACAACAGCTCAAAGAAAGAGATGCTGAGATTAGATTTTTAACTCTTGTATTTTCCATTGAAGTGGTTACTTTGAGGTGGGAGGGAGGAGGTTACTGACATGAATGGAAATTTTTTGGA
This sequence comes from Ovis aries, assembly GCF_016772045.2. Lineage (NCBI taxonomy): Eukaryota > Metazoa > Chordata > Mammalia > Artiodactyla > Bovidae > Ovis > Ovis aries. The sequence goes on from NC_056055.1 coordinate 58,442,205, forward strand.
ATGATGGAAATTTTCTATCTTCATCTGAGTTGGGGCTACAGAGGTATATACATAACAATTCAGGGAGGTTTACTTTTAAATTTTGCATATTTTCCTACAAGTAAGTTTTTAAACAATGTGACTGTTAAATACATATTTAAACAAAGTTAAATACTAAACATGCTTTATATTATTTATTAATTTCAACTGATTTTTAAAGTATTTTCAAGGTAATACATTTATCTGAATCTCCCTTCAACTTTTTTTTTAACCTCCCAGCCATTATAATTTGAAGGTATACATGCAAAAATGTTTGTACTAGTTTGAAATGGCACAAAAAGGGAAGTAGGACTTACAAAGTATCAGGGGAGAGCTTGTTTTTAGTGGGAGAATCAAGTCAGGCTCCTGGCAGGAGGTGGTCTTAGAATCAAGTCATGAAGGTTGGTTAAGATATAGAATAGCCAAATGGGGCAGGTAAAGTGAAAACATGCCAAGTGGAGAAATCCGGTTGGGCACCCATGAAGGAGGAAATGTTAAGGGAAGATTAGAACCAAGGGTTTTTAGTGTTGGTTTTCTTAAGCTTTCCTTCTTTATTTATTCCACAATTATCTATTATTCACCATATGCGAAGCACTAGAAATAGGCAAACAGTAGGATATACAGCCTGTTATCAAGTAGGTTGCAAACTATCCTCATGATTTGTAGATTCCATACTTGCAAATTCACTTAATTAATTTGTAACTACAAAATCAATACTTGCGGCACTCATAATTATCAGAGAAATGCACATCAAAACTACAGCAAAGTATCACCTCACACCAGTCAGAATGGCCATTAGTAAAAAGTCCACAAACAATAAATGCTGGAGAGAATGTAGAGAAAAAGGAACCCTCCTGCCCTGTTGGTGGGAATGTAAATTGATGCAGCCACTATGGAAAACAGTATGGAGGTTCCTTAAAAACTAAACGTAGAACTATCGTGTGATCCAGCAATCACACTCCTGGTCATTAATCTGGAGAAAAACACAATCTGAAGGATACCTGCACCCCAGTGTTCACTGCAGCGCCAGTGACAATACCCAAGATATGGAAGCAACATAAATGGATAAAGAAGTGGATAAAGAAGTGGTACAAACATACAATTGGATAATAGCCATTTAAAAAAAAAAAAAAAAGAATGAAATGATGCCATTTCCAGCAACAGGGATGGACCTACTGATTATCATACTAAGTGAAGTAAATCAGACAAATACCCAAATACCCATATGATATCACTTATACATGGGATCGGAAATATGAAACAGACTTATTTACCAAACAGAAACAGACTCACAGACATAGAGAACGGGCTTTTGGTTACAAAGGGAGAAGGGGAGGCATGGATTAGGAATTAGAGATTATCACATGCAAACTATTACATATAAAATAGATAAACAACAAGATCCTACTGTACATCACAGGGAACTAGATTCAATATCCTGAAATAAACTATATTGGAAAAGAATAGGAAAACGCATATGTATTTATATGTATAGCTGAATCACTTTGTTATACACCAGAAACACAACATTGTAAGTCAACTATACTTCAGTAAAAAGAAAATACTTGTGGCAGTTTCACAGTCATCTGTGGACAGGGGTATGAATGGGATGCAATTTGAGTCACTCAAATCCATTTCTGCCGGAGGCCAAACAAGCCAATGCTCTGCCTTCCTGTTTCAGCTTTCACACTGTAAACAAACATCCGTTTTGCACTCCATTTAGTGCTACAGTTCTCATATCTTTACACTTTCCATGGGTGATTTCACTATTTTTAAGCTTTTTATTGAAATATGTTTGATATACTGTATATATTTAAGGTGTACATGCTGATTTGACACATTGACACATAGTAATATGAATGCCATTGTGTAATTAGCAGGGACAGAGGGGTTTGAGAGTGGGCAAGCAAGGGTGTTCCCAGGAAGGGGCACTGTGAGAATGAAAGAACAGAGAACAAGAGTTAGGGGAACAGCCAGGATGGAGAAGAGGAACATGAATCACAATGGGGAACCCCAAAGGTTTCTGAGTGGGACAGAAATAAGGAGTCTGCAGCAGAGTACAGGGGCTGGGGATGTGGTATAGAGGCTGCTACAGCAATTGCCTGCAAGTAGCAGGCAACTTGAGCTGGTGAGCCTTGGCAGCAGGGGGCAGAGCCATCAGACAAAGCTAACGTCCTCTGTTCAATCCACTCAACAACGCAGAAGTGGAAAAAAGAAGACAGGTACCCAGTCCTGATAAACACACTCTGAAGTGCGTATCTGAACAGGAATGCAGGAGACATTCTCTGAGGCCAGAGATAGAGCCAGAGAGGCAGCCCACAAAATAAGCCAGCTCCACAAATACCAGACACCAGTCTTGGGGGTCAGAACTCTCTGTTTAGGAACTTCACATTTTAGAAGAAGAAGGTAAAACCTGGGCCCCACCCCAGACAGAGAACTGAACTGGAGACCCCTTATGCAGCTGGGCTCTCAAAGGGCCACACCCACTAGACAAGAGCTAACAGAAAAAGTTTGTGCTGCAGAAACACGCAGTTAGGCATCTGTGCCCACAGGCCAATCCTACTCTCATTGTGTGGGCAGAAGGGTTCGAAAGTGAGAACTTAAAGTGAACCCAAAGTGACAGTGCTCCTAGAGCCCTGGCAGAAGCACCTATCAAATCAGCCTCAAGGAATTCTCTTGAAGTTTCAGTTAGCATGGACTCACAATCAAGTTTACAAAGTTCACAAGGGAAAAAGGCACCGTAGACAAGAGTCAAGAGAAATAACTATCAATACAAGCAGGCCCCAGAAGACTTCAGATATTAGAATTCTCAAGTATAAAATATATTGAATGATTAATATACTTAATATTTAATACACTCAAAGAAATAAAGAATTAAAACCCATGATACAGCACTATGGGTAAGATGGTTAATTAAATTATCATCTAATTTGTCCTTCTAAAACCCAGATTAACTTGCAGAATTATAAAGCTAAGGAACAAGCAGCACCACCTACTTCTGGAATAGGAGGCTAAGAGTTGGGGAGGGAGGAGAGAGAAGCCAATAAGAGACGGATTGGGTGAACCCTGTTTGAGAATCAGTTAGGTCCTAGATCTCCACCTCCTCCCCAAAGCCAAAGGCTAATAGTGTTTCTCCAGCTCTGAAAAAGCTCTCCAAGTTTATTCTGTGTGAAACAGAGAGTCTTTGAACTGGGGTATGCAAAGTACATTTGAAGGCCTGTATCCTGTACCAAATGGATATATTTAGATTAACTACCACATGCTTGTACTAGTGAGACCTTCAGCCTCCTCCCAGCACCACCCACAGGAGCATCAGCAGCCAGACCCTTATCTAAGATAGGAGCTTTGTAGGTATTTCTTTGGGAAGCTGACCTAACCTGAGGAAAAACCTAAAGAAAATGACATCAGGGGTTCCACAGAAAATAATTCACCCGCATGACTCTGGAGTGAAACTCAAAGTCAAATTTCTCAGCTCCCACAGGATCAGAGCCAGTGTATTTTCCAGTTCCTCACTATAAACAATGAGCAAGCAACCGAAGATTACCAGAGATCAAAGGAAGACTTTGAAATGGGAGAAAAATAAATGAACAAAAATAACTTAGAAGAAATGTAGACTTTGCAGGGGAAAATAAACCTAAAATTTTAAATATATTATTAATATCCTCAGAGATAAAAGAATCTGTTGTATCCATGAAGGGAAGGGACACTCTAACAAGAAATTAAAAAAGCTCTCAGAAGAATTTCATGTACTGGGGGGAATAATAGTTAATGAGTAGATTCATTTATATTGTACACTTTTCCCTTGAATTATTTTTTATTCTTACAGAGTTTTTAAAGCTCAAGATAAAGACTCTTCTCCATTCCACCAATGCGAAGTCTGTGGAAGATCAGAAAGATGGCAGAATAACCATAGAACAGTTCCCAGGATGCTGTATTGAACACCCTACTGGTGAGCACCAAGTGCTGACAGGGATGATCACCCCAAGGCCCACTCTCTATCCCTTGAGAAATACTGACTCTGTAATCACAGGATTGACTCTCGTAATGGTGTCCTTTATATTATTAACCAAACAACAAAAATCACAGTCTCAAATGATAAAAACATCAAGGCTGATTCACCGACTCAAAACATGTTGTCTCAAAAGAACGAATAGTAACCTCTGAAGAATACTGCAGCTTGCCTTATATGGAAAAACCCAAACAATTTGGGCAAGTCAATACTATATACATAGGAAAGCCACGTACTCTGAAACTGTGACAGTATCGTTCTGTCACCACACACTGCCAACTGTGTACCCACAGTCAAGACCGAGATGTACAAACGGTCTTCCTTGACTCAATAATGAAGCGAGGAAACGGACAGAAAAGCAAAAGGGAAGGGGAAGGGGGCATAGAAGATTTTAGAAAAGTTTTGCAGTTCTCATTCATTTTCTTAGTCAGAAGAAACTACTTTTGAGTCCCTGACCAAAATAACCCTGAGCTGTAGACTGAGAAGAATTTATTATTGTTCTGAGTTTACAGATGAGAAAGCTGAGATTCAAAGACTTGATGACTTTCCCCAAAATCACACAACTAACATGTGAGAGCTGGACTGTGAAGAAGGCTGAGCGCCAAAGAATTGATGCTTTTGAACTGTGATGTTGGAGAAGACTCTTGAGAGTCCCTTGGACTGCAAGGAGATCCAACCAGTCCATTCTGAAGATCAGCCCTGGGATTTCTTTGGAGGGAATGATGCTGAAGCTGAAACTCCAGTACTTTGGCCACCACATGCAAACAGTTGACTCATTGGAAAAGATTCTGATGCTGGGAGGGATTGGGGGCAGGAGGAGAAGGGGACGACAGAGGATGAGATGGCTGGATGGCGTCACTGACTCAATGGACGTGAGTCTGAGTGAACTCCAGGAGTTGGTGATGGACAGGGAGGCCTGGCGTGCTGCGATTCATGGGGTCGCAAAGAGTTGGACACGACTGAGAGACCGAACTGAATATGCTAGAAAGCTAAAATCCACCACCAATTCTGATTATAGACAGTGCATTCCAACGATAACCTGCTACTACTTTCATAAGCTTAAAAAAAAAAAAAATTGAAAGACCTAGCTACAGTTAAGAGTTCCTGGCAAGACTATTCAAGGTTCTTTCCAACAATGCTATTAGCTTCATTGAGTTATGAGTCCTTAGGCAAATCAACGGAACTCTGTGTAATCAGTTTCTCCATTCAGCAATTATGATTAAAATATTAGCTAATATATACTTCTTTAAACATGATGACATGACGCAAATAGAAGGATATATTGCACAGTGTTTGTCAATTAAATTCATTAATTAGATGTTTATAATCCTATTTTAGTGTGGCAGGGACAATTTTGGAACTGGGATTTTGTTCCATTTGGATTTTGCTCTGTGGGGACACAAAAGGCTTTCAAATTTTTATCTTCTGTCACAGAGATTTTTCATCTTACCAGAGAGGTTCTGCTCACCCTGCCGCAGGGGCAGGACTATTATGAAAAGGGATTCTTAGCATCGTGGTAAGGGGTTTACACTGTACCTGGAGGGAGAAGGGGGTATTTTGGTGGGAAGACAACTTCAACACACATGTCCCCTCACTGCGTCCATGCTGGAATTGCTTGCACAATTCTTTCTGGTTCACCATTAGAAAATCACAACCCTTTTCTTACATGCAGCTCCACCAAAACCCATTCAAACACCATAGAAAACGTGAAATTGTTACCCCCGAGGAGGCTACACAGTGCAATGCCAACAACATGAAACAGATTCATCTTGAGCCTTCCTTCAGGTCATCAATTTGAAAGGCAGTCATCATGCTTATCAGTCACTACCACCAGCACTGTGATCACTCTGCGTAATTTTCAAAATCAATGCTCACTCCTTCATAATGGCACAAAATGGTGCTTCCCTTGGAGTGCAGTGCATCATCATTATCCGTTTTACCTCTAGATCCACACTGGCAAGGGCTTCCCTGATGGTTCAGGGAGTAAAGAATCTGCCTGCAATGTGGGAGATTCAGGTTTGATCCCTGGGGTGAGAAGATCCCCTGGAGAAGGAAATGGCAACCCACTCGAGTATTCTAGCCTGGAGAATTCCATCGACAGAGAACCCTGGTGGGCTATAGTCCATAGGGTAGCAAAGGTTCAGACACAACTGAGCAACTGATATGCACACAGCACTGGCAGTGTTCTCATCCCCTTTTTCTGGTAACAGTCCTACCCATCATAATCTAATCTCCATTTCATCCCTCCCAGTCAATGACTGGCTCAGGATATGGGTGTGCGATATCAGAGTGATCCTGACTGGTATAGGCCATCTCCAGAGGACAGTCTCTATCCATTACATTGTTAAATGGGGCGATTGCCATCTGGAGTTCTAGTGGTCAGGAAAGATGGCCACTTGGGGGAATACTGTACAGACAAGGAAAATAAGCCAACACGTTTCTGCTCTGGCTGCAACACAAACTGCCACAGACTGGGTGGCTCAAATAACAGACATTTATTTCTCAAAGTTCTGGACACTGGGGAGTCAAAGGTCAAACAGAGGCTTCTTTTTTTTCTTGGCTTGTACATAGCTGTCATTTTGCTGGGTGCTCAGATGACCTCTTCTTTGTGTATGAGCAGAGATAAAGAGGAAGAGAAGTAGAGAGAGAGAGAGAAAGCCTTAATGTGTTTTCTTACAAGGACACTACCCCTATCACCTCAAAGTGTAGGTGTCACTCAGTTGTGTCTGACTCTTTGTGACAGAATTATCCAGGCAAGAATACTGGAGAGGGTTGCCATTCCCTTCTCTAGGGGATCTTACCAAGCCAGGGATCGATCACCTCAAGGCCCTATCCTAATGACATCATTTAACCTTAATTACTTCCTTCAATTCAGTCAGTTCAGTCGCTCAGTCCTGTCCGACTCTTTGTGACCCCATGAACTGCAGCACACCAGGCCTCCCTGTCCATCACCAACTCCTGGAGTTCACTCAGACTCACGTCCATCCAGTCAGTAATGCCATCCAGCCATCTCATCCTCTGTCATCCCCTTCTCCTCCTGCCCCCAATCCCTCCCAGCATCAGAGTCTTTTCCAATGAGTCAACTCTTCACATGAGGTGGCCAAAGTATTGGAGTTTTAGCTTTAGCATCAGTCTTTCCAATGAACACCCAGGACTGACCTCCTTTAGAATGGACTGGTTGGATCTCCTTGCAGTCCAAGGGACTCTCAAGAGTCTTCTCCAACACCACAGTTCAAAAGCATCAATTCATCGGCACTCAGCTTTCCTCACAGTCCAATTCTCACATCCATACCTGACTACTGGAAAAACCATAGCCCTGAATAGACAGACCTTTGTTGGCAAAGTAATGTCTCTGCTTTTGAATATGCTATCTAGGTTGGTCATAACTTTCTTTCCAAGGAATAAGCATCTTTTAATTTTATGGCTGCAATCACCATGTGCAGTGATTTTGGAGCCCAAAAATAAAATCTGACACTGTTTCCCCATCTATTTGCCATGAAGTAATGGGACCAGATGCCATGATCTTAGTTTTCTGAATGTTGAGCTTTAGGCCAACTTTTTTACTTTCCTCTTTCACTTTCATCAAGAGGCTTTTAATTCCTCTTCACTTTCTGCCATAACGATGGTGTCATCTGCATATTTGAGGTTATTGATATTTCTCCCGGCAATCTTGATTCCAGCTTGTGCTTCTTCCAGCCCAGCATTTCTCATGATGTACTCTGCATATAAGTTAAATAAGCAGGGTGACAATATACAGCCTTGACACACTCCTTTTCCTATTTGGAACCAGTCTGTTGTTCCATGTCCAGTTCTAACTGTTGCTTCCTGACCTGCATATAGGTTTCTTAAGAGGCAGGTCAGGTGGTCTAGTATTCCCATCTCTCAGAATTTTCCACAGTTTATTGTGATCCACACAGTCAAAGACTTTGGCATAGTCAATAGAGCAGAAACAGATGTTCTTCTGGAACTCTGTTGCTTTTTCCATGATCCAGTGGATGTTGGCAATTTGATCTCTGGTTCCTCTGCCTTTTCTAAAACCAGCTTGCACATCTGGAAGTTCACGATTCACGTATTGCTGAAGCCTGGCTTGGAGAATTTTGAGCATTACTTTACTAACATGTGAGATGAGAGATCTTATTATCTCCAAATACAGCCACATTGATTTACGGCTTCAGTATACGAAGTTCAGGGACACATACACGTTAACTCCATAATGGCACATAAAATCAAATCCTAACAGAAAGGAGAAACAGTTGAACAGCCAGGCTTTGCATCCACAGCTCCAGGCCCTGAGGCCACACCTCTTTCAGCTGATCTCTCTTGTTTGCTTGCTACCCCGGTTTTTTCCTAACCATGTTAGTGATATCATTCATATTAAACCCAAGCTATATCTGGTTAGGCTTATGCTGGTGGCAACTAAAATATCCTGATTAATATGTTGGATATATTGACAATCAGAATGTATAATTTCCAAATGAGGAATACAAGCATGCCGGCTTCATTGAATGAATACCATCGTGCGCCAGGAAGAGTGGGGTGGCTGGGAGAAACAGCACCCAAGATCCTTCCACACGCTGGGCAGCAGTCCCCATGAAGTTAAAACTCTGATCCCCACTTTCCCCATAAGAGACGGATAAACTGAACTTCCCTGGCTTCTCTTCCCTCTTCTGAAGCATCAGGTTGAAAGAGTTGGTTTCAGAGTGAGAGGCACTCAAATTCTAACCCTGGACCTACTCCCTACTTGGGTTCTGATAAGTTACTCAACAACTCTGAACCTCACCTGTGTCATCTAAAGAATGAGAGTAACACCAACATCACCTGCTTCCCAAGGATGGTGTGGGAAGACATGAGAGAATGTGAGTATAGAGCCCACCCTTGTGACCAGCACCTAGGAATCACCCAAGATGCACTGCTTCCTCTTTGCACAGACAGGCAGGTGCCCGTCCCTCACACAGGAAGGAACTTCAGCACTCTCGTTGGCTGGCCAGCACCTAAAACTCCTCCTGTGGGAAATTCCAGGCCTCCAAACATTCACAGAGTTCCTGAGAGGAGGCCAGGCAGGTCTCAGAACAATAGGCTTTTTCATTCTCCTGCTGGAAGATGCTGCAGCTCCACATAGAACCTTTCACCCCGGACTCTGTAAGCCAAGTCTAAATTCAATTACTGTGAAGTTAACTAAGCATTAAACAAAAAATCCCAACCTGGTAGTCGTCACTGCTAATTAACTGGTTCCCACTCACTGCTGCTGCCTGCCTTTCAGCAGTGGGCTGACAAGGAGAGCTGTCATGCACTTGCCTGCGGGGTGGGCTTGAGTCACCACGACTCAATTTGAACTGACAAGGCACAGACAGCTAATATCAGAGCCCTCTTTAGGCGATCCATGTGACACTAGAGCACACTCACAGGAGGGGCAGAGCAGTGGATACACGACTGGCCAAGACAGAGAACAGACACAGGTCATGGTGAGGAAGGGGTCAGAAAGAGAGGTGATGGCCCCTAAAGAAAGTAGGGTACAGAAGTGGTTAGTCAAGTTGCAATTCAGCATTATACTAGCATCATCTTGATATATTTATGATTTATCAGTAATTACTGCAGGAACTTGGCAAATGTTGGTTGGATGGATAGATGGAAAGATAAATGCCATAAAATTGTATGGAACAGCCTTCCGTTTCCACCTCTCATGTTTTTAAAGAGCTTCTGAAATTCCATCTTTCCTCCTTCAAGGAACCAATTTGCTTAAAGCCCATTAAGAAAGATATTTATCGCCAAACTCTGAACATCCCTACCTTAGGTTCCCCATTTCGTGTCCCATACAGAGTAGAAGGGCTACATTTACCAACTTGCTTGAAAAGATGTGTATGGGTGTCTGTCTGTCACATGTAACAGAGAATTGGCCACATCCGCATAATTTACTATGCACAGTGGCCACATTAACAGAGGTCACAGCACGCAGGAAGAGGCCTGGTTCAGACATGTGCTACTGTGGGTAGGGTTTTGCTCATTCAGTAGGGCAATTCCACTTACCATCTGGGTCCACCCTGTCCAAGATAACTATCTCTAACCACACCAATGAGATTCTCTTCTGCTTCCTAGTAAAGTGAAGTGTTAGTTGCTCTGCCGTGTCCAACTCTGTGATTCCATGGACTGTAGTCTGCCAGGCTCCTCTGTCTATGGGATTCTCCTGGCAAGAATACTGGATTGGGTTGCCATTCTCTTTAGGTGATCTTCCCGACCCAGGGATCAAACCTAGGACTCCCACATTGCAGGCAGATTCTTTACCATCTGAGCCACCAAAAGGCTGTAAGGACAGGTCAAAGGACCTATTCAGTTCAGTTCAGTCATTCAGTCATGTCAGACTCTTTGCGACCCCATGAATCGCAGCACGCCAGGCCTCCCTGTCCATCACCAACTCCTGGAGTTCACTCAAACTCATGTCCATAGAGTGGGTGATGCCATCCAGCCATCTCATCCTCTGTCGTCCCCTTTTCCTCCTGCCCCCAATCCCTCCCAGCATCAGAGTCTTTTCCAGTGAGTCAACTCTTCGCATGAGGTGGCCAAAGTATTGGAGTTTCAGCTTCAGCATCAGTCCTTCCAATGAACACCCAGGACTGATCTCCTTTAGGATGGACTGGTTGGATCTCCTTGCAGTCCAAGGGACTCTCAAGAGTCTTCTCCAACACCACAGTTCAAAAGCTGAACAATTAAATTACAACTAAAGAAGGAACTGTAACAGTTTGTTAAATAGTTAAGAAAGTATAAACACTGTATAGAGAAGATTATTTTGAGGATCTTGAATTAAATAGTAAAGCCTCAAAAAAAAATAGTTGTCACAAAAAGCCCTCTTTCCAGCACCACACAATGGTAACAAGAAGGGTTCTGGAGTTCTCCCAGGCTCCTGTTACAAGAGAACACATTACAGACTTGTCCCCATCCATCACTCATTCCTCAAAAGAACAAATTATTAACCACCCCAAAGTAACTATGCACTAGTTATGACCTGTGTTGTTCTAATGGGCATTTCCAGGGCTGTGGGGTTTTGGTTCAGGGAGAATTAACTGTTCAACTCTTTCACGTCTTCCCCTATGGGGAGAACTCAAGTTAATTAAGAGTGAGGATGGGGCAAAGTCATCATCACAAAGTGCGACTTGAAGAGGGTGCTCTTTCATTCACCTTACTATTTCCCTCTTCTTGCTTTCCACCCTTCCCAAGCCAGAGATCCAACCCCTCCTCAACTGCCAATGACTAAATGCATTTGTACTCAAGGGCTTCCCAGGTGGTGCTAGTGGTAAACAACCCACCTGCTAATACAGGAGACATAAAAGACTCAGGGTTCAATCCCTGGGTTGGGAAGATCCCCTGGAGGAGGGTATGGCAACCCACTTCAGTATTCTTGCTGGAGAATCCCAAGGACAGAGGAGCCTGGTGGGCAATAATCCACGGAGTTGCAAAGAACCGAATACAACTGAAGCGACTCAGCACACACGCAAGCACACTGTGCTCACAAATGGTAACAACTGAGCCATTTCAGTCACCACTCAGGCTGCAAGTCTGGAGTGATATTCAGTGACAGCCAAGGAGTCTACAGAAGTACATCAAGGGCCACATTTAAAACTAGTCTGAAGCCAGTCTAGTTTTCCGAAACAAGCTGAAGCAGTAGTCAGGAAATATGG